>NW_026712189.1:516714-1132719 GCF_030504385.1 Musca domestica | reverse complement strand
ATATTCTTACAAGGGCTGTTAGTCCTTACAAATGCAATTCTTAAGAAATCCCCGTTGTCCTTGACAATTTTTTGGAAAATTCATTACTATGGTTCCTTAGAAAATATCCTTACAAAGTAAGGGCTGTTAGTCATTAAAAAAAATATTACTACGAATCTACGTTTTTTTTTTAAGGAACAGAAGACATTTTATCACTCATATTCGTTAACGGAAGCTAAATATAATTTGATGTGTATAAAAATGTTTCAAACAGAATGCTCACGCGTTCTCATTGAGTTTTTAATAGGTCAGCTATCTTATATTTATACCCTCAGCCATATGGCTACAGAGGGTATATATCATTTGATACGGTCAAAACGTGCCTAGTCGAAATAACGGTTTTAGACCCTAGGTCTCTTTGGACCAAATCCGTTTCAGAACATTTGGAGTCGATCTACAGATGTCCGTCCGTCCGTCCGTCTGTCTGTCTGTCTGTCTGTCTGTCTGTCTGGCTGGCTGGTGCGCACGATAACTCTCCAAGGGAGGATCCGATTTGGTCCAAACTTGGTACATCGTAATATCTTTGTCATACTTAGATCGAGTTCGGAGATGGGCAATATCGGTCCACTCCTTCTGGTACCTCCCCCACAAAAAGTTGGAATTTGCAAAAAATTATTCTTTGCGCAGAAAGAGAAAGGATAATCCGATTTTGCTCCAACTTTGCAAATCCTAATATTTGCGGCAGTACTCGATCAGGTGTGAAAATGGACAATATCGGTCCACTACATCAAGTACCTCCCCCACAAATGGTCAAAATTTTGAATAATTACAACTCTCATAAAATGTGATGTACGAGTCCGATTGTCTTCAAATTTCACACATCCCAATATTTATATTAAACCAAGGTCTGGTGTTAAGATGGAATATATCCGTCCACTCCTTTTGGTACCTCCCCCACAAATGGTCGAAATTTTCAAAAAATACATATTTTTTGCACAGAAAGAGAAACGATGATCCGATTTTGCTCCAAATTTGCAAGTCGTAATATTTGCATCAGTGCTAGGTCTGGTACGAAAATGGACGACATTGGTTCACTCCTTCAAGTACCTCCCCCACAAATGGTCAAAATTTTGAATAATTACAACTCTCATAAAATGTGATGTAAGAGTCCGATTGTCTTCAAATTTCACACATCCCAATCATTTTATAAGTCCAAGGTCTGGTGTAAAGATGGAGTATATCGGTCCACTTCTTCTGGTACCTCCCCCACAAATGGTCGAAATTTTAAAAATATATATTTTCTGCACAGAAAGGTAAGCAATAATATAATTTAAGACATAACGCTCAAAGAAAGCGAAATAAGGATCCAACTCTCTTCAAATTTCACACATACAAGCATTTTTGCTAACACCAGATCTGTTGTGAAGATGCTATATATCTGCGAACACATGCTGGTACCTCACCCACAAAGGGACACAATTTTCAATATTTTTATCTGCCATAAATTGCGAAACAACTCAGCGATTCTTTACAGTTGATTTATCCATCTGCTATTATAATATTTATATCGTATTTATTTAGGTCCGATACGAAATGAACAATATTGACCCATTCTTTCAAAACCCACTCCATAGAGGGTGAAGAGGGCTGAGGGTATACATCTGTCGGCAAAACCGACCGATACTTTTTTACTTGTTTTTATCAATTCTTATATAGATTGGACACATTGATTTGTTTTTTGTAATTTTGAAAATTATGTCATGACCCATTTTACACATTCTTCTTGTTTTCTCGACGGTACGAAACCCGTGATGATGGTAATGACGACGCAAAAAACAATGAATTTGCAAAACAAAAAAAAAACGGTCAAAAGATAGCCGCCAAATCCCAAACGAAATATTTGCATGTGTAGGTCTGTGTGTCGAATATACGATGATGAAAGTCTGAATATAAATTACATAGCTTAGTGTTCAATGCGATATGAAACAAAAACTATTAATCACAAACACACAACAAAAGCAACAACAACAACAAAAGATATTGAACTATAATTAAATATACTACAACTATGATTATAATTTAGTATTTCGACTAAGAGAAGAGCACGTACAAAACCAAACATTTGCAATGACTCTCATTAACACCTGGCTGGCTGGCTGGCAGGTTGGTTGGCATTCGACGAAATGATAAAATAAAACGGCGTAAATTAAGTGGCCCCCAGAAGAAATTCGGAATGAAGGTAGAGGTGGGGACGCGAGTCGAGGTGAGGAAAAGTGCTGACAATCTGACCCAGACAATTGAGCCAAAAACAAATACATTTTTTGAACACACACTCACACACACACCGGCCTTTTTGATAGCAAATATTTGACAATTCATTGTTAACTTTAACATTTAAGTGGATTCTATTCTTAAACTTTTTCGCTTTATTTGTCATAAAAAAAAAACTTTGTAGAGATTTCTATTTGTTTAACTATATTTAAATTAAGTGTACAAATAATGATATTTTAGTAAGGCGAGACAGACTAAACTAAACCTCATTAGGGTGGCAGTAATAAAACTGATGTTAAAACATTTAATTGAGAATTAAGTAGATAAAATATGTCGACATAGGCAGTGGAGCATAGCTGCAACGAATTTCTTAGACAAGTTAATTAGTTCAAAGGACCAACAGGTAATAAGAAAGGGATTTCTTCAAATATAACTTCTTTTGATTAAGAAAATGTCTCTAAAGCCTACTAAAGCTATTTCAAGAAGCTAGAGACCACTAAAATTGTATATTTCTCAAAGAATATTTTAATTTTTAAGAATATTTTTATACCCTCAGCCATATGGCTAGAGAGGTTATGTATTATTTGATACGGCAAAACTTGTCAAATAATAGGTTTAGACCCTAGGTCTCAATCAAATCTGAATCAAATTTGTTTCAAGACATTTGGAGTCGATCTAGCGATGCCCGTCCGTCTGTCTGTCTGCCTCGTGGGTACGAGTCTCTCAAAGGGAGTATCCAATTTGGTCCAAACTTGTACGTCGTATAAAATATGCATCGAGTTCGAAATAGGCAATATCGATCCACTCCCTCAGTGCCTCCCCTACAAAAGGTCCAAATTATCAAAGAAAAAAAATTCCCCATTGAAAGAGAAAGAGTCATTCAGTTTTGTGCAAACATAAAAAAATCTTAATATTTGTATGAGTACAAGGCCAGTTGCGAATGGATAATATCGGTCCACTCCATCAAGAATGGTCAAAATTTTGAATACTTATAAATCTTATAAAATATAAAATAAGAGGCCCATTGCCTTTAAACTTTGCACATTCCAATATTTTTGCCAACTCTAGATCTGGTATGAAGATAGAACAGAATGCCCTACTCCTTCTGGTACTTATATCTAATGAAATGCGAAATGAGCATACGATTTTTTTTTAAACTCGGCACAACTCAATATTTCTATCAACACAAGATCTGTTACAACACAAGGAAGTTAAGATGTATATGTCCACCCCTTTTGGCACCTCCCCCCAAGGGTTAACATATCAAAATGCGAAATACACGTCTGACTCTTTTTAATCTTTGCACATTGCAATATTTCGACTAGCACTTCTGGTACCTTCCCATTCAAAGGGTAACAATTTTCAATATTTATATCTCTCGCAACTTCTCGGTTTAAACTAGCTCATTCATCCATAGTTCTAATGTGAATATGGAATTATTTCGACCCAATCCTACCGGCGCCATCCCATAAAGGGCCAACTTTTGGAATAATTACAAGTCTCGTGCAAGCAAAATAGGATTTTTTGAACAGAGACCAACAATTGCAGATTTTTGAAGAATCTAATTTTCGAGTCCCAAAAGACCCTAGGAAATATTTCATATGGATTATCATGGTGGATTATCATGGTGGATTATCATGGTGGATTTTTTCTTGACAACCAATTCTGTGTTTTTAGCGATTTTTAAGGCCCACCTGACTAAAAATCGATTTTTTAAGACCAACTGAACTATGACCGTGATTTAAAAAAAAATATTTTCTAAGATCAAATAAATATGATTTTTTATACCCTCCACCATACAGGATGAGATAACAAAACTGCAACAAAGTCAAACGCCATAATTTTTACATTTTTATACCCTACCCCACAAGGTGGTCAGGGTATTATATCTTTGTGCATTTGTTTGTAACAGGCAAAAGGAAACGAGATAGACCCATAGTTCCTTTTGATGATCTGCATAGAATCACATTTTGAGTCGATTTATGCATGTCCGTCCGTCCGTCCGTGCGTCTGTCCATGTATTTTTGTAAACAAAGTACAGGTCGCATTTATTGCCCGATCCAGATGAAAATTTGCACAGATCATTTGTTTGGCCAAAGGACGAACCCTATTGAAATTGGAGATAATCGGTCAAAACTCAGATATAGCTGCCATATATATTTTCGTCCGATTTGCCTTTTATTGTGTACCAAACGTGTAATATCAGCCCGAATAGTATGAAATTTTGCACATACAACCAAATTAGGCCTAAAAATAAGTATGCCAAATTTGATCGAAATCGGTTCAGAAATCGCTATAGCTTATTTTTGTCCTTCGTAATATGCTCTCTGCAACAACAATATTTGGGGAAATATATCAAATACAGCCCAGAAATATCTTTGCCAAAATTTATCGAGATCGTTTAGATTTGGATATAGCTCCCATATATACCTTCGTCCGATTTACCTTTTTATTGTGCTCTTTCGGTTGCGGTGTTAGTTCCTGCACGTTTTGGAATTTCAATTGCTTTACCTGGAGCTCATTTTTCAATATTTACCGAATGGAATATTGCGATATGTTCAGCTTACGAGCTATTTTTCGGCCGATTAAGTCGCTTTTTTACTTTTCGAACCATTTCTACTGATGTTGCTGTTTTCTTCCGCCCAGTTCCTTAACATCGGGCTACGCTACAAGTATCACGGTAACGAGCGATGGTACGAGACACAAAAGATTTATTCACATTTAAATGCTAGGATGCTCTAACGATAGTCAGTCAAATATAAAGAAATCAAAATATCAAACTTTCTCACCAAAATGCATTTGTACGCTTGTAAACTATATATTGAGCTGTCAATGGAATAATTTTAAAAGCTTAGAAATGACAGGGTCTGAAGTTGGTTGCAGTTTTTTTATCTCACCCTGTATATATAAATTTCATCAATTTTATTGTTTAAATAGTCTGTTTTTTTTCAAGTGTTTTTAAAGTAATATTCGTTGATATTTTTAAAAATAATTATTTAAAAATAGTTTTCAAGGGCTTTGAATGATAAACATCCCACCCTCTATTATCTTCTTCGGAATATAACTGGCCTAGACATTTATATTCTATTTTTAGCCAAAAGATTTCACAAGATTGTGTTTTTTAATTAGTTCTCAAACACTTGAGAATTTGTTGTCTCCTAAAAAATTTCCTGCAACGTCATGCCATTCCAACTCCTCACAATATTTGCTGAATTTCATCACACCATTCTTTTATGCTATTTGCATATTAAATATTCCAAAACAAAAAAAACTTTTTCAAAAATATTCCATCTTAAATTGGTGTACTTTAATAAATCACATGGAAATTATGGCAATAATGTTTATTTGCCTAAGCGCCGTGAAATGTGTGAAATGTTCTCATTTGATGTGGATGCGGATTTGGGGGGCTTGTCTCGAGCAGTGGTGGAATGGAATGGCTGGATGAATGGAGTGATAATTGATGTGTTAACATTTTGTCATAATGACATGATGGACTGACTGATTTTGTTTAATAATTATATTTATTTATGATGATGGCGATAGAGTTGGCCGAGATTCAAACATCACCCACAACCAGCCGCCAAGCACCTGCAAAAATTTCCTAGTTTGTTTGCATGATAAGATATTTACTCTATTGGAAAAATACTATGCATGTTTGTGTGTATGCATGTTTTTATTGCTACTCATCGACTGAAGTTACAACGCAATTGGTAAACAAAATCTGTCAGCTTTTTAACTTGGTTATATTCCGTTGATATCAAAGTACGTGAATTTTGGTAATTGGTTATCTGGGTAATTTTCCAGCGGCGCCACCTAAAATACGCAACAACAGAAGAAAAAATTTGGATGTTGTTCATTAAACATCGAACTTATAAAATAAAAAAATTATTTTGCGTCGCATAGAAAAATGCTAGACTAGATGTGAGTGTGGGAAAGGTGAAAAATATTGGGCTTTTTATAAAACAAAGAGTGTCACTTTCACAGTGACAAGAAATTTTTAAGAGGTCAAGAGGTTATAAAGAGGAAATTTTTACAATTTTTTTTAAAGGACTTCTAGAGTCATCAATTATTTTTAAGAATATTTTTGAGGGCACATCAGAGGCTATAGAGGTTAATAAAAATGATTTTTTATGGATTTCTCAGACCATATATAAGTATATTTAAGAATAATTTAAAGGGCTATTAAGGCCATAAACGTGGATTTTGTAAAGAATATTTTTAAAGGACAACTAGAGCCATAAATGTGGATTTTTTTTAAAAAATATTTTTTCATCCATGCAATAATCTTAGAATTTTCAAGAATGATCTTCGAAGATTATTCATGCAATAATTCAAAATTTTAAAAGAATATCTTTCGGGGACCTTTCATGCAATACTTGTCAACTATCCACGCAATAAAATAGTTTTCAAAGATCATAAGGTCCAGTATCGTGGATTTTGAAATAAAAATTTTCCTAAGCCAACAATTGTGGATTTTTAGAAGATTTTTTTATCTAGAACAATAATGCCAAGAATCGTGGATTTTTAAAAGAAAAATATTTCCAAGACCAAAAGATCAAGAATCGTGGATTTTTAATAGAAAAATTTTTCCAAGGACCAAAAGGCCGAGAAGCGTGGATTTTTAAAAGAAAAATTTTTCCAAGGAAGAAAAGGTCAAGAATAGTGGATTCTTAAAAGAAATTTTTTTTCCAAGGACCAAAAGACCGAGAAGCGTGGATTTTTAAAAGAAAAATTTTTCCAAGGAAGAAAAGATCAAGAATCGTGGATTTTTAAAAGAAAATTTTTTCCAAGGACCAAAAGGCCGAGAAGCGTGGATTTTTAAACGAAAAATTTTTCCAAGGAAGAAAAGATCAAGAATCGTGGATTTTTAAAAGAAAATTTTTTCCAAGGACCAAAAGGCCGAGAAGCGTGGATTTTTAAACGAAAAATTTTTCCAAGGACCAAAATGCCGAGAAGCGTGGATTTTTAAAAGAAATTTTTTTCCAAGGACCAAAAGGCCGAGAAGCGTGGATTTTTAAAAGAAAATTTTTTCCAATGACCAAAAGACCGAGAAGCGTGGATTTTTAAAAGAAAAATTTTTCCAAGGAAGAAAAGATCAAGAATCGTGGATTTTTAAAAGAAAATTTTTTCCAATGACCAAAAGGCCGAGAAGCGTGGATTTTTAAAAGAAAAATTTTTCCAAGGAAGAAAAGATCAAGAATCGTGGATTTTTAAAAGAAAATTTTTTCCAATGACCAAAAGACCGAGAAGCGTGGATTTTTAAAAGAAATTTTTTTCCAAGGACCAAAAGACCGAGAAGCGTGGATTTTTAAAAGAAAAATTTTTCTAAGGAAGAAAAGATCAAGAATCGTGGATTTTTAAAAGAAAATTTTTTCCAAGGAAGAAAAGATCAAGAATCGTGGATTTTTAAAAGAAAAAATTTTCCAAGGAAGAAAAGATCAAGAATCGTGGATTTTTAAAAGAAAAATTTTTCCAAGGACCAAAAGGCCGAGAAGCGTGGATTTTTAAAAGAATATTTTTTCCAAGGACCAAAATGCCGAGAAGCGTGGATTTTTAAAAGAAAATTTTCCAAGGACCAAAATGCCAAGAATCGTGAATTTTTAAAAGAAAAATTTTTCCAAGGAAGAAAAGATCAAGAATCGTGGATTTTTAAAAGAAAAATTTTTCCAAGGAAGAAAAGATCTAGAATCGTGGATTTTTAAAAGAAAAATTTTTCCAAGGAAGAAAAGAGCAAGAATCGTGGATTTTTAAAAGAAAAATTTTTCCAAGGAAGAAAAGATCAAGAATCGTGGATTTTTAAAAGAAAAATTTTTCCAAGGACCAAAAGGCCGAGAAGCGTGGATTTTTAAAAGAAAATTTTTTCCAAGGACCAAAATGCCGAGAAGCGTGGATTTTTAAAACAAAATTTTCCAAGGACCAAAATGCCAAGAATCGTGAATTTTTAAAAGAAAAATTTCCAAGGAACAAAAACCAAGAATCGTGGATTTTTAAAAGAAAATTTTTTCCAAGGACCAAAAGTCCAGAATCGTGAATTTTTAAAAGAAAAATTTCAAAGGAACAAAAAAACCAAGAATCGTGAATTTTTAAACGAAATTTTTCGAAGGAACAAAAAAACCAAGAATCGAGAATTTTTAAACGAAATTTTTCGAAGGAACAAAATGCCAAGAATCGTGGATTTTTAAAAGAAAATTTTTTCCAAGGACCAAAAGTCCAGAATCGTGAATTTTTTAAAGAAATTTTTCCTAGGACCAAAAGGCCAAGAATCGTGAATTTTTAAAAGAAAAATTTCCAAGGAACTAATCGTGATTTTTTTAAAGAAAATTTTCCTAGGACCAAAATGCCAAGAATCGTGGATTTTTAAAAGAAAATTTTTTCCAAGGACCAAAAGTCCAGAATCGTGAATTTTTTAAAGAAATTTTTCCTAGGACCAAAAGGCCAAGAATCGTGAATTTTTAAAAGAAAAATTTCCAAGGAACAAAAAAACCAAGAATCGTGAATTTTTAAGCGAAATTTTTCGAAGGAACAAAAAGCCAAGAATCGTGAATTTTTAAAAGAAAAATTTCCAAGGAACAAAAAAACTAAGAATCGTGAATTTTTAAACGAAATTTTTCGAAGGAACAAAAAGCCAAGAATCGTGAATTTTTAAAAGAAAAATTTTCCAAGGACCAAAAGGTCAAGAATCGTGGATTTTTAAAATAAACTTTTTTCCAAGGACCAAAAGGCCGAGAAGCGTGGATTTTTTAAAGAAAATTTTTCCAAGAACCAAAATGTCAAGAATCGTGGTTTTTTAAAAGAAAAATTTCCAAGGACCAAAAGGCCAAGAATCGTGGATTTTTAAACGAAGTTTTTCCAAGGACCAAAATGCCGAGAAGCGTGGATTTTTAAAACAAAATTTTCCAAGGACCAAAATGCCAAGAATCGTGAATTTTTAAAAGAAAAATTTCCAAGGAACAAAAAAACCAAGAATCGAGAATTTTTTTAAAATAAATTTTCGAAGGAACGAAATAGCAATACTCGTGAATTTCTGGAAGAATATTTGAGGTACCCACAGAGCAATATTAGTGGATTGTTAGCAATATTATTTTCTAAAACAATAAGGCCAAGAATAGTGGATTTTGAAAATAACATTTTCCAAAGACCACAAGAACAATAATCAAAGATTTTTTACAAGAATTTTGCCAAGGACCAACTGAACAAAATTCATGAATTTTTCAACGACCAATTGTGGATTTTTAAACTAAAAATTTCCAAGGACAAACAAAGCAAAAATTTTATTTTTTTTTAAAGAATTTTTTCAAGAACTAAAAGGCCAAGAATCTTGGATATTTTAAACGAAAATTTCTCAAGACCAAAAAAATTTGGGTACTTTTTTAGAGGTAAAGAATCGCGAATTTTTAAAAGAATTTTTGTGGATTAAAAAAAATGTCCATGGACAAAAAAACTGCAATAAAGTCAAACGTTATAATTATTACTTTTTCAAAAAAAAATTATTGAATAAAAGCGAAAAATGTCGGAAATTGCATCAAATTTTAGAATAAGTTTAGATTTGTTCGAATTGTCCACCTTTGGCACGAATTACGGCCAATGAAACCGTCACACGCGGCCCGAATGTTGCTTTGCGGTATTTTGGCCCATTCCCGGCGAAGCGCTTGCTTGAGGTGATCGACACTTTGGTAGTTTTAGTGCTAACCTTGCTTTCCAAAATACTCCAGACACAATAGTACAACGTATTGGTATCCGGAGATTTCGATGGCCATTGTGAAGAACCTCATTTTGTAAGAATTCTTGGGTGGCGATGGTGCTGAGTCCTGTTGGAATGTCCAAGGTCTGCGGCCAAAATGTTTGCGTGCCCAGGGCAGAATATTTTCGCGATAATATTCGGCATTCATTCTGATGCCACGGTCGATTAATACGAGCGGAGAGCAACCATCGGCTGTTATGGCGGCGCACACCATCACCATGGCCGGCGCTTGAGTTCTGGTGGCCAACCGAAGGTGCACATTTTCAACTGACCTCTTTGGGAAGTAAACACGATCATTTTGTTTGTTTACAAACTGCTGGGCAACGAATGTTTTCTTATCGGAGACGGAGAAAAACAAATTCGGCAGTTCACCACTTTCGGCCAATCGAAACAACTCTTTAGTCTATTTTCTTTCTGTTGCGGTGTAAGTTGTTGCACTTTTTGAATTTCATTGGCTTTACCACAAGCTCATTTTTCAATATTTGCCGAATGGAATATTGCGATATTCTCACGAGCCATTTTTCGGCCACAGCGACTCTCAAGTCGCTTCTTTACTTTTCAAACTATTTCTGCTGATATGCCTATTTTCTTTCGTCCACTTCCTTGACGTGGGGCTACGCTACCAGTATCACGGTAATGAGCGATTTATGCTGGAGTGCTCTATCGATATCCACTTGTGGTTTTCCAGTCAAATATAAAGAAATCACACTATCACGCTTGAATTCCATCACGAATAACTTTTTTTCTGGAAAATTTTCAGCAAAATGCTTTTGTACAGCACAATGTACAATTTTGTACAATATAATGAGCTGTCAATGGAATAATTTGAACAGCTGTCGAACGAGTAGTTTAGAAATGACAGCAGTCTGAAGTTGGTTGCAGTTTTTTCATCTCACGCTGTATATATATATATATATATATATATATATATACTTATAGAGAATATGAAACAGAATTTTTCATAACCAACAGACCATTGCGAATTGTTTTTGTTTCTTGTAACACCAATAGCAATAAAAGTGGATTCTTAAAGGACCGTGTACCACGGATTCTTGAGCCATCAGACCATATTTGTGGATATATTGAAAAATCCGGGTCTTTGGAAAAGTAGTAAAACATGCTGAATTTTAACAAGTAAAAAAACATTAAGTTCGGTCGGGCCAAACTTTTAATACCCTCCACCTTAGGGTAAAAGAAACATTAGAAGAAATGTGGCAAAAACCTTAAAAAAAGGACGATTATGGGGAGGTACCGTTATATGGGGGCTACACCAAAACGTGGACCTATAACTGCAATGTTTCGCCACACGAACTAGGACCCATTATGACCAACAAATTCCAATTTTCAGACAAATCCGTGAAAAAATGTTGCAAAAATCATCAAATTATCAAATATCGGCAGGTACCGTTATATGGGGGCTATATCAAATCATAGACCCATACATGCAATGTTTCGCCACCGGAGCTGGAAACCATTATGACCCACAAATACCAATTTTTAGACAAATCCGTGAAAAAATGTGGCAAAAAAAAAACCAAAATACCGAATATCGGGAGGTACCTTTATATGGGGGCTATATCACAACGTGGACCTATACATGCAATGTTTTGCCATTCGCTCAGGGACACGTTATGACCTACAAATACCAATTTCCAAACAAATACGTGAAAAAATGTGGCATAAATCATCAAAATACCGAATATTGGGAGGTACCGTTATATGGGGACTATACCAGAACGTGGACCGATATATCTCATTTTCAATACCAACCAACCTAGACACAATCCAAATAGCTCTGCTAAATTTTTGGCGCTCTACGTCAGATAATGTGGGCTGTATCGTGATTTCAACAGACAGACAGACAGACGGACAGACAGACAGACACACAGACAGACGGACATCGTTAAATCGATTTAGAATTTTATGCTGATTATGAATATATATACTTTATGGGGTCTACGCCGAATATTTAAGGATGTTACAAACGGAATGACAAAGTTAATATACCCTCCTGGTGGAGGGTATAAAAAAAGAGGATATAGATACGGGTATGGAATTTTAATAAGGGAAGAAATAGTTAATTTCTAGTTGCGAACCATTTTTTTTAAATAAATCTTGTGGCTGAAAACCCAGTTGACATAAAAAGCTAACTTCCTTTCTAATAAAATATTGTTTGTTTTATTTACTATGCAGTCCAAAGTGCAAAGTTTTATTTGAAATTTTAATACAACTATAAAATGTCGAAACGAAATTCATTCAAAAAATCGTATTGAGTCGTAGTATTTGAATTATTATTAGTAGTAGTACAAGTCAAACAAATGATTAATTTTCGAAAACGCTGCAGGCTATTTTTTAATTAATTCATTCAATTTCTTGAAACATTAATTTGGGTGTCCATTTGTGAATATTCATGATAAGCTAATATTTTGTCAATTCAATCCAAAACAAAAAATTAAATAAAATTTACTTTCAAAACAAAAAAAAATGACTTGGCAAAAAGTAGTGGGTATTAATAATAGAATGTTGTGTTAAGTGTTGCGATAAGATCTTCACTTGTATCAAATCGAATGGGCGTAGAATCAGAAAAAAGATAGGGCTGTTCCAGAGATAGAAAAATTTCAAAGTCATCAACAGGACAGACCTTCTATCTAAATATGAGACCCTAAAAACCCTCTAATACTACCAAAGAAAGGGGGCCTCCAAATTGTATATTAGAAATTTAGAGAAACCCCTTTCTTTATATGTCACGATCATATCCCAAGCTTCCTCTCATTCTAAAACTTGCCAAAAAAAAATCAGGCCTATATCTTTCTCTGCCTCCGACACACGAGTCGCTGCGGTATTTTTTGTGTAATCACCTCAATTTCATTTCGATAGCCAAATTCTAGGAAATCTTAAATCAAAAAAATGTTGTTCTCTTCGCATTGCATATGTCACACGTACGGTCGTCGTTTTGTTTACAACTTTTTGAGCAATTGTTGTCATTCATTATTGATAAGCTCGAAAGAAAAAAATACACAGCAAAACAAAGAAACTGAGAAGAAAACAAAAATATTTGTTTAACTCGAAACTAAATGATACTCGTCGAAATGAAGACTAGCAGGCAGAAGGAGAGGCTATCAGCAAGTAATTCCCCTTGAATTATTCGTGTAGTGAATGATTCAGTATTAATAAGTCTCTCGTCGAAAGAAGCTACAATGTACTTGACGAGGTTGGTGTATTGTGTGGAGGTAAGACAAGAACTTCAGATCTTCAAGCCGTAGAAGAAGGCCTGGAGGTCTTCTGCTCGTAGAAAAGGCCTGGAGGTCTTCTGTTCGTAGAAGTAGACCTGGGTGTCTTCTTGACATTGACCACATGAAGGGCTTCTGGCTATTGAGGACTTCTATGTACGCATTAAAGATCTGGAGGCCTACTAGCCACAGAAGAGAGGAGGATTATAGACATAGAAGACCTGGGGGTATTATAATCATACATGCTGCTGTAGCCGAGGATGTCATGGAAGCGCCGTTGACATCAACCAGACGATGTCCCGCCCAACGGTCTTTGCTGCGAATTTTGGAACAAGATTTCAAGATGTTTCCGTAAAAAGTCCAGGTGGTTCATCAGCTAACCGCCAATAGCGTCTTACATACGTTCAAGCTATCCTTAATCGCCACCAAGAAGAAGATGATTTTTCATCAAGAATAATTATGAGTGTTGAGGTCCATTTCCGTTCCATAATGGCCACAAAGAGCCATTACACCCTCTCAAAGTCACTGTATGGTGTGCTGTATTCGCTGAAAGAGTCATCGGACTTTTTTTCTTCGAAGACGTCGCGAGCCAAGCGGTTACTGTGAATTCCTCGAAAACATATTCTTAATAAATAATATTTTTTTAAAAGTTCAATATATTCATCAGGAAGGTCTTAGGGAAAAACAAGTAAAAAAGCTGGGCCGAACTTTTAATACCAATTTTCAAAAAATAAACAAACTCCGTTAAGAATTCTGTTAAAATCTTAAAAATACCGAATGTATCCGTTATAATAGGGTCTTTACAACGACGTGGACCTGCGTAGACTACTTTTGTCAAAACCCATTACAATACTCAAATGTGAAAAAAAATCTGTTTATAATGTCGCTTAAATCATCAAAATACCGAATATCGGGAGGTACCGTTATATGGGGGCTATACGAAGACGTGGAACTGCACAGAAACTTTTCTGTCAAAGACTGTAGTATCCATTACAAACTTCAAATACCATTATATGGAGCTATATCAAAACGTGGGCCTACATGGCCCAGACGGACATCGCTAAATCGGCATAAAATTTTATGCTGATTAAGAATGTATGTACTTTGTGGGGTCTAAGATGTATATTTCGAGGTGTTACAAACGGAATGACAACCTTAATATACCATGCATACTATGGTGAAGGGTATAAAAAATATTTGTAAAAATCCGCAATTATGGCTCGGGTGGTCCTTGAAAAAATATTCTTTTAAGAATCCACTATTATTGCCTGTATGGTCCATGAAAAATATTCTATAAAAATACACGATTACAACTTGGAAGGTCCTTAAAAGTAAATTCTTTAAAAGTCCACGATAATCATATCGATAGTCCTTTAAAAAAATATTCGTAAAAATCAACGATTATTGCTTGGGTGGCCCTTAAAAAATATTCTTTAAAAGTTCACGATTATAGTTTGGAAGGTCCTTGAGAGTATATTGTTCAAAAGTCCACGATAATCACTTGTATGGTTCTTGAAAAAAAAAACATTCTTAAAAATTCACAATTATTGCTTGGATGGTCCTTAAAAAATATTCCTTAAAAGTTTACGATTATACGATTGCTTGGAAGGTCATCGACAAAATATTGAATAAAAACTACGATTACATCTTAGAAGGTCCTTAAAACATATTCCATAAAAGTTCACAATTATTGGTTGGAAGGTCCTAGAAAAAATCCACGACACAATTATTGCTTAGATGGTCGTTGAAACATATTCTATAAAAATCCACGATTATAGCTTGAAACATTCTAGAAAAAAAAAACATTCAAAAAATATTCCTAAAAATGCACGATTATTGCTTGGGTGGTCCTTGAAAAAAATATTATTTTAATATTCACTGCCTGGAAGGTCCTTAAAAAAATATTATTTTAAAAATCCACGTTAATTGCATAGTCGATTCTCGAAGAAATACTCAGTAAAAATCCATAGTTATTGTTCAAAAGATCCTTGAAAAATTAACATTTAAATGTTCACGATTACTGGTTGCAAGGTCCTTGTTAAAAGACCACGATGATTGCATGGATGGTCCTCGAAAACTATTCTTTAAAAAATCCTCGACCACCAAAAACCCATTCAATAATTGTCAATGGATGGGCAAAATAACAAATACTTCCTGAAATTATTTCAAGCTCATGGCTTAAATCCTTAAATAACAGACCCCCTAAATAGTCGACTATAAAATGTCACATTTGTCTTAGGAGGCTCTAAATTTCCATCCCTGCGCTTCTCCTCAATTAACAAAAAAAAAAAAAAAAAAACAAGAACATGTTCAACATCGCAAAAGCATAAGTTCTGAATTCGCTAAAATCTCCAGAATTAAAACACAATTAACTAGCAATTTGTTATATTCGAACACAGGAAAAGAATTTCAATAAACTTAATTTTTTATTTAAGAAATTATTTTCAAATCTATTATTTGTCACAATGTTTAGGAGGTATTAGAATATGGAATTTCATGCCTAAGCCTACATAATTTATTGAACACACCCTCCTTATAATATTGGGTATTAGCTAATAAATTCCATACAATTTTCATAATAAATATTTTCACTTGAAATGAGGCAAAACAAAAAAAAAAAACAAATAACAACAACAACAACGTCACAGAATTGGCGTACGACATCAGCGCCAGGTAAAAAAAAGGTACTTTACCCATTTCTCCGGAATGTAAAACGATAATAATTAAAAAAAATCAATTTGTATTTTCTTAAATGGAGCGGAGGGAGGGGGGGTGGGCGAACCTTGTCA
Source organism: Musca domestica (assembly GCF_030504385.1). NCBI lineage: Eukaryota > Metazoa > Arthropoda > Insecta > Diptera > Muscidae > Musca > Musca domestica. Next base: position 1,116,709 of record NW_026712189.1, on the reverse strand, counting down.
CAATTCTTCGAATGAATGAATGATCGAGAGGTTGTTATCGCGAAAAAACCTACACATGTAAGTATTTACTTCGTTTCCGTTAAGTATCTCACACAATTGTGATTAGGATTGTTTATATTCGCCGGCCAATTGTTTATTTATCATTTCGCCGATAATGGTGATAGGATCAGTTCTAAATGGCCGTTTCAGAAATCAAATATTATTTAATACTAATCGAATGTGTTTATTCGTATTTTTATTAATTAATTATTTTTATAAATTGTTTTGTCATAATAAAAAATTTCCCTAATTAATTTTTGATATTAAAAGACTTACCAACATTTTTAGTACATACAGCATCACACCTACAAATGTAAAATTTATGTTTAGAACCATATGACAAACAAATTATTTTTTTTTTTTTGAAGGATTAATAAAAATCGGTGTTAAGAAATATTTAAAAAAAATTAATTTTTGGAAAAACCGGGGCACCAATATTCTTGGATTTTTATTTATTTTTATACCCTCCACCATACTATGGAGGGTATATTAATTTTGTCATTCCGTTTGTAATACTCATGTTGGACCACACGAAGTATATATATTCTTGATCAGAGTAAAATTCTAAGTCAATTTAGCGATGTCTGTCTGTCCGTCCGTCTGTCTGTTGTAATAACGCTATCTTTCGAACAAATTGAGATAGAAGGCTAAAATTTTGCACACATGTATATTTTGCCAGTAGGCAGGTTAAGTTCGTAAATGGTCCATGTAGGTCCGAGTTATCATATAGCCCCCATATAACAGTACTTCCCGATATTCCGTATTTTGATGATTTTGGCGACATTATTCATCGGAATTGTTTCAAATTTGGCATTTGAAGTTCGTAATGGATACTTCAGCCTAAAACAGAAAATTATCTGTACACGTCCACGTCTTCGTATAGCCCCCATATAATGGTACCCCCCCGATATTCAGTATTTTGAGGATTTTAGCGACATTATTTACCGGAATCGTTTCAAATTTGGTATTTGAAGTTCGTAATTGACACTACATCCTAAGTCAAAAAAATGAGCCATGTAGGTCCACGTCTTCATGTAGCCTCCGTATAACGGTACCCCTCGATTTTCGGTATTTTGATGATTTTAGCGACTTTATTTACCGGAATCGTCCTAAATTTGGTATTTGAAGTTCGTAATGGATACTTCAGCCTAACACAGAAAATTATCTGTACAGGTCCACGTCTTCGTATAGCCCCCATATAATGGTACCCCCCGATATTCAGTATTTTGAGGATTTTGGCGACATTATTTACCGGAATCGTTTCAAATTTGGTATTTGAAGTTCGTAATGGACACTACATACTAAGTCAAAAAATGAGCCATGTAGGTCCACGTCTTCATATAGCCTCCGTATAACGGCACCCCTCGATTTTCGGTATTTTGATGATTTTAGCGACATTATTTAACGGAATCGTTCCAAATTTGGTATTTGAAGTTCGTAATAGATACCATAGCATAATACAGAAAATGGGCCATGTAGGTCCACGTCTTCGTATAGCCCCCATATACCGTACCCCCCTATATTGTAATAACTTATGACAAAAGTTGCCTATGCAGGTCTACGTCGTCGTATAGGCATTCGGTATTTTTAAGAAATTGCCAAATTTGTACCAAATGGTGGAGGGTATTAAAAGTTCGGCCCGGTCGAACTTACAGCTTTTTTACTTGTTTTTTTTTTTTTTTTTTTTTTTTTTTTTTTTTCAAGGAACTTCCAAGCAGTTATTGTGGATTTTTTATTCAAATTTATTTATTCAAGGATCATCCAGGCAGTAATTGTGGAAAGTTTAAGATTATATCTTTATTTGATTTATTTGAGAGTATTTTTTTCAAAGGCCGTGCAGGCAACTATAGCTGATCTTTTAAAATAGTGTTTCAAGGACCATCCAAGCAATAATAAGAGATTCAAGCAATAGTCGTAGAATTTTCACTAAATTTGTATACCCCCCTCCATAGTATGGAGGATATATTAAGTTTGTCGTTCCGTTTGTAACACCTCGAAATATACATTCTAGACCAAAATATATATACTTTGATCAGCATAAAATTCTATGTCGATTTAGCGATGTCCGTCCATCTGTCACTCTAGCTAGGTATTTTGATGATTTTAGCGACATCATTAGAGCCTAAGACAGAAAATTGTCTGTTCAAGTCTTCGTATAGTCCCCATATAACGGCATCTCCCGATATTCGGTATATTGATGATTTCAGCAAATTTCTTAATGGCTTAAGATCTTCCAATACGATATTTGCTGAAATTATCAAAATGCCGAATATCGGAAGGTGCCGTTATATGGGGTATATATGAAGACAATCTATGGCAAAAAATTTCGTATGCAGGATCACGTCTTCGTATATCCCCTATATAACGGTGCCTCCCGATATTCGGTATTTTCATGATTTTTGCGACATTATTCACAGGAATTGTAACAAATTAGGTATTTAAAGATCGTAACGAGTAGTATAGCCTACGACAAAAAAAATCGTATGTAGGTCCACGTTTCGGTATATCCCCTATATAAAGATTTCTCACCGATTTTTTTAACAGAATTTTTAAGGGATTTTTTTTTTTTTTTTTTTTTGAAAATTGCCGGACTCCTTCGAAATGAGGGTGGGGGGGGGGGGTGTGGTATTCAAAGTACGGCCCGGCTGAACTTACAGCTTTTTTACTTGTTTTTGTAAAAATCATCCAACCAAAAATCCAACAGTGGATTTTTATACCCTCAGCTAAGCTACGGCCAAAAAGTGCCTCATCGAAATAACGATTTTAAGGGTAATCTGATTTTGCTCCAACTTTGCCAATCCTAAAATTTGCATCAGTGCTAGGTCGGGAGTAAAAAATGGACAATATCGGTCCACTCCATTATGTGTACCTCCCCCACAATGGATCAACATTTGGAACATCCATGAAGATACGCGAAATTAACATCCGACTTGGCACGTCTCAATATTTCCATCAACACACGATCTTTTATAAAGATGGTTCAAGATTTTGAATATAAATAATATGAATAAAGCGAAATAAGCATCCAACTCTCTTCAAATTTCATACATACTCGTGCAAATATTTTTGCTAACCCAAGATCTGTTGTGAAGTTGATATATATATATGTGCGAACCCCTTCTGGTACCTCACCCTACACCACAAGGTGGTCAGGGTGTTATGTCTTTGTGCATTTGTTTGTAACAGGCAAAAGGAAACGAGATAGACCCATAGTTCCTTTTGATGATCTGCATAGAATCACTTTCTGAGTTGATTTATGCATGACAGTCCGTCTGTCCGCCCGCCCGTCCGTCTGTCCATGTATTCTTGTGAACAAAATGCAGATCGCATTTATTATCCGATTGAGATGAAATTTTGCAAACAACATTTGTTTGGCCCAAGGACGAACCCTATTGAAATTGGCGATAATCGGTAAAAATTTAGATATAGCTCCCATATATATCTTCGTCCGATTTGCCTTTTATTGTGCACCAAACGTGTAATATCAGCCCGAATAGTATGGAATTTTGCACATACAACCAAATTAGGCCTGAAAATAAGTATGTCAAATTTTATCGAAATCGGTTCAGATATAGCTATAGCTCCCATATATATTGTTCATCCGATTTGTTATTTTTGTCCTCCGCAGCCGTCATATGCACTCTGTAACAACAATATTTGGGGAAATATATCAAATGCAGCTCAGAAACACCTTTGTTAAATTTTATCGAGATCGGTTCAGATTTGGATATAGCACCCATATATGACTTAGTCCGATTTATCTTTTATTGTGCACCAAACGTCTAATATTTTCCTAAATGGGATGGAATTTGGCACTTACGGCCGAATTGAGTCTAGAAGGTAGTATGCCAAATTTGGTGAAGATCGGTTCCGATATAGTTATAGCTCCCATATATATTGTTCATCCGATTTATTGTATTTGTTACCCACAGCCGTAATATGCACTCCGTAACAACGATATTCAGGGAAATATATCAAATACTGCTCAGAAATATCTTTGCCAAATTTTATCGAGATCGGTTCAGATTTGGATATAGTTCCGATATATATTTTTATCCGATTTCAAATTAATTTCGCACCAAATGGGCAATACAAGTCCGAATTTAAAAGATGCAAATGCTTCGGCATATTTAGTCCTTTGAATTTTAAATTATAATTATAATCATAGCGAGTATGATTGAATTCTCCCATGAAAACTTTTAATTATTAAGTGGAGCTCAACTAAATTAGCAAAGTGGTGTAGGGTATCATAAAATCGGCCCCGCCCGACTTTAGGACTTTCTTCACTGATTTTTATCTTGTTAAAGAACATTTTTTCCTGGACCCAAATTGGATTCTTGATGAACATTTTTTCTGGGACCAACACACCAATAATTGTGAGACCATTCCGTGTTGTTTTCCAAACCTCCATTGAGCCCTTCACTTTTTTCACTTATCTTTACGGGCCAAGTAATTTTAATATTTTCAACTTTCATTCACACTTAAGAACAACAAAAATGCAAAACATTTTTATATCATCACATTTACATATGGGTATATAAATGTCAAAAGTATACAAAATATATATTGTAACGAAAATAAAAACAAAACAAAGGAGGTGCAGATTTTTCGTGGCAGCCAGTGAAAATTGCATAATTTCCTCGCGATTTTTATTTATTCATGGCGAATGTATGGCGAATATCTGTTGTCTGTCTAGACATTTTAAAACGATTAATTTGCGTAATCGAATACACAGCACCACAAAAAAAGGGGCAACGGGTACAAGGTACCGCGCCATGCTGTGGCCCAATAAATGAAAGGGAATAAAAATAAAACCCTGAAATAAACAGCAGACAAACCAAGAGAAGACAACGACAACGACAACAAACTATAAATAAAATTAAACAAAGTTCCAAGATAAATGCGGGAACGGAAGGGAGTTGGTGATGAGGAAACCAAAACAAAACAAAAGAGCGAGCAAGCAGACTAATTATTAAGCGCCAGAAATGTAAATGAGGTGGAAAGCCAAGAACGGTGCTGCCGATGAAAGGATGTTTGTAAAGAAAGTGTTTTCAAAAACGGCAATTAATGTTTGCAAGGGACAGTGTTGGCAGTTTATTTGGGATTATTATTTATTTATTAATTTTATTTGTTCTTGCAAAATAGTTAGGCTTAATCTCATTATTGTTGTCATACCCTCCAGCTTGGAAAGGGCTAAATTTGTCATTCCGTTTGTAACATCCCTAAATATTTGTCGTAGACCCCATAAAGTATATACAGGGTGAGATGAAAAAACTGCAACAAACCCAAACGCTATAATTTTTAATTTTTTTTTTTTTAAATTTTATTGAATGAAATCAAAAAATGTCGGAAATAGCATCAAATTTTAGAATAAGTTTAGATTTGTTCGAATTAGTTACCTTTGGCACGAATTATGTCCTTCAAATGGCCAATGAAACCATCACACTCTGCCCGAATGTTGCCCTGTGGTATTTTGGCCCATTCCCGGCGAAGCGTTTGCTTGAGGTGATCGACACTTTGGAATTTTTAGTGCCAATTTTGGAATTTTTTAGTGGTAACTTTGCCTTCCAAAATACTCCAAAGGAGATTTTGGTGGCCACTGTGCACTGGAAATGAAGCGAGGAACCTCATTTTGTAACAATTCTTGGGTGGCGCGTGCTGAGTGTGATGGTGCTGAGTCCTGTTGGAACGTCCAAGGTCTGCGGCCAAAATGTTTGCATGCCCAAGGCTTTAATACACCCTCCAGAATATTTTCGCGATAATATTCGGCATTTATTCTAATTCCACGGGCGATTAATACGTGCGGAGAGCGACCATCGGCTGTTATGGCGGCCCCCACCATCACCATGGCCGGCGCTGGAGTGGTCGTGGCCAACCGAAGGTGCACATTTTGAGCTGACCTCTTTGGCAAGTAAAAACCAGTAAAGAAAGTCTTAAAGTCGGCCGGGGTCGAATTTATGATACCCTACACCACTTTGCTAATTTAGTAGAGCTCCGCATAACAATTAAAAGTTTTTATGGGAGAATTCAATCATACACGCTATGATTATAATTATAATTTAAAGTTCAAAGGGCTAAATATGCCGAAGCATTTGTATCTTTTAAATTCGGACTTGTATTACCCATTTGGTGCACAATTAATTTGAAATCGGATAAAGATATATATGAGAGCTATATCCAAATCGGAACCAATCTCGATAAAATTTGGCAAAGATATTTCTGAGCTGTATTTGATATATTTCCTTGAATATCGTTGTTACATAGTGCATATGACGGCTGTGGGTAACAAAGCTTCTAGCTTCTAGACTCAATTCGGTCATAAGTGCCAAATTTCATCCAATTTGGGCAAATATTAGAAGTTTGGTGTACACTAAAAGTAAATCGGACGAAGTTATATATGGGAGCTATATCCAAATCTGAACCGATCTCGATAAAATTTAGCAAAGGTATTTCTGAACTGCATTTGATATTTTTCCCCAAATATTGTTGTTACAGAGTGCATATTACGGCTGCGGAGGACAAAAATAACAAATCGGATAAACAATATATATGGGAGCTATATCTGAACCGATTTCGATCAAATTTGGCGTACTTATTTTCAGGTCCAATCTGATCGTACGTGCAAAATTCCATACTATTCGAACTGATATTACACGTTTGGTGCACAATAAAAAGCAAATCGGACGAAGATATATATGGGAGCTATATCTAAATTTTGACCGATTATCTCCAATTTCAATAGGGTTCGTCCTTGGGCCAAACAAATGATTTGTGCAAAATTTCATCTGGATAGGGCAATAAATGCGAACTGTACTTTGTTTACAAAAATACATGGACAGACGGACGGACATGCATAAATCGACTCAGAATGTGATTCTATGCAGATCATCAAAAGGAACTATGGGTCTATCTCGTTTCCTTTTGCCTGTTACAAACAAATGCACAAAGACATAATACCCTGACCACCTTGTGGTGTAGGATATAACGATCAGTTAGTTTATTTTCTCATCGGAGAAAACCAAATTCGGCAGTTCACCACTTTCGGCTAAGCGAAGCAACTCTTTAGCTCTTTTGAGTCTATTTTCTTTCCGTTGCGGTATAAGTTCTTGCACTTTTTGGAATTTTAATGGCTTTACTCCGAGCTCATTTTTCTATATTTGCGAATATGTTCGGTCCACGAGCCATTTTTCGACCACTGCGACGCGGGTTTCGATTAAGTCGCTTCTTTACTTTTCGAACCATTTCTGCTGATGTGGCTGTTTTTTTTTTTTTTTCTGTCCACTTCCTTGACGTCGGGCTACGCTACCAGTATCACGGTAACGAGCGATGGTATGAGATACAAAAGATTTATTCACATCTAAATGCTGGAGTGCTCTAACGATAGTCATTTGTGCTTTTCCAGCCAAATATAAAGAATTTACGCTTGAATACCATCACAAATCACTTTCTTACCAAAATGCTTTTGTACGCTTGTACGCGAGCTGTCACTGGAATAATTTTAACAGCGGTGGAACGAGTGGCTTAGGAATGACAGCAGTCTGAATTTGGTTGCACGAAAATCGAACATTTATATTCAGGTTTCTGCTTGAGAGAAATATTTAGATACAGCAAGTTGTAAAGAATCGCTGAATTGTTTCGCAAGTTATAACATGGTTTCGCAAGAAGAAATGGTCCCACTCTTCCATCTTTATAACAGTTCTTGTGTAGATGAAAAATTTACATGTACAGAGTCTGAATGAAATCGGATGTTAACTTCGCGTTTTATGAGCTTCATGGATATGGAAAATGTTGATCCCTTTGTGTGGGAGGTACCAGAAGCATTGCGGCGATATATCCCATTTTCACTGCAGATCTTGTGGTAGTAGAAATAATGGTATGTGTGAAATTTGAAGAGAACCGGACGCTTATTTCGGATTTTATACTCGTCTTGGTTATTCAAAATTTTGACCCTTTACGGGGGCAGTATCAGAAGGAATGGTCCGATATCTGCCATCTTTATAACAGATCTTGTTTTGATAGAAATGTTAAGATGTGCCAAGGTTGAATGGAATCGAAAATTAATTTTGCGTCTTATGAGCTTCATGGATATTCAAAATGTTGACCATTTGTTGGGGAGGTACCAGAAGCAGTGCCATCTTCACAGCAGATATTGTGTTAGTAGAAATAATGGTATGTGTGAAATTTGAAGAGAACCGGACGCTTTTTTCGGATTCGGACCCTTTGTGGGGGAGGTACCAGAAGGAATGGTCCGTTCCCTGTACCATATTTATAACAGATCTTGTGTTGATATAAAAATATTGAGATTTTTTCCGGATTTTAAGCTCGTCTCGGCTATTCCAAGTTTTGACCCTTTGCGGAGGAGTTACTGAATGGAGTATACCGATATTGTCCATTTCCGCACCTGATATAGCACTAATGTAAGTATTGGGATTTCAAAAATTGTAGCAAAATCGGATTACCCTTTCCCTTTCTGTGCAGTAAATTATTTTCTTTGAAAATATTGGCATTTTCTGGAAGAAGTACCAGAAGGAGTGAACAGATATTGTCCATCTCCGAACTCGACCTAAGTTTAATAATAATATTACGATGTACCAAGTTTGGATCAAACTGGCACCGGCCTGCCAGACAGATAAACGGATATCGCTAGATCGAATCCAAACGTCCTGAAACGGATTTGGTCCAATGAGACTAATGGTCTAAAACTGATACTTTGATGAGTCACGTTTTTGGCGTATCAAATGATGCAGCCATATTGCTGAGGCTATAAAAGAACGCGGTTCTTGATATCGGTTTCAAGGAAATCCATAAGTGTTTGTATACAAAGCCCACAATTATTATTCTTACCATCCCTCGAATATTAACATGCAATATTTCAGCTTTAGCCCTAGAATTATTCGACTTTTCCTAGTTGGAAACCAAAAAAAACCTTAGTTTCTGCAAAATATATTGATAAAATTTTGAGTTTCTATGATTTTCTATTTATTTATTAAAAAACAAAAAAAACTTATTTATTTTACTTCCACAATATCATATATACGCCTAAAAATTAGAAATAAAATATATCCTTCATTTAGTTTTTCACCATTGATGGGCTTCAGTTGGCAGCCTAATGAAAGTCGAATATGTAACAATTTGTCTGCACTTCTATGTTAATGTACTGTACAAAAACGAACAGAAATACATTTTTGTAACACTAAATTACAAAATTGTGTCTCTAGTCATGGTGCTATTTTTAGATTTTAATATAGACAAACGTCGTTGTAGTACGTCTTAATAACATAGGGCGCCAATATTAATGAAGTGCAGTGCAATCTCTAAAAATTTGATCGATTGACAGACAGTGAATGGGTGGTATGGGATGCGAAAATTTGGTTAATTAAATTGAAAAAAAAAAAACAAACTGCAGCACAATTGACGGATAATATTAAAATATGATTCGTAAAAAATGCTACTAAAAATGTCACGATTTTGGATCTGTCAAGTTTTGAGAAAAATTGTTAACAAAATCCAAAATTTACAATAGTTTTTGCTCTGATTCACGAAAAAGAAAAATATTTTTAAAATATTGGTTAAAATTAAACAACGCACAAGAAGCACAAATCATAAACTTGTAACAACTATTCCTTCTTAATACACGATTATTGATCTGTAAAAAGTATTTCTTTAGTCAACGAATGTTGGTATGTTTGTCTTGAAAAACTATTTTTTTTTTTTTTTTTGAAAATTTATAGATTTGGATTCCTAATTTTAAATTTTCGTAAATAAATGTTTCAATGGATTTGTCATGAAAACTAGTGTACCTACATATATGATTTATTCGGAGTTTTTTAATGCAATTTTGTGTAGAGTCATATCGAAAAAAGTCCAATGAAAAAGTGATCAATAAATTAGGGATTTTTTTTGGGATATTGCGGCAATTATTTTTTTAATGTACCAAAAAAATATACATTTATTTTCTTTAGTGACTTATAGTAATATTTGATAGAGCATTTTTTGGTATTTGATGTCATGCTTCTAAAATGATGATTTGTGGACATTTTTTTACAAACTCACACAAAGTACGGCTTTAAGCATAAAATGTGTTTTAGTATAGGGGAAGTCCTGGCGTTTATATAAGATTTACACTTTCGAATTCCTCTAGTAGAATTTCATGGAAAATAATTTTGTAGGATATTTCGATTTGCTACGATCCCGGTCGGTCTTTTAAAAAAATACAATTTTTTTTTTTCAAAATCTGGCTTTTTTGGTAAATATTCTGAGAATCCCTTATATTGATTAAAAAAAGAATAAAGAAATCACAAATATTCGTCTGTTTGTAGTCATAAAATAATCCACTATAATTGATATGTTGGTCTTTAGAAAATATTTTGAAAAATCCACGCTTATTGTTCTGTTGATGTTTAGAAAATATTTTGAAAAATCCACGTTTATTGTTCTGTTGGTGTTTAGAAAATATTTTAAAAATCCACGCTTATCTTTAAAAAAATATTTTCACACTTATCTTTGAAAAGATATTTTTTAAAAATCCACGTCTACTGGTCTTCGAAAAAAATATTTTTCAAAATCCACGTTTCTGCTCTTTAAAAAAATATTTTTTAAAAATTCACATTTAATGCTCTTTGAAAAAATATTTTTCAAAAATCCACGCTTATCTTTGAAAAAATATTTTTCAAAAATCCACGCTTATCTTTGAAAAAATATTTTTTAAAAATCCACGCTTACTGCTCTTTAAAAAAATATTTTTCAAAAATCCAGGTTTACTGGTCTTTGAAAAATATTTTTCAAAAATCCACGTTTACTGCTCTTTAAAAAATATATTTTTCAAAAATCCACGCTTATCTTTGAAAAAATATTTTTCAAAAATCCACGTTTACTGCTCTTTAAAAAAATATTTTTCAAAAATCCACGTTTACTGCTCTTTAAAAAAGATATTTTTCAAAAATCCACGTTTACTGCTCTTTAAAAAAATATTTTTCAAAAATCCACGTTTACTGCTCTTTAAAAAAAAAATATTTTTCAAAAATCCACCTCTACTGGTCTTTGAAAAAATATTTTTCGAAAATCCACCTCTACTGGTCTTTGAAAAAATATTTTTCGAAAATCCAGGCTTACTGCTCTTTAAAAAAATATTTTTCAAAAATCCACGTTTACTGGTCTTTGAAAAAATATTTTTCAAAAATCCACATTTACTGGTCTTTAAAAAATATTTTTTTCAAAAATCCACGTTTACTGGTCTTTAAAAAAATATTTTTCAAGAATCCAAGTTTATGGGTCCTTGAAAAACAATTTTTTTAAAAATCCACGTTTATTGGTCGCTGAAAAACAATTTTTTAAAAATCCACGTTTATTGGTCCCTGAAAAAATATTTTTCAAAAATCCTCGTTTATGGGTCCTTGAAAAACAATTTTTTTAAAAATCCACGTTTACTGGTCTTTGAAAAATATTTTTCAAAAATCCAAGTTTACTGGACTTTGAAAAATATATTTCGAAAATCCACGTTTACTAGTATTTGAAAAAATGTTTTTCAAAAATCCACGTTTACTGGGCTTTGAAAACATACTTTTCAAAAATCCACGTTTACTGGTCCTTGAAAAAATATTTTTCAAAAATCCACGACTACTGGTCTTTGAAAACATATTTTTCAAAAATCCACGTTTACTAGTCTTTGAAAAAATATTTTTCAAGAATCCACGTTTATTGGTCCTTGAAACACAATGTTTTTAAAAATCCACGTTATTGGTCCTTGAAAAACAATTTTTTAAAAATCCACGTTTATTGGTCCTTGAAAAACAATGTTTTTACAATCCACGTTTATTGGTCCTTGAAAAACAATTTTTTAAAAATCCAAGTTTATCCTTAAAAAGAATTTTTTTAAAAATCCACGTTTATTGGTCCTTGAAAAACAATTTTTTAAAATCCAAGTTTATCCTTAAAAACAATTTTTTAAAAATCCACGTTTATTGGTCCTTGAAAAACAATTTTTTAAAAATCCACGTTTACTGGTCTTTGAAAAAATATTTTTTCAAAAATTCACGTTTACTGGTCTTTGGAAAAATATTTTTCAAAAATCCTCGTTTATGGGTCCTTGAAAAATAATTTTTTAAAAATCCAATTTATTGGTCCTTGAAAAACATTTTTTTAAAAATCCACGTTTATTGGTCCTTGAAAAACAATTTTTTAAAAATCCACGTTGATTGGTCCTTGAAAAACAATTTTTAAAAAATCCACGTTTATTGGTCCTTGAAAAACAATTTTTTAAAAATCCACGTTTCTTGGTCCTTGAAAAACAATTTTTAAAAATTCTCATTTATGGGTCCTTGAAAAACAATTTTTTAAAATCCAAGTTTATCCTTGAAAAACATTTTTTTTTATTGTTCCTTAAAAATATTTTAAAACACCACGTTTATTGGTCCTTGAAAAAATATTTTTTTTAATTCACGTTTATTGGTCCTTGAAAAAATATTTTTTAAAAACTCCACCTTTATTGTTCCTTCAAAATATTTTTCTAAAAATCCACGTTTTGGTCCTTGAATTGTTTTAAATCTACGTTTATTGGTAATAAAAAAAAATATTTTATATCCAAGTTTACTAGTCCTTGAAAAAATATTTCTTAAAAATCTGTGTTTATTGGTCCCTGAAATAATATTATTTTTATAATCCACTTTCATTGATCTATTGGTCCTTGAAATTCACGTCTATTGGTCCTTAAAAAAAACCCGAATAATGTTATTATGTTCGTGTGCTCTTCGGCCATATGAGTTTCTTATATTAAAACAACAACATTATATGGCCATAAAACAAGCTTCAAAAAGGATTTTCTTTATTTTCTGGTGCTATAAATACATATGAATATACAGAACGGTGAGAAACAACAACAATAACTTTGTAGAACGCTGTCTGGCCAGACATATCCCCTTCCACTCTCCAAATACGCCGTACACTTATATAAATTTAGTGTAACTAATTTTATATAACGGAGAAACCATCCCTCGTTTTGTCTTGCACGAGACTACAAAGAAAAAGGGGTGCCATGATATTCCAAAAGCTTATTGGTTAATAAAATTGTTGACAATGGGAAATGGGGGACGTCTTATAAAGGAACATTGTACATATCCTTGTTTATGTTATGTGTAATCCTTGTTTATGTCGAATAAAACATTGAGCGTTTTTTAATATTTTTGTTCGACAAGACACAGTCGTATTTTTATTTTTTTTTTGTCCTTTCTTCCCCTTCAGCGGCAGGGAAGTGAAATATTTCATTTTGTAAGCCTTTGTATGAGTTCTGGTCTAAATGTCATCAATATTGTTTTACTTATATTTATTCAACAAGGGGGTTTTTGGTTTTTTTTTTTTTTTTTTTTTTTTTGATGTCCTCGATGTCCTTACGTAAATCCTGCCAATAGTTTAAGACGTAACAACTCATGTAAAATATTTACAATAAAAAATGAAAACTTTACACATGTCTCAGTAATGGGGAAAAAAAATCTTAGCCACCCCCAAAAAATGGGAGACAGACAAATACAAATGAAGGAGGTGAGGACGCTTGCAACAATGTTCTTTTCGAATAATTGTGAAAAGGGCTACATCGTTTTGTAATAAGAATATTTGGACAGCTTTTCAACACAGCGAAAAATGTCTTACAATCACTTACAACACCATTTAATAAAAACATAAATCTGACTGGATTGAAGAAAATCTCCTCAATTTCTTTTCCAAAGAAATATGGGCATTTCCACACCATGTATCCTGGGGATTGAGACATTTTATGATATACCAACACAGCCTAAACTGTAGAGTTTCTAAGATACATTTATACTATGATCAACGGAAATAAAATTTAAATAATATTTTTTTAAGGAACAATAGTTGAATAATTTTGGAAAATAATTTCTTCAAGGACCGTCAGATATCTAAAAATATATTTTAAAACTTTTCAAGTACCAATAAATGTTCTAAGGACTGTGGATTTTTATAGAATATTTTATTTATTTAGGCAAGGACCAATAAACGTGGATTTTTGGAGAATAATTTTTCAAGGGCCAATAGACGTGGATTTCTAAAGAATATTTTTTAAGGTCCAAGATAGCAAAGAACGTGGATTTTTAAAGAATATTTCAAGGACCAATAGATTAAAAAACGTGGATTTTTAAAGAACCAATAGATCAATAAACGTGGATTGTCAAAGAATATTTTTCAAAGACCAATTGTTCAATATACGTGGATTTTCAGAGAATAATTTTTCAAGGACCAATAGACGTGGATTTCTAAAGAATATTTTTCAAGGATCAATAGACGTGGATTTCTAAAGAATATTTTTCAAGGACCAATAGACGTGGATTCCTAATAAATATTTTTCAAGGACCAATAGACGTGGATTCCTAATAAATATTTTTCAAGGACCAATAGACGTGGATTTTTAAAGAATATCTTTCAAGGATCAATAGACGTGGATTTCTAAAGAATATTTTTTCAAGGATCAATAGACGTGGATTTCTAAAGAATATTTTTCAAGGATCAATAGACGTGGATTTCTAAAGAATATTTTTCAAGGACCAATAAACGTGGATTTTTAAAGAATATTTCAAGGACCAATTAACGTGGATTTTTAAAGAATATTTCAAGGACCAATAAACGTGGATTTTTAAAGAATATTTCAAGGACCAATAAACGTGGATTTTTAAAGAATATTTCAAGGACCAATAAACGTGGATTTTTAAAGAATATTTCAAGGACCAATAAACGTGGATTTTTAAAGAATAGTTCTTCAAGGACCAATAAACGTGGATTTTTAAAGAATATTTCAAGGACCAATAAACGTGGATTTTTAAAGAATATTTCAAGGACCAATAAACGTGGATTTTTAAAGAATATTTCAAGGACCAATAAACGTGGATTTTTAAAGAATATTTCAAGGACCAATAAACGTGGATTTTTAAAGAATAGTTCTTCAAGGACCAATAAACGTGGATTTTTAAAGAATAGTTCTTCAAGGACCAATAAACGTGGATTTTTAAAGAATAGTTCTTCAAGGACCAATAAACGTGGATTTTCAAAGAATAGTTCTTCAAGGACCAATAAACGTGGATTTTTAAAGAATAGTTCTTCAAGGACCAATAAACGTGGATTTTTAAAGAATAGTTCTTCAAGGACCAATAAACGTGGATTTTTAAAGAATAGTTCTTCAAGGACCAATAAACGTGGATTTTTAAAGAATAGTTCTTCAAGGACCAATAAACGTGGATTTTTAGAAAATAATTTTTCAAGGACTAATAAACGTGGATTTTTAGAAAATAATTTTTCAAGGACTAATAAACGTGGATTTTTAGAAAATAATTTTTCAAGGACTAATAAACGTGGATTTTTAGAAAGTAATTTTTCAAGGACTAATAAACGTGGATTTTTAGAAAATAATTTTTCAAGGACTAATAAACGTGGATTTTTAGATAATAATTTGTCAAGGACAAATAGACCAATAAACGTGGATTTTTAGAGAATCATTTTTCAAGGACCAATAAACGTGGATTTTTAGAGAATAATTTTTCAAGGACCAATAAACGTGGATTTTTAGATAATAATTTGTCAAGGACAAATAGACCAATAAACGTGGATTTTTAGAGAATCATTTTTCAAGGACCAATAAACGTGGATTTTTAAAGAATATTCCAAGGACCAATAAACGTGGATTTTTAAAGAATATTCCAAGGACCAATAAACGTGGATTTTAAAGAATATTTCAAGGACCAATAAACGTGGATTTTTAAAGAATATTTTTCAATGACCAATAGACGTGGATTTCTAAAAAATATTTTTCAAGGACCAATAAACGTGGATTTTTAAAGAATATTTCAAGGACCAATAAACGTGGATTTTAAAGAATATTTCAAGGACCAATAACGTGGATTTTTAAAGAATATTTCAAGGACCAATAAACGTGGATTTTTAAAGAATATTTCAAGGACCAATAAACGTGGATTTTTAAAGAATATTTCAAGGACCAATAAACGTGGATTTTTAAAGAATATTTCAAGGACCAATAAACGTGGATTTTTAAAGAATATTTCAAGGACCAATAAACGTGGATTTTTAAAGAATATTTCAAGGACCAATTAACGTGGATTTTTAAAGAATATTTCAAGGACCAATAAACGTGGATTTTTAAAGAATATTTCAAGGACCAATAAACGTGGATTTTTAAAGAATATTTCAAGGACCAATAAACGTGGATTTTTAAAGAATATTTCAAGGACCAATAAACGTGGATTTTTAAAGAATATTTCAAGGACCAATAAACGTGGATTTTTAAAGATATTTCAAGGACCAATAAACGTGGATTTTTAAAGAATATTTCAAGGACCAATAAACGTGGATTTTTAAAGAATATTTCAAGGACCAATAAACGTGGATTTTAAAGAATATTTCAAGGACCAATAAACGTGGATTTTTAAAGAATATTTCAAGGACCAATAAACGTGGATTTTTAAAGAATATTTCAAGGACCAATAAACGTGGATTTTTAAAGAATATTTCAAGGACCAATAAACGTGGATTTTTAAAGAATATTTCAAGGACCAATAAACGTGGATTTTTAAAGAATATTTCAAGGACCAATAAACGTGGATTTTAAAGAATATTTCAAGGACCAATAAACGTGGATTTTTAAAGAATATTTCAAGGACCAATAAACGTGGATTTTTAAAGAATATTTCAAGGACCAATAAACGTGGATTTTTAAAGAATATTTCAAGGACCAATAAACGTGGATTTTTAAAGAATATTTCAAGGACCAATAAACGTGGATTTTTAAAGAATATTTCAAGGACCAATAAACGTGGATTTTTAAAGAATATTTCAAGGACCAATAAACGTGGATTTTTAAAGAATATTTCAAGGACCAATAAACGTGGATTTTTAAAGAATATTTCAAGGACCAATAAACGTGGATTTTTAAAGAATATTTCAAGGACCAATAAACGTGGATTTTTAAAGAATATTTCAAGGACCAATAAACGTGGATTTTTAAAGAATATTTCAAGGACCAATAAACGTGGATTTTTAAAGAATATTTCAAGGACCAATAAACGTGGATTTTTAAAGAATATTTCAAGGACCAATAAACGTGGATTTTTAAAGAATATTTCAAGGACCAATAAACGTGGATTTTTAAAGAATATTTCAAGGACCAATAAACGTGGATTTTTAAAGAATATTTCAAGGACCAATAAACGTGGATTTTTAAAGAATATTTCAAGGACCAATAAACGTGGATTTTTAAAGAATATTTCAAGGACCAATAAACGTGGATTTTTAAAGAATATTTCAAGGACCAATAAACGTGGATTTTTAAAGAATATTTCAAGGACCAATAAACGTGGATTTTTAAAGAATATTTCAAGGACCAATAAACGTGGATTTTTAAAGAATATTTTTGCAATATTATGGATGATCTCATATCCTTCAATTGAAATCAATGAATCAGCATAACATATAACATACAAGGCATGCCAAAACATTTCCTAAACATGACAGAAAAACAAGGCGACAAAAAAGTGCTTTATGTGACAATTGCTGATGATTAGATAACACCCTTGGAAAAAAGGAACATCTCCGCAAAATATCCAAAAACTTTAAATTGGAAAAATCTTTGATGTGATGTTAAAGCATACAAATTGTCACATATCGAAGATGTAATTGAAATATATTTGTATACTCTCTACAATGATATGGAAGGAATTGTAAATGCATTACATCGTTTGTGACATTACAAGGCCTTTAAATCTTCTATGAAAAAAAATTGTCCGGCATTTTATGAAAGATTACCTATAGTTCTTCAGACCTAGAAGACTTCAAAGCATTCTATAGAAAGGAGACTTTTATGATATATATGGAAGGACTTCTTATATACAAAACACGAACAAGGGTTTTCTAAGGAAGCGTATATTTTGGAAAGACCTTCAGTTGTTCTATGATAATAACCCCTGAAAGTCTTCTGTCCAAAGAAGTATTTTTGGTTATCTATAAAGAAAATTGTTTGTTTTGAAAGCAAAACGTTTGTTCTACTTATGTAGCGTATCGGCTGTCATCCTGACCGACCATAATTTTATTTGTTGTTTTATTTATTTCCCAAAATAGTGGTGACAAACTCATAAAACATTCATTGCGACCCCTTTTTATAACTGAGTGGTTATGGTAGTGGAGTACAAGAAAGCGTGTTTTATATAAAAAAAAATGTGTTGATTTCAATGATACCTTCAAATATTTTCATGAGAGGAAATAAAATATGAAATGTGTCGTCGGCGTTTAAAAAGGGATTTGAGAACTACCAAATTCGGTTGATATGACGTAAAGTAATACGTGAAAATATGCGATGTAAATGTGTTGAATTTCTCAAGTAGACCAAAATGTTTTCTTTATAAGATATTAACAAGAAATATTTAAAGGGGATGATTAGGCATTGGTATGAAGTACACGCTAATAACATAAAAATTGGGAAAGAGAATTGTTAAAAAAATAGCAAGTGCCCTTTACTTTGTTAGCGAAAAGTCCACAAAGACAAAGGTCTTTCATGTACTCAGAATACACAATTTGTTCAGTTTGACAAAATGTTTTAATCAAAACTTCATGCATCGTACGAATATTTCAGACTTTCGAGGTTGTATATATTGTTAAAGTTTTCCTTTTTCGGAAGGAATAATAAGAAAATTTTTATCTTTTACACCAAAAAGTCTTCAAAATGTTTCATTCTGAAGTTTACGGAGGAGATTATTAGTAAAACCATTGCACAGTGGACCTACATCCAACACCAACACGATCTCAATACCAGATACCCACCGAGACTTCAATATCAAATTTCGCGATTCCAGCTCCATCCTTTCACCCAGTACCCTATTTAGTACCACTTAGGACTTCTCGATCAATTATAATATACTTTTCCAAAACCATCTCCATATGTTAACCACAGTTACGAGCACCCAATACCAATTCGAAACAAATATAGTACTATTTTGTGCTTTTCGCGCACTTGTAGTACACATTTTCCAAACCACCTCTTTATCACAAACCTACAGCGACCCCAATACAAAATTAAAAAATTCCACCTTCATCCGTTCGCTTAAATCAAACTGTTCCAAACTTAGTACCATTTAGTACACTTCATACACTTAGTACACTTTTCCAAAACCATCTTCTTATATCAAGCTTACTTTTAAACCTCGTTAATTACTCCTTACAAAAATATTCTTTAGAAATCCACTTTTGTTGGTCTGATAGTCCTTGAAAAACTATTCTTTGGAAATCCACGTTTATTGATCTGATAGTCCTTGAAAAAATATTCTTTAGAAATCCACGTCTGATAGTCCTTGAAAAAATATTCTTAGAAACCCATGTCTGATAGTCCTTGAAAAAATATTCTTTAGAAATCCACGTCTGATAGTCCTTGAAAAAATATTCTTAGAAATCCATGTCTGATAGTCCTTGAAAAAATATTCTTTAGAAATCCACGTCTGATAGTCCTTGAAAAAATATTCTTTAGAAATCCATGTCTGATAGTCCTTGAAAAAATATTCTTTAGAAATCCACGTCTGATAGTCCTTGAAAAAATATTCTTTAGAAATCCACGTCTGATAGTCCTTGAAAAAATATTCTTTAGAAATCCACGTCTGATAGTCCTTGAAAAAATATTCTTTAGAAATCCACGTCTGATAGTCCTTGAAAAAATATTCTTTAGAAATCCACGTCTGATAGTCCTTGAAAAAATATTCTTTAGAAATCCACGTCTGATAGTCCTTGAAAAACTATTCTTTAGAAATCCACGTTTATTGGTCCTTGCAAAATATTCTTTAGAAATCCACGTTTATTGGTCTGGTAGTCCTTGAAAAAGTATTCTTTAGAAATCCACGTCAGATAGTCCTTGAAAACGTATTCTTTAGAAATCCACGTCTGATAGTCCTTGAAAAACTATTCTTTAGAAATCCACGTCTGATAGTCCTTGAAAAACTATTCTTTAGAAATCCACGTCTGATAGTCCTTGAAAAACTATTCTTTAGAAATCCACGTCTGATAGTCCTTGAAAAAATATTCTTTAGAAATCCACGTCTGATAGTCCTTGAAAAAAATATTCTTTAGAAATCCACGTCTGATAGTCCTTGAAAAAATATTCTTTAGAAATCCACGTCTGATAGTCCTTGAAAAAATATTCTTTAAGAAATCCACGTCTGATAGTACTTGAAAAAATATTCTTTAGAAATCCACGTCTGATAGTCCTTGAAAAAAATATTCTTTAGAAATCCACGTCTGATAGTCCTTGAAAAAATATTCTTTAGAAATCCACGTCTGATAGTCCTTGAAAAACTATTCTTTAGAAATCCACGTCTGATAGTCCTTGAAAAAATATTCTTTAGAAATTCACGTCTGATAGTCCTTGAAAAAATATTCTTTAGAAATCCACGTCTGATAGTCCTTGAAAAAATATTCTTTAGAAATCCACGTCTGATAGTCCTTGAAAAAATATTCTTTAGAAATCCACGTCTGATAATCCTTGAAAAAATATTCTTTAGAAATCCACGTCTGATAGTCCTTGAAAAAATATTCTTTAGAAGTCCACGTTTATTGGTCTGATAGTCCTTGAAAAAATATTTTTTAGAAATCCACGTTTATTGGTCTGATAGTCCTTAAAAAATATTCTTCAGAAATCCACGTCTGATAGTCCTTGAAAAAATATTCTTTAGAAATCCACGTCTGATAGTCCTTGAAAAAATATTCTTTAGAAATCCACGTCTGATAGTCCTTGAAAAAATATTCTTTAGAAATCCACGTCCGATAGTCCTTGAAAAAATATTCTTTAGAAATCCACGTCCGATAGTCCTTGAAAAAATATTCTTTAGAAATCCACGTTTATTGGTCTATTGATCCTTGCAAAAATATTCTTTAGAAATCCACGTTTATTGGTCTATTGATCCTTGCAAAAATATTCTTTAGAAATCCACGTTTATTGGTCTATTGATCCTTGCAAAAATATTCTTTAGAAATCCACGTTTATTGGTCTATTGATCCTTGCAAAAATATTCTTTAGAAATCCACGTTTATTGGTCTATTGATCCTTGCAAAAATATTCTTTAGAAATCCACGTTTATTGGTGAATTGGTCCTTGCAAAAATATTCTTTAGAAATCCACGTTTATTGGTCTATTGATCCTTGCAAAAATATTCTTTAGAAATCCACGTTTATTGGTCTATTGGTCCTTGCAAAAATATTCTTTAGAAATCCACGTTTATTGGTCTATTGGTCCTTGCAAAAATATTCTTTAGAAATCCACGTTTATTGGTCTATTGGTCCTTGTAAAAATATTCTTTAGAAATCCACGTTTATTGGTCTATTGGTCCTTGCAAAAATATTCTTAAGAAAACCACGTTTATTGGTCTATTTGTCCTTGAAAAAAATATTTTTAAAAATCCTCGTTCATTGGTCATTGAAAAAATATCGTTTTTTTAAAATCCACGTTTATTAGTCTTTAATATATATATATATATATATATATATATATATATATATATATATATATATATATATATATATATATATATATATATATATATATATATATATATATATATATATATATATATATATATATTTCTTTTTTTTTTTTTGTAAATCCACATCCTAAAAAATATTGTCTATAAAAAATTTCCAAATGCTGGGAGGTTTCTAAAAAATATACCTAAACGCTACGTTACCTATCATAGAAATTGAATTTTTTTTGTTTCTTTTTAAAATTTATTCCAAAAAATCTGCAATGGCCATTAAAAGCAATTAGCGAAATTAATGATGGCTACCTACAAAATTCCTCTTACCGGTTAAAGTAAACATTTGCATTCCAAGGAAGTCAGCAATATTATTTGCTAAAAAATTTCCCTCAGGTTTTATGTGTCAATTGCATTCATATGCGTCGCCAACATTGCGTCGTCGTCATGATGACTATCGACGTGA
This sequence comes from Musca domestica, assembly GCF_030504385.1. NCBI lineage: Eukaryota > Metazoa > Arthropoda > Insecta > Diptera > Muscidae > Musca > Musca domestica. The sequence continues at coordinate 1,094,686 of NW_026712189.1, read as the reverse complement.
TTGTCATCATTGGAACGAAGTGCAACAAACTCGCCTTCATACATAAGTTCAGCCATATGCATGTAAATATGGCAAATATTACATTGGAGAATTACGATTAAAAATGTTTCGTTAAATGGAATTGTTTTGTTGTTGTAATTTCATCGAAGCAATATCATTAAATGTCAACGGAATGTTAATCCATGTTGTCAGTCTGTTTGTCTCTCCGTCCGCCCATATGGGTAATACTTGTCCTTCATGTTGGAACTTACTTCCCCGTTCACGCAGAATATTTTATTTTGTTATTTTTTCTGTAGAAAATGTAAGAATCACAAATGCGTATGCGATACGCATTAGTACTTCCAATTATTTGTATGTCTGCAAATGCAATGAGTGAACAAACAAATCCAATGCATTCCGAGCGCTATGTGAGGGCAGAAATGTAAAGGAATGAAATAATTGATTTTCAACATGATATCGGCTTAACAGGCATTATATGAAAACATCATTAAAGTTTAAAATATTTAGTGAGAATAGTTTGGGACTATCAGGAAACCACAACGTCAAATTATAGCCAAAATTGTTCTGAAATTGCCATGAATTATATTGATACAAAGTTATTATAACAAGTTAAAAAGTATCAGTCGGTTTTGCCGACAAATGTATACCCTCTTGTATTAGTAGAAATAATGTGATGTGTGAAATATGAAGAGAACCGTATGCTTATTTCCGATTTTATAATCGTTTTGGTTATTCAAAACTTTGACCTTTTTTTTTTGGGGGGGGGGTGTACCGGAAGGACGGATTCGATCTCTACAAACTTTATAACAGATCTTGTGCTGACAGAAATATTGTAATGTATCAAGTCTGAATGGAGTCGGATGTTAATTTCGTGTTTTATGCGCATCATTGATATTCAAAATTTTGACCCTTTGAGGGGGGAGGTACCAGTAGGAGTGCACCGATATGTTCCATCTTTATACCAGACCTTGGGATAATGAAAATATTGCGATACGTGTAATTTAAAGTCAATCGGACTCTTACATCACATTTTATGTAAGTTATAATAATAATTCAAAATTTTTACCCATGGTGGGGGAGGTACTTGATGGAGTGGACCGATATTGTCCATTTTCGCACCTGACCTGGCAATGATGCAAAAATTAGGATATGCAAAGTTGGCAAATTCGGATTATCCCTTTTATTGCTGTGCAGTAAACATATTTTTTTTTCAACATTTTTACCCTCTGGGTAAGGTACCAGAAGGAGTGGACCGATGTCCATCTCCTTACTCGATCTAAGTTTGATAGATAGACGAACGGACATCGTTAGACCGACTTCAAATGTCCTGGAACGAATTTGGTCCAAAGAGACTGAGGGTCTAAAACCGTCATTTCGATGAGGCACCTTTTGGCCGTATCATATGATAGCCGTATGGCTGGGGGCATAAGAAATAGTACAAACAAATATTTTTTAATTCTTGTTTCTCTGTAGGTCCTTAAAAACATATTTAACAAAAACCCAATTAATGGTATGAGGTCCTTGAAAATATTTTTCAACAATTTAATAAATATTGCTCTGAAGAGTATTCAAAAAATTCTGCTGATTGATTGGTTGGTTCTAAAAAAATTGAAGAATATTGCTCTATTGGTCCAATAATAATAGCCATTATTTGCACAATAAACCCGAAATCGGTTGAAGATATATATGGGAGCTATATCTTAATCTGAACCCATCTTGATAAAATTTGGCAGAGGTATTTCCGAGCTCTATAAAATATCTGGCACCAAATAACATTGCTTTCGAATGCATATTACGAATGCGAGGGACTTAAACACCGAATCGGATGAAACATATATAAGGAAATCATAGCTATATCTGAACCGACTTTCTCCAAATTTGTAGACTAAATTCGGTCGGAACTACCAAAATTCAGGACTTTAAGACTGCACAATTAACCCGAAATCAGTTGAAGATATATACAAGAGCTATATCCGAATCTGAACCGATCTTGACAAAAATCGGTACCAAATATCACGCATGTGAGGGACTTGAAACCCTAAATCGGATAAAACATATATATGGGAGCTATAGCTATATCTAAATAATACTTGCTTCTAAACTGAATTTGTTAGGATGTACCAAAATACAGGTCATTTGGACTTATATTGGCCATTTGGTGCACAATTAACCCGAATATCAGTTGAAGATATATGGGAGCTAAATCTAAATCTGATCCGATTCTCACCAATTTCAATAGGGTTTGTCCTAGAGTCAAACTAATTTTGTTTGGATAATTTCATCGCAATCGGATAAAAAATGCGACCTGCATTTTGTTCACAAGAATACATTGACGGACAGACTGACATGCATAAATCGACTCAGAAAGTTATTCTATGAAGATCTTCAAAATTAACTATGGGTCTATCTCGCTTCCTTCTACGTGGTGGTATTGTTATTCTGTAGGTCCTTAAAAACAATCTTATTATTGCTTTGTAGGTTCTTGGATTTTTGTGAAGTCCCCGATTATTACTCATTAGGTTGCTGAACTCCAGTGTCTTTAAAAATCGTATCCTTGAAAAAAAAAATCATAAAAATCCTCAATTGCTCTATAGATCCTTAAAAATCCTTACAAAAACGTTGAGGTCCTTAGAAAAATTCGTTAAAAATCCACGTTTATTGCTTCGTGGTTCCTTTTTATACTTATACCCTCAGCCATATGGCTTCAGAGGGTATATATCATTTGATACGGTCAAAACGTGCGTAGTCGAAATAACGGTTTTAGACCCTAGATCTCTTTGGACCAAATCCGTTTAGGAACATTTGGAGTCGATCTAGCGATGTCCGTCTGTCTGGCTGGCTGGTGCGCACGATAACTCTCGAATGGAGTATCCGATTTGGTCCAAACTTGGTACATCGTAATATTTTTGTCAAACTTTGATCGAGTTCGGAGATGGGCAATATCGGTCCACTTCTTCTGGTACCACCCACACAAAATGTCGAAATTTTCAAAAAATAAATTTTTTTAACAAAAAGAGAAGCAATATTCCGATTTTGCTCCAACTTTGCAAATCTTAACATTTGCGTTTGTGCTAGGCCAGGTGCGAAAATCGTCAATATCGGTAAACTCCATCAAGTACCTCCCCCACAAAGGGTCAAAATTTTGAATAATTACAACTCATAAAAAATTTCACACATCCCATTAACCCAAGGTCTGGTGTTAGTATGGAATATATCGGTCCACTTCTTCTGGTACCTCCCCCACAAATGGTCGAAATTTTCAAAAATATATATTTTTTGCAAAGAAAGAGAAACGATAATCCGGTTTTGCTCCAACTTTGCAAATCTTAATATTTGCGTCAATATTCGGTTAGGTGTGGAAATGGACAATGTCGGTAAACTCCATCTGGTACCTCCCCCACAAATGGTCACAATTTTGAATAATTACAACTTTTATAAAATGTGATGTAAGAGTCCGATTGTCTTCGAATATCACACATCCCAATATTTATATTAACCCAAGGTCTGGTGTTAGTATGGAATATATCGGTCCACTTCTTCTGGTACCTCCCCCACAAATGGTCGAAATTTTCAAAAATATATATCTTTTGCATAGAAAGAGAAACGATAATCCGGTTTTGCTCCAACTTTGCAAATCTTAATATTTGCATCAGTGCTAGGTCTGGTGCGAAAATGGACAACATTGGTTCATTCCTTCAAGTACCTCCCCCACAAATGGTCAAAATTTTGAATAATTACAACTCTCATAAAATGTGATGTAAGAGTCCGATTGTCTTCAAATTTCACACATCCCAATAATTTTATTAGCCCAAGGTCTGGTGTAAAGATGGAGTATATCGGTCCACTTCTTCTAGTACCTCCCCCACAAATGGTCGAAATTTTCAAAAATATATATTTTTTGCATAGAAAGAGAAACGATAATCCGGTTTTGCTCCAACTTTGCAAATCTTAATATTTGCGTCAATGTTCGGTTAGGTGTGAAAATGGAAAATGTCAGTCCACTCCTGCTGGCACCTCCCACACAAATGGTCAAAATTTTGAATAATTAAAACTCTCATAAAATGTGATGTAAGATTACGATTGTCTTCAAATTTCACACATCCCAATATTTTTATCAATCCAAGGTCTGGTGTTAGTATGGTCCACTTCTTCTGGTACCTCCCCCACAAATGGTCGAAATTTTCAAAAATATATATTTTTGCATAGAAAGAGAAACGATAATCCGGTTTTGCTCCAACTTTGCAAATCTTAATATTTGCGTCAATGTTCGGTTAGGTGTGAAAATGGAAAATATCGGTCCACTCCTTCTGGTACCTCCCTTACAAACGCGCAAAATTTTGAATATCCATGAAGCTCATAAAAAGCGAAATCAACATCCGATTCCATTCCAGACATGGTACATCTCTATATTTCCATCAACACAAGATCTGTTATAAAGATGGTAGAGATCGGATCATTTCTTTTGCTACCTGCCCAAGATTTTGTTCAAGATTTTGAAAATCAAAACATTTAAAGAAAGCGAAATAAGAAAACCACTTGCTATATCTAAATATATGTCTCTCAATCAGAATCCTGAGATGAATATGGAATATAAGATTTCCTATAAATTGGATATAAATGTCCGATTTTCTTAAACATTCATTATACTATTTATATCATAGTTATTTAGGTCGGATATGAAATGGATAATATTGATCCCCTCTTTTTAAACCCACTCCAAAAAGGGTCAATAGTTTGAAAATTAATTGGCTGAGGGTATACACCTGTACCGATACTTTTTTACTTGTTTTAATCCAAAAGTCCAAGACGGCTTGTTTAAAGATACTTGAAAAAATTATCCTTAGAAATTCAGGATGATTACAGGTCCTTTAGTTAACGAAAATTTATTCAATATTCCATTAGATTTGGGTTGAATTAATTCCTCGAAGTGGCTGTCTTTTTCTTTTACAACTGCAATGCACTTTGAATTCCTAGCAGTTAACTAGAATCTTTATTGGAAATTGAGGAGGCGAATGACGACGAGTGATAGCAAGAAATGCTGTAGTTGTTCAGGCGGGAATTTTGTAATTTCATCGACACTTAAATGGAAGAATATTCACATACGATGGATGGAAAAACAAAATAACAGAGAAATGTTTACAGACAATTTCTGCGAATAAAACAACAAATAATAATAGTAATAACAACCACCCAACTAAATACATGATAAAAAAAAATAATTTAAATTTCAATGGAAAATAAAAAAGGCAAAATTTCCTACAAGGGAATGTTTGTTTGTTTCCCAAAACAATATTGCAATATTGCAGAAAAATTCTGAAATTATATTTAAAAGTTTTCTGCCATTTAAATGTAGAAATATATGGCGCAATGTTGTTATAATATTTTGCCATTAGAAGGAATGGTGGCATTATGACGGTTTTAGTGGCACAATCTCCTACCCCCCCCCCCCCCCCCCCCTGTTTTCTCTTTGTGTTCCCAGTATTGTTATTAATTATTTAATAATAACCAGACATTGTTCATATTTGCACTTTATTATTAAATTAACATCGTGATTTAATTGAATTGTTCACACACCGACACACACACACAACCACTCAGATATATTTATGAGGAATGAATGACGGCATGGATACACATTAAACGTGTGATGACCATAGTCCATCACAGCAATAAGCCTTATGCAGGGGTCTTGGGAAGGGGAAAGAATCCCCTGTAGCAGGCTGACTTTAATAACAACGTCAATGTAATGCCATGGCTTGTTATAATCACATATTACACATGACACACACACACACATATGTGTGTTTGTTTTTTTTTTTTTTTTTCCAATTTTATAGGACTCGTCCTGGTTGGCCTTTAGCGCCACTATTACTGACCAGGGGTAATAAATGTAATTCACTGGTTTCATCATCTCCTGGTGGTCTGCACCGTGGGGGGAAACTCAACGCAATATACGGTGGGTGGGGATTATAGTCCGTTCGTTTCGCTGCCGTCCTATTAGCAAGTGCTGAAGCAATTTGGCCAATTTTGTTTGTGTTGTTCTTGTTTCTGTTGATTTTTTTGTTTAGCAAAAATTCAATTAGACGCTTGGTTAGTTCAATTGCGGTGCAGCACTTTGTACAACAATGTTAAAGGTTCATGACATACGGAAATGGTCATAATCACGCAAATACAAAAGAATCAAAAAAACAACAAGAACATGATGAGCACAAGGATTTAAAAGGACTTAAATTTTGAAAAACCAACAGATGTGGATTGTTTGATAAAATATATTTTCAATGCCAACACTTATGGATTTAAAAAAAAAAAACATTTTTTAAGGATCTACTGCACAATAATCGCGAATTGTTATTTTTTTTTCCAAGGTCCTATCTGCTAACAAAATCGCATTTTTTAAGAATATTTCACTCAAGGACCTACAGACCAATAATAGTTGATTTTTAAAAAATGTTGCATTAAAAAATATATTATTTTAGGGACAAGCCGGCAAACTATCGTCGATTTTTATACCCTACAACACTATGTGTTGGGGGTATTATAAGTTTGATTGGGCCAGAATTTATGTAACACCTCGAAATATTGGTTTCCCATATAGGAAAGTATATATGGATCTTCCTAGCTCGCCGAGCTGAGTCGATCTAGCTATGTATGTCCGTCCGTCCGTCTGTCCATGTTAATTTGTAATCACTCTACAGGTCGCAATTATGGCCCGATCCTTACGAAATTTTGCACGAAGGTGGGGTTAGGGTCAGAATAGAAGCCTATTTCTTTTGGAGATGATCGCCAAATGTTTAGGGGTTGAAATGGACCAAGTACTGAAAAAATGTAGGATTTTGCAGTAGCTATACAGGTCGCAATTATAGACCAATCGACGCGGAATTTCGCATTTAGCAAGAGTTTAGGGCGGGGAAGAAGCCTACCAATTTGGGTGGTCATCGGATAATATTTAGCGGGTAAAATAGACCATATCTTTTGTGTTGAAAAAATTCAAAATTTCTCATTAAACCGCGAATATTTTAAATCCCGGCGAAATCACAAAGCCTTGACAAGGTTACTTCTGATCTTTACATTGATGTTAACATACAACAAATCGGATATATACCGAAATATGTGCGATATATATGTTTGTCAAAGAAGATATGCTTGAAAAATCTCTTATATGTCGAGAACGGCTGAACTGATTTCGACAGTTCTCATTAATTCAGATTGGCCTCTTGGCAGGAAAGAAAAAACGTCTAAAAAATCGCATAAAAATATCTCTAAAGATGAAAATATTGTTTTTGTAAAATGTTCTCATATTTTTTCAATTTTGTCATATTTTTGACATATTTTCATTTTGAATTGAACATTTGGTAATATTTCTACAACTAACAAAACTAAGTAGTTAGGATATCAGGATATCATATACTGATCGCATTTATGGCCCGATCCTAACGAAATTTTGCTTGGAGATAAGATGAGGGTCAGAGTAGAAGCCTACTCTTTTTGGAGATGATCGCCATATATTTAGGGGTTGAAATGGACCAAAAAACTGCAAAATTGTCAGCAGGTCGTAATTATAGCCCGATCCTCACGCACATTTGAATGGGGGTTACCGTTATTGCTAAGGAGAAAAGTTATTTAATCCCCCCAAAAATATAGTTGAATCGGTTCAATTGTAGATATAAAAATTTGGGGAAAATCGGTTCAGATCCCATACAAATATTTCATCGGATTTGGGGTTTTAAGTCCCATGCACTCTAGAAGAACGATATTAGGTGCCGGACCTCAGATACTGCTCGAAAATACCTCTGTCAAATTTTATCGAGATCTATCTTTATCCGATATAAGGTTTATTGTGCACCAATTGGCTAAAATTTGGTGTAAAAGTATTCTTATATAGCTTTTATATATAGCTATATATAAGTTTTATCCGATTTGGAGTTTAAAGTCCCTCTCAAGCGTAGTATTCATTCCACGTGTATCAAATTTTGTCAAGATCAGTATAGATTTGGATTTAGCTCCCATATATACCTACAACCGATTTGGGATTAATTGTGCACCAAATGGCCAATATCGGTCCCAAAGTCTTAAATCAGTCTAGAAGCAAGGCCATTAAATTTGGAGAAAATCGGTTAAGATATAGCTGTAGCTCTCAATTTGGTGTTTAAGTCCCTCACATTCGTAATATGTGTACGCTATTAATGATATTTGGTACCAGATATCTTATAGAGAAAATACCTCTGCCTTATTTTATCGAGATTTATCGATTAAACGGCTATTTCTCACCATATACATATGTAATATCAGCCTAAATGCGATTCATATTCAACCCAATTTTTATACCCTACACCACAAGGTGGTCAGGGTATTATGTCTTTGTGCATTGGTTTGTAACAGGCAAAAGGAAACGAGATAGACCCATAGTTCCTTTTGATGATCTGCATAGAATCACTTTCTGAGTTAATTTATGCATGTCAGTCCGTCTGTCCGTCCGTCCGTCTGTCCATGTATTCTTGTGAACAAAATGCAGGTCGCATTTATTATCCGATTGAGATGTAACTTTGCAAACAACATTTGTTTGGCCCAAGGACGAACCCTATTGAAATTGGAGATAATCGGTAAACATTTAGATATAGCTCCCATATATATCTTCGTCCGATTTGCGTTTTTTTGTTCAGTAAACGTGTAATATCAGCCCGAATAGTATGGAATTTTGCACATACAACCAAGTTAGGCCAGAAAATAAGTATGCCAAATTTGATCAAAATCGGTTCAGATATAGCTATAGCTCCCATATATATTGTTCATCCGATTTGTTATTTTTGTCCTCCGCAGCCGTAATATGCACTCTGTAACAACAATATTTGGGGAAATATATCAAATGCAGCTCAGGAATACCTTTGCTAAATTTTATCGAGATCGGTTCAGATTTGGATATAGCTCCCATATATAACTTCGTCCGATTTACCATTTATTGTGCACCAAACGTCTAATATTTGTCCAAATGGGATGGAATTTGGCACATACGACCGAATTGAGTCTAGAAGCTAGTATGCCAAATTTGGTAAAGATCGGTTCAGATATAGTTATAGCTCCCATATATATATGTTCATCCGATTTATTGTATTTGTTACCCACAGCCGTAATATGCACTCCGTAACAACGATATTCAGGGAAATATATCAAATACAGCTCAGAAATATCTTTGCCAAATTTTATCGAGATCGGTTCAGATTTGGATATAGTTCCGATATATATTTTTATCCGATTTCAAATTAATTTCGCACCAAATGGGCAATACAAGTCCGAATTTAAAAGATACAAATGCCTCGGCATATTTAGTCCTTTGAATTTTAAATTATAATTATAATCATAGCGTGTATGATTGAATTCTCCCATATTAAGTGGAGCTCAACTAAATTAGCAAAGTGGTGTAGGGTATCATAAAATCGGCCCCGCCCGACTTTAGGACTTTCTTTACTGGTTTTCATTTAGTAAAACTCAGTCCATAAAGGCGGCCCCTAACGAATTTTGACCTTTCCTTACTGGTTTTATAAAATCAAAAGAACTTTTTTTTTTGCTAAAAAAAATCTACAATTTGGGTTTTCCCCTTTCTCCAATCGCCAGCAACAATGTGTTTACATTAATCCAAACCACATAAATGGAAATAAAAACAAACACATGATATCAACATTGATGCAATGCATGATTTGCTGGTGTTTTGAAAAAGTAAAAACCCAACCCCAATGCAAAAACGCTACAGAAAAAGCCCACGCCACTCCGCAGCATAAAATTCCCCGAATAAATTGTCACACGCATATTTGTTGGTTTTTTTTTATAGATTTACAAGAATTTTGTTCGTTGTTTTATTTTTTGTTTTTTTTTTTTTTTTCTGAGGCAGTGCCGTGTGAACAATCAGCGTTTTGTAACCACATAGCCGTAATACATCGCATATAATACGTCAAATTGCCGTTTGACGCCAATGGATTGCTCAAAAAACCAAACAAACGTACGAACGACCGACCGAATGAAACAACCAGCCGCCACTCGCTCAAGTCAACCAGCCCATTCCATTCCATGGAAAGGGTGACGTTAACAATAAACTTTGTAAATATTTGTGGCAGAATTTTTTTGTTACTGCTAATTTTTATTTTTACGGAGAAAATAAATATCAAATCCATGCGACACATCGCATTTCACACAAGGGCAGGCAGGAGAGAGTGAGAATTTTTGTGATACCACCTCCATATGTACCTACCATGTCCAGAAGTTAACGTCGTTCACGTTTGGGATATGCATGCATAAAGTGTGCTAGGTAGGTGGGTTTGTGTGCCATCCAAAGTGTTGACATATTTTGAGTGATTTCTTAGAATAAATAGATATTTATAGAATTTTTATCATTATTGCAGTACGGTGCCATGAAGCGAAATGTAAATATTTCTCCAAGAGGCCAGAAGATATGCGGGGAGAATTTGTTTTGAAAATAAAGGTTATTCAGAAATGATGACTCCATTAAAAATAAAAAATAACTGCAATCCTAAGATCATTCAAAACAAGCATGATCGCAGAACCTCTGTGACCTCATACCCGCAATGAAAATCCATTTGAGATCAACACTTTGCGGTTTTGTTGCTTAAAGCCAGCCAGGCGAGATGCAATCGTTTTTTTTTTTTTTTAGCATAATTTGTTTTTGTTTAGCCACTGGCTTGGCCTCTGTGCGTCACTAAATTTCGGGAAATACCCATGCCATAAATGTATCAGAAAATTGTAAAAACAAACAGTTTGTTGTTTTGACTCAATCATATTGGCAATCTTAAATAAAACTTAACTCACCCAGTATAATACATCAATAACAAAAGATATGAAGCTGGAAATAAAAAGAAAAATATAAATAATAATAAAAATATAAAATTCTTTAACTAAATTACACTGTGTAACACAAAAAATAAAAAACACAAAAAATATCAGAGTTTTGAAGTTTTATATCGCAAAGTTAGATTTTTTAGAGGGGCCAGTTCTCCCTCTTCCAAAATATTGGAAGATTCTACCATAGGTCCTAGAAGAAATATAGAGGAAAAATCTAGTAGATTATAAAAGAAGAACTAAAGGTGAAAATACATACAACGCTTCTCTTACTGGCTTAAGTCATCGGCTGGCTTCTTCGTAGAGGAACAAAGGAGTCCTAGGTTGATTTAGTTCGATTTTGGCCCCACACTCCTTTGTTCTTTTCCAAAGAAGCCAGCCGGTGACTTAAGCCAGCCAAAAAAGCTCTTTATGTGTTTGCAGCTTAAAACGAGTACGGAAGGGTCAAAAGTCGGGCGGGGCCGATTATATGATACCCTACACCACTATGCGCATTTAGTAGAGTATATTGGGATTATATTTATTTGAAGTAGATCATAATAGGTGGTAAACCAAATATCGCATTAAAATATATATGGGAGCTACATCCTAATCGGATCCGATTTCGATTAAATTTGGCAAAGGTATTTTTGAGCTCCATAAGTTATCTGGTACCAAATATTATTCTTGTGGTGTGTATAGTATAAATCGGATGAAACATATATGAGGAAGCTAAAGTCGATTTTCAGCAAATTTTATGTACTTACTTCTAGGCTGAATTCGGTCGGATGTGCCAAAATACAGGTCGGTTGAAGATATTCTTGGGCCAAACAAATGTTGTTTGGAAAATTTCACCCCAATCGGATAATAAATGCGACCTTCATTTTATTCACAAAAATACATGGACAGACGGACAGACACGCACAAATCGATTCAGAAAGTGATTCTATGAAGATCCTCAAAAGTAACTATTTGGTATTTGAGGTTCGTAATGGATACTCTAGCCTATGACAGAAAATAATCTTTGCAGGTCCACGTCTTCGTATAGCCCCAATATAACGGTACCTCTCGATATTCGGTATTTTGAAGATTTTAAAGACATTATTTACCGGAATTGTTTCAATATTGGTATTTGAAGTTAGTAATAGATATTACAGCCTACGACAGAAAATTGTCTGTGCAGGTCTACGTCTTCGTATAGTCCCAATATAATGGTACCTCCCAATTTTCGGTATTTCGATAATTTTAGCGACATTCTTGACCGGAATTGTTTCAAATTTGGTATTTGAGGTTCGTAATGGATACTATAGCCTATGACAGAAAATAATCTTTGCAGGTCCACGTCTTCGTATAGACCCTATATAAAAGTATCTCTCGATATTCGGTATTTTGATGATTTTTGCGACATTATTTACCGGAAAGGTTTCAAATTTGGTATTTGAAGTTCGTAATGGATACTACAGCCTTTGACAGAAAATTGTCTGTGCAGGTCTACGTTTTGGTATAGCTCCCATAAAATAGTACCTCCCTATATTCGGTATTTTGATGATTTAAGCTACATTATTCACCAATTTTTCTCAAGTATCGCATTTGAATATTGTCTATGCAGAAAATTGTCTATGCAGGTACACGTTTTGGTGAAGCCCCCATATAATAGTACCTCCCTATATTCCGTATTTTGATGATTTAAGCTACAGTATTCATCGATTTTTTTGTCAAGTTTCGCATTTGAATATTGTAATGGCTTATGACAAAAGTTGCCTATGCAGGTCGTATGAGTTACATACGGCATGACGAACCTAATATACTCCTGCGTATGTTTATATCATAAGGTATTTTGTTTAAAAACTATTTTATATGATATTTTGTATAGAGGACCATTAAAAAGTCTTTCATCTACAGAAGACTTTTAGAAGCTCTTTTCTCTAGAGAATGTGTTTAGAACATCTTTAGACTACATTTAGAAGGTTGTCTCACATTAAAAGGTATTCTATGTTAGAAGAACATTACAATGTTATCCTTTATAAGTCGTCTGTTGACTATAGCTATAATCAACGACTGTAGAAGGACTTCCATCACTAGAAGAAAAATATATCAAATTCTTTGAAGGCCTCAAGAAGGTCTTCTATCTCAGGAGAGTCTTCTAAGATTGTCTAACCCTAGAAGAGCATTCTGGAAGCCTTTAGAAGGTCTGCATCTTACTTTTGAACTCTAATTTAAAATTATATTACAACTACTGAAAGTCTCACCCAGAGTAATCTCACATTTACAATAAATTAATTTAGAAATTTTAAGACTCAATATTTTTTTTAATTTTTTTCAATTTATTTTATAGGTCACGTGTTTATTCCATTCGTTTGTTGATTGGAATTTTACCCCATTTGGTTTGGAAAAAGAAACCAGAAATTAGCATACAGCAACACAAAGAACAGAATGACACCTCCAGACAGATAGACGATTAAACTAAATATGTAACCGCCGTTTTCGAAACCAACAAATACGTATAAAAATGTACAAAGAGAGATGCAGTAATAATATTTTAATGAGAAATAAATTAACGCTGCTGAACTTTGGCTGTCTGGCAAAAGAATGACAACGATTTGTTACGTTTTTCATATCGAAGAGAAACAAAGAAAAGGTGATTAAAAAATGTAATATGGATCAAATCGCAATAAAGTGATACTAATGGTTGATTCTCGTTTGAAATTAATTAAAAAAAAAAAACTAAACACTTGCAATCAATACCTTTAGGTGTCTAACTGAGAAAAAAATGGCAGACAGGCCGCCCTCAATTCTCTTCTTGCTTCGGCGTTACAGAGATAACTCAATTTCAAATTCTTTGTCTTTTATTGTATTGTTCAAATAAAGAAAGCCGGAAAAAATACTCATAATTGTCACACAGACACTTCCGACGATGTCTGGGGCCTTGCTGGTGCTGTGCCTTATGCGGGATCAACTTAATAAAACCATTATTATCATTGCGGTTATAGACTGGGCGGCATAATATTTAATAGCTTCATTTCATGAATAAAATGTTCAAAGTAAGTTGATAAATCATGACTGCAATAGGGCGGATTTAAAGGCGTGACAGAATGTGTAATTCAGTACGGAGAAAATAAAAGAAAGTAGGCAAAAAAATATATAAATATAAACAAGTAAAAAAACCGTAAATTTGGCCGGGCCGAACTTTGAATACCCTCCACCAATTGAAACGAATTTGGCATTACAATCCGTTAAAATCTTAAAAATACTGAATGTAGCCTTATGTATATGATGATCTGGACCTGCATAGGCAACTTTTGTCATAAGCCATTACAATATTCAAATGCGAAACTTAAACAAAAAATTCGGTGAATAATGTAGCTAACATCATCAAAATACCGAATATCGGGAGGTACCGTTATATGAAAGATATAAGGGTGAGATAAAAACAAGTAAAAAAGCAGTAAGTTCGGCCGGGCCGAACTTTGAATACCCTCCACCATTTGGAACGAATTAGAAAATTTTCAAAAAAATTAAATCCAATAAAAATTGCTTTAAAATCTTTAAAATATCTAATATAGGAAGGTGCCGATATATGGGGGGATATACGATATTGTGGACCTATAAAGACAAATCTATGTCTGCGTATAAAGTACCCACAAGGAACTCCTTGTGTGGATTTTCAGACAATTCCGTTGAAAAATGTGGGTAAAATCATCAAAATACCGAATATCGGGGGGTACCGTTATATGGGGGCTATACGATATTGTGGACCTATATAGATAATTCTCTGCCGAGGTATAAAGTACCCACAAGGTACTCCTTGTGTGGATTTTCAGACAATTCCGTTGAAAAATGTGGGTAAAATCATCAAAATACCGAATATCGGGGGTACCGTTATATGGGGGATGTACGATATCGCGGACCTGTATAGAAAATTCTCTCAGGGGGTAAATTACTCGCAAGGAACTACTTGTGTGGATTTTAAGACAATTCCATTGAAAAATGTGGCTAAAATCATCAAAATGCCGAATACCGGGGGGTACCGTTATATGTAGGCTATACGATATTGTGGACCTATATAGATAATTCTCTGCCGAGGTATAAAGTACCCACAAGGAGCTACTTGTGTGGATTTTCAGACAATTCCATTGAAAAATGTGGCTAACATCATCAAAATACCGAATATCGGGGGTACCGTTATATGGGGGCTATACGATATCGTGGACCGATATAGCCCATCTTCGAACTTGACCTGCCAAAAGAGAGATCTGTGCAAAATTTAGCTTCCTATCTTAATTCGTTTAGACTGTAGCGAGATTACAACAGACGGACAGACGGATGGACAGGGCTAAATCGTCTTAGAATTTTACGCTGATCAAGAATATATATACTTTGTTGGGTCTAAAATCATTATTTCGATGAGTTACAAACGGAATGACGAACTTAATGTACCCTCCATACCTTTTTTGGTGGAGGGTATAAAAATCAAACGCCATAATTTTGAAATTTTTTTTGGTTTTATTGAATGAAAGCAAAAAATTTCGGAAATAGCATCAAATTTTAGAAAAAGTTTAGATTTGTTCGAATTGGTCACCTTTGAAACCGTCACACGCTACCCGAATGTATTTTGGCCCATTCTCGGCGAAGCGCTTGCTTGAGTGCCAACCTTACTTTCCAAAATACTCCAGACATATTAGTCCAACGTATTGGTATCCGGAGATTTTGATGGCCATTGTGAGGAACCTCATTTTGTAACCATTCTTGGGTGGTGCGTGCTGAGTGCGATGGTGCTGAGTCTTGTTGGAATTTCCAAGGTCTGCGGCCAAAATGTTTGGGTGCCCATGGCAGAATATTTTCGCGATAATATTCATTTATTCTGATGCCGCGATCGATTAATACGAGCGGAGAGCGAGTATCGGCTGTTATGGCGGCCCACACCACCACCATGGCCGGCGCTTGAGTTCTGGTGGCCAACCGAAGGTGCACATTTTCAGCTGATCTCTTTGGCAAGTAAACACGATCACCTTGGTTGTTTACAAACTGCTGGACAACAAAAGTTTTCTCTTCAGAGAAAACCAAATTCGGCAGTTCACCACTTTCGGCCAAGCGAATCAACTCTTTAGCTCTTTTGAGTCTATTTTCTTTCAGTTGCGATGTAAGTTCTTGCACTTTTTGAAATTTCAATGGCATTACCCCGAGCTCAATTTTCAATATTTGTCGAATGGAATATTGCGATATGTTCCGCTCACGAACCATTTCTCGGCCTCTGCGACGCGGGTTTCGATCAAATCGCTTCTTTATTTCTTGAACCATTTCTACTGATGTTGCTGTTTTCTTCCGTCCACTTCCTTGATGTCGGGCTACGCTACCAGTATCACGGTAAAGAGCAATGATACGAGACACAAAAGATTTATTCACATTTAAATGCTGAAGTGCTGTAAGGATCGCCACTTGTGTTTTTCCAGCCAAATATAAAGAAATCACACTATCACGCTGGAATTCCATCACGAATAACTTTTTTGCTGGAAAATTCTCACCAAAATGCTTTTGTACGCTTGTAAATGAGCTGTGACTGGAATAATTTTAACAGCTGTCGGACGAGTGGCTTAGAATTGACAGCAGTCTGAAGTTAGTTGCAGTTTTTTTTATCTCACCCTGTACGAAGACGTGGAACTGCACAGACAATTTTCTGTCTTTGGCTGTAGTATCCATTACGAAGTTCAAATACCAAATTTGAAACAATTCCGGTGAAAAATATCTCCAAATCGCATGCAAACCCACGTCTTCTTATGGCCTCCAAATATTCCTCCCAATATTCGGTATTTTGATGATTTTAGCAGCATTCTTCATCGGAGTTGTTTCAAACTTCGTATTTAGAGTTCGTAATGTGAACTAGGTCCCATATATCAGTACCTCCCTATATTCGGTATTTTGATGATTTTATGTACAATATTAGCCGAAATTGTTTGACATTTCGTATACGATGTTCCTAATAGATATGGACAACCAGGAATTTTTGTGTTCCCAGTAAGAAGTTATGGGACCGTTTATTGCAGTTTTTACAACAACCCAAATGTTAACCCAACTTTTCTATTGAGCTTTACGAACAATACTCCCTATAATCTAAGTATCTTAGAACAGCGAATGGTATGGAAATAATTCTCATTCACTTCGCTCAAATATAACTTTTAGTTTTTAATGCTGGTGTCGTGCATCACAGATAAAAATGTTGTCTTATTTCTTCATCACGTTGTTATAACTTATTTTCCATCACGCCAAAGTTCATTTCCCTACCTTTTGTCCCGGCAATTATAAAGCACTTTCCTTGTGTGCAGAAACAAATTGTGTGAGAGAAAAAAACCTTCCCAAGCCAAGCACCTTAACACTAATAACAGTAATAGGCGTGAAAACGTGACTCGGTGGAAAAATTGTCTTCAGATCACTTGTTATTTTTTTTTTTTTCATTTGCATATTCCAAATCATGCAAATTATAGAACGATATGTTAAAGGCGTATAAGAATTGTTGTTAGAAACTTAAAGGGAAAAAACTTTAAAAAGAATTTAATACATGCAATTGAACTGTCAATTACTGTCAATTATTATATTCTTCATTGGTTAAATGTTAACTTAAAATAAAAGCTGAATGTTATACTATGCTATCTTTTTCGGATGATATATATGTATATAGACATACATTCTCCCAAACTACTAGAGCTACCCTGAAATTCTCAGCTCAATATTTATTGTATTCGATATGTAGACATAATAGAAGACGATAGGCTCAACAAGTAAGACAGAAGCTAAATTCGGCTGGGCCGAATTTTTTATACCTCCACCATTGGGAAGGAACTTGAAAAAAATTTCAAAACAAAAAAAAAACTGTCGAAAAACATCTCTCAAATAAAAACCGTTATATGGCGACTATACGAAGACGTGAACCTGCATAAAAAATTTTCCATCATAGGTTGAATTAACCTATATGAACTTCAAATACGAAATTCAAAAAATGTTCAACAGTATCAATTCCAAACTTCAGGCACGAAATTTGAAACAATTCCGGCGAATAATGTTGCTAATATCATCGAAATACCGAATAAAGGGAGGTTACGTTATTTGAGGGCCTACGAAAACGTGGACCTGCATAGACAATTTTCTATCATAGGTTGTAGTACTCATAACGAGCTACAAACTTTAAATACGAAATTTGATCAAAAATGTCGCTAAAATCATCAAAATACTGAATGTCGGGAGGTAGCATTATATGGACAATTCTCTTCCAGGGCACAAACATCTCAGAAGGAACTCTCTGTGAGGATTTTCATGCAATTCCATTGCAAAAATTTGGTTAGAATCTTCCAAATTCCGAATATTGGGAGTTACCGTTATGTGGGAGATATACAATATCGTGGACCTATATAGAAAATTATATTACAGGCGGTAAAGTACCCTCAACAAATTCAAAATTTCAGACAATTCCATTGAAAAATGTACCTAATATCATCAAAATACCGAATATCGGGGATACCGATATATATGATATCGTGGAACGATATAGCCCATCTTCAAGCTTGACCAGCCTGCAGAAAAAATACTGATCTATGCAAAATTTCAGCTTCCTATTTTAATTCGTTTTGACTCTAGATTAATAAGAACACACGGACGGACAGGTTTACAGGGTTTCCCATATTCGACAGACCCATGTTTTTTTTTTGGGCCCATTCCAATCGACGAGGCTTGTCCGCAGGCAACATTCTTTGCGTCAATTGAATTTTGTACGGGAACAAATGCAAATCAATGCGAATAATCCGTTGTAAAGTGGACCGAGACATGCCCAACTGCTGAGAACGGCGTTTTTGGGATGTTCTTGGGGACCTCTCTTGGGGCTCACTTCTCACATTTTTTAATGTTTTAAAAGCACGTTGAGTTTTCACAATTGACTTCTTCTGTTGAATGTAAATTTCAACTATTTCAGAGCGCTCGCGTGGCGTGTATTGGTTCATGGTAAAAATCTGCTTGGACTGACGCTTCAAACGCGGTATGTCATTAAGCGATGTGACATCTCTGTCAAAAGTTATGGCGTTGCCAGATGGGTCCGTCGAATATGGGCAACCCTGTATATCTCTTAGAATTTTACGCTGCAGGGTCTAAAATGATTATTTCCATGAGTTACATATGAAATGACGAATCTTACATATCCTCCATACTATGTATGGTGGAGGGTATAAAAAGAGAGAAGGTTTACTTTACTTAAGAGATAGATCTTCTCATAAAGCTCCAAAGGTTTTCTATTGGTGGGTACTTTATACACCGCTTCTATAGATTTAAGATTTTCCACAAATCTTTTCTATATTGAAGATCTTTAGATCTTCTGATGATGGAAGACCCTCTAAAGTTAAATTAATGATTATTGGTTGTAATTTTGCACTTTGGGCTTACACTATACCCTCAGCCATATGACTTGAGAAAAACGTGCCTCATCGAAATAACAGTTCTTGGACTCTAGGTCTCTTTGGAACAAATCCCTTTCAGGACATTTGGAGTCGATCTAGCGATGTTCGTTCGTACATCTGTCTGTCGTGCACACGATAACTCTCGAAGGGAGTATCCGATTCGGAATATTATCAAACTTATATCTAGTTCGGAAATGGGTAATATCGGTCCACTCCTTCTGGTACAACCAGAAAAAAAATATTTTACTGCACAGAAAGAGAAAGGCTAATCCAATTTTGGTACAACTTATCATTTAATTGTTCCAAGTAGATTTCTTTACATCAATTTTTGAATATGATATCTCTCAAATGGCCGCCTCTGGCGTTGATGACGTATTGTGCCCTTTTTGCTGCATTTTCCATCGTTTCGGCTGGAATAGCGGCTATTTCTTCACGAATGTTGTCCTTGAGCTCTTCTACGGTTCTTGACTTGTAAACGTAAACCTTTGACTTCAAATATCCCCACAAGAAGAAGTCAGGCGGCGTCAAATCGGGCGAACGCGGTGGCCAGTCCAAATCACCACTTTTCGACATCAAATGGCACGGAAACAAATTCTTCAGAAAATCGATTGTTATGCGACTTGTGTGCGGTGGAGAGCCGTCTTGTTGAAACCAGAACTGCCTCATACGCTTTCGACGAATAATTGGCATCACAAAATTGGTCATCATGTCGAGATAACGCTACTGATTGATGGTAACAGCATGGCCATTTTCATTTTGGAAGAAAAACGGCCCAATGACCGTTTTCGCACCAACGCCGCACCAAACTGTGACTTTTTCGTCATGAAGAGGCACTTCTTGAATCTCCTGAGGATTTTCAGTGGCGTAAAAATGGCAATTTTGCTTATTTACGGATCCATTCAATGTGAAATGGGCTTCATCGGACATGATAATTTTGTTCCAAAATTGCTCGTCATCTTCGGCCATTTCGATGACTCTTTGGGCCGATTCCAATCGACGAGGCTTGTTCGCAGGCTACATTCTTTGCGTCAATTGAATTTTGTACGGGAACAAATGCAAATCAATGCGAATAATCCGTTGTAAAGTGGACCGAGCCATGCCCAACTGCTGAGAACGGCGTTTTTGGTATGTTCTTGGGGACCTCTCAACACTGGCTCGTACGGCAGCGATATTCTCGGTCGATCGCCTTGGTCGTCTTTTATATGGCCTCTTCGGATTAGAAAGAGCCTTGCCAGTCGAAAATTTTTCGTATTAACGCTTAATGGTGTTCTTAGAAGGCGCACTTCTCACATTTTTTAATGTTTTGAAAGCACGTTGAGTTTTCACAATTGACATCTTCTGTTGAATGTAAATTTCAACTATTTCAGAGCGCTCGCGTGGAATGTATTGGTTCATGGTAAAAATCTGCTTGGACTGACGCTTCAAACGCGGTATGTCATTAAGCGACGTGACATCACTATCAAAAGTTATGGCGTTGCCAGATGGGTCCGTCGAATATGGGCAACCCTGTATGTCGGGGGCGCTCCTTCAGGAACCTCCCCCACAAAGGTTCAACATTTTGAATAACCAAAACGATCATAAAATCCGAAATAAGCATCCGGTTCTCCACAAATGTCGCGCATGTCACTATTTTTACTAAATTAAAATTCCTCCTTGTTTTTCCAAACTCTACACGATGGCCAATTTCCTCGCCCTGCTTCAGTTTTAGCCCAGCTTAATTCCTACGCAATTAGCCGTTAAATTCCTGTGAACAAATTAGAGAAACACACAAATATTTAAAATACCTATTTCCCATCTCAGACTCATTTAATGGATCATAAGTTCTGAATTTGACACTTCAACATAATTAGAAAAAAAATGAAAGAAACTTTCAGATGTTTTATGAGAATCGTAAAAATTAAAGACACTTTAAAGCCTCAATAAAACATAACAAACAACAACTGTAGGTCATAAACTCAATGACCCCCGACGACGAGAGTGCCTATTTACTCTCATTTCTAGGATTGTCTTTTGTTCGTTTTGAAATGGACGACCACCATTAAGGCTAAGTAAGAGGTCGATTAATTTTTAGTATTTTTCCATCGCATAAAAATCAGTTGGAAAGCATTTGGTGTAGTGTTTGTCCGGCTCAGACATTATCATCACATCCCACCCACAGGCAGGCAGTCAGTCCGTCAGTGGGCAGATAGTATTTCTTCATTTGTCCAATTTCCATGCAATTGCCGTTCCTTTATTTTGCCTCCCTCTTTTAAAGGTCTGTAAATTTAATGATTCATTTCACCTGAATTATGGCGCTAAGATCTCCATAAACACACACAGAGGGTGTTTTGTTTCACGACAACGAATACAACAACAAAACTAACAGCTGTTTATTGGTTCCATCCAATGAAGTTGGACTGAATTTTAGAAAGGTTGGGTAGATGGATGGATGGTTGGTTGGTGGGTGGATTTGTTTCGAAAACTAAACTAAATTGAGTTTTCGGCATCTTTCGTTTCTTCTTTTCAAAAAAAAAAAAAAAAAAAGAACGAAATAAAAAAGACAATATCAATTTAAATAAACAATTTAATAAATTAATTTCAAATAAAAAATTGTCATTTGAACAAACATCGCCGTGAATATCATAAAAAAACAACTAAAAAAATTGTTTTGTTTGTGGGGGAGAGTAAAAAAGTCATAAAAAAGTAGTTTTTTCAACTGCAATGCTGCTGTTCAAACAGAAACAGCTGCAGCTATGAAATGGAAAATAAAAGGAAAAAAACACACATACACTAAATAAACAAAATGGAACAGTGGTATTTATGTTCATTTCAGATTATCAATCTGCATCACATTTGATGGTTATGACTGTAATTACTGCTTAAAATAAATCAACCACAAAAATATTTTTTACACTCCACCAATTTTAACAATTTCGTAAAAATTATTTTTAACATTTTCTATTAGATGTTTTGTAAAAAATATATTTTTAAATAAAAATGAAAAATTATTTTTAAAAATCCACGACCAGAAGAACTTTACAAAACCAATTTTTAAAAATAAGAAGAGCACTGAAATCGTTTTGAGTTTTGAAAATTATTTTTTTAAAAATCCTCGGCCAGATGAACTTGAGTGATATATGACACGTTCAGAAAAATATGAACTGTGAAAACTATTTTTTTTTTTATCTCGATTGTGATCAAAAAACAGTATAGAAATTCTTAAAGTCGGACGGGCCGGTTTTATGATACCCTACACCACTTTGCATATTTAGTAGAGCTTCACATAACAAATAAAATTTTTTATGGGGAATTTGTGAGAATTATGTCATACTAACTATGATTACCGATAAAATTTAAAATCCAAAGGAACTAATATATGAGAGGATTATCCTTCTCTGAATCGATTTCTACTAAATTTGCCGAGGCATATGGGAGCTATATCCAAATCTAGCTGATCTCGATAAAATTTGGCAAAGAAGGGCTCACAGCTATACCGAACTAAGTCATAAAAACATAATTCGAAGATATTTAGAGTTAAAGTAAATGCACTGCCATTAATTTCTGGAAGGAATATTTTAGTCTACCAAAAGAAAATGTAAAAGTCTATATTCAAAATTAACTAATGATATTAATTTAAAATAAAAATAATTTAAATATATTACTAAAAAAATATTCAAAAACAAAAAAATCTACTTTGGTTCATTATTACTCTGAATAAAATTTCAAGCTTTCACAGCTAAAGCGAACCAAGTCAAAAAAATAAAGTAAAGTGTTCGTTTTATGACTAAACATATTAAACTTTAGCGATTAATTTACCACTAGTTTCTGAGTTTTATTTTAAGTCATGTCTTAGTTTGGCGGCTGGCAGCTGCGGGTGCTTCTATTGTAATTGACAATCATTGTGATTTTTAGGAAATAAAATAAATTCATTTTTTTTAAAAAATAAATTAATGTTAACAAGGGAAGTACCGTTATATGGGGGATATACGATATTGTGGACCTATATAGACAATTCCGTTTCAGAGGTAAAGTGCTCACAAAGAACTCCGTGTGTGGATTTTCAGACAATACGATTGGTAAATGTGGCTAAAATCATAAAAATACCGAATATCGGGGGGTACCGTTATATGGGGGATATACGATATCGTGGACCTGTATAGGCAATTTTCTCTCAGGGGGTGAAGTACTCACAAGGAACTACTTGTGTGGATTTTAAGACAATTCCATTGAAAAGTGTGGCTAACATCATCAAAATACCGAATATCGGGGGGTACAGTTATATGGGGGAAATACGACATCTTGGACATATATAGACAATTCTTTTTGAGGTGGTAAAATGCCCACAAGGGACTCCTTTTGTGGAATTTCAGACAATTCCATTGAAAAATGTGGATACCGTTATATGGGGGCTATACGATATCGTGGACCGATATAGTCCATCTTCGAACTTGGCCTGCCTGCAGACAAAAGAGAGATCTGTGCAAAATGTTAGCTTTCTATCTTAATTCGTTTAGACTGTAGCGTGATTACAACAGACGGACAGACGGAAGGACAGGGCTAAATCGTCTTAGAATTTTACGCTGATCAAGAATATATATACTTTGTTGGGTCTAAAATGATTATTTCGATGAGTTACAAACGGAATGACGAACTTAATATACCCTCCATACTTTTTTTGGTGGAGGGTATAAAAAGGACAACGGAAAATTAAAGTTTTCAACTATGGTAGAAATAATGTTTACATTTTTATACCCTTCACCATAGTATGAAGGGTAAATTATGTTTGTAATTCCGTTTGTTACACCTCGAAATTTACATTTTAGAACCCATAATATATTCTTGATCAGCATAAAATTCTATGTCGATTAAGCGAGGTTCGTCCGGCTGTCCGTCTGTTCGTCTTTGGAAATCACTCTAGCATCCGAACGAAATGAAGTAAGTTGACAAAAATTTACTCAAATGTGTATTTTACTTTTGCTATTGACAATAGGCCATGTAGGTCCACGTCTTCGTATCGCCCCATATAATGGTACCTCTCGATATGCGGTACTATTACCGGAACTATTTCAAATTTAGTATTTGAAGTTCGTAACTACAGCCTATGACTGTAAATTCGTACTACAGCCTATGACTGTAAATTGTCTGTGCAGGTCCACGTCTTCGTATAGCCCCTAATATACGGCTACATTCGGCATTTTTAAGATTTTAACAGAATTTTTAATGGATTTTAATTTTTTGAAAATTGCCAAATTTGTACCAAATGGTGGAGGGTATTCAGAGTTCGGCCCGGCCGAACTTACAACTTTTTTACTTGTTTTTTTTTTTTTTTTTTTCAAAGTTATGCATATGACAACATCTCATTGTCAAAATGTATATTTATAAATCCACTGTACATAGAAATTAGAGATGGGAACCTGCTTTCTAGGCAGGGAAATTTGACAGAGTAAATTACACAAAATGCAGAGATGGATATGCTTATTTGACCTTCTTAATTTTACCATGGTTTCAACAAATATTTACACATAAAAAATTCGTCATTTTCGTCTTCATTATTTTTGGGGCTGGTAAATATTTCTTATCTTCATTACTGGAAAAATCACTAGCACTGCTATTATTACTATCCATTTATAGAAAACACTGATTTTTTTAATATTGCTGAAAACTGAACGACAATAAACACGTGTTCACTAATAGTACTGATGCAAAGTGAAACACACTGACTTGGTTCATTTTTGCATTGAAAAAAGTCAAAAATGACAGTCGTTGTCTTAGGTTTTTTACCGTCATCTTTGGAACGAAACACTTTTTGACATTGTGCTTTACAGGGTAAACAGAGTTTCCATACACGGGGACATTGGCACTAATTTCGGCATTTTTTATTTTTCATGACTTGGTTCGGTATAGCAGTGAGCCCTCCATATATGGGAGTATATCCTTACCGATTATCACCAAATTTGACATACTTGTTTCTAGACCCAATTTGGTTGTAAGTGCCAAATTCCATCCGGTTTGGGCTAATATTATACGTTTCGTGCACATTAAAAGGCAAATCGGACGATGGTATATATGGGAGCCATATCCAAATATGAACCGATCTCGATAAAATTTAGCTATGGTATTTCTGAGCTGTAATTGATACATTTCCCCAAATATCGTTGTTACAGATTGCATATTACGGCTTCGGAGGACAAAAATAACAAATCGAAGGAACAATTCATATGGGAGCTTTAGCAATATCTGAACTAATTGTGACATGCTTGTTTCCAGGCTCAGATGCCAAATTCCATCTTATTTGGGCTTATACTACACATTTGGTGCACAATGAAAGGCAAATCGGACGAAAAAATATATGGGAGCTGTATCTAAATGTTGACCAATTATTTCCAATTTTAA
The DNA here is from genome assembly GCF_030504385.1 of Musca domestica. Taxonomy (NCBI): domain Eukaryota; kingdom Metazoa; phylum Arthropoda; class Insecta; order Diptera; family Muscidae; genus Musca; species Musca domestica. The sequence goes on along the minus strand of NW_026712189.1, from coordinate 1,069,055 downwards.
TAGGGTTCCTCCATGGGTCAAAAAAATAATAACTTGTAAAAAATGGCATATGGATCGGACAATAAATGCGACCTGTACTTTGTTCACAAAAATACATGGACAGACAGACGGACGGACGGACAGACATGCATAAATCGACCCAGAATGTGATTCTATGCAGATCATTAAAGAAACTATGGGTCTATCTCGTTTCCGTTTGCCTGTTACAAAGAAATGCACAAAGATATAATACCCTGGTTGTGGTTGTAGTTGTGTTATTTTATGTAAAGTTCCCAACTGAAAGGAGTCCAGATTTTTTTCACGACTCAGATGAATAGTGATTTTTTTTATTCAACGACATTTCAAGGCAAGGGAAACTCAGATTTTCAAAAATCCAAGACTCAGAGAAGCCTCAAAAAATTTGACGTGGATTCCGGTAAACCCTGCAAAATACTGTCCATACAAATATTTAAAAAAAACTCAACTGCGGAGAACGTTTTTTTTTTAAATCCACATTGGGTGGTTTAAAACAGCTTAAAAGATATATCTCTATACCCTCCACCATACATAGTATGGGGGGTACTACACTATGTTCATCATTCCTCAGATTATTTTTGAAAAATATTTTTAAAAATCCAAACATTCCTTAAATCCTTGTAGCGTGACCCAGGTTATTTCTGCAGAAATATATATATATTTTTTGTAAATCCACATTTAGAGGCTCTAAAGGTCCTTTAAAATTTGTTTAAAGAATATACGTTTAATGCCCAAACCCCTTAAAATATATTTAAAATGCACATTTTGAGGCAATGAATTTTCAGGTTATCTCTGTATTTTTTAAATCCGCGTTTAGTGACTCTTATGGTCCTTGAAAATTAGGTGCATTTTATGAATGATGATGGTGCATTTTTAATGCACATTTTGAGGCAATGAAAGTCCCTTGAAAAAAATTTTAAAAAATTTATTTTTTTGGCATCCGCACAAAAATATATTTTTTGTACAATTGGTGCCTCAGAGGGTCCTTAAAGAGTATTTTTAAAAATTCACCTTTAATGACTCCGATGATCGTATTTCTTAAATTCTTGTAGGTTGATTCAGGTTATATCTGCAAAAATATTTTTCAAAATCCACGATATGCACTCTCCGAAGTATTGGTCCTTGAAACACATATTAAAAATAATTGTTTGGCATTTTTTCACGTTTGATGACTCGGATGAAAAATCCGCCTTTGATGTCTCCGATTTTCTTTTACAAAATTATGGTGGCTCAAACCGTCTTTGCAAAAATATTTTTAAAATTCTGTGTTCGGCAACCGAGTTTGTCCTTGAAAAAATGTTATTAAATGTTCCTTCCCACTCAAGTTATCTTTGCAAAAATGGGTTTAAATATTCCACATTCAGTGGATGTGATACTCCTTAAAAAAATTAAAAAAAAGAAATAAATACAAGTTCAAGGCTTTGAAGTCCTCGATATATTTTAAAACCCCACACTTGATACTTGAAAAAATATTTTGAAAATTTCCTTGAATAATATTTTACAAAATACAAAATTGGCGCCTCTGAATGTCCTTGAAAAATATTTTCAAGTCCCTATTCTTTTTTTAACTCGACTATTATTGTTCCCGGTTTATTTTATTTTAAAACCCCACATTTGGTCCTTGAAAAAATATTTTGAAAATGTCCTTGAATAATATTTTACAAAATCAAATTTGGCGGCTCTGAATGTCCTGGCAAAAATATTTTCAAATCCCTATTCTTTTAAAATCGACTATTTTTGGTCCCAGTTTATCTAGTAAATTTCCTAAACTTGTTTTTTCCGCATTCACCCCAAAAACCCAAGGTGGCGACAATACCAATTTCCATGCTTCATCGACATAAGCGTGGAAAACAAAATAAAATATAAATGAATTCATAAATGTAGCTGCTGCTGTTGGCTGCCGCCGCCAACACCACGCAGCAAGAACACCAACATGAGCGCCACCAACACCACTACAGCAACTTTTCATCCGCGAATCGCCACATGCAGCAGCGGCAGCAACACATAATCCGCAAACAACAAACATTTGGTGGCGGTGGTCGGAAAACATCTGAAAATGAAAACAATTTTTTAAACAACTCCCACGCTTGCATTTGGTCCAAAACAAACGTCGTTGCGCCAGAAAAGTTTTCGGGTATGCAAAAATTTGTACTGTGCTGTGTCGTTGTTGCTGCTGCTGTTAGGTTTTTCGCCTCCACAAACGGCCGCGCTGATGCATTATTACAGCGATTGCAGACAGTTTTGTGTAAAAATGTTTTGTGAAAAAAATAAATAAAAACAGCATCGCTTTCAAAATGAGATAGTGTTGTTCGACTCTAGTTGGACTCTTGTTGCATGCAACAAATGAATGTGTTTGTGTGTTGTTGTCTGGCTGACTGACTGCAATAGTGGAGTAAAAAAAAGGATTTTCAATTTCATTTGGGCATTAAAGCATTTGCTGGTCTGCCTTGCCCTGCTCGAAAAAATCGCTTTATGTATAGTTTGTAAAATATCTTTCACTTGAATGAGCAATGATGGATATTTTCAATTGTTTTTCTTTTTCATTTAGTGGTATAAATAAATGTAACTATTACACAATGCCGCAAATAACTCCAATATTTTCAAAATCAAGGTGTGGAATTTTAAAAAATATTTTTTGAAAATATTTTGCAAGGACAATCAGAGCACCTAAACGTGGATTTTTATAAATAAATATTTTTTCAAACATATTTTTAGTCGCCAAATTTAAATTTTTATAATTTTTTTTCGAAGAGATACTGATTCACCAAACAAGGATATTTATAAATATTTTTCAAGGACCAAACGTGGATTTTTATAAATATTTTTTCAAGGACCAAACGTGGATTTTTGTAAATATTTTTCAAGGACCAAACGTGGATTTTTATAAATATTTTTTCAAGGACCAAACGTGGATCTTTATAAATATTTTTCAAGGACCAAACGCAGATTTTTATAAATATTTTTTCAAGGACCATACGTGGATTTTTATAAATATTTTTTCAAGGGCCATACGTGGATTTTTATAAATATTTTTTCAAGGACCAAACGTGGATTTTTATAAATATTTTTTCAAGGACCATACGTGGATTTTTATAAATATTTTTTCAAGGACCAAACGTGGATTTTTCTAAATATATTTCAAGGACCAAACGCGGATTTTTATAAATATTTTTTCAAGGACCATACGTGGATTTTTATAAATATTTTTTCAAGGTCCGAATGAGGATTTTTGTATATGTTTTTTGAAGGACCATACGTGGATTTTTATAAACATTTTTCAAGGTCCGAATGAGGATTTTTATATATGTTTTTTCAAGGTCCGAATGAGGATTTTTATATATGTTTTTTCAAGGACCCAAAGTAGATTTTTATAAATATTTTTTCAAGAACCAAATGGGGATTTTGTTTAATTTTTTTCAAGGACCAAACGTAGATTTTTATAAATATTTTTACAAGGACCAAATGGGGATTTTGTTTAATCTTTTTCAAGGACCATACGTGGATTTTTATAAATATTTTTTCAAGGACCATACGTGGATTTTTATAAATATTTTTTCAAGGACCGAATGAGGATTTTTATATATGTTTTTTTAAGGACCATACGTGGATTTTTATAAATATTTTTTCAAGGACCGAATGAGGATTTTTATATATGTTTTTTCAAGGACCATACGTGGATTTTTATAAATATTTTTTCAAGGACCGAATGAGGGTTTTTATATATGAGGACCAAATGGAGATTTTGTTTAATTTTTTTCAAGGACCAAACGTGGATTTTTATAAATATTTTTTCAAGGACCAAATGGGAATTTTTTTTAATTTTTTCAAGGATAATCTGAGTCACCGAACGTGGACTTTTGTAAATATTTTTTGAGAATATTCCAAACGTGGATTTTTATAAACATTTTTTAAGGATATTCCAAATGAGGATTTTCATAAACTTTTATTGAGGGATATTCCAAACGTGGATTTTTATAAACATTTCTTTTTAAGGACATTACAAATAAGGATTTTTTTTTTTTTGATTTTTTCAAGGGCAAAATGAGGATTTTTATATTTTTTTGTTTCAAGGACTAAACGTCGATTTTTATAAATATTTTTTCAAGGATAATCTACGTCACCAAACGTGGATTTTTTAAGGATAATCTGAGTCACCAAACGTGGATTTTTAAATATAAATATTTTTAAGGATATTCTGAGTCACAAAACGTGGATTTTTAAATATAAATATTTTTTAAGGATATTCTGAGTCACCAAACGTGGATTTTTAAATATAAATATTTTTTAAGGATATTCTGAGTCACCAAACGTGGATTTTTAAATATAATTTTTTTTTAAGGATATTCTGAGTCACCAAACGTGTATTTTTAAATATAAATATTTTTTCAAGGATATTCTGAGTCACCAAACGTGGATTTTTAAATATAAATATTTTTTAAGGTGAATTTTTAAATATAAATATGTTTTTAAGAATATTCTGAGTCACCAAACGTGGATTTTTAAATATAAATATTTTTTAAGGTGAATTTTTAAATATAAATATGTTTTTAAGGATATTCTGAGTCACCAAACGTGGATTTTTAAATATAAATATTTTTTAAGGATATTCTGAGTCACCAAACGTGGATTTTTAAATATTAATATTTTTTCAAGGATCTTCTGAGTCACCAAACGTGGATTTTTAAATATTAATATTTTTTCAAGGATATTCTGAGTCACCAAACGTGGATTTTTAAATATTAATATTTTTTAAGATATTCTAAATCACCAAACGTGGATTTTTATAAATATTTTTTAAGGATATTCTGAGTCACCAAACGTGGATTTTTAAATATAAATATTTTTTAAGATATTCTAAATCACCAAACGTGGATTTTTATAAATATTTTTTAAGGATATTCTGAGTCACCAAACGTGGATTTTTATAAATATTTTTTAAGGATATTCTGAGTCACCAAACGTGGATTTTTATAAATATTTTTTAAGGATATTCTGAGTCACCAAACGTGGATTTTTATAAATATTTTTTAAGGATATTCTGAGTCACCAAACGTGGATTTTTAAATATAAATATTTTTTCAAGGATATTCTGAGTCACCAAACGTGGATTTTTAAATAGAAATATTCTTTAAGGATATTCTGAATCACCAAACGTGGATTTTTAAATATAAATATTTTTTTAAGGATATTCTGAGTCACCAAACGTGGATTTTTCAATAGAAATATTCTTTAAGGATATTCTGAATCACCAAACGTGGATTTTTAAATAGAAATATTCTTTAAGGATATTCTGAATCACCAAACGTGGATTTTTAAATATAAATATTTTTTTCAAAAATATTTTGAGTGCAGAAACATGATTTTTAATTTTTTCCTGGAACAAAGGTAGGCAGCAACTGTGGATTTACAAAAAAAAATCATCTTCGCTCAGGTTTTTCAAGAACCTTTGGAGATAATATTGATTTTTTAAATGCATGTGTTGCAGGACCATGGAAATATTTTACAAATAAATTTTTTCAAGAATATATAGACCCAAAAAAATGTTTGTTGCCCTGTGTAAATAGCAAAAATACTACGTTTTGTTGTACAAAAAAAAAAATACTAGTACTTGTAGTAAGTCATCTATTTTTTATTTCTCGTTTTTCATTCATTCATGTTTACAGTGTGGCTGTGTTACTCGCTTAGTGGGCGCCCGCACATGCAAACTGTTTATTTACACTACACTCTTGAAATAGGAAAAACGCCAACTAACAAAGACAAAGATAATTTTGAAATCGATGACAAAAAAAAAAAAACAAACTGAAAATTTTTGCATATTTTTTGCTTTTGGCACTTTTAATTGAAGCCGCTGCACTTTTTATGACATAATCACCATGGCGGTGATAATAAAGGTGAGATGAGGAGGTGGTGACCACTTTTCAGTGACTTCCTGTGTGTACAATGAACGAACGATGGAACGAGCTATGGAGTCTGAGATCAACTCTAATGAACGTTGAAGCATTGAATGATTGTGGGGGCTGCAAATCACATACATTTTTTTTGCTTTATTTGAAAACATTTCGTTTTCCACGAGTGTTAACCAACCATGTGCAGCTGGGCTGTTTCCCAAATTTTTTCCTTTTGATATTCAGTTTTATGATTTTCAAAGAAAATAAATGAATAGGTTTTAATTTTGAAGTGATTTTGGTTATCGTTTTTCCCCCTCCCATGAATTTGAATGGAAGAAAAATGATTTTTTTTTTTATTTTGGGTGGAAAGTTGATATCTGGTGGGAAATTTATGGTGGGAACGAAAATGTGTGTCTGCCCTGCAAAGGCTAATTTCAGTAGAAAGATTGAAAAAAAACTAAAAACGCAGTAATGATTACCAATTTGTAACGAATTTGGAAATTTTCAAAAGATGTCGACCTGCATAGGTAACATTTGTCATAAGCCATTACAACATGCAAATGCGAAACTTGGAAAAAATCGGTGAATAATGTAGCTAAAATCGTCAAAATACTAAATAAAATCGAGTGGTACCGTTACATCGGGGCTATACGAAGACCTAGACCTGCATAGACAATTTTCTGTCACAGGCTATAGAACCTATTGGGAACTTCAAATACGAAATTTCCAACAATTTCGCTGAATATTGTACCTAAAATCATAAAAATACCGAAAATAGGAAGGTGGTGATACATGGAGCTATAAGAAGACCTGCACCTGCGTAGACAATTTTCCGTCACAGGCTGCAGTTCAAATTACGAACTCTAAATATGAAATTTCAAACATAGTGTGGAGGGTATATTAAGTTTGTCACTCCGTTTGTAAAACCTCGAAATATATATATTAGTTCCCACAAAGTATATATATATATATATAAGTCGACATAAAATTTTTTGCCGATCAAGAATATATATATATATATATATATATATATATATATATATATATATATATATGTAAAATATATATATATATATATATATATATATATATATATATATATTCTTCATCAGCAAAAAATTCTATGTCGACTTAGCCATGTCCGTCCGTTTATCCGTCTGTCCGTCTGTGGAAATCACTCCAGCTTCCGAGCGAAATGAAGTATGTTGATAAATGTATATTATGTCTGCAGGACTTTTGGTATTGAAAATTGGCCGTGTAGGTCCACGTTTTGGTGTAGCCCCCATATCATGGTTCCTACTTATTTTTGGCGATTTTAGTAACCTTATTCAACATAATTATTTAAATTTGATTTTATTTGAAGCTCGTAATGGATATGGCAGCCTATGACAGAAAATTGTTTGTGCGGGTCCACGTCCTCGTATAGCCCTCATATAACTGTACCTCCCGATATTCGATATTTTGATGATTTTAGCGGCATTATTCACCGGAATTGTTTAAAATTTGGGATTTGAAGTTCGAAATGAATACTACATTCTAAGACAGAAAATTGTGTGTGCAGGTCCACGTCTTCGTATAGCCCCCATACAACGGTACCTTCCGATATTTGTTATTTTGATGAATTTAGCGACATTATTCTCCGGAATCGTTCCAAATTTGGTATTTGAAATTCGTAACGGATAATACAGCCCATGACAGAAAATTGTCCATGCAGGTCTACCCCTTTCGTATAGCCCCCATATAACGGTACCTCCCGATATTCGGAATTTCGATGATTTAAGCGGCATTATATACCGGAATTCTTTCAAATTTTGTAGTTGAAGTTCGTACTGGATACTACATCCTATGACAGAAAATTATCTGTGCAAGTTCACGTCTTCATACCTCCATATATAGGGTGTTTTGATGATTTTCGGTACATTATTCACCATTTTTTTTTTTCAAGTTTATGACAAAAATTGTCGTCGTCGTATAGACCCTAATATAACGGCTACATTCAGAATTTTTAAGATTTTAACAGAATTTTTAACGAATTTTATTACAAATGGTGAAGGATCTTCCAACATCTCAAAACCTGCACTTAAAACCAATAACTCTCCTCCCAACGCATGTGCATCTAAACACCCTCACTAGACTATAATTTATTTTTAGCACCCAGACATTTGCAATTTCCATTTGTCTACCTCTAAACAAACAATATGCAAACATAAAACATTGTAACGAAAAAAGACGTCAATCAACTGTATTTTGTAATAGCAACTAGTTATGTCAAGCATTTTTCACTGTCTAGATAGTCGATGTTAGCCAGTTTGAAATGATCTCTTATCAAATATTTATTATTTACAATTGTAAATTGTAAAACAACAGTAAATAGCTCAACACGTGATGTTATGTGGCCAAGAAGTGATAACAGCGAATACATTGTGTAAATTTTCAAGAAAACGTGTAGCTTGGGGGCCGGGGGTGGTTTGGTACTCGTACAATAATACATTTAAATGATGTGTGAAATATTTAGTTCTGAACCGCATAGTATGTTTGCCTGCATAACAAGCCATGCATAAATCTATTGTGATACAAAAACTTTTACGACACAAACCCCATTTTGAAAGCATTATCTTTTTATGTAACACTTTCGTAAAAGACAGGCAAAATAAGATTCTAAGGACAAACAAGCTTAAAAGTATCAGTGAGTTTTGTTGCATAGTTTATACCCTCAGGAAATGTTCGATTATTTAGATATAATCATACTTCTGTCATGATTATTCAAATGCTTAACCCTGTATGGAGTAGTTCCAAAGCAATATATGTGATATAGATATTGTGACGTGTCAGACTTGAACTATAGTGGTTACTTCCTCCACATTATATGATAGAAAATGCTATAATGTGTGTGAGATACCAGATACAGTCGACAGAAGTATTCCATTTTCATATTTCATCTAATACAGATATGGGCAAAATTACAAGAAAATCGAACATTTATATCCAATTTTATGAGAAATGATAAATCCCATCTTCATTTCAGGTTTCTGGTTGAGAGAAATATTTAGATACAGGTTAAGATAAAACAAGTAAAAAAAACATTAAGTTCGGCCGGGCCAAACTTTTAATACCCTCCACCTTATGGTAAAAGAAACATTAGAAGAAAAAACCATTAAAATGTCGAATATCGGGAGTTACAGTTATATGGAGGCTACACCAAAACGTGGACCTATAATTACAATGTTTCGCCACACGAACTAGGACCGATTATGACCCACAAATGCCAATTTTTAGACAAATCCGTGAAAAAATGTGGCAAAAACCATCAAAATACCGAATATCGGGAGGTACCGTTATATGGGGGCTATACCAAATCATGGACCCATATGACCCACAAATGCCCATTATGACCCACAAATGCCAATTTTTAGACAAATCCGTGAATAAATGTGGCAAAAAAAAACTAAAATACCGAATATCGGGAGGTACCTTTATATGGGGGCTATACCACAACGTGGACCTATACATGCAATGTTTTGCCACACGCTCAGGGACCCGTTATGACCTACAAATACCAATTTCCAGACAAATCCATGAAAAAATGTGGCATAAATCATCAAAATACCGAATATCGGGAGGTACCGTTACATGGGGATTATACCAGAACGTGGACCGATATATCTCATTTTCAATACCAACCATTCTAGACACAATGCAAATAGCTCTGCTAAATTTTGGCGCTCTACGTCAGATAATGTAGACTGTATCGTGATTTCAACAGACAGACAGACAAACGGACAGACAGACGGACATCGTTAAATCGACTTAGAATTTTATGCTGATTATGAATATATATTCTTTATGGGGTCTAAGACGAATATTTAAGGATGTTACAAACGGAATGACAAAGTTAATATACCCTCCTTTCCAAGGTGGAGGGTATAAAAAAACTGCAACAAAGTCAAACGCCCTAATTTTTAGATTTTTTTTTTTTTTTTTGAATGAAAGCAAAAAATGTCGGAAATAGCATCAAAATTTAGAATAAGTTTAGATTTGTTCGAATTGGTAATCTTTGACACGAATTATGGTCTTCAACACGCCAGCGAAACCGCCACACGCTGCCCGAATGTTGCTCTGTTGGTATTTTGGCCCATTCTCGGCCAAGCGCTTGCTTGAGGTGATCGACACTTTGGTATTTTTTAGTGCCAACCTTGCTTTTCAAAATACTCCAAACACAATAGTCCAACGGATTGGTGTCCGGAGATTTTGGTGGCATTCTGCGCTGGAAATGAAGTGAGGAAACTCATTTTGTGACCATTCTTGGGTGGTGCGTGCTGAGTGCAATGGTGCTGAGTCCTGTTGGAATGTCCAATACACCCTCCAGAATATTTTAGCGATAATATTCGGCATTTATTCTGATGCCACGATCGATTAATACGAGCGGAGAGCGACAATCGGCTGTTATGGCGGCGCACGCCATCACCATGGCCGGCGCTTGAGTTCTGGTGGCCAACCGAAGGTGCACATTTTCAGCTGACCTCTTTGGCAAGTAAGTACGATCATTTTGTTTCTTTACAAACTGCTGGACAACGAATGTTTTCTCATCGGAGAAAACCAAATTCGGCAGTTCACAACATTCGACCAAGCGAAGCAATTCTTCAGCTCTTTTAAGTCTGTTTTCTTTCTGTTGCGGTGTAAGTTCTTGCACTTTTTGGAATGGCTTTACCTCGATCTTATTCTTCAATATTTCCGAATGGAATATTCCGCTATGTTCAGCTCACGAGCCATTTTTTCGGCCACGGCGAAGCGGGTTTCGATCAAGTCGCTTCTTTATTTTTCGAACCATTTCTGCTGATGTTGCTGTTTTCTTCCGTCCACTTCCTTGACGTCGGGATACGATACCAGTATCATGGAACGAGACACAAAAGATTTATCCACATTTATAAGCTGGAGTGCCCTAATGATAGCCACTTGTGTTTTCCAGCCAAATATAAAGAAATCACACTTTCACGCTTGAATTCCATCACGAATAACTTTTTTTCTGGAAAATTCCTAACAATAATGCTTTTGTACGCTTGTAAACAATATAATAAGCTGTCACTGGAATAATTTTAACAGCTGTCGGACGAGTGGCTTAGAAATGACAGCAGTCTGAAATTGGTTGCAGTTTTTCATCGCACTGTGCAAGTGCAAGTGGTAAAGAATAGCTGACTAGTATCACACACTAAAATCTTAAAAGTACCGAATGTAGCCGTTATATTAGGGTCTATATGACGACGAGGACCTTCATAGGCAAGTTTGTCATAAGCCATTACAATATTTAAATGGGAAACTTGAAAAAAATCGGTGATAATGTAGATATAATCATAAAAATAGCGAATATCGGGAGGTATCGTTATATGGCGGCTATACGAAGGCGTGGACCTGAACTTCAAATACGAAATATGAAACAATTCCGGTGAATAATATCGCTAAAATCATCAAAATACCGAATATCGGGAGGTACCGTTATATGAGGGCTATACGAAGACGTCGACCTGTATATATAATTTTCCGTCATAGGCTGTAGTATCCATTACGAATTTTAAGTACCAAATTTGAAACATTTCCGGTGAATAATGTCGCTTAAGTCACCAATATACCGAAAATAGGGAGGGGGGTCTATACCAAAACGTGAACCTACATGGCCCGTTATCAATACCAAAAGTCCTGCAGCCGTAATATACATTTGAGTAAAATTTTATCAACCTACTTCATTTTGTTTGGAAGTCTATGGATAGACGGACGGACATCGCTAAATCGACATAAGAATTTGATGCTGTGAGGTCTAAAATGTATATTTCGTAGTGTTACAAACGGAATGACAAACTTAATATACCCTCCATACTATGATGGAGGGTATAAAAATGTGTATTCAATTTTATAAAAGGTCTTGGGTAAAAATTTATAAAAATCTGATGGTATCTATGGAATTTCTTTTATTCGCGATTATTACAGTGCAAGTCCTTTGTAAAAGAAATCCTACAAAGTCTACGTTGCTAATCTTTTATTTTTTTAGGAATACTGTAGGGTGATTTCGACGTTATTTTTAAATTCATACATAGATCCTTTAAACAAAATCCTGATTTTCAATTAGGGTTAACAAATAAAGTTTCCCCAAGGGTATCTGACTGCAAGTAAATGGCTGACCACCTTCGGAATTTATGCAGCTGTTTTTTCCAACTACATGCCCTGTTGTACTGCCACTGCCCACTATACACCCAGTAGATGACTGCAATAAAACTAATGATAATGATTATTGTAATTATGATGATAATGATTGTGCCGTAGGTGCCTTGCGAACTATGATTCTTTCTTGCAATGCAATAATGCAATTTACAATTTTTTGTTTTGTTGCAATTAAAAACGTCATTGTCGATGCTGTCGTACTCATCGTCGCCAGCGCCAGTACAAAACAAAAACAGTAGCCCCAAGAGCTACATAGATGATAATTGCCAGTGGCTAGAATAAAAATAAATTACACCAAATGAGAAACTGCCAGCCAGCCAGCCCGACTGCCAGTCAGTCACATCTGTCATTACAATGATGGCAGTTATCAGCCCCAATCATTAGATGCGCATCGTGAGACAAGATCCCAGTGAAGTACGTTGGCGATCATGGTAAGTCTAGTGGCATGTCTATCCATGAATGTAATTTGAATGAATGTAATATACAGGAACGTAATTCGCAGCATCGCATGTTATTGTCCGGTCGTTGTTGTACTTGTTTTGTTAAGCTTTTTTCAGAACGGGGTAAAGAGGTTACTATTATTTGTTGTACTATTTAGTCCGGCTGGTCTCCAGCTCGTCTATATAGACCGGCTGGTCTCCAGCTCGTCTATATAGACCGGCTGGTCTCCAGCTCGTCTATATAGACCGGCTGACCTCCAGCTGGCCTCCAGCTCGTCTATATAGACCGGCTGGTCTCCAGCTCGTCCGTGTAGACCGGCTGGTCTCCAGCTCGTCTGTGTAGACCGGCTGGTCTCCAGCTCGTCTGTGTAGACCGGCTGGTCTCCAGCTCGTCTATATAGACCGGCTGGTCTCCAGCTCGTCTATATAGACCGGCTGGTCTCCAGCTCGTCTATATAGACCGGCTGGTCTCCAGGTCGTCTATATAGACCGGCTGGTCTCCAGGTCGTCTATATAGACCGGCTGGTCTCCAGCTTGTCTATATAGACCGGCTGGTCTCCAGCTCGTCTATATAGACCGGCTGGTCTCCAGCTCGTCTATATAGACCGGCTGGTCTCCAGCTCGTCTATATAGACCGGCTGGTCTTTAGCTAGTCTATATAGACCGGCTGGTCTCCAGCTCGTCCGTGTAGACCGGCTGGTCTCCAGCTCGTCTGTGTAGACCGGCTGGTCTCCAGCTCGTCTATATAGACCGGCTGGTCTCCAGCTCGTCTATATAGACCGGCTGGTCTCCAGCTCGTCTATATAGACCGGCTGGTCTCCAGCTCGTCTATATAGACCGGCTGGTCTCCAGCTCGTCTATATAGACCGGCTGGTCTTTAGCTAGTCTATATAGACCGGCTGGTCTTTAGCTAGTCTATATAGACCGGCTGGTCCCCAGCTCGTCTGTATAGACCGGCTGGTCTCCAGTTCGTCTATATAGACCGGCTGGTCTCCAGTTCGTCTATATAGACCAGCTGGTCTCCAGTTCGTCTATATAGACCGGCTGGTCTCCAGTTCGTCTATATAGACCGGCTGGTCTCCAGTTCGTCTATATAGACCGGCTGGTCCCCAGCTCGTCTATATAGACCGGCTAGTCTCCAGCTCGTCTATATAGACCGGCTGGTCCCCAGCTAGTCTATATAGACCGGCTGGTCGGCAGCTCGTTTATATAGACCGGCTGGCCTCCAGCTCGCTAAAAATAATTAAATAAAAAAAAAATAAAAAATATATATATGGACCGGCTGGCCTTCATGGTCTATATAGACGACATGCCCTACAGGGCGTCATACATTGACAAACAACAAATAAGACTGGGTACTTTTTCAAAGGGTGTAAACAGTTCACCTCAACCAATCTAAATCAATTGTTAAAATGATGTGCTTTTTTTTCTATGTGCTATTTGCGAGCAAGCCCTACAGCTGGGAATTTTTCACAACAGCTACAACAAATTTACAACAATTACATTTAAAACCAACAATTCAGTGATGCATTGAATATTGTACGTCGTAGTAGTAAAACTTGTGATTTCGTGTCAGTGGATGAGAGCGTAAACGTCTCCTCCCGTCGCAGCCAACTTGGCATGGGCCCATTTAATTATGAATGAAATGTTCAAATAGAACGCCATATCATGTGAACCAGAACAAATGTCAAATGCAATTGAGAGAATTCTGCGCACCCAGATAAGCGGGCATTGGACTTTAGTTTGTGTGATTCGATTCTAAGAAATCTTAAATGGAAATTCAATATTTTTTTATAATGTTGGTAAAATTGTCGAACAGGCATTTCTAGACAGAACTAGGCACTATCGATATTTCTATCAAATGCAAATATAAAGGGTAGGCCCCCTAGTCCACAATATACATTTTATTGGAAATAGGTTGGGACATTGGTGTTCGGTATAATTGTAAATTATTCATACTGTAATATTATTGCAGTTGGTATTATTACCTGTAACGTGATTCAAACAGAAAAGCAAGTCGGCAACAAATATTTATACTACAATTGATATTTATATCACCCAATTATTAAGGTGGAATTCCTCAATTGGGCGCCATTGATAGCAATTACATTAAATTACACAAATTACGATTTCATTTAGATTTCATTTATATTAAATAAAATTAAATCAACACATAGCCTCGGGGTTATTTATGAAACAATTTGTCTCGACGAGTAATTGTTAAATGCCTTTAAGTAATTTTGTTAGTGAAACAACAATTCCTCAATGTGGACTCTATGTTCTACAATGACCTTCAGATCTAAAGTTCTTCTAGGAGAAGACTACCTGGTCTTATGTGAGAAGAACTCCAGATATACTCTTCAGGCTCTATATGAGAAGAGATATGCTGTGAAAAGACCTTCAGATCTTCTATGAGAAGATCTACAGATCTTCTATGAGAAGATCTACAGATCTTCTATGAGAAGATCTACAGATCTTCTATGAGAAGATCTACAGATCTTCTATGAGAAGATCTACAGATCTTCTATGAGAAGATCTACAGACCTTCTATGAGAAGATCTACAGACCTTCTATGAGAAGATCTACAGATCTTCTATGAGAAGATCTACAGATCTTCTATGAGAAGATCTACATATCTTCTATGAGAAGATCTACAGATATTCTATGAGAAGATCTTCAGATATTCTATGAGAAGATCTTCAGATCTTCTATGAGAAGATCTACAGATCTTCTGTGAGAAGATCTACAGATCTTCTGTGAGAAGATCTACAGATCTTCTATGAGAAGATCTACAGATCTTCTATGAGAAGATCTACAGATCTTCTATGAGAAGATCTACAGATCTTCTATGAGAAGATCTACAGATCTTCTATGAGAAGATCTACAGATCTTCTATGAGAAGATCTACAGATATTCTATGAGAAGATCTACAGATCTTCTATGAGAAGATCTACAGATCTTCTATGAGAAGATCTGCAGATCTTCTATGAGAAGATCTACAGATCTTCTATGAGAAGATCTACAGATCTTCAATGAGAAGATCTACAGATCTTCAATGAGAAGATCTACAGATCTTCAATGAGAAGACCTCCAGATTTTCTAAGAGTAGACCTCAAGTCTTCCCTGTCTATGGGAAGATCTCCAGGTCTCCAGGAGAAGACTTCCAGGTACTCCCTGAGAACACCTCCAGGTCTTCTATAAGAAGATCTCCAGGTCTTCTATGAGAAAACCTCCAGGTCTTCTAGGAGAAGACCTCGCGGTCTCCTATGAGAACACCTTCAGGTCCTCAATGAAAAGACCTCCAGGTTTTTTATGAGAAGGAGAAGATTTCCAGGTTTTCTACGAGAAGATCACCGGGTCTTTTATAAGAGGACCTCCAGGTCTTCTATGAGAACATTTCCAAGGTCTTATATGAGAAGACTTTCAGGTTGTCTATGAGAAGGCCTCCACGTCTTCTATGGGATGAAATCCTCCAGATCCACAGAAATGATCTATTACTTAGGGAATAGAGAATGACGAAAATTCTGGAAATCCCACACACATACATATGCACAAAATAATAGTTCCAGCAAATAATTGCGAAGTTAAAAAATGTACTTCCCTTTTGTAATTTCATCATTTGTCAGTCAATGCTGATGAATCTCTGCACTAAACGAACAAACGAATGGGAAAAAAATGGCACTGCGTATTAAGGTCACATGGCGACTGATGGTCACATGTTTAAAACATGATCCGCCTATAAATAAACGCTTAATGAACGATGTCTCTACCAAGCGAGTGAGCGAACAGTGTTCGTCGTACAATGGCATCTTGTAACAAGCCAACAGCATATGGACGGATGGATGGACGAGTGTATGGATGTGGGCTGATTCTGGCATTGTAGTTGGTTTCTGCTGCTGTTGTCTTGGATGACTGGCTGGCTGGCTGGCTGGTTGATAGTTGCAAAAGATTATGACGAAGACGCCGACGACGACGACAAAAATGCGAATGAGAGGATATGGCGTTGTTGCAACACGTGTATAAACAAAACGACAACAATGATTTGTTGCAGTTCTTTGTTATTATTTCTTTCTTACACACTTTACAGCAACAAGAAGAAAAAATCCGGGGATGCAGCAAACGAAATTGCGCATCATCTTTTTACACGTTTTATAATTGTTTGCCGAGACTTTAAACTGTTATCGTAACTTGTTGGCTGGCAGTGGTAAAGTACCAAAGACCATGGGTAAGCCTTGGAAAATGGAAAATCTTTCAAAATACATAATTATTTTACTAAATTAAGAAAACCCATATTTGCATTTCCCGAGGGTTACCTGTAGTTTCGTTTAAAAACTACAAAGTAGTTACATTGTTGCACTCAGTCTCTCTTGTTTACATTGTATGCCATTTCTGTTTTTTATTTAGTTGGCACGCGATGAAAGTAGCCACCTTGCCCCAAAAAAAAAAAAAAAAAATTAAATGGCTGTTCAGTCCCTCCCCATCGCCTCCTTTCCTTGGCTCTCTGAAAAAGAGACCTCTAAACGTGTAAAAGCAAAAATTGTTTTCATTGAGCTAAAATAGATAGACGCTAGCTAGTTGGTGGCTGGCTGACCGGCTGGCTTTGAACGTTTTGCAATAAACACACAATATAATGGAATGACGGAGAGAACCATCGTTCAACCCAGGCAGGAAGGAAGAAGATTTTCTTGTGTTTCTCTTTTCTACAAAGATGAACTAATTTAATTTACAGCTTGACTGATTTTGCTTTTCGAAAATACGATATAACATTGTGAAAATAAGTATTTTTTAGCTAGTTCGGATCTGTGTTGGTTGGTTTTCCCCCAGTAACATGCATTATGAAAATCAAACAAATCGCGCTTTGACATAATATTGTGAAATTTTGTCATTGTAGGACGGCAGAGATAATTTAACTACGTTTTTACTATTTCGTTTTTGCTTTTGAAGATTTTTTGTTGTTGTTGTTGCTGTAAACAGCTTCATGGTCGAGTTCATGATAATGACAACGATGATATGACACTTTTCTATTTTTAGATATACTTGTAAAGTAACAGCTATCTGGGACATGTAATAGCTACAAACGAGACTTTTAGAAATGTTGTAGTGGTTATTAAATTTGGCGATATTTAATTTAATAATAACAAACAAAGAGCCCAGTAAAAAGATGACAAAAGTTGGGCGTCACGACAACATGACACCCTACACAACTAGGCAAATTTATTAGAGATTTCCGCAAAAAAAAAAAAATCAACATTTATATTACGAATTTGTGGAAATAACTCATACCCGCTATGATGATTAAATATCAACAAGTAACAAAGCAGTAAGTTTGGCCGGACCTAACTTTGAATACCGTCCACCATTTAGAACGGATTTGGAAATTTTCAAAAAGATAACATCCGCTAAAAATTCTGTTAAAATCTTAAAAATACCGAACATAGCCGTTATAAGGTCCATTAAGATAAATACCATATTTATCTAGCGGAGACATAAACCACTCCGTTAACTACACTAAAAATTGTTTTAGAAAGGATTTTTCCAGAAATAGCCAAATACCTCGGAATCTATCCGATTGACCCACAATTTTTAGTTTGCCAATGGATAGTACTCTTCATAAGCTTTCCATTGATATGCATTTTGTATTGGAAGAATTATCTAATTTATCTAATGCCAATGTCCTGTCACATATTGTGCAACTACAAGTTAGTGGGTACCCGTAGCAAGACAGCTTTTCATAAATTTTTTAATTAAAGCTATAGTTGTTGTTTAACTTAAAATAAATAAATTCTTTGATGACTAAACATTAGAAAATGAAATTTTTAAAAAAATAACAATTTTCTATATGCTCTGTTAAGTTTAACATTGCTCTGTTAATGGCTCTGTTAACAGAGTGGTTTATGTCTCCGCTAGATAAATACGGTATTTATCTTAATGGACCTGCCGTTATATTGGGGTCCATACAAAGACGTGGACCAACTTTTGACATATTCAGATACGAAACTTGAAAAACAAATCCGCTGAATAATATAGCTAAAATCATCAAAATAGAGAATTTAGGGAGGTATATCAGATATGGGGTCTATACGAAGACATGGGCCTGCATACACAATTTTTTGTCATAGGCTGTCGTGTACCCATTACGAATTCTATATTCGAAATTTGAAACAATTCCTTCAATAATGTCCCTAAAATCGGCAAAATATCGAATATCGGAGGGTACCGTTCTATGTGGGCTATACGATATCGTAGACCAATATAGACATTTTTCTTCCAGGGAGTAAAGTGTATGGAAAGAACTTCTGGTAGAAAAAAAAATCATCAAAATGTCCAATATGGGGGATATACGATATCGTGGACCGATATAGACAATAATCTTCCAGGGGGTAAAGTACTCAGAAGAAATTCCTTTTGTGTATTTTCAGACAATTTCATTGAAAATGTTGGCTACAATCATCAAAATATCGAATATCTGGAGGTTGTATGGGGGCAATACGATTTCGCAGACCTATATAGACACTTCTTTCAGATGGTAAAGTAGTCACGAAGAACTCCTTATGTAGAATTGCATACCATTTCATTGCAAAATTGGGACTAAAATCATCAAAATTCCGAATATAGGGAGGTACAGTTATATGGGTCTATACAATATCGTGGACCTATACAGACAATTCTCTTCCAGGGGGTAAAGTACTCAAAAGGAACTCCTTGTGTTTATTTCCCGACAATTTCATTGAAAATTGTGGGTAAAATCATCAAAATACCGACGTGGACCAACTTTTGACATAAGCCATTACAATATAGATAAAATCATGAAAATACAGAATTTAGGGAGGTACTGATATATGGGGTCTATACGAAGACGTGGGCCTGCATACACAATTTTTTGTCATAGGCTGTAGTACCCATTACGAATTCTATATACGGAATTTGAAAAAATTCCTTAAATAATGTCCCTAAAATCGGCAAAATATCGAATATCGGAGTGTACCGTTCTATGTGGGCTATACCATATCGTAGACCTATAGAGACATTTTTCTTCCAGGGAGTAAAGTGTTTGGAAAGAACTTCTGGTAGAAAAATCATCAAAATGCCCAATATAGGGGATATACGATATCGTGGACCGATATAGACAATAATCTTCCAGGGGGTAAAGTACTCAGAAGGAATTCCTTTTGTGTATTTGTGAAAATGTTGGCTACAATCATCAAAAAACCGAATATCTGGAGGTTTTATGGGGGCTATACAATTTCGCAGACCTATATAGACACTTCTTTCAGATGGTAAAGTAGTAACGAAGAACTCCTTGTGTAGAATTTCATACCATTTCATTGCAAAATTGGGGCTAAAATCATCAAAATTCCGAATATAGGGAGGTACAGTTATATGGGTCTATACAATATCGTGGACCTATATAGACAATTCTCTTTCAGGGGGTAAAGTACGCAAAAGGAACTCCTAGTGTTTATTTCCCGAAAATTGCATTGTAAATTGTGGGTAAAATCATCAAAATGCCGAATAAAATACAGAAAGAACTCCTTGTGTGGATTTTCAGACAATTCCGTTGGAAAATGTGGTTAAAATCACCTTCGAACTATATAGACACTTCTTTCAGATGGTAAAGTAGTCACGAAGAACTCCTTATGTAGAATTGCATACCATTTCATTGCAAAATTGGGGCTAAAGTCATCAAAATACCGAAGGAGGTACAGTTATAAGGGGCTATCGTGGACCTATATAGACAATTCTCTCCCAGGGGGTAAAGTACTCAAAAGGAACTCCTAGTGTTTATTTAGCGACAATTTCATTGAAAATTGTGGGTAAAATCAACAAAAATGCCGAATAAAATACAAAAAGAACTCCTTGTGTGGATTTTCAGACAATTCCGTTGGAAAATGTGGTTAAAATCACCTTCGAACTTAACGTGCCTGCAGGCAAAAGACTGATCTGTGCAAACTTTTAGGTTCTTATCTTCATTCGTTTTGACTCTGGCGTGATTACAACAGACGGACAGGGCTAAATCGTCTTAGAATTTTACGCTCATCAAGAATATATGTTCTTTGTAATGTCTAAAATTATTATTTTATGAGTTTCAAACGGAATGACGAACTTAATATACCCTCCATACTATGTATGGTGGAGGGTATAAAAAGGAAAACCAAAATATGTATGGGAGGCACTAAGGTAGCCAGGCTTGGGTGATGGAAGCTATAGCTACGTCTCTGATTGAAGCTATAGCTATAAAACCGATTCTCAATGAAAAATCAAAAGTCAGGCGGTCCGACTATAAGATACCCTGCACCACTATGTATATTTAATATTGCTACCCCTAACAAATATACGTTTATATTGGAAAATTATGTGAATATTTAATTTGGTATCAAAAGGAACTATAATATGAGGGGAACCCTTTGTGGAAAAGGTACCAGAAGAAGAAGTGAGCCAATATCCATCATCTTTTGTTAGTAGAAATATTGGGATGCGTAGAATTTAAGGAGAATTGAATGCTTATTTCGCATCCCATGAGCTTTGTAGTTATAGAAAATTTGTAGCCCTTTGTGGTGTGGTGGAGTGAACCGATATATACTATTCTAACGCAAGAGCTTGTTATACCCTCCACCTTGGAAAGGAGGGTATATTAACTTTGTCATTCCGTTTGTAACATCCTTTAATATTCGTCTTAGACCCCATAAAGTATATATATTCATAATCAGCATAAAATTCTAAGTCGATTTAACGTTGTCCGTCTGTCTCTCTGTCTGTTGAAATCACGATTCAGCCCACATTATTTGACGTAGAGTGCCAAAATTTAGCTGAGCTATTTGCATTGTGTCTAGGATGGTTGGCATTGAAAATGAGATATATCGGTCCACGTTCTGGTATAGTCCCCATATATCGGTACCTCCCGATATTCGGTATTTTGATGATTTATGCCACATTTTTTCACGGATTTGTCTGGAAATTGGTATTTGTAGGTCATAACGGGTCCCTGAGCGTGTGGCAAAACATTGCATGTATAGGACCACGTTGTGGTATAGCCCCCATATAAAGGTATCTCCCGATAGTCGGTATTTTTATGGTTTTTGCCACATTTTTTCACTGATTTGTCTAAAAATTGGTATTTGTGGGTCATAATGGTTTCCAGCTCCGGTGGCGAAACATTGCATGTATGGGTCCATGATTTGGTATAGCCCCCATATAACGGTACCTCCAGATATTCGGTAATTTGATGATTTTTGCCACATTTTTTCACGGATTTGTCTGAAAATTGGTATTTATGGGTCATAATGAGTCCTAGTTCGTGTGGCGAAACATTGTAAATGTAGGTCCACGTTTTGGTGTAGCCCCCATATAACGGTACCTCCCGATATTCGACATTTTAATGGTTTTTGCCACATTTCTTCTAATGTTTCTATTACCCTAAGGTGGAGGGTATTAAAAGTTTGGCCCGGCCGAACTTAATGTTTTTTTCAAACCAGATCTTGTTTTAGTAGAAATATTGAGATGTGCGAAATATTAAGTAAATTAAATGATGAGTTCAGATTTTATGATGGTTTTGGATATGCAAAATTTTAAACCTTTGTAGGGAGGGTACCAGAAGTAGTGTGTCGATATCTACCATCTTGACAACAGATCTTGTCTTAATAGAAATATGGTGTTAATAGAAATATTAAGAAAGGAATCGGATGCTCATTTCATGTTTTATAGGAGTTACTATTATTCAAAATTTCAACCAGTTGTGGGGGAGGAAACAGAAGGAGTAACCCGATATATGCTATCTTCGCACCAAATCTTGTGTTAATATGAATATAACAATCGACTCATATTTCGCATTTTATAAGAGTTATAATTATTTCAAATTTTGATCTTTTGTGCAGGAGGTATCAGAAGTATTGTACCGATATTGTTCATATTCGCAATTGACCTAGCACTGACAAAAAATTAGAATTTGCAAATTTTATACAAAATTAAATATAATATAACAATATGACGATGTACCAACTTTGAATCAAATTGGATACCCCATCGAGGAAGAACGCCCCTAGATCGACTCTTAATGTCCTGACACTGATTTGGTCCAAAGAACACTAGAGTCTAAAATCGTTATTTCGATGATGCACGCAACGGCTGAAGCTAGAATCTTAATTTTTTTGTGGTTCAACGTTGGTGGGTGGTGGGTGGTGTGGATGAGGCAAGGCTGGGATTTTTGAAATTCCGACCAGAAATGTTTTAAAAGTACTAAAAAGCACTACATTCCATACCTTTTGGTATTGTGTGAACGGATACAGCAGTTTGGGAAATAGGGTGTGTTGCTTTAAGTAGGGTGTGTTGCTTTAAGTATTTCGGTACAATATTTGGGGTTTCCGTTGATGGGAAGGGTTAAGATAAAGTGTTGGGTTTGAAAATGCGTTCAGCAAACGTGCGAATTAGGATCAAGGGTGATACGTACTAAAGGGTTTTGTATAGAAAAATTGGATGTGGGTCCATTGTGCAAAATTACATTCGTAAATGTGCCATGTCGGTCCACGATTTAGTTTAGCCCCATATAACGATACCTCCCGATATTCGGTATGTTGATGATTTTAGCGACATTATTTAACGGAATTGTTTCAAATTTGGTATTTAAAGTTCGAAATAGATACTACAGCCTAAGACAGAAAATTGTCTGTGCAGGTCCACGTCCGTCTTCGTATAGCCCCCCAATAACGGTACCTCCCTATATTCGATATTTTGATGATTTTAGCGACATTGTTCGACGGAATTGTCTCAAATTTCGTATTTGAAGATCATAATGGGTACTACAACCTATGATAAAAAATTTCTTATGCAGATTCACGTCTTCGTATTTAATCGGTATTTTTCGGAATTTGTTGAAATTTTTCAAATTCCTTCCTAATGGTGCTGCCTTTTTTTACTTGTTGCTAATAACGTTGTTTTTACTTGTTTACAAATACTTTTCTAAAGCCCTTCTGACCAAGGTTTTTTTTGACTTTTTTTAAAGGACATATTCAAAATAAATAAAAAAAAATACTTCAGCGACCTTCTTCTCATAAATGTAATTTTTTGAACTTATGTACTGCCAAATACTGAGAATATATTCGATTTTCGTGAACAGACTGAACTGTCTTTATTGATAACATAAAGATAAACGCAAAATGTATTCTTGTAATGCAAACATTAAATAATTATTTCGCACGGTACAGTTGTTAAGAACTGGTATAACTCACCCTACACCACAAGGTGGGTGGTCAGGTTGTTATGTCTTTGTGCATTTGTTTGTAACAGGCAAAAGGAAACGAGATAGACCCATAGTTCCTTTTGATGATCTAAATAGAATCACATTCTGAGTCGATTTATGCATCCGCCCGTCCGCCCGTCTGTCCATGTATTTCTGTAAACAAAGTACAGTTCGCATTTATTATCCGATCCACATGAAATTTTGCACAATTCATTTGTTTGGCCCAAGGACGAACCCTCTTGAAATTGGAGATAATCGGTCAAAATTTAGATATAGCTCCCATATATTTCTTCGTCCGATTTGCTTTTTATTGTGCACCAAACGTATAATATCAGCCCGAATAGTATGGAATTTTGCACATACAACCAAATTAGGCCTGAAAATAAATATGCCAAATTTGGTCGAAATCGGTTCAGATATAGCTATAGCTCCCATATATATTGTTCATCCGATTTGTTATTTTTGTCCTCCGCAGCCATAATATGCACTCTGTAAAAACAATATTTGAGGAAATATATCAAATACAGTTCAGAAATACCTTTGCTAAATTTTATCGAGATCGGTTCAGATTTGGATATAGCTCCCATATATAACTTCGTCCGATTTACCTTTTATTGTGCACCAAACGTCTAATATATTTCCAAATGGGATGGAATTGGGCACTTACGACCAAATTGAGTCTAGAAATTAGTATGTCAGATTTGGTGAAGATCGGTTCAGATATAGATATAGCTCCCATATATATTTTTCATCCGATTTGTTATATTTGTTACCCACAGCCGTAATATGCACTCCGTAACAACGATATTCAGGGAAATATATCAAATACAGCTCAGAAATATCTTTGCAAAAATATCTTAATACACCCTCCTGAATATTTTCGCGATAATATTCGGCATTTATTCTGAATATTATCGGCATTTATTCTGAATATTCTGAATATTAATCACGGTCGATTAATACGAACGGAGAGCGAAAATCGGCTGTTATGGCGGCCACACCATCACCATGGCCGGCGCTTGAGTTCTGGTGACCAACCGAAGGTGCACATTTTCAGCTGACCTCTTTGGCAAGTAAACACGATTATTTTGTTTGTTTACAAACTGCTGGACAACGATTTTTTCTCTTCGGAGGAAACAAAATTCGGCAGTTCACCACTCGAGGCAACTCTTTAGCTCTTTTGAGTGTATTTTCTTTCCGTTGCGGTGTAAGTTCTTGTACTTTTTGGAATTTTAATGGCTTTACCCCGAGCTTATTTTTCAACATTTGCCAAATGGAATATTGTGATATATTCAGCTCACGAACCAATTTTTGCCCACTGCGACGCAGGTTTTTGATCAAGTCGCTTCTTAACTTTTTATCGGTTCCGATTTGGATATAGCTTCCATATGTATCTTTATCCGATTTCAAGTTAATTGTGCACCAAATGGGCAATATAAGTCGAATTTAAAAGTCCTTTGTCCTTTAAAGTATAATTATAATCATAGCGTGTATGAAAAAAACTATTAATTGTTATGCGGAGCTCTACTAAATTAGCAAAGTGGTGTAGGGTATCATAAAATCGGCCCTGCCCATCTTAAAGACTTTCTTTACTGGTTTTTATTATGGAAAAGACAACACAAATCTCAAGCCTGGCTGTCTATCAATTTATAGATCTAGTTGCAATGCAAATTAAATGTGATTTTCCCCTTTACAACAATCTAACTTCTAAGAGGGATTTAAATTGTTAAATTAACTCCCTAAACCGATTTGCAAAAATTAAATAAAAAAAAAATCCATTCATAAAGAAAATTCCCAACAAGCCATATCTGCCACATTGTAAACATTTCTATCGGCGCCCACTAACCTTCTTATTTCGAGGAAAAAAAATTAAAACTAGATAATCATGACATTTTATCAATTGATTAATTCCCACTAATTCGACCATATTGTCTGGTATGAATATCGCATAATGCCCCACACCATCCATAATAACAGGATAATATCCAATAATACCCAATGGATGACATTTAGATATGGCGAGTGGGTTTAAATGTATTCATTGATATTTGAAAATGAATATGCAAAAGAAAAGTCGAAGCGAAGAAATAACTCGATTTTCAAAGCACGTATTTGCATATTTTCTCATCGCTCATCACCATCAGCAGACTACTACGCTCATTCAAAATTCCTATAAATTGAGTTTTCAGTTTCATGTTTTTATCATCCCATCCTTCGATTTGAATAGAATATTCTATGCGTAGGTTATTCCTTTTTCCTTCCTGGCTTCTCTCATTTATTTTATAGTTTATATTCCACGATTTTGTGTTGGTGGCAAATGTGCGGCCACAGATGTGTGTGGGTGGTGTTTGGGTACACGGGGAAATAAATACAAGGAAATTCGTATTGAAAAAAGGAAAAACCAAAAAAAAAATGGAAATCATTCGGAATGTCTTTAAAAACTGGACAACATCTGGTTCCAGCAATGGAAATGTTTATGTATTTATTACACCCTCAGCCATACGGCTAGAGAGGGTATATATCATTTGATACGGCCAAAACGTGCCTCATCGAAATAACGGTTTTAGACCCTAGGTCTCTTTGGACCAAATCCGTTTCTGACTGTCTGGTGCCCACGACAACTCTTGAAGGGAGTATGCGATTTGGTCTAAACTTTGTACATAGTAATATTATTTGCAAACTTAGATCGAGTTCGGAGATGGACAATATCGGTCCACTCCATCAAAAGTACCTCAACCACAAAGGGTTAAAATGTTGAATAATTATAACTCATAAAATGTGATGTACGACTCCGATTGTCTTCAATCAGAGACATCGCAAAATTTTTATAGCGGTCCACTCCTTCTGGAACCACCCTCATAGAGGGTCAACATTAACATCCCATTCCATTTAGACTTGATGATAGAGATCGGACAATTTCTGCTGGTACCTCCAACACATAGGTTTCAAGATTTTGAAAAACAAAACGCTCAAAGAAAGTGAAATAAGCATCCGACTCTCTTCAAATTTTACACACACGCACAAACATTTTTACTAACACATGATCCGTTGTGAAGATGATATACAGGGTGAGATAAAAAAAGCTGCAACAAAGTCAAATGCCATAATTTATTTTTTGAAATTTTATTGAATGTCCGAAAAAGCATCAAATTTTAGAATAAGTTTAGATTCGAATAGGTCACCTTTGGCACGAATTATGGCCTTCAAAGGGCCAATGAAACCGTAGCACGCCGCCCGAATCTTGATCTGCGGTATTTTGGCCGATTCTCGGCGAAGCGCTTGCATGAGGTGATCGACACTTCGGTATTTTTTAGTGTCAAGGTTGGTTGGCTTTTGAAAATACTCCAGACATAATATTCCAACCGATCGGCATCCGGAGATTTCGGTGGCCATTGTGAGCAGGAAATTAAGCGAGTAACCTAATTTTGTGGTGCTGAGTCCTGTTGGAATGTTCAAGGTCTGCAGCCAAAATGTTTGCGTGCCCAAGGCTTTAATACACCCTCTAGAATATTTTCGCGATAATATTCGGCATTTATTCTGATGCCACGGTCGATTAATACGAGCGGAGAGCGACCATGGGCTGTTATGGCGGCCCACACCATCACTATGAACGGCTGACGAAACACGATCATTTTGTTTGTTTAGAAACTGCTGGATAACGAATGTTTTCTCATCGGAGAAAACCAAATTCGGCAGTTTAGAAATTTCAATGGTCATTTTTCAATATTTGCCGAATGGAATGTTGCGATATGTTTAGGTCACAAGCCATTTTTCGGCTACTGCTACGCGGGGTTTCGATCAAGTCTCTTCTTTACTTTTTGAACCATTTTAGCTGATGCTGCGGTTTTCTTCCTTCACGTCGGGCTACGCTACCAGTATCACGGTAACGAGCGATGGTACGAGACATCAAAGATTTATTCACATTTATAAGCTGGAGTACTCTAACGATAGCCACTTGTGGTTTTCCAGCCAAATACAAAGAAATCACACTACCACGCTTGCATTCCATCACGAATAACTTTTTTTGCGGAAAATTCTCACCAAAATGCTTTTGTACGCTTGAAACCAATATGAGCTGTCACTGGAATAATTTTAACAGCTGTCGGACGAGAGGCTTAGAAATGACAGCAGTCTTAATTTGGTTGCTGTTTTTCATCTCACCCTGTATGTTTAAATAATCGAACATTGGCTGTGGGTATACCATTGTCGGCAAAACCGACTAATATCTTTTAATTTTTTTTTTTTTGGAAAATTAAAGCAGCTATGAGATGTAGGTATTTATATCCTGTTTCCGGAAAATTATTTTTTTCTTGGGTGACTTTCCCAGATACCCGGATATTTGACCCGAAAGTCCTGGTCCAAGACCAGGGTTAGACCCGGAAATACAAAACCGATATGAACAATATAAGTATCATCTGAAATTAAAATGTTATCCAAACAAAAAATGTTATCCAAAACATTTTTTTATTTCCAACCAGTTTCTCACAGTGTATCGCATCCTTGCATCTACAACAATGAGTGGGTGCTTTCCGAAGACAGAGTAGAGTAAATCGATGCTCTATCAGCCAACCAGCCAGCCTCTGTATTTGTGTGTTCGTCTGTGTGGTTTATATTTCCATATGCCGTTAATTGGTATTATCTGGTCGAGTGTCATTATTTTTAGAATCATTGATGTGACGACATTTAGTGGCAGCAATGCCTTTGTGCAACGTAAAGATGTCGAATACTCCTACCTCAGATGTTTGGTATGTGTCTGGAAAATGTGTGTAGGTTTCATATTTCATTGATGATAAGGAGGAATTTTCACATAACATCCAGGAATGTTTCACAATCAATAAGCTCAATGAAAATTTATACAAACTGGGTGGAGGAGTTGAAAAATTAGTTTATCCAAATGATGAATGTATAAAACTATAAGGCATAAACAATTATTAAATTAATGCTAAGAAATAATTCGTCTAAAAAAAAATAATTCGTCTAAAATATTTTTTTTTTTAAATTTCATGCCTAAAATATTTTTCAAAAAATTGACGCTTAAAATATTCTGTTAAAATTATTCCAGTGACAGCTCATATTGTTTTCAAGCGTAAAAAACATTTTGGTGAGAATTTTCTAGAAAAAGTTATTCGTGATGGAATTCAAGTGTGGTAGTATAATTTCTTTATATTTGGTTGGAAAACCACAAGTGGCTATCGTTAGAGCACTCCAGCTTATAAATGAGAATAAATATTTTGTGTCTCGTACCAGCGCTCGATACCGTGATACTGGTAGCGTACCCCGTCGTCAAGGAAGTGGACGGAAGAAAACAGCAACATCAGCAGAAATGGTTCAAAAAGTAAAGAAGCGACTTTATCGATACCTGCGGCGCAGTGGGCAAAAATTGGTTCGTGAGCTGAACATATTGCAATATTCCATTCGGCAAATATTGAAAAATGAGCTCCGTGTAAAGCTATTGAAATTCCAAAGAGTGCAGGAACTTACACTGCAACAGAAAGAAAATAGACTCAAAAGCTAAAGAGTTGCCTCGAGTGGTGAACTGCCGAATTTTGTTTTCTCCGAAGAGAAAAAATCTTGGTCCAGCAGTTTGTAAACAAACAAAATGATCGTGTTTACTTGCCAAAGAAGTCAGCAGAAAATGTGCACCTTCGGTTGGTCACCAGAACTCAAGCGCCGGCCATGGTGATGGTGTGGGCCGCCATAACAGCCGATGGTCGCTCTCCGCTCATATTAATCGACCGTGGCATCAGAATAAATGCCCAATATTATCGCGAAAATATTCAGGAGGGTGTATTAAGCCTTGGGCATGCAAACATTTTGACTGCAGACCTTGGACATTCCAACAGGACTCAGCACCATAAAATTAGGTTCCTCGCTTGATTTCCTGGGCACAATGGCCACCGATATCTCCGGATACCGATCCGTTGGAATATTGTGTCTGGAGTATTTTGAAAAAACAACCAACCTTGGCACTAAAAATACCAAATTGTCGATCCCCTCAAGCAAGCGCTTCGCCGAGAATCGGTCAAAATACCACAGAACAACATTCGGGCAGCGTGTTACGGTTTCATTGGCCGTTTGGAGGACATAATTCCTGCCAAAGGTGACCAATTCGAATCGAAACTTATTCTAAAATTTAATGCTTTTTCGGACATTTTTTGCTTTCTTTCAATAAAATTAAAAAAAATATATATGGTATTTGACTTTGTTGCAGTTTTTTATCTCACCCTGTATATCATCTTCACAACAGATCATGTGTTAGTAAAAATGTTTGTGTGTGTGTAAAATTTTAAGAGAGTCGGATGCTTCACTTTCTTTGAGCGTTTTGTTTTTCAAAATCTTGAAAACTATGCGGGGGAGGTACTAGAAGAAATTGTCCGATCTCTATCATCAAGTCTAAATGGAATCGTATGTTAATGTTGACCCTCTATGAGGGAGGTTCCAGAAGGAGGAGACCGCGATGTCTGTGATTGAAGACAATCGGAGTCGTACATCACATTTTATGAGTTATAATTATTCAACATTTTAACAATTTGTGGTGGAGGTACTTGATGGAGTAGACCAATATTGTCCATCTCCGAACTCGATCTAAGTTTGCAAGTAATATTACTATGTACCAAGTTTGGACCAAATCGGATACTCCCTTCAAGAGTTATCGTGCGCACCAGCCAGTCAGAAACGGATTTGGTCCAAAGAAACCTAAAAAAAAGGAAGGAGTGGATCGGTACTGCCCATCTCCAAACTCGATCTAAATTTGATAATAATATTACGATGTACCAAGTTTGGACCAAATCTTGTGCACCAGCCAGACAGACGGACGGACATCCAATGTCCTGACATGTTTTTCCCGTATCAAATGATATATATCCTCTCTAGCCATATGGCTGAGGGTATAAAATTCACGTATTTTATTTTAAAAAAATCCATTCTTCTTAGAGTTCTAAAGTTGTTTTTTTTAAGAAAGTCCTGCGGAACGACCCTGTGGTACCCTACAGCACTATAATATATAGGAAACCCCTATTCGGCCCAATTCCATTTTAGTGGATTCCGTGTCGTTTGGTCTTTAATTGTGATCTATAGAGCGACTGCAAATTCAGAAAATGTTCTCAAAGGAAAAAACTTTTTGGCCATTTCAATCCCTAAATATTTTGCAAATCATCTCATATCAAATAGCCTTTTATACTGAATTTCCATGAACATCCATGCAAAATTTCGTGAGGATCGGGCAAAAATTGCGACCTGTGATGTGCTAACTATTTAACATGGACAGACGAACAAACGAACGCAGGCCAGAATATATAACTTTGTTGGTCTAAGACCAATATTTCAAGGAGTTGGAAACCTTTTGCTCAAATCAAACGTATAATATCCCCAACGCATAACGTTGTATGGTATAACAATCCAGGTCCTTATAGTTAGTAAAAAATATTGGACAAAAATCAATATAATAAAATAATCTTTATTCTTATCCATTAAATATTTATACCCTACACCACAAGGTGGTCAGGGTATTATGTCTCTGTGCATTTGTTTGTAACAGGCAAAAGGAAACGAGATAGACCCATAGTTCCTTTTAATGATCTGCATAGAATCACTTTCTGAGTTGATTTATGCATGTCGGTCCGTCTGTCCGTCCGTCCGTCTGTCCATGTATTCTTGTGAACAAAATGCAGATCGCATTTATTATCCGATTGAGATGAAACTTTGCAAACAACATTTGTTTGGCCCAAGGACGAAACCTATTGAAATTGGAGATAATCGGTAAAAATTTAGATATAGCTCCCATATATATCTTCGTCCGATTTGCCTTTAATTGTGCACCAAACGTGTAATATCAGTCCGAATAGTATGGAATTTTGCACATACAACCAAATTAGGCCTGAAAATAAGTATGCCAAATTTGATCGAAATCGGTTCAGATATAGCTATAGCTCCCATATATATTGTTCATCCGATTTGTTATTTTTGTCCTCCGCAGCCGTAATATGCACTCTTTAACAACAATATTTGGGGAAATATATCAAATGCAGCTCAGAAATACCTTTGCTAAATTTTATCGAGATCGGTTCAGATTTGGATATAGCTCCCATATATAACTTCGTCCGATTTACCATTTATTGTGCAACAAACGTCTAATATTTGTCCAAATGGGATGGAAATTGGCACATACGACCGAATTTAGTCTAGAAGATCGGTTCAGATATAGCTATAGCTCCCATATATATTGTTCATCCGATTTGTTGTATTTGTTACCTACAGCCGTAATATGCACTCCGTAACAACGATATTCAGGGAAATATATCAAATACAGCTCAAAAATATCTTTGCCAAATTTTTATCGAGATCGGTTCAGATTTGGATATAGTTCCCATATATATCTTTATCTGATTTTAAATTAATTTTGCACCAAATGGGCAATACAAGTCCGAATTTAAAAGATACAAATGCTTTGGCATATTTAGTCCTTTGAATTTTAAATTATAATTATAATCATAGCGTGTATGATTGAATTCTCCCATAAAAACTTTTAATTATTAAGTGGAGCTCAACTAAATTAGCAAAGTGGTGTAGGGTATCATAAAATCGGCCCCGCCCGACTTTAGGACTTTCTTTACTGTTTTTAACTTCACGTTTTTAATTTTTCTGTGATCTATGAAATCTTGGAAAAAAGTTTTTAAAAATAATTTCGTCTTTAAAGTGTTTTAGTAAATTATTTAAAAAAATGTTCGAATATAAGGATCATAATATTTTTTTTTAAATAACGCATTCATAAAAGAAAAATATTTCAAATATTTTGCAAAATATATATATTTTTTTAAATTCGCGATCTCTTTCCAATAAATCCTCTGCGTTATGGTCCTTCACAAACATATTCGTAAGATTTTTGTGAAATAAACCATACGCCACTATGTACACTTCAATTAATAATGTTCATACGCACCCCATGCCAAATTGTTTACACATTTCAGCCAAAAAAAAACAACAACCATAGCAAATTACAATTGATAATCTTGTCGATTTACGCCAAAGACCAATTAAATTTTGCAACATATAATCGAACGAAAGAAAGAAGCCTTTCAAAATTCACATTTATTGCGTCGTTGCAATTGCAATTTGTTACAGAATTTTCGACGAAGCAAAAAGGTCAAATATTTACTACGTCGTATTTGTTTTTGATTTCTCAAATTCAAATGATGATTTCCAGGAATATCGATTGAGAGCAACATTTATGTATTGGCAATGCCACGCTCCGTCATAGTTATGTCTGGGAAAGTAGTGCCATATGCTAGTCCTTGACCGCCTACCTACCAACCAATCGAGAACCAAGAGCAACAACAACAATAGTAACAAAAGAACAAAACTATGATTGCCACACGTGTGTGCTATTAACACACTTCTCACAGTGTCTGGCATGGTTGTGCTACATTTTCCCGGCACCAAATTATATCACTACTTTCCTACATGGCAAGCTCGAATTTAAAATCGTTTTATACAACAGCAACAACAAACTATCCTGCAATTCTGCACAAATGCACATCATCATTATGAGCAGTTGGTTTTTTTTTCATTTTCTCCTGCAAACTGGACAAAATGGCAATCAGTGACGTCATCGTTGTCGTAATACATCCAACATCCAAGTCCACCGACCTCTCACACATCACAACGCCCAACATTTCACGGAGAAATTTCTAGCCATATAAGGAAATTTCCGTGCATTCGATTGACAACAAAAACAACAACATGATTTCGGCTTACACTAATGACGTCATTGTATAGCCGACAAATGTAGTTCATATTTTGCAGATACAAAACGAGTTCACTGGGACCCAAAAAGAAAACACGAGCGAGAGAGAGAGAGAGAGCGCGCACAAGTGAAAGCCAGAGTTGGTGGAAGGGAGAAGAATATATTTTGCGTTGTGCAGGAAAAAATCGATAAAATAACGTAAAAGTGACAAGCAGACTGGCAAACATTTTGTGGATTAATAGCAGAAGCAAAAAGCAACAAGAACAACATGCAAGGCAGAAGCGGCGACTTGGGACAAAAAGTCATAGTACTATAATCATCAAACTGCAGGAAGCATCTAGAAAAGTGTAGACGGTGAGATAGAGCGAGAGAGAAAAACACTTTTCCAACATATACTACGTACCAGGCCATGGAGAAAGGTTTATTGCGGCGACTATCTTCCTCCACGCAAATGATGGCGTTATGTTGGGCGCCGAAAAGCGGCTACGGCGGGTGCAGTGGAGGTGTGTCACGTGGGTGTTGTTGTTGTTGTTGTTGTGTGAATAGTCATGACTGAATGTTGTTGCTGTTGTCATATTTAATGGGTTACTACGTCTAGCTCGTAGTAACCTACTCTAGATGAGTGAGTGCAAGTAGTGTATATTCATTCGTTTGTAGGCCGTAAAGCCGGACACAAAATCAATAATGCGCCACCAGCCCAAGGTAATATAGACCCGTGGTGGTGTATGGGAGTGAGTGTGTGTGTGTAGGTGTACTTTAGCTTTGTGTTTTGGTAGGATTTAACCATTGATAATATCGTTTGTTTTACAACAATTTTGCAGTAATTGATTCTTACGTCTCGACAGGGACAGGAAACAATTGGGCAATTCGATAAAATAAAGGACCTTTTGCTGAACGACTAATCTACAGTAGTGGCCTCTGAAGCCAGTTACTCTACGGTAGTGGCCTCTGCGGCCAGCTACTCTACAGTATTGGCTCTGAGGCCAGCTACTCTACTGTAGTGGCCTCTGAGGCCAGCTACTCTACTGTAGTGGCCTCTGAGGCCAGCTACTCTACTGTAGTGGCCTCTGAGGCCAGATACTCTACTGTAGTGGCCTCTGAGGCCAGCTACTCTACTGTAGTGGCCTCTGAGGCCAGATACTCTACTGTAGTGCCCTCTGAGGCCAGATACTCTACTGTAGTGGCCTCTGAGGCCAGATACTCTACTGTAGTGGCCTCTGAGGCCAGATACTCTACTGTAGTGGCCTCTGAGGCCAGCTACTCTACAGTAGTGGCCTTTGAGGCCAGCTACTCCACAGTTGTGGCCTTTGAGGCCATCTACTCTACAGTTGTGGCCTTTGAGGCCAGCTACTCTACTGTAGTGGCCTCTGAGGCCAGATACTCTACTGTAGTGGCCTCTGAGGCCAGATACTCTACTGTAGTGGCCTCTGAGGCCAGCTACTCTACTGTAGTGGCCTCTGAGGCCAGATACTCTACTGTAGTGGCCTCTGAGGCCAGATACTCTACTGTAGTGGCCTCTGAGGCCAGATACTCTACTGTAGTGGCCTCTGAGGCCAGCTACTCTACAGTAGTGGCCTTTGAGGCCAGCTACTCTACAGTTGTGGCCTTTGAGGCCATCTACTCTACAGTTGTGGCCTTTGAGGCCAGCTACTCTACAGTAGTGGTCTCTGAGGCCAGCTACTCTACAGTTGTGGCCTTTGAGGCCATCTACTCTACTGTAGTGGCCTCTGAGACAAGCTACTCTACTGTAGTGGCCTCTGAGGCCAGCTACTCTACTGTAGTGGCCTTTGAGGCCAGCTACTCTATATTAGTGGCCTCTTAGGCCACCTACTTTACAGTAGTGGCCTCTGAGTCCAGATTTTCTACCATAGTGGCCTCTGAGTCCAGATTTTCTACCATAGCGGCCTCTGAGTCCAGATTTTCTACCATAGCGGCCTCTAAGGCCAGTTACTCTACAGTAGTGGCCTCTGAGGCCAGCTACTTTACAGTAGTGGCCTCTGAGGCCAGCTACTTTACAGTAGTGGCCTCTGAGGCCAACTACTCTACAGTAGTGACCTCTACTACTCTACAGTAGTGGCCTCTGAGGCCAGCTATTCTACAGTAGCGACATCTAAGGCCAGTAACGGCATATAAGGCCAGCTAATCAACAGTAACGGAATCTAAGGCCAACTACTCTACAGTAGTAGCCTCTGAGGCCAGATTCTCTACCATAGCGGCATCTGAGGCCACCTACTCTACACCAGATGCCTTTGAGGCCAGCTACTCTACAATAGTGCAAAGGATCGATTCAGACTTGGATATAGCTCCCATGTATAACTTTATCCGATTTTAGGTTTATTGTGCACCAAATGGGTAATATCACCCCAAATGAAGCGAATTGTGACACGTCCGACCGAATTCAGCCTCGAAGAATGTACTTCATATTTTTCGAAAATCGGTTCCGATATATCTATAGCTCCCATGCATATGTTTCATCCGATTTTATGATAACGTCCCTCACATGCGAAATATATACTCCCCAGAAATGATATTTGATACCGGACATCATATACGACTCGAAAATAATTCTGCCAAATTTTATCGAGATCGGTTCAGATTTTTATGTACCTTCGATATACATCTTTATCCGAATTTACGTTTATTGTCCATCATATGTCTAATATCAGTTCAAATTGGATAGATTTTGTCTTATTCAAGCGTGTTGTTCCATTTGGTGAAACTCGGTCCGGAATATCTACTGCTGCAATAAATATTTTTTAATATAATCACTCTGTTATTTGGTACTGGAGCTACAAAGCCACCGTCAACATTTTTGAAAATCGATTCCGAGTTGGATGTCGTTCCAAAATACGCAAATGAGGTTCATAGCTGGTGGTGTAGGGTATCATATAGTCGCCCCGCCCGAATATTTTAGAACCATGGTATTTATTTAAACATATTTTTTGGGGACATATATAAACATCGTTTTAATTCGAAGTTGATTTAAAAATGTGAATTTAAAAAAATTAATGTGAATTGATTGGATCTTCAGAATTATTTTTCTTTAAAAAATCGCTGTAATTTTTTTTTAAATCCACGTTATTTTTTTTTTAAATCACCTCCAAATTAAAACAAGCCACATAACATGTTTTGAAAAATCCATGTCTAAATTTAAAAAAAAAATCCACATTATTTTCGTCGACGTCATTTTTTAATCCACCTCAAGAAAAGTTCAAAAAATATGTGTTTCAAAAAAATATTGTTTCTTTTCAATAAAATATTCACATTATGTATTCATCCGCCACTTCAAATCCCCAGGCAACTGTAATGAAAAAAATTTAATTTTCATTTTCATTCTGTATAATGTATTCCACAATAGAATATCATTCTCCTCATCTGTGTAATCTTCTCCAATTTGTTCTCTCTTTGGGTCACCAATGTGGTTGTGGGTAAAGCAATTTAGCAACAGTACCACGCAATCTAAATATAGGCCATCTGTAGAGGGGAAATTGTGCCCACATGCTCCCCTCCCCCCAAACAGATGTACACAAGTCGGGGAGGTGCTCGTGTGTGTGTATCTGCCGATGCACAAACCTAGGCTGGTACAAGCAAACAATTCACATTGCTATCTATCGGCTCAAGTTTGGTCTAATGTTAGAATAAAACGACGACATATCGCACTTGGTGACGGCAGGCAGCCTTGCTCAGGTGGAGGCAAGGCAGAGAGACAGGCGGACATGCGGGTAGCCTGCTAGGCAAATCCTACGTCATTAACGTACTACGTTTACAACAACAAATAATTGCTGGCGCTAGATTGTCGGTGTTGTTGCTGTTCGTGTTTGTCGTTGTTTGGTGAAAATGTTTTGAAAACAAAAGTTGTTTGAAAGGAAGGTAGGTCGGTTGGTTGGTTGGTTTGCTGCTTGTCTGTGTGGTGGCTTGGCTGGCAAGCAAACACTTCGGCTAGGTGGGTCGTTTTAATACGCCTATTGACGTATTACGTACGTTCGACTTTATTGCATTTGTTGCTGTTGCCGTTGCCTACAATATGTTTGATGTTGTCGTAGTACTTCTCTGTTCTTTCTCTCTCGAGTCTTCGAAACAAAAAAAGTGTTTGTCGTTGTTTTTGTTATTATTTTTTTTTTGGTTTACATATAAAATTCTGTTGTAGGCTTGATGTTTGGCGTGGGCCAATGTGATAATTTATTTTCCTTGGCTTAGCCGAGAAATATGAATACCCTCAAACACAACTCGGGAAGTGAAGGAAGGAAAAAAGGAACAAACTCAGGCCGATTAAACAAGTGGAGGTCACTTACCATCTTGGTGTGGACGTATGTATGCGGACTTTCATTTCACAACACATAATATTGTTTGTAGCAAAATGTCGCTGGTTCTGCGTCATAGGCGCACAACAATTGTAGGTTTGTTGTTTATCTCAGGACATTGAAGGAAGTTATCTCATCAAACATATGGCCGGTCTGTTATGGTGTCATGTTTGTTTCAGCCTTGACTAACTAAATAACCTTGAGTGTAGCGCAAATTCCCACTTCAAAAGCCTTCTTCCTACGTGCTGCTTGAAAGAAATATTGAGAAATTGGTGCACAACATACCATATTGAAATTGTCCATACGATGGATGATGACCTGCCTACATCGTTGATGAACTAACAACCACGCCATGCTGGAGAACAGTGGTTTTTTCGGGTCAAAAAATATGGATATGAACTAAGTAAACTTGGAGGAAGTAGATTCAAGGTATTTTTCTACAGGATTTTGTGCAAGCAGAGATCCTCAACGTCCGGTAGATTTTTGGGAATTTTGGGTCCCAGGCGAACCTACAGAAAGTTTGGCATCAAAAATTATCTATGAATGTCCAAATTCGGACACAGCTCTTTTAATAGAAGTACCGCCCGATTTTAGGTACTTTTTTAGGTGTGGGCATTTTTCGACTGAATTGCCTTTTAATTGACACTTTGGGTATCCATAGAAAAAATCTACACATATAATTTTTTATGCCCAAAACTATGACTATGATAAAAATTTGGAACCCACCATATCAAAATCTTAGAAACCAGTGACCTCAACAACAAATTTCTGAAGTCAAGCTCTCCCATTAACTCACGGGAAAATGTAGTACATTTTAGTATTTTTCGAACAATCATAGTATGCATTCTCAAATCCACAACCTTCTTTAAAAACTATATACCAACATTGACCTCAATATCAAATTTCAGAATTCCAGCGTTATCCTGAGACCCAATTCCAAATTTCCATACTTTTCGCATAGTTAACATCACTTCCTCCTCTTCACCCTAGACAGCAAGAGCGACCTCGATTCCAAATTTCAGAGTTCCATCTCTATCCCAACAACCCACGGCATATTTTGTGACATTTACACTTTTTGTATGTCCATAGTACGAAATTCCAAAACAACCTCAAGCTCTATCCATTCCCAATACAAATTTATTAACATTTTGTTATTTTCGTACTTTCAAACAAACTCCATATCTCAACTTCAGTTACCAACATTTACCTTAATATCAAATTTCAGGATTTCAGCTTTTTAATTTCCCACATTACCTAATGTAGGACCATTTAGTACAATTTTAGTACGCATAACAAAACCAGCTCCTTCTCTCAACCATAGGCACTCAGAGACATCCACATACAATTTCAGGATTTCAGCACTTTTCCTTCAACCAATACAAAATTTAGTACTATTTAGTACTTTTCGTACAATTATAGAACACATTTACAAAACCACCAAAAGAGACATCATTATCAAATTTTGAGATTTTGAGATCCCTTTACCCAATACCCAATTTAGTACAATTTAGTACTTTTTGTGCAATTTTACGAAATATGTACAATTTCCAATACCACCTCCATATCTCAATTCCAGATACAAATATAGACCACAATATATAATTAGAGGATTCCAGTCCTATCCTTTCACCCAACACTAAATCAAGTACTACTTAGTACTTTTTCCAAACCATCGCCAAATCGGAAATATAAATACCATCAAACATAGATTTTATCCTACTGGCACAACGTGGATTTCGTCGCAGATTTCCTGGCCGTCCAACGCCTACTGGTGAAACACTGCGACGTTTAGCAACTGGCCTCAAAGAGACTGGCACAACAAAAGATACTGCACCCGGAGTAACAGTTCTGCAGAGAATATTGCTGCCGTAGCGGAGGATTGCTGCCGTGGAAGCGCCGTCGACATTGACCAGATGACGTCCCACGCAAATGGGTATAATTCGACTGTCTTTACAGCGGGTACGTAAATAAGCAAAATTTACGCTTCTGGGGCACTGAAAATCCGCTTGTAATCCACGAAGAGCCATTGCAGCCGCTCACTGTATGGTGTGCTGTTTTCTCTGAAGGAGTTATCCGTACAAGATGTTTCCGTACAAAGTCCACATGGTGCATTAGCTGTTCGCTGCTGACCGCCAATACGCTCAAGCCATACTTAATCACTACCAAGAAGAAGATGATTTTTCATCAAAAATAAGCAAGAGTGATGAGGGCCATTTCCATCATAACTGGTACGTAAATAAGCAAAATTTACGCTTCTGGGGCACTGAAAATCCGCTTGTAACCCACGAAGAGTCATTACAACTGCTCAAAGTCACTGTATGGTGTGCTGTTTTCTCTGGAGGAGTTATCGCACCTTTTTTCTTCGAAGACGTCACGAGACAAACTTTTACTGTGAATGGTGAGCGCTACAAAGCAATGATCAACGACTTCTTTTTGCCGCAACTTGATGAGATTTGTACTGACCAGCAACATCGCCTGATTTGACCGCTCTACGACTTCTTTTTGTGGAGCTTTTTTGAAGTCGCGGTTTTATGTCAACAAGCCTCAGACTCTTTCAGCTCCTAAAGACAATATCCGTCAAAAATGCGGGGACCTATCGCCGGAAGTTTTGGCCAAAGTAATGGAAAACGCCATAAAATGGGGATCAAATGACATGACATCATATTCTTGATTTGAAGTAAAAACAAGTAAAAAAGCTGTAAGTTCGGCCTGGCCGAACGTTGGATTTACCGAATATTGGGAGGTGCCGTGAATCTGCAACGACAACTTTCTGTCATAGGCTGTAGTACCCAATACGAACTTTAAATAACAAATTTGAAACAATTCCAGAGAATAATGTCGCTAAAATCATCAAAATACCGAATATCATGAGGTGCCGTTATATGGGGGCTATACGAAGGCATGGACCTGCATGGACAATTTTCTGTCATAGGCTGTAGTATCCATTATGAACTTCAAATACCAAATTTGAAACTATTCTGGAGAATAATATCGCTAAAATCATCAAAATACCGAATATCAGGAGGTGCCGTTATATGGAGGCTATACGAAGGCGTGGACCTGCACGGACAATTTTCTGTCATAGGCTGTAGTATCCATTACGAACTTTAAATTACAAAATTGAAACATTTCCAGTGGAAAATGTCGATTAAATCACCAAAATACTGAAAATAGGGAGGTACCATTATATGGGTCAATGGTAAAATTGTATGTATACAGAATAAACATATTTAGATATCCCTCACATTTTTCTGCATATCAAATGTTCATACCACTGTCCACTTGTGCATTTCCTTTCAAAAAAAAAATAATTTACGACAAAAAGTTACGTTTTCACACTGCCACCACGCGACTCCTTGAACATTTCAAGGTGAATTGTTAATGACACAAGGCAAAAGAGAGACAGACACCAAGACAAAAAAAAACAACTATCAACGACCCTGAGGGCGAGTAGCCTGCCCTCCATGGCTGGATGACACAAAATAATTTATTGTTCTCATGTACGCCATTGTGTCTTCCTCGTCGTAAAAGCCCACATTAGTTGCATTTGAAGGCAATCGAATCATAAGCCATTAAATAATGGAGGAATCATTTAATTATTATTTTTTTTATTATTCTTATTGGCAATGCAATCGATTTTTACATCACTAGCAGGGCGAGCAATGGCTAGTGGCATTTTACATCAAGTTAATCAAAATGAGACATATTTGATGCTACCTATCTTCCCAACTCGCCTATCAACCCAACTACCTACCACTCATAGTGCTTACATCCCATGGCAGTAAGTAAAGTAAATATATAAGTAAGTATATATTAACTTTTATACCAAAGGGCTTATAATGCACCATCAGGACTGGTGAGAGAAGTTTAAACTTGAGTATGTATGTGTGTGAGTGCGTGGGATTTTATGAAAGAAACAAACACAATATGGCATAAGGATAAATGTAAAGATGGAAAACGAAAGCAAAACAAAAAAAACGAGAGAAAAACTCCTACATAAGTTGCAGAGTGTAACAGATATTTGTTTATGAAAATGGACTATATCGTCCCATATTTTGGCGTAGCTCTCCTATAACGGTAGCTCAAATTTTCGACAATTAGAAAGCTATGGTATCTATTTCATAACAAAACAACTGATATTTGATATTTCAGGTTTTCAGGAGGCATTTTTAAATCACTGAAAAAAAAACAAAATGTAGATGCAGGTTTTGGTATCTGTAGGTAATTTAACTCCTCAAAAAAAAAAAAAAATATTCAACGTATCCCAATTGTTTGGTATAGCCCCCACACAGAGGTGCAACCTGATTTTATTTTCGGAAGTTTTGGTTTCAAATTTCAACCACATGAGCTGTAATTTGACATTTGTTTTTTTAAAAGTGTGTAGTTTAACGCCTCGCACTATTAATTATATGGTCACTTTTTGGTATAGTCCCCATATAAAGATACCTCCCGATTTTCGGGCTTTCGAGAGTTTTGTTTCTAATTTTTAACCAAAAACAACCATAGTTGGACATTTCGGGACCTTATATTAAATCCTGCTGATTTTCGGTATTGTGAAGGTTTCTGACCCTATTTTCCAATCAGGACTGGTGAGAGAAGTTTAAACTTGAGTATGTATGTGTGTGAGTGCGTGGGATTTTATGAAAGAAACAAACACAATATGGCATAAGGATAAATGTAAAGATGGAAAACGAAAGCAAAACAAAAAAAAACGAGAGAAAAACTCCTACATAAGTTGCAGAGTGTAACAGCATTACATCAAACAAATAAGCTTTGGCAGCAGCACTTGAAAATGTTAAAGTTCACTTGCCGGATCGTATAACATTAGCTTTTCTCCTGTTTTCTAGAGGATGCATTGCTTTTATTATGGCATTAAGTCTAGAAATGGCAGGAAAATTCAATGACAAAAACAACAACAAATCCAAGATGCAGATCCAATTAAGTAAACTTTCCATTAAGAAAGTAAATATAATTTCTTCTGTTTCTTTTTTTTTTCAACGTTAAGGTCATGCTTTTTTACGTGAATTTTTATACCCTCCACCATAGTATGGAGGTTATATTACGTTTGTCATTCCGTTTGTAACACCTCGAAATATACATTTTAGACCCCACAAAGTATATATATTCTTGATCAGCATAAAATTCTATGTCGATTTATCAATGTCCGCCCGTCTGTCCGTCTGTGGAAATCACTCTAGCTGCCGAACGAAATGAAGTAGATTGACAAACGTGTATTATGTCTGCAGGACTTTTGGTATTGAAAATGGTTTTGATGATTTTACCGACATTATTTACCGGAATTGTTTCAAACTTAATATCTAAAGTTCGTAATAGATACTACGGCTTAAGACAGAAAAAGGGCCATGTAGGTCCACGTCTTCGTATATCCCCCAATATCCTCCCGATATTCGGTATTTTGATGATTTTAGCGACATTATTTACCGGAATTGTTTCAAATTTGGTACTTGAAGTTCGTAATAGATACTACAGCATAAAACGGAAAATGAGCCATATAGGTCCACGTCCCCCATATAACGGTACTCCCCGATATTCGGTATTTTGATGATTTTAGCGACATTATTTACTGGAATTATTTCAATTTAGGCATTTGAAGTTCGTATTGAATACTACATCCTAAGACAGAAAATGAGCCATATAGGTCCACGTCTTCGTATAGCCCCCATATAACGGTACTCCCCAATATTCGGTATTTTGATGATTTTAGCGACATTATTTACTGGAATTATTTCAATTTAGGCATTTGAAGTTCGTAATAGATACTACAGCTTAAGACAGAAAAAGGGCCATGTAGGTCCACGTCTTCGTATAGCCCCCATATAACGGTACTCCTCGATATTCGGTATTTTGATGATTTTAGCGACATTATTTATTGGAATTATTTCAATTTAGGCATTTGAAGTTCGTATTGAATACTACATCCTAAGACAAAAAATGAGCCATGTAGGTCCACGTCTTCGTATAGCCCCCATATAACGGTACCTCCTGATATTCGGTATTTTGATGATTTTAGCGACATTATTTTCCGGAACTATTTAAAATTTGGTATTTAAATTTCATAATAAATACTACAGCCTATGACAGAAAATTGTCTGTGCAGGTCCATGTCTTCATATAAGCCCCATATAACGGTACCCCCCGATATTCGGTATTTTTATTATTTTAGCTACATTATTTTCCGAAACTATTTAAAATTTCGCATTTGAAGTTCGTAATGGATACTACAGCCTATGACAGAAAATTGTCTGTGAGGTCCACGTTTTTTAACCCCCATGGTACCTACCTATATTCGGTATTTTGATGATTTTAGCTACATTACAAACAGATTTCTTTTCAAGTTTCGCATTTGAATATTGTAATAGCTTGTGACAAAAGTTGCCTATGCAGGTCGTCGTATAGACCCTAATATACGGCTACATTCGGTGTTTTTAAGATTTAAACATAATTTTTAACGGATTTTAGTTTTTTGAAAATTCTTAAATTTGTACCAAATGGTGGAGGGTATTCAAAGTTCGGCCCGGCCGAAAGTACAGCTTTTTTACTTGTTACCTATTGGAATAGTGTAAAACGTGCTTAGTACAGAGGAAGCGTGTTTTTATCCAAAACAAAAGCTTCCTTGGATATTTGTTTATGAAAATGGACTATATCGTCCCATATTTTGGCGTAGCTCTCCTATAACGGTAGCTCAAATTTTCGACAATTAGAAAGCTATGGTATCTATTTCATAACAAAACAACTGATATTTGATATTTCAGGTTTTCAGGAGGCATTTTTAAATCACTGAAAAAAAAAAAAACAAAATGTAGATGCAGGTTTTGGTATCTGTAGGTAATTTAACTCCTCAAAAAAAAAAAAAATATTCAACGTATCCCAATTGTTTGGTATAGCCCCCACACAGAGGTGCAACCTGATTTTATGTTCGGAAGTTTTGGTTTCAAATTTCAACCACATGAGCTGTAATTTGACATTTGT
The DNA here is from genome assembly GCF_030504385.1 of Musca domestica. Taxonomy (NCBI): domain Eukaryota; kingdom Metazoa; phylum Arthropoda; class Insecta; order Diptera; family Muscidae; genus Musca; species Musca domestica. The sequence continues at coordinate 1,024,236 of NW_026712189.1, read as the reverse complement.
TTTTTTAAAAGTGTGTAGTTTAACGCCTCGCACTATTAATTATATGGTCACTTTTTGGTATAGTCCCCATATAAAGATACCTCCCGATTTTCGGGCTTTCGAGTTTTGTTTCTAATTTTTAACCAAAAACAACCATAGTTGGACATTTCGGGACCTTATATTAAATCCTGCTGATTTTCGGTATTGTGAAGGTTTCTGACCCTATTTCCAATCAAATTACTTGCAATTATACCCTACACCACGCTGTGGTAGGGTATTATGTCTTTGTGCATTTATTCATAGCATAGAGAACGAAGCATGATAGACCCATAGTTTCTTTTGATGCTCTGCAGAAAATAACATTTTGAGTCGATTAATGAATGTACGTTCATCTCTCCGTCCGTCAGTCTGTCCATGTATATTTTTAAACAAAGTACAGGTCGGATATATTACCCCCATCGAGATTCGAGAGAGAATTTTGCACAAATAATTTGTTTGGTCCAAGGACGAACCCTATTGAAATTGGAGATAATCGGCCAAAATTTATATATAGCTTCCATAAATATCTTCGCCCAATTAGCCTTTAATTGCGCACGAAATGTGTAATATTTGTCCAAATAGGATGTAATTTGACACATACGACCTAATGGGTCCCAGAAATAAATAAGCCAAATTTGATGAAAATCGGTTAATATATAGGTATAGATCCCATAATTATGTTTCATCCAATTCTGTTTTTTAGTCACATGTGTAAGCCGCAACGATATATTTATAAAATTTGCCAAACAATATTGCTTTGGCCCAAGGACGAACCCAATGCAAATTGGTGAGAATCGGTTCAAATTTAGATATAGCTCCCATATATATCTTCAATCGATTTCGGGTTAGTTGTGCGCCAAATGACCAATACCAGTAAATTTTTCAACATCCGACTCAATTCAGCCTGGAAGCAAGTATTTAAAAATTAGTGAAAATCTGTTCAGACATAGCTCCCCTATATATGTTTCATCCGATTCGGTGTATAAGTCCTTCACATTCGTAATATGCACCCCACCAGATTGATATTTTGTACTAGATATCATATACAGTCCAGAAATACCTCTGCCAAAATTTTATCAAGATCGGTTCAGATTTGGATGTAGCTCTCATGTATATCTTCAACTGATTTCAGATTTATTGTGCACGAAATTGCTAATATCAGCCCAAATGAAGCGAATTATGACAAATTCGACCTAATTCAGCCTAGAAGAAAGTACATCAAATTTTGTGTATATATATATATATATATATATATATATATATATATATATATATATATATATATATAGACAACGCAATTACGCCAACGATTCGACAACAAGCAGATGTTCTGTTACAAACACCAACAACAACAAAAGAAATGGCAAGCAAACAAGGGCATGCAAACGGACAAGCAGTTGGGGTGGTAACAGACAAAGAAGGGCATGCAAGTAAACGAAACGAAATAGCGAGCAATCCAGAGCATGCTGGCGAACAAGACAAGATAATGCAAGAATTAGAGAGGCAAATAAAAATCTTGAAACTAAAGAAAGAAATTAGCGAGCTGGAAGAACAGTTGGAAACAAGAAAAAGTGTTGCCACATTTTCTGATGTGGAAGGTGCGTTGCCAAAATTTTCAGGGGACAACCAATTAATAATAACAAAGTGGATACAGGAATTTGACAACATAACCAACGTAATGAAGTGCTCTAAAACAGAACAATTCATTTATGCACGGCGTATGTTAAAAGGTAGCGCGGCCCTGTTTTTACGCAGCACAAAGTCAAATTCCTGGGAAGGCCTGAAAAAAGAATTATTGAATGAGTTTGGCAGAGTAGTTGGGGCGAAGGAAGCTCTAAGAAAGTTGGACGCTAGAAAATGGGACAGACAAAAAGAAAGCCTACACCGGTATGTCCTAGAAATGCAACAACTAGCGGAAGACACTCCACTCTCGCAGAAAGAAATAGTGGAGTACATAGTGGATGGTATGCTAGACAAATCAGTGGCAGCTTCCATATTCTTCAAGGTGGTCACGGTAGCCGAATTTAAAGAGCTGATACCAAAATACGAGAAAATGGTGGCGGACCGAAAACAATATCAGCCGAAAAGTGATGTGGTGAAGCAGGCACCGCCAACAGTCAAGTGCTTCCGATGCTCGAAGTATGGGCATTATTCAACAACTTGCACAGAGGGACAGCGGCCAATAGCGTGTTTCACTTGCGGAAAAAAGGGGCACATGAAGATCAATTGCCCACTACGGACGGTAGCGGCAATCCCAGACGAGGAGGAAGTAGATTGGAACATACAGGTGAGAGTAGCTCTGAGTCCCAGTAACACGGGGTCTAATGATCATCTTATTTCTTCCTTACTTGACACGGGTAGCCCATGTAGTTTTGTTAACCAATCAGTGATCCGGTCGGTGTCCCCACAACTTCAGATGAAGAAAAAGAGAGTTTCTAAATATAAGGGTTTGGACGGTAGAAAGCTGAAAGTATGCGGACGTCTTCCGGCATTTGTAGAGTTCGGAGGTGTTAAAAGAAAAATGAATTTTATTGTTTTGCCTGATAGCGCCCCGTGTACCTTGGTGCTCGGGCGTGACTTCCTAAAAATATTTAATATTGTTTTATGTTTGAAAAATGGGAACCCGAACCCAACTGAATTTTGTGACAGATTCGGGAAAAAATGTATCAATTTATTTTTAAAAGCAGACCCTCAACCTGAAGTAAATCCAGGGCTGCTAAAAATAAATGGAAAAGTAAAACCGAATGAAAATGGTGTCCTTTTTGAAAATGATAAAGGGAAGGTAACAGAAATAAACAACACACAACAGGAAGGGTCTACTCCTGTTGGGGCAATAGAACATGGTAAGAATATGAAAGAAAATGGGAAATCGGATGCTGGGGAAATAGTCAGCAATGAAATAGAAACATTGGGAAAAGAGATTACATGGGAGAATAAAGCATGTATAATAGAAGAAATAAAAGAGATACAGGAGGAAAACTGGGATATTAACCCGAAATTAAACGAAAGGGAAAAATGTTTACTACATAAGTTAATCCAAGATAATTATTTTGGGAAACTAGAGGATGAACCAAAGACATCAGATTTCAAAGCGTCAATTTTGGTAACGACGGGAAACGCGACCTACTGTTCACCTCGGAGATTATCTTTTGCCGAAAAACAGGAGGTAGGGAAAATTATAGCGGACCTGCAGGAAAAGGGAATAATACGACCAAGCAACTCCCCTTACGCTTCGCCCATAGTACTAACCAAGAAGAAAAGTGGTGAGGTAAGGATGTGCGTAGATTACAGGGCCCTGAATAAAATCATAGTACGGGACAACTACCCCCTCCCACTAATAGAAGACTGCTTGGAGTACCTGGAGGGAAAATCATGGTTTACCATAATGGACCTCAAGTCAGGCTTCTACCATGTCAGATTAGAAGAGGAATCGGTGAAATACACATCGTTTGTGGTACCGAATGGCCAATACGAGTTCTTAAGGCTGCCATTTGGCTTAAAAAATGGGCCAGCGGTATTTCAACGATTCATAGCCGGAATTTTTCAAGATTTTCTGAAGCGGGGCGAAATGGTAGTCTATATGGATGACATAGTGATAGCGTCAAAGACTTTGGAGGAGCATATCCAATTACTAGGAAAATATTAGACCGTTTAGCTATGTATGGGCTTCAAATTAAAATCCAAAAATGCAAGTTTGCGTATAGTGAAATTGAATACCTTGGGTATAAGGTATCACGGAAAGGAATCGAACCATCGGACGAACATGTGGAAGTAATCGGGAAGTACCCGATGCCGAAAAACATTAAGGAAATGCAGGCTTTTCTTGGACTATGCTCTTATTTTCGAAAATTCGTACAGGGATTTTCTCTAATAGCCAAGCCATTGTATGAACTGACAAAGGAAGAGGTCAAGTATGAAATCACGGATGAGCGTAAGGAAGCGTTTGAAACGCTGAAGCAAAGGTTATCTTCGAGTCCAATCCTAGCTATTTATAACCCGAATAGGGAAACAGAATTGCACTGTGATGCAAGTGCAATAGGATTCGGATCAATATTGTTGCAAAAACAGGATGATGGCGTGTTCCACCCTGTAGCCTACTTCTCAAAGAGAACGACAGACGCGGAGACAAGGTACCATAGCTTCGAACTGGAAACACTGGCGATAATTTATTCCCTGAGAAGATTTAGAGCGTACTTAGAAGGGATTAAATTCAAAATAATGACGGACTGTAACTCTCTAGCTATGACATTGGGGAAACGAAATATCAACAGCCGCATTGCACGATGGGCCCTTGAACTAGAGAATTATAATTACACCATTATGCATAGGCCAGGGGAAAAAATGGCCCACGTCGATGCACTGTCTAGAATCGAACCAGAGAATAGTAACAAAGTAGTAGCGACAATCGAAATAGAGGATATAGACTTCCAATTATGTGCGGCCCAAGCTAGGGATAAGGAAATAAGTGAGCTAAAGTCGAAACTTGAAAATAGAACCGTGAACGGATATGATATGGTAAACGGGGTTATATATAGAAAAATTAATGATTCTTTGCGGTTCTTCGTACCTAAAAGCATGGAAATGGAAGTGATACGGGAAATGCATGAAAAGTTAGGTCATTTAGGGGTTGACAAATGCTATCTGAAATTAAAAGATCACTATTGGTTCCCAGAAATGAAACAAAAAGTAGAGGAACAGAAAAAGAATTGTCTTAAGTGTATCATGTATTCAGCCCCTCACAAACCAAATGCGAGGGCACTACATAGCATCCCAAAAGAACCCAGACCCTTTCACACAATTCATTTGGATCATTTGGGCCCATTACCATCATTGCAGTCGAAAAGAAAGCACATTTTAGTCATAATCGATGCTTTCACAAAATTTGTTCGACTTTATCCGGTTTTAACAACGAGCACCAAGGAAGTAAATGCAGCGCTTCTCAAATATTTTGACTACTACAGCGGTTAGATGCGTAACGGACAGAGGGAGTTGTTTCACATCAAAGGAGTTTGCCGACTTTTTAGAAGAGAAAAATATAAATCATGTGAAAGTGGCAGTGCATTCACCCCAGGCGAATGGACAGGTTGAGCGGGTAAATAGGTCTTTGGTAGGAATGCTAGCAAAACTCAGCGAACCTGTACAACACGCCGATTGGGTGAAACAACTTAGCAAAATAGAGTTTGCATTTAACAACACTGTAAATAGGTCTATTGGTGACACCCCTAGTAGAGTTTTGTTTGGGGTTAACCAGAGAGGAGAGATAGTGGACAAACTGTCAGAATACCTTGAGGAGAACTTTTTGGACCCGGGGGGGGGGGGGGGGGGGTATCCAAGAGATCAGAGATAAAGCGGCGGCTGCCATTGCGAGGTCGCAAGAATATAATGAGCGGAGATTTGAAGAGAAAGGTCTTACTGTGAGTTCGTTTAAGGAAGGTGACTTTGTAGTAATCAAAAATGTGGACACCACCGCGGGGGTTAATAAGAAATTAATTCCGAAATTTAAAGGGCCATACACCGTGCGTAAGGTGTTACCGAACGACAGGTATGTCGTTGGTGACATAGAGAATTGTCAAATCACCCAGATACCTTATGAGGGAGTGATAGAAGCATGTAACATGCGCTTATGGAAGATGAACGATCCGGATAACGGGACTCAGGGTTGCTCTGACCCGTAATGTATATAGTAGTAGTAGATTGTACATAGTTTAGGTTAAGTAGAATAAGTATCTAGTCCATTTATTTAAGTATTCTAGTCTATTTTAAATTTACCCCGTGTGACCGGGGCGGTCACAACCGTCAGGTTGCCCGAGCTGTAGCAAGATAACAAGTAATCGATAACCACATTGCTACACAATAAGAGTTGTATGAATAAATCGAGTCAGTTGTGAGTTGACTGCCAAACAGAATAAACGTGTACAATATATATAAGTGATATAAAAGATAAAAAAAATATCTCCGTCAAATTTGGTAAAAATCAATTCAGAACTGGATATGCCTCCCAAATATTAGTTTCCTCTGAAACCAAATTATAAAAAGCCAAAGGTTGATTGGTGGTATGATCTACTTCACGGTCACGGGAGCTCTATTAAATATGCATATTGGTGTAGGGATATCATATAGTCGGTCCCACCCCAATTTTGACTGGTTTTGTGTTTAAGAATTTTAGTTGATAGCTAACTCTTGGCAAAAACTACTCATGGCGGGTCCATAGTTTTGTAGAGTTCCAATATTGGGGTTCAGATTTTTGTACAGCATCCATATAATCTCCTGATTTTCGGTATTTCTGATCAACTATTTTTCGACCAACTCAGCTGTATTTAGACATTTCGGATTCCCGAGTAATATTTGTTACTCTCTGACATTATTTTTCTACGGAGTCAAAAACTAAACGAAGGAATGTGTACTTTCCCCCCATTTTTAATTACTCTTTACCTCCTCCGCTCTTTCAACCCATTGTTATTGATTTTTCTCCATTCTACTTCGACATTAAAATTTCATTAGTAAACACAAATTCGTTTACAATTAAAACAAATGCATTTTGTCGAGAACGAGAGCGTACCATCATAGTGATATCCTTGAAAAATTAGAACACACCAAAGGAAAGGGTTGGGATGGCATGACAAGCCAAGGCAAGAGAAGGCACTGAATGACAACGACGATGACAAGGCTTAACTCAATTCATTTACTACAACGATGGGCAGGCGGGCATACGTTGCTTACAGTTACTCGAACGCGCCCTCAAACTTGACAAAACGCCAGCGAGAGCCTTTCAATTTTGAAAATTGGAAAATGAAAAATGAGAAGAGCGTAAAACAGAAAGAAAACAAAACCAAAAATCGACCTACATTTGATGGGGCAAAGATTTGTGTTGTGAATATGCACAACATTGGGCGCCAATTACACTCTACCGTAAAAACTTACACTGCCTTTACACGGTGACATTTTTTAACCATGCCATTTTTTTTTGTTGGTAAAAGGTGTAGAGAGACAAGGATAGAAGAAAAAATGACACGATAAGCCACCGCACAGGGTTACATGCCATTTTCTTGGCATTTCTCTTTTTGCTTCTTCCGAATTTTTTATGATTTTGAAATTTCATATCGTTTCTTTATTGTAATTTTTGATGCGTTTCTTTTATTGTGATGTTATGTTTTTAGTGATTGAATTGTATAGTGAATTATATGAAAATTAATTGGAAGTATTAACAAGTAAAAAAAGAAAAATGGTCTGGCTTTATCCCTTTATTGTTGTTTTTATAAAAACAACGTTTGTTTATTAGTGGAGAACGATGGTAATGTTTACCAGGGGGTAAGGCAGGGAATACCTAGGTTTCGGAAAGAGCCACCAATCCTCATCAGTTCCCTTGTTTTTGTCTGGGATATTCTCCCCAGAAGTTATTTTAAAAATAACTTCTATGACAAAAAACATTTTTTTACCCAAGTGACGAGATCGTAAGCTCAATAGAAGAGGAACCAAAGAATTAAATAAAACTAAAATTCTCTTGGAAAGTCTTCTAAATCTTACAACCGCATTTATAAACATTTACATCTTTCTCCACTTGTTATGCTTTCGTTCAGCCTGAACGAAGTAGCATAACCACGTAAGTTGGTTTTGTCTGTTACAACAAAAACCCCTTCGTCGACCGTGCCTTGTCTATTAATAGAACGGTGTGGCTTGTTTGTTCGGGATACCGTAGTATTTTGTTGTTGCAAAATGGTCTGGCTTTATCCCTTTGGATTGGATTGGTGGCTCTTTCCGAAACCTAGGTATTCCCTGCCTTACCCCCTGGTAAACATTACCATCGTTCTCCACTAATAAACAAACGTTGTTTTTATAAAAACAACAATAAAGGGATAAAGCCAGACCATTTTGCAACAACAAAATACTACGGTATCCCGAACAAACAAGCCACACTGTTCTGTAAAAAAAGAAAGTTAAAATAAAAGTTTATAACGCAATATTTAACACCTCAATAACTTTTTCCATCATTTCTTCTTTAGATTCAAACATTTAATTTTAAATCACTTCTTTATAAATATCTGTTACAAACAATTAGCTCTATACGAAATACTGAATAAAATAAAATGTCAGAAAAAATGCCAAGCACTATTATCGTAAAATGCCACCGTGTAAAGGCGCGAAGATTTACGCAGAAATTTTAAAAGGGAATTGATAAAAATGCCAGCTAAAAATTGCACCGTGTAAAGGCAGTGTTACTCACCACCCAAGCCAGGCAGACGGGCAGACGGGCAAGCAACCAACTAACCACTCAGCTAGTCATTTCAAGTCAAAAAATTACTACGTCGTTTGAAAAATAACAGCCTTGTAACAATTTAATTAACAACAAAAACAAACTAGGAAAAATAGAGACTCAAAAAAAAAAAAAACAAATGACACAAACGTAATGGAAAACTGCTAACAAAATAAACAAATGAAAGAAATAAGGTTTATGTGTCAAATTTGGACAGACAGACAGACAACCAACCAAGTTGCCTTATAGACACTAAAATTGAAAAATGACATTTTTTCATCCCCATCCCCCCGCACCCTTTGCAAACCAAACGTTGCTTCAAATACTAATTTCACTACAACTTTTGAAGGAAGCTCTCGAATTGAAAGGATATCAAGGCAGGAAAACGGAAAAGGGCACCGAATGAAGAAGGGCGTTTGTTGGTTTACAGCCCTGCAATGTGCAGTGCGCAGTTCCTGACAGATGAGTGACATCTTGAAATGAACTGCAAAACAATTGCAAAAATAATATGAATTAAAAACACATGGACACACACACAAAACTACACGCCAAAATCAATGATTGTTCGGGAAAACACTACAGAGCATGCAATTTTTTCGTCTGACAAACGAATGCCAGAGAAATGATACTTGTGGTAGTGGTAGTAGTAGTAGTAGAAATAGTAGTAGTAGTAGTACCACAAACAAAAGTTTGTAAACCGGAGATGAATACTAGTAAAGCATCTTTAGGAATACCCTATATGGCAGTAAAGGTTAAATGTTCCAAGAATTACTATTTATACCCTACAACACTATGTGTTGGGGGTATTATAAGTTTGATTGGGCCAAAAATTATGTAACATCACGAAATATTGGTTTCGCACATAGGAAAGTATATATGGATCTTCCTATCTCGCCGAGCTGAGTCGATCTAGCTATGTATGTCCATCCGTCCATCAGTCTGTTAATTTTTAATCACTCTACAGGTAGCAATTATGGCCCAATCTTCACGAAATTTAGAATGGAGGTGGGGCTAGGGTCAGAATAGAACCCTATTTCTTTTGGAGATGATCGCACACTATTTAGGGGTTGAAATGGACCAAAAACTGAAAAAAATCCTGATTTTGCAGTTGCTCTGCAGGTCGCAATTATAGACCAATCAAGCGGAAGTTAGCATGGGGCTACAGCTTAGGGCTGGGCAGAAGCATTCCAATTTTGATAGTCATCGGGTAATATTTAGTGGGTGAAATAGGCCATAACATTTGTGTTAAATAAAATTCAAATTTTCCATTAAACCGCGAATATTTTTAATCCCGGCGAAATCACAAATCGACGAACAGGTCAATTCAGACCGTTCCGTAGATGTCGATAGTAAATATATAGGTTATATATAGCGAAATATAAACAATGTGTATATACAAACGAAGGGGATGTTTGTTAGAATGCTTATATCTCAAGAATGGCTGGACCGATTTTGACAAATTTTGTAAATTCAGAATGCCCTCTTGACATAAAATTATAAAATCTAAAAAAATCGCAGAAACATATGCCAGTAATGATTTTCATTTAGATTTTGTAGTATTTTGTGACATTTTTTTATATTTTCAGATTTTTTATCGCATGCGATTTTTTAAATTTGACTTATAATATTTTGTAACATTTTTTCACCTTACAACACAAGTTGGGGATATTATATAAGTATTACAAATATCGTCCAATCCTCACGAAAATTTTCACAAGGGTAGGGTTGGGCTCAAAAGGGCTAGGACTATTTTTTTCAAAGATGTCCGCAATATATTAGGGGTTAAAATGGACCAAAAATTTTCCTGATTTTGCAGCCGTTATAAAGGTCACAAATAGAAACCAAAGGACACGAAATCTCGCATTGAGTTAGAGTTTAGAACAGCGGGAACAATGGACCACTAATTTTGTGTGGAAAAATACCAGCATTACCTACATACGATATCCGAAATACACAAAAGGCGAACTTCTGGCTTTTTTATGCTGATTTCGTTGACGAATATAGCCAAATATCGTAGACAAGCAACTCATATAGATGAGTCTAAATTTGGAAGTACGGAGGGGCTTCTTGCTTTTGGAGATGATTGCAAAATATTTAGGGGTTCTAATTAACCAAAAACAGAAATGTTTTTCCGATCACACAATTGAAGCCAATCGACACGCCTGTGAAGAGAGTTAAGGACAGGGAAGAATTCTAGCATTTTGGATGACCATTGGATTATATTTAGCTGTAAAATGGACTACAACAACTAACAGCCCGACGGAGTGCATAAATTTTGAGCAAATGTCCCTAGTCAAAATCATAATTTCAAAAGCGAAATCTTCCAATATGGGTTTAGACATAAGGGGGCTTCTAACATATTGTAGTGTTGTAGGGTATAACATAGTCGGCTCCGCACGACTATAGCCTTTGCTTACTTGTTATATATATAACTTATATTAAGTTTATCATTCCGTTTGTAACACCTCGAAATACACATTTTAGACCCCCCAAAGTATATATATTCTTGATCTGCATAAAATTCCGTCCGTCTGTCCCTCTGAGGTAATCACTCTAGCTTCCGAACGAAATGAAGTAGGTTGATAACATAAATTTTACATAAATGTATATTATGTTTGCAGGACTTTTGGTATTGAAAATCGACCATGTAGGTCCACGTTTTGGTATAGCCCCCATATAATGGTACCTCCCTATTTTCGGAATTTTGGCGAAAAAAGCGACATTATTCACAGGAATTGATTCAAATTTGGTATTTGAAGTTTTTAATGGATACTACAGCCTTCGACAGAACCGTGCAGGCCCACTCCTTCGTATAGCCCGCATATAACGGTACCTCCAAATATTGGGTACTTTGTTGATTTTAGCGACATTATTCACCGGAATTGTTTCAAATTTGGTATTTGAAGTTCGTAATGGATACTACACCTAAAAATAGAAAATTGTCTGTGCAGGTCCACGTTTTGGCATAGCTTCCATATTACATTGTTATTGTTACATCCCTATATTCGGTATTTTGATGATTTTAGCTACCTTCAATTTTCCCATTTGAATATTGTTATGGCTTATGATAAAAGTTGCCTATGCAGGTCCACATCTTCGATTAGAGACAAACAAATATATTCGGTATTTTTAAGATTTAACAGAATTTTTTATATTTTATTTTTTGAAAAATTGCCAAATTTATTCCAAATGGTGGAGGGTATTCAAAGTTCAGCCCGACCGAACTTCCTTCAAATTTGTAAATGAATAAAAAAAGTTAACAAGAGTCAGTCGATTTATCGAAATATGTATAATACCTTCGGCATATGACGGATCACTTACGTCACCATAAAGATGGAGAGCATATTAGCTTTGTCATTTATAAAAGTTTCCTGAGATATTTGTAGTAAACCTAAACTATTGACGTTTAATACGGATTATATCGCTTCACATACTATAACTGTTCTGCATCGTTATTTCTGAAGGGGTAGTTCAAATCCGATGAAAAAGGAATCAAAGGTTGCCCACTTTTTATGCCCCACGCCACAGGGTGGTCAGGGTATTATGTCGTTGTGCATTTGTTTGTAACAGGCAAAAGGGAACAAGATAGACCCATAGTTCCTTTTGATGATCCGCATAGAATCACATTCTGAGTCGATGTATGCATGTCCGTCCGTCTCTCTGTCCATGTATTTTTATAAACAAAGTACAGGTCGCATTTATTGCCCGATCGAAATGAAATTTTGCACAAGTAAATCGTTTTACCTAAGGACGAACCCTATTAAAATTGGAGATAAGCGGTCCAAATAAAGATATAGCTCCCATATACAGGGTGAGATAAAAAAAACTGCAGCAAAGTCAAACGCCATAATTTTTACATATTTTTTTCTTAATTTTATTGAATGAAAGCAAAAAATGTCGGAAATAGCATTAAATTTTAGAATGAGTTTCGCTTTGTTCGAATTGGTCACCTTTGGCACAGATTATGGCCTTCAAACGACAAATGAAACCGTCACACGCTGCCGGAATGTTGCTCTGCGGTATTTGGCCTATTCCTGGCGAAGCGCTTGCTTGAGGTGATCGACACTTAGGTATTTTTTAGTGCCAACCTTGCTTTCCAAAAACTCCAGACACAACAGTCCAACGGATTGGTATCCGGAGATTTTGTTGGCTATTGTGCGCTGGAAATGAAGCGAGGAACCTCATTTTCTAACCATTCTTGGGTGGCGTGCTGAGTGCGATGGTGTTGAGTCCTGTTGGAATGTCGAAGGTCTGCGGCCAAAATGTTTGCGTGCCCAAGGCTTTGATACACATTCCACAATATTTTCGCAAAAATATTCGGCATTTATTCTGATGCCACGGTCGATTAATACGAGCAGAGAGCGACCATCGGCTTGACTTCTGGTGGCCAACCGAAGGTGCACATTTTCAGAGTACCTCTTTGGCAAGTAAACACGATCATTTTGTTTGTTTACAAACTGCTGGACAACGAATGTTTTCTCATCTGAGAAAACCCAATTCGGTTGCTCACCACTTTCGGCCTCTCTTAAATATTTCTGAACTCTAGAAAATTTTGTCCGGTTTGTGTCTTTGCTAGATACATTAACATTTCTCTTGACGGACTTTTCAAACTATAAAAACACAGTAGATTTCCTAACTGTCTCCTTTACAGAGAAATACCTTCTAACGGTCTTCCATGCAGTCGATCTTCTAAAGGTCTCCTATAAATGAAAAACATATCCATTGAAAATTTTCTACTCATATAAATTATTCAAATGGTATCTGTATTTATTCCACCTTCTAGAAAGATTCTCTTAATGTAAGGTCATTTGCCGGAATTTGAAATTGTTAAAGGTTCGAATCACCGTTTGCTTTCCAATTTTCATAGGGTACCTACCCACGTGTGTCGGCAGCAGCATGTAGGTACCATTCTCTTCGGTACATCATTTATTTCGTATTTGCGTCGTATTTTTTGAAATTGAAAAATAAGCCTACTACGTAGTTTGAGAAGACAATAACAAGCCAACAATAACAATAACAACAACAATGACAATGCGCTTGCAAACACCACTGCTATAGAGTCATAGCACGATATATGGATGGATGGATGGATGTACCCCCCAAGCCCACCAATCCACCTCAAACCCATCCGAACCATCTTTACAATTTTTGTAGTATTTTTGGCCTTCCTTCGTGGTCTTTCGAAAGAAAAAAAATCTGGAACAGCGAGAAACGACCATATGTCTGTTATGGTGCATTTGAGAGAGTGAGAGGGGGTGTTGCATTGAGGTTAGGGCAATCTAATAGTATTAAGTGGTAATGGGGGAATGTGTGACAATTTATTGTTAAATTTTCACATCTTAAGTGCAGATTCGAGGCCTAGAAAATACCCTTGCCCAAAGAAGAAGGGGAGTAGCAGCAGATGGGTGTTTTGGGGGATTTCGTATTGCAGTTGCTCACCTCTCTCTCTCTCACTCTCTGGCAAATGTGAAGATGTGTTGCTGTTTATTTTCAACTGACCTACCTTCTGGGCAAATAAGGGCCACATGGAATGGAAAGGAAGAAAGGTTGCAGCAACACGTGCCACACAATTGTTGATGTGGGGCTGCAGTTTTTTTTTTTTTTTTTTTTTGGGTTTCCATGTTTTTCTCGCGCAGTTATTCTTTTTGCCATTTTGTTCTGCAGCGTTTTTTGCATGTTATGATATTTAAGCTGCACAAACTATGGTCAAACTATTCAGTTGCTCATTGGTGGTTTCCCAGAGCTCTTGAACTTGAAAACTGTGAAATATCGGTTTAATCACGCCCAAAACAAACAAACAAAAGGAAGAGATATAAAAAAATCTAAAACATATAATAAAAAAAAAAAATATGTTCATATATATCAATCACCATTAAAAACGCTCCCAATAATATTATCACGCTAATGAGTGAAATAAATGTGTGATTTGATGAATAAAAACAACAGTTCTGCGCCCTAATATCAACATCTGTTAAAAGAAACAGCGGCGAATAACCAAAACAAAATAGCGACAACAACAAAAACAACTACGTTGCCCAAACAATAACAAATCGAAAGGTCATTATCAAAACAAACAATTAAAACAAGTGGTTTTCGGATTTCTTGTTTTGCTGTTTTATCAAACCACAAAAATACGTGAGATATTTTTTTTTTTTCGTTTCGTGTGAAATTAGCATGTGAAAACGCTAATGTGTTGTTGTTAGTTTCTGTTCGTGGTGTGGTGTTGTGTTGTGCTGTATCTGTGACCCAGTAAAGAAAAACAACATCAAAATATTGGGGAACGAAAATAATAACAGAAATGGATATTGGTAGTAACATATGAAGTGAATCTGTATCACAGAAAAGTAAACAAATTTTGGTAGCTGGATTACAAGCGTAAGAATACTATAACGTATAGTACACTTTTAGCCGGATGCATCAAAATAAATAAGGTATGTAATATATATAAAATAAAAATTTCAGGTTGTTTCGAATTTTTTTGGTTTTTAAGACTACCTTGTAAGAACTTCAATAACACTGAGCAACACAAAAATGTAATAAGGAAATCTCAATGGATTATGAAAGTAGAGCTTAGAAAGAAGCTTAGTAGAAAAAAGGCAGTAAGTTCGGCCGGGCCGAACTTTGAATGCCCTTCACCATTTGGAACGAATGTAGAAATTTTCATCAAAAATAAAATTCGTTAAAAATTTCGTAATTTTTTTTTAAATCTTAAAAAATCCGGGATATATAAAAAGATGTGGACCTGCATAGGCAACTTTTGTCATACGCCGTTACAATATTAAAAAGGAAACTTAAAAACAAGTTAAAATGCAGAAAGTTCGGCCGGCCGAACTTTTAATACCCTCCACCATTTGCAACGAATTTGGAAATTTTCAAAAAATAAAATCCTTAAAAAATTCTGTTAAAATTTTAAAAATACCGAATATAGCCGTTATATTGGGGTCTATACGACGTGGACATACATAGGCATTGTTTGTCATAAGCCATTACCATATTCAAATTCGAAACTTGAAATAAACTGTGAATAATGTAGCTAAAATCATCAAAATATCGTATATAAGGAGATGCCGTTAAATTGGAGCTGTGCGAAGACCTGGACCAGCATAGACAATTTTCTGTCACAGGCTGTAGCATACATTACGAACTTCAAATACCACATCTCAAACAATTTCGGTGCGTATTGTACCTAAAATCGTCAAAATACCCAATATAGGGAGGTACTGATATATGGGGGCTATACGAAGACGTGGACCTGCACAGACAATTTTCTGTCTTAGAGTGTTGTATACATTTTGAACTTCAAATACTAAATTTTAAATTACTTCCGGGAAAAAGGTCGCTAAAATCATCAAAATACCGAATATCGGGAGGTACCGTTATATGGGGGCTATACGAAGACATGGACTTGCACATACAATTTTCTATCACAGACTGTAGTTCCCATAACGAACTTCAAATACCAATTTTGAAACAATTCCGGTGAATAATGTCGCTAAAATCATCAAAATACTGAATATAGGGAGCTATCGTTATATGGGGGCTCTACGAAGACGTGGACCTGCACAGACAATTTTCTGTCTTAGGGTGTAGTATCCATTTTGAACTTCAAATACTAAATTTTAAATTACTTCCGGGAAAGGGTCGCTAAAGTCATCAAAATACCGAATATCGGGAGGTACCGTTATATGGGGGCTATACGAAGATATGGACTTGCACAGCCAATTTTCTATCTTAGGGTGTAGTATCCAAATACCAATTTTGAAACAATTCCGGTGAATAATGTCGCTAAAATCATCAAAATACCGAATATAGGGAGGTACCGTTATATGGGGGCTATATGAAAACGTGGACCTACATGGCCCATTTACGAACTTAAACTGCCTACTGGAAAAATAAACATGTGTGCAAAATTTTAGCCATCTATCTCAATTCATTCGAAAGATAGCGTGATTACAACTGACAGAGAGACGGACAGACAGGCAGACAGACAGACTGGCATCGCTAAATCGACTTAGAATTTTACGCTGATCAAGAATATATATACTTTGTTGGGTCTGACATGAGTATTTCGAGGAGCTACAAACGGAATGACAAAATTAATATACCCTCCATAGTATGGTGGAGGGTATAAAAAGTACAGTGCATAATGTAGCTTAAGTCAATATAATGCTGAATATAGGGAGGCACCGTTATATACAAAGACCTGGACCTGCATAGACAACTTTCTGTCACAGGCTATAATACCTATTAGGCACTTCAAATACGAAATTTCAAACAATTTCGGTGAATATTGTATCTAAAATCATCAAAATTACGATTATAGGGAGGTACTGATATATGGGACCTATACGAAGACATGGACCTGAATATACAATTTTCTGTCATAAAATGTCATTCCCATTACGAACTTCAACTACGAAATTGCAAAACAGATCCGGTTAATAATGTCGCTAAAATCATCAAAATGCCGAATATAAGATGGAACAGCTATATATGGAATCGGACTATACGAATACGTGGACCTGCATAGACAATTTCCTGCCATAGACTGTAGTATCCTTTATGAATTCTAAATACGAAATTAGAAACAACTCAGGTGAATAATGTCACTAAAATCATAAAAAATACCGAATATAGAGAGGTACCGTTACATGGGGGCTACACGAAGACGTGAACCTGCATACATAATTTTCTGCCATAGACTGTAGTACCCTTTTAGGAACTTCAAATAAGAAATTTTAAAAAATTTCGGTGAATATTGTACCAAAAATTATGAAAATACCGAATATAGGGAGGTCCTGATATATGGGACCTGTAGAAAGACCTGGACCTAAATATACAATTTTCTGTCATAGACTGTAATTTCCATTACGAATTCCAACTACGAAACAGATCCGGTTAATAATGTAGCAAAAATCATAAAAATGTCGAATATAGGGAGATACTGATATATGGGAGCTATACGAAGACCTGGACCTGAATGTACAATTTTCTGTCAAAGACTGTAATTCCAATTACGAACTTTAACTACGAAATTTCAAACAGATCCGGTTAAAAATTTTTCTAAAATCATAAAAATACCGAATATAGAGAGGTACCGTTATATGGGGGCTATACGACCTATATAGACATTTCTCTTTCAAGGGGTAAAGTACTCAGAAGGAACTCCTTTTGTGGATTTTCAGATAATTTCATTGAAAAATTTGGCTACAACCATTAAAATATCGAATATTGGTGGTATTGTTATACGGCGGCTATACGATATGATGGACCGATATAGCCCATCTTCGAACTTGACCTACCTGCAGGCAAAAGACTGATATATCTTAATTTGTTTTGACTCTAGCGTGATTACAGCAGACGGACTGAGGGACAGGGCTAAATTGTCTTTAAATTTTACGCTGATCAAGAAGATATACACTTTTTTATACCCTCCACCATACTATGGAGGGTATATTAATTTTGTCATTCCGTTTGTAAATCCTCTAAATACTCATGTCAGACCCAACAAAGTATATATCTTCTTGATCAGCGTAAAATTTTGACGATTTAGCCATGTCCGTCTGTCTGTCTGTGTGTCTGTCTGCCTGCCTGTCTGTCTGTTGTAATCACGCTATCTTTCGAACAAATTGAGATAGAAGGCTTAAGTTTTGCACACATGTATATTTTGCCAGTAGGCAGGGTTAGTTCGTAAATGGGCCATGTAGGTCCAAGTTATCATATAGGCCCCATATAACGGTACCTCCCGATATTCGGTATTTTGATGATTTTAGCTACATTATTCGCCGGAATTGTTTCAAATTTGGTATTTGAAGTTCGTAATGGATACTACAGCCTGAGACAGAAAATAATCTGTGCGGGTCCACGTCTTCGTATAGCCCCCATATAACGGTACCCCCCGATATTCGGTATTTTGATGATTTTAGCGACATTATTTAACGGAATTGTTTCAAATTTCGCATGTGAAGTTCGTAATGGATACTTCATCCCATGCCAGAAAATTGTCTATGCAGGTCCACGTCTTCGTATAGCCCCCATATAACGGTACTCCCTATATTCGGTATTTTGATGATTTTAGCGACATTATTTAACGGAATTGTTTCAAATTTCGCATGTGAAGTTCGTAATGGATACTTCATCCCATGCCAGAAAATTGTCTATGCAGGTCCACGTCTTCGTATAGCCCCCATATAACGGTACTCCCTATATTCGGTATTTCGATGATTTTAGCTACATTATAAACCGATTTTTCTTCAAGTTTCGCATTTAAATATTGTAATAACTTATGAAAAAAGTTGCCTATGCAGGTCCACGTCGTCGTATAGGCATTCCGTATTTTTAAGATTTTAACAGAATTTTTAACGGATTTTATTATTATTTTTTGGAAATTGCCAAATTTGTACCAAATGGTAGCTTTTTTTACTTGTTAGGTCTAAAATTATTATTTCGATCAGTTATAAACGGAATGACGAACTTAATATACCCTCCATACTATGAATGGTGGAGGGTATAAAAAATTTAATTTAACTGATATTTCAACTACATTTTCATTAAATATGTAGCAAGTTTGAAATTCGATTATAAATGGCGTTAGTATATTCAAAACATTTTTCGAACACTGTTGGTATAGATTTTCGTTGGTGTATACGAACACTTTTAATAGTTTTTATAGCTTTAACTAATTATTGAATTATCTTAAGAATTTATTTAAAATATTAGTTTATTTCGACAAACAGGAAACAAATATATTCTAACGCAATGTATACACTTCAAAAACGCAAAATGTCTATGACATTCAAAATAATTTGTTTTCAAAATACAAATTATTGATAAATGGGTTCAACAATCTTAAGATTTTAGATAATTTATATTAAATTATCTAAAAACAAAAAAAAAAAAAACAAAATAACAAATAAAACAATATTTAATATATATAATTTGTCAAATTGCAGTACATTTACATTTTGTGACACAA
Organism: Musca domestica; assembly: GCF_030504385.1. Lineage (NCBI taxonomy): Eukaryota > Metazoa > Arthropoda > Insecta > Diptera > Muscidae > Musca > Musca domestica. The sequence continues at coordinate 1,004,992 of NW_026712189.1, read as the reverse complement.
TAATTTGTATTTTAATTGATTTGTTTATGGAGAGACTAAGCCATTAATCACAATGAAATATTCAGCTTCATTTAAAATGATGTTGAAAATTATATAAAGAAAAAAAAAACAAAAGGAATATACAAAACGATTAACAAGGGTTTTTTTTTTGTCAAACAAATCGAATGTAATTAAACAAATACAAGTACTTTTGCAATTTTTTGCAAAAAAAAAAAAAAAGTCGGTGATTTTAAATTGCATTTAATATATAAATTGGCTGGAATGCACAAAAAGTAAAACCAAACAAAAAAAAAATAATAATAATTAATTGAAGCACAAACTTGATCGGAGTATATTTCAAGGACATAACCTAACCTGATTTCGCTACTCAGCATCATTAGGGGTATTCAGATGCAACAAAAACAACAAAAAACAAATATTAGCCCTCTTGTTTTTCAAGCACCAAATTGTGATTGATCATCGTTGGGTACAAAAAGATCAATTTATTTTATATTTTTGGTGTATTTTTTTGCGAGGTTTTCAAAAAAAAGAAGCGCCATTTAATAGGATTTCGAAAAAAAAAACAAACAATATTTTATTTCAAAATCTAAAACAAATGATTATTGTTGTTCGAAAAATGCGCAAAAAAGTGGCATGTCATGTACCTGGGGGATTAAAAAATTGTATACGTTTGATTTTGAAAAAATCGTGACTTTTTGTAATTATGACTTTCTGTATTTACTTGAGTCAAATTGCACAATGTCTACATCCAGCCAGAGGAAAAAATTATATTTATAATTAAGATCTACAGCTTTATAATAATTAATCAATACGGTAGATATGCATGGCGCCATTTAATGTGACATCAATCAGATATTGAAGATCCAAAATTCCAGAAAAAAACCATTTAGGAAAGATCAAAAGTCGGGCGGGACCTTCTATGTGATACCCTACACCACTATGCTTATTTAGTAGAGCTCACGTAACAAAAAAGTTTATAATGGGAAATTGAGATGATATGTGCATCTTACCAACTATGAACCTTATTTGAATGCGCATCATGGCTTTAGACCAGTCCAAATTTGGGAACTATATCCAACTCTGATTCGATTTTAAACAAATTTAAAATACGAAATTTCAAACAATTTCGGTTAATATTGTATCTAAAATCGTCAAAATTACGAATATAGGAAGGTACTGATACATGGGGCCTATAGGAAAACCTGGACCTGAATGTACAATTTTCTGTCAAAGGCTGTAATCCCAATTTCGAACTTCAACTACGAAATTTCAAACAGATCTGGTTAATAATGTCGCTAAAATCATCAAAATACCGAATATAGGAATCGGGCTATACGAATACGTGGACCTGCATAGACAATTTTCTGTCAAAGACTGTAGTACCCTTTATGAATTCTAAATACGAAACAACTCCGGTGAATAATGTGACTCAAATCATAAAAATACCGAATATAGAGAGGTGCCGTTATATGAGGGTTATATGAAGACGTGAACCTGCATAGATAATTTTGACGGAGGTTTTTGTACCTCTAGTACCAAATGACATTGCAGTGTAGTGCATGAAAAATTAGCATGCATTGAAAACTTGAAAAAAAAATTCCGAGAACTACCACTTAATTGAAAACCGTAATAAAATTTTTGTCATATGCTGTAGAACTTCAAATACCAAATTTGAAACAATTCCGGTGAATAATGTCGCTAAAATCATCAAAATACAGAATATCGGAAGGTGCCGTCATATGGGGGCTCTACGAATACGTGGACCTGCACGGACAATTTTCTGTTATAGGCTGTAGTTTCCATTACGAACTTCAAATACCAAATTTGAAACAATTCCCGTGAATAATGTCGCTGAAATCATCAAAATACCGAATATCGGGAGGTGCCGTTATATGGGGGCTCTACGAAGACGGGGACCTGCACGGACAATTTTCTCCTATCGGCTATAGTTTCCATTACGAACTTCAAATACCAAATTTGAAACAATTCTGGTGAATAATGCAGCTAAAATCATCAAAATACCGAATATCGGGAGGTGCCGTTATATGGGGGCTATACGAAGACGGGGGCCTGCACAGACAAATTTCACTCATAGGCTGTAATATTCATTACGAACTTCAAATACCAAAATTTGAATTCACAATTTCGGTGAATAATGTTCCTAAAATCATCAAAATACCGAATATCGGGAGATGCAGTTATATGGGGGCTCTACGAATATGTATACCTGCACGAACAATTTTCTGTTATAGGCTGTAGTGTCCATTACGAACTTTAAAATGTCAAATTTGAAACATATGCAATGAATAATGTAGCTTAAATCACCAAAATGGCGAAAATAGGGAGGTACCATTATATGGGGGCTATACCAAAACGTGGACCTACATGGCCCAAGCCCTCCAGACATAAAACACATTTGAGTAAAATTTTATCAACCTACTTCATTTCGCTCGGAAGCTAGAGTAATTTCCGCAGACGGACGGACATTGCTAAATCGACATAGAATCTTATGCTGCTCAAGAATATATATATATATATATATATATATATATATATATATATATATATATATATATATATATATATATATATATATATATATATATACATACATATATATATATATATATATATATATATATATATATATATATATATATATATATATATATATATATATATATATATATATATATATATATATATATATATACATATATATATATATATATATATATATACATACATATGTATATATACATACATATATATATATATACATGCATATACATATATACATACTTTGTGGGGTCGAAAATGTATGTTTCGAGGGTTACAAACGGAAACCTAATATACCCTCAATACTCTGGTGGAGGGTATAAAAATCTATCCAATTTGTGCTTATATTACATATCTGGTGGACAAAAAACCGTAAAATCGCATGAAGCTATATATCGAAGCTATTGACAAATCTCAACCCATCTCGATAAATTATGCCTGATGTATTTTCGAGCTGTATGTGATGTCCGGTATCAAATATCATTATTGTCGAGTGCATATTACGCATATGAGGGACTTTAACACCAAATCGGATAAAACATATACAGGCTTGCCCATATTCGACGGACCTTTGGGCCCTTTGGGCCCATTCCAATCGACGAGGCTTGTCCGCAGGCAACATTCTTTGCGTCAATTGAATTTTGTACGGGAACAAATGCAAATCAATGCGAATAATCCGTTGTAAAGTGGACCGAGCCATGCCCAACTGCTGAGAACGGCGTTTTTGGGATGTTCTTGGGGACCTCTCAACACTGGCTCGTACGGCAGCGATATTCTCGGCCGATCGCCTTGGTCGACTTTTATATGGCCTCTTCGGATTAGAAAGAGCCTTACCAGTCGAAAATTTTTCGTGTAAACGCTTAATGGTGTTCTTAGAAGGCGCACTTCTCACATTTTTTAATGTTTTAAAAGCACGTTGAGTTTTCACAATTGACTTCTTCTGTTGAATGTAAATTTCAACTATTTCAGAGCGCTCGCGTGGCGTGTATTGGTTCATGGTAAAAATCAGCTTGGGCTGACGCTTCAAACGCGGTATGTCATTAAGCGATGTGACATCTCTGTCAAAAGTTATGGCGTTGCCAGATGGGTCCGTCGAATATGGGCAACCCTGTATATGAAAGCTATAGCTATATCTGAATCGATTGTTAAAGGACATGCTTGCAGCCTGAATTCGATTGGATGTGCCAAAATTCAGGTCATTTCAACTGATTTTAGTCATTTGGTGCACAATTAGCATGAAATCGGTTGAAGATATGTATGGGAGTTATATCTAAATCTGATGCGATTATCGCAAATTTCATTCGATTTTTTTGTAATATTTTTTTTAAGGCTCGCTGAGCCATACATTTTAGTATATTTTTAAGGGGGGATTTTTAAAAATGTTTTTATCAACGTCCAACTGAGCTACAAAATGTGGATTTTTGAGAACATTTTATTAAGGATCAATATGGATTATTTAAGAATATTTCGTAAATGGGCTATGTCGGTTTACTTTTTCGTATAGCACTCATATAACAGTACGTCGCTTTATTCGGTATTTTAATGATATTAACGACATTATTCACTGATCTATCATAACCACAAAATTTTGGCCTTATTTTAAAATTTAATACCCAAAAATAAATCTACTTCCTTCTCTAGTTTAAAAATGCAATTCAATTAAACTGAATGAATCTACATCCATCATGTTCCCTTTTGCTATTTACACTGCTATTGAAATTTTTCCACGCTTATTTTTCTTCTTTTTTAACAATTGTTTTTGTTTACGTTTTTCTTTATGAATGAATGAATGAATGAACCGGAAAAACTGTTGATGTGAAATCATTGACATATTAAAATACAACTCGTGTACAAGTGAACTCTTTCTCCTCTTCCTTTGTGGGTTTACAGGGAAATGTACAAAAATGACAGACAAACCAAAAAAAAAAAAAAAAAAAAAAACAATTTCATATTTTTCCTCATCAGGTTTTTTCCATTACATAATCCTGAGTGATTGTTTTATATCGGTTCAAAGGCATTGTATATAATATTTTTAATTTCAATATTGACTTTTTTAAATTTAATACAAACAAACAAAAAAACATATTCAAACAAGAGACAAGTCCTCTTGATAGAGAGTTTTGTTTTTAATGGCAAACATTTACAGTGTATTGGAGCAGCTCACTTCTCATACTCTCACTCACCTGCCCCACTGAGCTGCCAATTTCCTTGATTCAGGCCAATTTATATGTAAATCTTAATTGATTATTTAAATTATTTCTATAGTGAGTCAATAGGAAATTTTGGTATCTTATTCACAAATTCTTTGATGATAAATAGGCCTTAAATTCCGCCACCACTCTAAAATTGGTTATGACATCATGCACACGAATTTTTCGAATTTCGGAAGCTTGGACTAATGATAACAAATTACTTTTGAAATCTACTTATGGAAAAAAAATCACCGGCAATAATTATGCTGCTGCTGCCACACTATCACCTTCGGCGTCTATTAAATTGAACCTTAACCCTGAAACTTGGACAAAAGGCAAAATTAACGTCCAAAAAGAAAAAAAAAATAAAATAATGCGAAATACTATAAAAATAATTTATCAAATATATATATATATTAAAATATTTATATATTTGTTTATCTTTGATGATGTTGTTGCTGTTGTTTTTTTTATCCAAATTCATGGCATTGTCTTTTAAAAACACTGCAAGCGAAAACCGGTCAAGTGTTTGACTAATGAGGACCCTTCGCTATGCTGCAGTATAAAGTAAAATAAACTAAACTAAAGAAAAATATTAATAAAAATTAGCAATGTTGTTAATAACAACATTTAGAAAAAAAAAACGACTTAAAAAGTATCAGTCGGTATTGTTTTATGAGCTTCATTGAAATTCTGCTTTATTTGTTCAAAGAGATCAAAAGTACTAAATGGTACTACATTTGGAACAATTTGGTATTGGCTGAACATATAGTGCTTGAAATATGAAGTTTGGTATAAGGGTCGCTGTTCATGTGTAGCCCGGGCATATGGAGGCTGTTTGGGAAATGAGCATCATAATTGTACGAAATGGACTAAATGGTACTACATTTGGTATTGGGTGAAGTGATCGAGCAGGAATCCTTAAATTGCATATAGAGCTCTCTGTTGGAATCTAGAAATGAGAAATGGGGTGGTTTTCAGAAATTGTACGAAAAGTACTAAATTGTATTACATTTGGTATTTTGCGAAGGGATCGAGCTGGAATTCTCAAATTTGATATTGAGGTCTCTGTTGGTATCTGGAATCTAGATTTGTGTAAAATAATTGTACGAATAGTTCTACATGTTACTAAATTTGTTACTGTATGAAATAATAGGGCTGTAATCCTGAAATTACATATTGTGCTCTCTGTTGGTATCTGGAATTGAGATATGGAGGTGGTCCCGGAAATGTGTACCATAATTGTACGAAAAGTAATAAATGGTATTACATGGAGTTTGATATAGATGTCACTGTCGGTGTCTGTGTCTGTGATTAAGATATGGAGGTGGTTTACGAAAGGTTTACCATAATTGTACGAAAAGTACTAACTGGTACTAAATTGGGTATTAGGTGAAAGTATAGGGCTGGAATCCTCAAATTTGATATTGAGGTCTCTGTTGATATCTGGAATTGAGATATGGAGGTGGTTTTGAAAATGAGTGCCATAATTGAAGGAAAAGTGCTGAATGGTACTAAACTTGGTATTGGGTAAAGGAATACAGCTGGAATACCCAAATTTAATATTTAGGCGTTTGTTGGTATCTGGTGCTCTAAGGCGTGGTATAATTATTTGAAAAGCACTAAAGTGTACTAATTTAGGATCGCTGTTGTTGTCTAAAATGGGGAGATATTTCATTTGGATATGAATACTAAATGTTACTAAATTTGGTATTGAGTGAAGGGATAGAGCTGTAATCCATATTTGTACGGAAAGTGCTCGATGGTACTAAATTTCATATTGGGTGAAGGAATATTGTGGGAATCCCCTAATATAATATTGAGGTCTTGGTTGGCATCTGGTGCTAATGCGTTCCATAATTGTTTGAAATTTTTTTATCACTGTTAGTGTCTCAGAATAAGAGATGGTAGATTATTTTGGATAGGCGTGCTAAATGTTACTAAATTGGGCATTGGGGTTAAGGGACAGAGCTTAAATTCCGAAATTTGATATTGAGGTCACTGTTGGTTTCTAGGGTTTGCATATGCAGACGTGGACGAAGTATCGGGCACTTGCAAGTTAAGAATATTTTAGGAGAACTAATCGTTTTATTTTTAAATATTTTGGAAGGCCCGGTCGTGAATTTTTGTGGAACTGATCGTGAATTTTTTTAAAAATATTTTGAGAGGCCTCATGGTATGTTCTTTGAAATTTTTGTTTTAAAGAGAAGATTAGATGTATCGTTGTCTTATTAAAACTATTTTGGCAGACCTGATCTTAATTTTTTTAATCTCTCACCGCGGATTTTCAAAATAATTTTTAATGTAATAGCATAAACATAATTTTTGGCTTTTTAAGAAGATTATTTGAAGACATTTCTTCAATACCTGGCTGGATTGTTAAATATATCTCTTTAAAACTGTTTAGGTACCAACCGAATAACAACAGCAGATTTTTAATATTTTTCAAACAACAATGACTCATTTGGTTCATGGAATTTTTAAAAAAAATTATTAGCAGGATTATCAAGCCGTATCAGTAATTGCTTAATTCGTGATGGACAGACGCCTAGTCGTGGTTTCTATTTTTTTTAAGGGACTAGCAGGCAATAATTTTAGGTATTTGGTAATAGTCTTAAAAGGACTAGCAGAGTCATAATCACAAAGCTCTTGAGAATATTTTTAATAGAAAAAAAAATAGAAAATTTCCAGCTTCACTTCGGCTTACAGTTGTATCTTATTTCCGAATTTTTTGGGAATAATGAATGCCATTTATAAAACTTTTTATAAAAACAACCTACAAAATTGTTTGTCTAAGTCGACCCACCAAAACAAAAATAAAACTTGAAATTTAACAAAACAATTCCAAAAATAAAATATTTAATTTTGTCACAACAAAATCGAACGATTGCCCGATTTTGGACAAGTTTTTGGCACGCATAACACTGCTGATGGTGATGATGATGATGATGATGATGCGGATTTCAAAATTTATTATTAATGAATTGTAATTTGCATGTCTGAATTTAGATTGTTTTGTCGCGATACTTTGTATGCCTTTATGTCTCTTTTGTTTATCATTTCTTCTTCAAGTCTTCGGGAGACATTTCGGAGCCTCTGTTGCTGTGCTTATATTTATTAATTATTATAATTATGACTTTTGTTTTGTTATTTTTTTTTTTTTATCACAAAAGTCGTTTTTAACTTGTCTGGACTTGTCATTGACCGGCCTAGACGACAGCATGGACGGGGATTCACAAGCGATAAGCCAGCCGACGAAAACGAAAAACTAATTTACATTTGAATTATAAAACTATGATTAGCAACAATTCCAATGTAAAGATGATTTATTTTGGTTGGATGTGCGAGATGATCGCCTATTTCTTTACAATCTAACTCACAAAAAAATTTTTGTTCTCAGAAAAAAAATAAATAATGCTAAATATGAACTGGTATTTTGTGTCGAAACAAACTATTGAAACGTGTGGTACAATTCAAACATTTCAATGTTTCAAAGAAATTTAAAAATGAAGGAGAAATTTGTTGGAATTTTATTTTCAGTTAGCTATTTAAAAAATGCTAATCATCTCAATGTTTCTAAGGAATTTAACGAAAATTCAATGGAAACTTTTTATTTTGGATTCTTTAAAGTTTTACCGGGCCAAACTTTGAATACCCTCCACCAATTGGTACAAATTTGGAAATTTTCAAAAAATTAATAAAAAATAATTAATACAGAATGCAGCCGTATATTAGGGTCTATACGACGACGTGGTCCTGCATATGCAACTTTTGAAATAAGCCTGCACAGACAATTTTCTGGCATGTGATGTAGTATCCATTACGAACTTCAAACACAACATTTAAAATAATTCCGGTAAATAATGTCGCTAAAATCATCAAAATACCGTATATCAGGGGTACCGTTATATGGGGGCTATACGAAGGCGTGGGCATGCACGGACAATTTTCTGTCATAGGCTGTAGTATTCATTACGAACTTCAAATACTAAATTTGAAACATTTCCGGTAAATATACATTTTACGGCTACATTCAGTATTTTAAAGATTTTAACAGAACAGAACTAAAAAGGAGTAAATTTGGTATTTCGGTAAAGAAATGAGTTGGAAGTTTAAAATTTAGCAGTTGGATCACCTTTTGTGCCATTTTGGATAATACATGGCGGGGAATTGGAACAATGTACTAAAAAGTACAATAAGTACTAAATTGTACAGGGTTGCCCATATTCGACGGACCCATCTGGCAACGCCATAACTTTTGACAGAGACGTCACATCGCTTAATGACATACCGCGTTTGAAGCGTCAGCCCAAGCTGATTTTTACCATGAACCAATACACGCCACGCGAGCGCTCTGAAATAGTTGAAATTTACATTCAACAGAAGAAGTCAATTGTGAATACTCAACGTGCTTTTAAAACATTAAAAAATGTGAGAAGTGCGCCTTCTAAGAACACCATTAAGCGTTTATACGAAACATTTTCGACTGGTAAGGCTCTTTCTAATCCGAAGAGGCCATATAAAAGTCGACCAAGGTGATCGGCCGAGAATATCGCTGCCGTACGAGCCAGTGTTGCGAGGTCCCCAAGAACATCCCAAAAACGCCGTTCTCAGCAGTTGGGCATGGCTCGGTCCACTTTACAACGGATTATTCGCATTGATTTGCATTTGTTCTCGCACAAAATTCAATTGACGCAAAGAATGTTGCCTGCGGACAAGCCACGTCGATTGGAATGGGCCCAAAGGTCCGTCGAATATGGGCAACCCTGTATTAACTTCTCTATTTAAGGAAGGAATAGAGCTGGAAATCTGAGAGTTGAAGAGCGAGTCTCTGATATTGTATAGGATAGAGGCTTTTTATGGAAATTCTAACATTTATAGTTTGGCATAACACAAACTGTTGGAACGATCCTAAAATGTTAAGGCGTACTTTTCGCTGGCAAAGTAGCATATATAGCATAGTATATATCGGAGCCGAGTTGCACAAAATGGAAACGGACGTCTTGAAATTGACTTCATTTGGGCTGATATTAGCCATTATTTGCACAATAAACCTTAAATCAGATTAAGAATATATATAGGAGCTATATCCAAAACTTAGCCGTTATCGGTAAAATTTGGCAATTGTATTTCCGAGCTTTATGAGATATCTGGTACCAAATATCATTGTTGTCGAATGCATATTACGAATGTGAGGGACTTAAACACCAAATCGGATGAAACATATATATGGGGCCTGTAGCTACATCTGAATCGATTTTCTCCAAATGTAATGTACTTGCTTCTACACTGAATTCGGTCGGATGTACCAAACCTCAGAACTTTCGGACTGATATTGACCATTTGGTGCAAAATTATAACTTGAGCCAATAAATGATAACTATATCCAAATCTGAACCGAAATTTGATACACTTATTTCACAGTTTTATCTTATATATCCAAAGCGGATAAAACATATATATGGCAGCTATAGCTATATCTAAACCGATTTACACCAAATTTTAAATACTAATTTATAGGTTGAATTCAGTCGTAATTAAGATTTTGGCTGATATTAGCCATTTAGTCACAATAAACCTGTTATCGGATACAGATATATATGAGAGCTATATCCTAATCTGATCCGATCTCGAAAAAAATTAACAGAGGTATTTTCTAGCAGGATCTGATATCCAATACCATATATCATTCTTCTGGAGTGCATATTACGCTTGTGAGGGACTTAAAACCCCAAAGCTATATCTGAGCCGACTTTTTCAAATTTGATTTACTTGCTTCTAGACTGAATTTGGGGGGATGTACCAAAAATGCAGGTCATTTGGACTTATATTCCTCCTACTTGTTACAAACAAATGCATAAAGACATAATACCCTTACCACTATGTGGCGTAGGGTATAAAAACCTACGTTTATAGCTTCGATGGTTAATGACGATTCTTCTTTAAAGAATCCATGCTTATAGCTTCATATCGATCCTTGAAAACAGTTTTTTTAAAAAATGTTTTAAAAATCCACGCTTATAGCTTGCATTGGTCACTGATTTTTTTGGAAAATGCTAGGCTTATAGCATTTATGATTCTTAAAAAAAAATAAATCCACGCTAAAATTTCCGATGACGCTTTACAAAATATTATTAAAAAATTCACACTTACAGCTTCATTGGTCTTTGAAACATCTTTTTTATATTTTACGGTTCAAAGTCCAAAACTCCGAATCTCTAACAAAAAAAAAGTTGGTGCCATTGATATGACAGTCGAGAGAGAAAAAAATTTAAAGTACATGATCTATTTTACTGTCAACTTTCATTGCTATTATTATTGTTGTTGGTGGTGTGGTATCTCTAAAGATAGTGCCCCCTAACAAATAGACAATGACATAAAATATTTGACGTCTAATGGCGCATGCAATTAACACAACTTTATTTATATCTCTGTAGCCTCATATCGATAAAAAGTGGAATTCCAAGAAATTCCACGGAAAAAACACAATGACATTCCTTTAACCCATTGTGGGGGGACAGAGGTATAGAAAAGATGCAATGCTACAAGGCAATTGTATTGGTCATATCTAGATATTTTTATATTGTGTTTTCATTTTTCGCGATGTTGTTTTTTTTTTTTTTTGCTGTTGTTTATCAATTTGCAATGAAGATGATGATGATGATATAAAAATACAAAAACAAAATTAAAAAACACAAAAACAACAATGCAAAGCACGTCATACGGAAATGATTTTAAACAATTAGTGTTTGGTTTTTTGTTGTTGATTTTTTAAGCTACCCTCATTGTAGCTGACATTGGTGCGGCTGCTGTTGTTGCTGTTTTTGTCATTTTTAAACACAAACAAGTCAATTAACAAAATATTTGTTGTTGTAGTTTTTTTTGTGTTGAAACAAATAGAAACATTGTGTAAAATTAAATTTGATTTAATACAATTAAATTGGTTTCCAAAAAAAATATATTTTTCTGGTCTGTCGATTACTTCATGGAATATGAATTTTAAGTATATTAAAATTTTAAATATCTTTCTTGTTAAAAACTATAAAGCATAACTAAATGACTAAGATTAACACAAACAAACTTATTTATCCGATTAGTCAAATTTATCGTGAAACAATGAAAGTATTTTCTTGGAATTGATATTGGGAAAAACCGAAATGGCAAAGAGACTGCTTGCTATAGATTTGTTGGTCTTCTATAGACCGAAGAACTTCGGATGGTCTTCTATAAACAAAAGACTTTTTACAAGTCTTCTACAGATAGGAAGCTTTTCTATGGATAGAAGTCCCTAGATAGCTCTAGAAGACCTTCTGAAGCTCTTCTATGGCTAGAAGACCTTCTGAAGCTCTTCTATGGCTAGAAGACCTTCTGAAGCTCTTCTATGACTAGAAGACCTTCTGAAGCTCTTCTATGGCTAGAAGACCTTCTGAAGCTCTTCTATGGCTAGAAGACCTTCTAAAGCTCTTCTATGGCCAAAAGACCTTCTAAAGCTCTTCTATGGCCAAAAGACCTTCTAAAGCTCTTCTATGGCCAAAAGACCTTCTGAAGCTCTTCTATGGCCAGAAGACCTTCTGAAGCTCTTCTATGGCCAGAAGACTTTCTGAAGCTCTTCTATGGCCAAAACACCTTCTGAAGCTCTTCTATGGCCAGAAGACCTTCTGAAGCTCTTCTATGGCTAGAAGACCTTCTGAAGCTCTATGGCTAGAAGACCTTCTGAAGCTCTTCTATGGCTAGAAGACCTTCTGAAGCTCTTCTATGGCTAGAAGACCTTCTGAAGCTCTTCTATGGCTAGAAGACCTTCTGAAGCTCTTCTATGGCTACAAGACCTTCTAAAGCTCTTCTATGGCCAAAAGACCTTCTGAAGCTCTTCTATGGCCAGAAGACCTTCTGAAGCTGTTCTATGGCCAGAAGACCTTCTGAAGCTCTTCTATGGCCAGAAGACCTTCTGAAGCTCTTCTATGGCCAGAAGACTTTCTGAAGCTCTTCTATGGCCAAAACACCTTCTGAAGCTCTTCTATGGCCAGAAGACCTTCTGAAGCTCTTCTATGGCTAGAAGACCTTCTGAAGCTCTTCTATGGCTAGAAGACCTTCTGAAGCTCTTCTATGGCTAGAAGACCTTCTGAAGCTCTTCTATGGCTAGAAGACCTTCAGAAGCTCTTCTATGGCCAGAAGACCTTCTGAAGCTCTTCTATGGCCAGAAGACCTTCTGAAGCTCTTCTATGGCCAGAAGACCTTCTGAAGCTCTTCTATGGCCAGAAGACTTTCTGTAGCTCTTCTATGGCTAGAAGACCTTCTGAAGCTCTTCTATGGCTAGAAGACCTTCTGAGGGTCTTCCATGCCTAGAAGACTTTCTGAAGCTCTTCTATGGCTAAAAGACCTTCTGAAGCTCTTCTATGGCCAGAAGACCTTCGAAGCTCGTCTATGGCTAGGAGACCTTCTGAGGGTCTTCCATGGCTAGAAGACCTTCTGAAGCTCTTCTATGGCTAGAAGACCTTCTGAAGCTCTTCTATGGCTAGAAGACCTTCTGAAGCTCTTCTATGGCTAGAAGACCTTCTAAAGCTCTTCTATGGCCAAAAGACCTTCTGAAGCTCTTCTATGGCCAGAAGACCTTCTGAAGCTCTTCTATGGCCAGAAGACCTTCTGAAGCTCTTCTATGGCCAGAAGACCTTCTGAAGCTCTTCTATGGCCAGAAGACTTTCTGAAGCTCTTCTATGGCCAAAACACCTTCTGAAGCTCTTCTATGGCCAGAAGACCTTCTGAAGCTCTTCTATGGCCAGAAGACCTTCTGAAGCTCTTCTATGGCCAGAAGACCTTCTGAAGCTCTTCTATGGCTAGAAGACCTTCTGAAGCTCTTCTATGGCTAGAAGACCTTCTGAAGCTCTTCTATGGCCAGAAGACCTTCTGAAGCTCTTCTATGGCCAGAAGACCTTCTGAAGCTCTTCTATGGCCAGAAGACCTTCTGAAGCTCTTCTATGGCCAGAAGACTTTCTGTAGCTCTTCTATGGCTAGAAGACCTTCTGAAGCTCTTCTATGGCTAGAAGACCTTCTGAGGGTCTTCCATGCCTAGAAGACTTTCTGAAGCTCTTCTATGGCTAAAAGACCTTCTGAAGCTCTTCTATGGCCAGAAGACTTTCTGAAGCTCTTCTATGGCCAAAACACCTTCTGAAGCTCTTCTATGGCCAGAAGACCTTCTGAAGCTCTTCTATGGCTAGAAGACCTTCTGAAGCTATTCTATGGCTAGAAGACCTTCTGAAGCTCTTCTATGGCTAGAAGACCTTCTGAAGCTCTTCTATGGCCAGAAGACCTTCTGAAGCTCTTCTATGGCCAGAAGACCTTCTGAAGCTCTTCTATGGCCAGAAGACCTTCTGAAGCTCTTCTATTGCCAGAAGACCTTCTGAAGCTCTTCTATGGCCAGAAGACTTTCTGTAGCTCTTCTATGGCTAGAAGACCTTCTGAAGCTCTTCTATGGCTAGAAGACCTTCTGAGGGTCTTCCATGCCTAGAAGACTTTCTGAAGCTCTTCTATGGCTAAAAGACCTTCTGAAGCTCTTCTATGGCCAGAAGACCTTCGAAGCTCGTCTATGGCTAGGAGACCTTCTGAGGGTCTTCCATGGCTAGAAGACTTTCTGAAGCTCTTCTATGGTCATGGGGAAATTTTTCAAATATTTTATTTGATATATTTAGCAACTGATTCATAAGCCAACCGCCCTTTTTTCTAAACAATTTGCCTATCAATGCACATTTTATCCGATATTCTCTTTCTTACCTCTCACCCAAATGATTGAATGATTCATTTGTTGTTTTGTTATTTTAAATCAAAACGTAATTAATTCTCTTAAATAGTTTGGTTATTGATAAATGCAGTATTACTCACCTCACCTTTTGTAATTAACGCTGATGATCTTGACAATGGTGACGAGGATGATAATGATGACGAAGTCGCCGACGATGATGGTGATGATATAGTTGATTTCATTTTGTTGTTTGTTTTGCAAATACTATTGTTCTATTTTTAGCAATAAATACACGACTATAAAACACTTAACAATCCCAAACACGCGAGCAAATATATAAATAAATATATACCGATGTAGGTGGGTATATATTGTTATAAACATTTGTTATCTATTGAAGGGGACTTAGATTTTGGGGGCATTTCCAATGCGAAGAAAAACAAAATAATAATTGAAATTGTTTTTGAATGATTGTCACATTTATACTTTTTATTTGGAAATTATTTCATAGTTTTTTCAATACACTGCAGTCCAGAAGAAAATTGTTTTTATACCCTACAACACTATGTGTTGCGGGTATTAAAAGTTTGATTGGGCCAGAATTTATGTAACACCTCGAAATATTGGTTTCCCATATAGGAAAGTATATATGGATCTTCCTAGCTCGCCGAGCTGAGTCGATCTAGCTATGTATGTCCGTCCGTCCGTCTGTCCATGTTAATTTGTAATCACGCTACAGGTCGCAATTACGGCCCGATCCTTACGAAATTTTGCACGAAGGTGGGGTTAGGGTCAGAATTGAAGCCTATTTCTTTTGGAGATGATCGCCAAATGTTTAGGGGTTGAAATGGACCAAATACTGAAAAAATGTCGGATTTTGCAGTAGCTATACAGGTCGCAATTATAGACCAATCGACGCGGAATTTCGCATGTAGCTAGAGTTTAGGGCGGGGTAGAAGCCTACCAATTTGGGTGGTCATCGGATAATATTTAGCGGGTAAAATAGACCATATCTTTTGTGTTGAAAAAATTCAAAATTTTTCAATAAACCGCGAATATTTTAAATCCCGGCGAAATCACAAAGCCATGACATGGTTACTTCTGATCTTTACATTGATGTTAATATCCAACAAAACGGATATATAGCAAAATATGTGCGATATATATGTTTATCAAAGAAGATATGCTTCGATTTCGAACTGATTTCGACAGTTTTCATTAATTCAGAATGGCCTCTTGGCAGGAAAGAAACAACGTCAAAAAAATCGCATAAAAATATCTCTCTAAAGATGAAAATATTGATTTTGTAAACTTTTCTCATGTTTTTTCAATTTTGTCATATTTTTGACATATTTTCATTTTGAATTAAACATTTGATAATATTTCTACAGCTAACAAAACTAAGTAGTTAGGATATAAGGATATCATATACAGATCGCATTTATGGCCCGATCCTTACGAAATTTTGCATGGGAATAAGATGAGGGTCAGAATAGAAGCCTACTCTTTTTGGAGATGATCGCCATATCTTTAGGGGTTGAAATGGACCAAAAAACTGCAAAATTGTCAGCAGGTCGTAATTATCACGCACATTTGAATGGGGGTTACCGGACATTGCAAAAGCCAAGCAGTTTTGAATGGCCATCCAAAAATATTCAATGTGTGAAATAATTTGCCAACTTTTGTAGACAAAATACGAAAATGTCCATTCCAGTGACCTTTTGGAGAATTCACAAATACAGGAAAGACGCACTTCTGACTATTTCGTTAATGCTGATTTCGTTGAAGAATATAGTCAAATGTCTGTATCTCATATAGATGCGTTTCAGTCAAAAACCAATAATAAATGTTAAAATTTTGCCACTTCTGAGAGATTATAGGTCTTTCGGAAATATTGGTTCCAGATCTAGGAAGACCATTTACGTGCAACATCTACCAATAAATTGGAAATGAGCAAATTAGTTTAAGTTGCTATTATTCGAAAATTAGAGAACGAAACCTGATGGTTTTCTATTATTATTTGTCACAATATCTTGTGGAATTCTTTCGAGTATCTCGCCTATATTAACTGTATCGTTTATTATAGTGTTGAAGGGTATTCAACGGTCGGCCCCGCTCGACTGTAGCCTTTGCTTAGTTGTTTACTATTGAAATTTTGTTTTTTTAATGGCAACCTCTTTTAAACTATATCATGTATTAGGGTTAGGTATGTCATAAGCATATCGATAATCTGAAAAGAAATAAGTAAATACAAAAAAATCATTATGAGTAAACAATTAGGGTTTTTTCATGAAAATTTTATTCGGACTAGCTAAGCTTATGAAGGCCAGAAGACCTTCTGAAGTTCTTCTATTGCCGAAGACCTTCTGAAGCTCTTCTATGGCCAGAAAACCTTCTGAAGTTCAGGAATATATATATATATATATGTATGTCTATATATATATATATATATATATATATATATGTATATATATATATATATATATATATATATATATATATATATATATATATATATATATATATATATATATATATATATATATATATATATATATATATATATATATATATATATATATATATATATATATATATATATATATATATATATATATATATATATATATATATGTATATATATATATATATATGGTATTAATTTGACGATTGAAAACAGTTGCAACTTCCAGCAACAATTTTGGCAAAATTGAGAGGTTGCTGTTGAGCGAAAATTAAACGTTCGTCTCAAAGTTGAACTCAAACTTGTAAGTAAGCGACTTGTTCTAATTGAGTTGTAGTTCAAGTTAGAAATCACAGCGATCATACGTGTTCATTTGTTTGGTTGTATGACAGGGGAATTTTTATCTTGGAATTCTTTTCTCGACGATTGGGATCATACCATAGACAAATGAAGGTATAGACTAAAAAGTTTTAAAATTTTCCCTTCCGGCAGATGTCACTATTGTTGATCTTGGGCCAGTCAAGTCACTCAGGGCTAGTGAAGTCACTCGACTTCGAAAACAATTTATTCATTTTTCTGCTATTTAAATTCTATATTTTTATATTTCACGACATATTTATATCATGTAAAAGTAAACAAAATCGCTGTTTCGTTTTTAATTGATAAATAATAAAGAATCATAAAAATATTCAATATTTTGTATTTTGAGAGAATTGAGTGAGTCTACTGAACCTCTCTCACAGCATGAACGACATCTATTGAAGCACTTTTTTCGAAGATAACAGATGAGACAACTTTTTAGTCTATACCTAATTTGTCTATGATCATACCACATCTCTCAAAATGCTAATGCCATAGATATATTGAAGTAACTCACAAGCCACAGATTCCAATGAAATTAAATATACGAACAGTATAAAAAGAAAACATTGGTATCTACTACCAGGGTCCATCAATTAAACTTACCCCTATTATGGAGCCCCTTGAGTTATGGCCTCAGCTTTGAAACGTACGTATTTGTGTCAGAGTTCAATGGACTTTTTTTGAAATTGTTTACAATAATTGTTTTGAATTTCATCATGACCGTGTAAGCACAAAAACAACTACGCATTATTTTCCAATTACAATGGGTCAGCGTTTGTTGTTGTCGTTTTTTGAATTTTTCTTTTTGCATCCATCAACAAAGAAAGCAATGTTGATCAGATTAATTTTTTCTTTTGCAAGTTTTTTTTGGGAAATATGGAGCAAACACATTTAAATTATATTGAATCAAGTTTATGTTTACAAAATGTGTATATTTTTTACTACATGATATGATTGCGAATTATTGTTCAAAGAAAAGGAAGCCAGGCGCAACCTTAACATAGAAAAATCTTTAAAATTTATAATTACGCGGACAGACGATATTAATCAAACAACGAAGCAAGTGGAACTGAATTGGGATTTAAATGTGGATCACCTCACACCCCACAAATTCCATTCAACAAACAGGATGAAATTGAAACATTGATACCAATCATCAGAATACAACAATAAAGTAACGGGATAACAAATTCAAAGAGATCGCACTCGCACTTTTATTTTGATTTGTTTTGTTTTGGGTGAATGATGCTGAGAGGAGTGGAGAGAAAGCATAGTATTCATCCAAGTTGCAATCAAACATTTAAACAAACGACTTGTTCTAACTATATTCTAATCTAAGTGAGGGCTCAAATCGATTATACATGTGCATATGCATGGTTGGCGATTGTTGGCGATCTTACCCCACTTTCAACAATGCGATGAAGCCGTATCAAATGATATGTACCCTGTGTAGCCATATGGCTGAAGGTATAACAAGTAAAAAAGCAGTAAGTTCGGCCGGGCCGAACTTTGAATACCCTCCACCATTTGGAACGAATTAGAAAATTTCCAAAAAAAAAAATAAAATCCATTAAAAATTCTTTGAAAATCTTTAAAATATCTAATATAGGAAGGTGCCGATATGGGGGGATATACGATATTGTGGACCTATAAAGGCAAATCTATGTCTGCGTGTAAAGTACACACAAGGAACTCCTTGTGTGGATTTTCAGATGATTCCATTGGAAAAGTGGCTAAAATCATCAAAATACGGGAATATAGGGGAGTACCGTTATATGGGGGATATACGATATTGTGGACCTATATAGACAATTCCGTTTGAGGGGTAAAGTGCTCACAAAGAACTCCGTGAGTGGGTTTTCAGACAATACGATTGGAAAATGGGGCTAAAATCATCAAAATACCGAATATCGGGGGTACCGTTATATGGGGGCTATACGATATTGTGGACCTATATAGATAATTCTCTGCCGAGGTATAAAGTACCCACAAGGAACTCCTTGTGTGGATTTTCAGACAATTCCGATGAAAAATGTGGGTAAAATCATAAAAATACCGAATATCGGGGGGTACCGTTATATGGGGCCTATACGATATTGTGGACCTATATAGATAATTCTCTGCCGAGGTATAAAGTACCCACAAGGAACTCCTTGTGTGGATTTTCAGACAATTCCGATGAAAAATGTGGGTAAAATCATAAAAATACCGAATATCTGGGGGTACCGTTATATGGGGGATATACGATATCGTGGACCTGTATAGACAATTCTCTCTCAGGGGGTAAAGTACTCACAAGGAACTACTTGTGTGGATTTTAAGACAATTCCATTGAAAAATGTGGCTAACATCATCAAAATACCGAATATCGGAGGTACAGTTACATGGGGGATATACGATATTGTGGACCTATATAAACAATTCCGTTTCAGAGGGTAAAATGTCCACAAGGGACTCCTTTTGTGGAATTTCAGACAATTCCATTGAAAAATGTGGCTAAAATCGTCAAAATACCGAATATCGCGGGGTATCGTTATATGGGAGCTATACGATATCGTGGACCTATATAGATAATTCTCTGCCGAGGTATAAAGTACCCACAAGGAACTCCTTGTGTGGATTTTCAGACAATTCCGATGAAAAATGTGGGTAAAATCATAAAAATACCGAATATCGGGGGGTACCGTTATATGGGGCCTATACGATATTGTGGACCTATATAGATAATTCTCTGCCGAGGTATAAAGTACCCACAAGGAACTACTTGTGTGGATTTTCAGACAATTCCATTGAAAAATGTGGCTAAAATCATCAAAATACCGAATATCGGGGGTACCGTTATATGGGGGCTATACGATATCGTGGACCGATATAGCCCATCTTCGAACTTGACCTGCCTGCAGACAAAAGAGAGATCTGTGCAAAATTTTAGCATCCTATCTTAATTCGTTTAGACTGTAGCGTGATTACAACAGACGGACGGACAGGTCTAAATCGTCTTAGAATTTTACGCTGATCAAGAATATATATACTTTGTTGGGTCTAAAATGATTATTTCGATGAGTTACAAACGGAATGACGAACTTAATATACCCTCCATACTTTTTTTGGTGGAGTGTATAAAAATACTGCTACGGGAATTGGTTCACCTCACAACCCACAAACAGGTAGAGTAATAGTATCTCTATGACATCAATTAAACTTACCCATTGTATCATAGAGTCCAACTCCTTTCAATTATTTTCTCAATTTCGAAGCCACTGTACATCACACAGTTCAATGTACTTCTCCAAAAGTTACAAATGTACAAATTTTGTTTTGAATTTCATCATGACCGTAAGCCCAAAAACAATTACGCATTATTTACACTGCCTCAGCGTATAATGTTGTAGCTTTTTTAACATCCATCAATTAAGAACATCAGATTCTTATTTTCTTTTGCTTTATTATTAAACCCAGTTTATTTCCACAGAATTTTTAAGTCACAGCATTTTTTTTTAATCAAACGAGACGATCGCAACATATTTTCAGTTTAATATGATTCAAATCCTTCTTGGCACAACATTAACTTGGAAAATACCGAAAAATCGAAAACTACGCGGACGGACGGTTTAAATTGAACAGCGGCGAGAATGGGACTGAATTGGGAGTTAAAATTGGATCACCTCACACCCCACAAATTCCATTGAAATTAATAAGACAAACAGGATGAAATTGAAACATTGATACCCTTCAAAATAATAATACAACAAAAAGGTAACGGGATAACAAATCCAAAGAGATCCCCAAATGATATCAATGACAACAACAATTTAGAGCGATACCCACTAATTTTTATTTGTATTGAGTGAGTTAAACTGAGAGGAGTGGAGAGATAACGTAGGTTTTATCAATGTTTCCATCAAACTTGTAAACACACGACTTGTTCTAACTAAATTCCAATTGAAGTAAGGCATGAAATCGATCATACATGTGCATGTGTTTGGTTGTATGACTGTGATTGTTTGAAAAATGTTTACAAAATCTGTTTTGAATGTCGTCATGACCGTAAGCACAAAAACAATTACGAATTATTTACACTGGCCGAGCTTATGATATGTTGTCACTTTGTCACTTGTGTTACATCCATCAATAAAAGAGGCAGAGATCAAATACTTATTTTCTTTTGCTTTGTTATTAATCCCACTTCATGTTCACATCATTTTCAAATCATTTAAAAAAACCGAGACGATCGCGATATACTTCTAGTTGAATATAAACAAAAATCTAGGCCTTTTTGGCACAACATCAACTCAGAAAATATTGAAAAATCGAAAATTACACAGACAGACGATATTCATCAAATGGCGACGCAAAAATAACTGGATTGGGAGTTAAAATTGGACCACCTCACACCCCACAAATTCCATTGAAATTAATAAGACAATCAGGATGAAATTGAAACATTGATACCCATCCAAATAATAATACAACAATAAGGTAACGGGATTACAAAGAGATCAACAATCGATTGAAACCAATTGCAACAACAATAATAGAGACTAAAATATAAACTTGATTTTGGTTTTTGCTGTGAGAGAGTGTTGTTGAGAGGAGTTGGGCGGAAATAGAACATACATCCCAGTTGGACTCAAACTTGGGGATGTTCGTTAAGTATACCAACAACTAGTTCTAATTCAAAATGAATTAAAAGTTTGAGATCAAATACATACATATCTCTAGTAGTATGGGGGATATGTTAAGTTTGTAACACGTCGAAAAATCCTTCTCTGGCTTTCGAACGGAATGAAGTCGGTTGTTAAAATTTCACTTAGATGTAATTTAGGTCATATAGCCCCTCCATATAACTGTATCGAGAGATATAAAGAGTTTTGTTTTAGTCACTTTTTCAAACCACAATTTCATGTACATTGGCAGTTTTTGTACCCAGTATGTAGGTAACATTCTTACATAGATATTTTTATAAAGTACAAGTTTTGGAATTTTTTTGAATCTGGTGTTTGGAGTTCGTAATGGGTGGGTACTACTTGCTATGACAGAAAGTTATGTGTACAGATACACGTCTTCGCATAGCCTCATATAATATCTCCCTTTTTTCCATATTTTGATGATTTTAGCGGCGTTTTCCAACTGAATTATAGTATCCATCATACTTAGTATGAGGGGTATATTAAGTTCGTCATTACGTAACATAACAAAGTATATATATTCTTGATCAGCGTAAAATTCTGAGACAATTTAGCCCTGTCCGTCCGTCCGTCCGTCTGTTGTAATCACTCTAGAGTCAAAACGAATAAAAATAGGAAGCTAAAATTTGGCACAGATCAGTATTATGTCTGCAGGCAGGGCAAGTTTGTAGATGCGCTATATCGGTCCACGATATCGTATAGCCCACATACAAAGTTATTCCCCCCGTTATTCGATATTTTGACGATTTTAGAGACATTATTTACCGAAAATGTTTCAAACTTCGTATTTAGAATTTTAATAAAAAAAAATACAGGCCCACGTCTTCGTATAGCCTCCATATAACGGTACCTTCCAATATTTGGTATTTTGATGGTTTTAACGAGATTATTAACCGGAGCTATTTTAAATTTTTTATTTAGAGTTCGTAATGGGAACTACAGTTTATGACAGAAAATTGTCTATGCAGGTACAGGCCCTATATTCGATATTTTGACGATTTTAGATACAATATTCACCGAAGTTTTTTGAAATTTCTTATTTGTATTTCCTAATAGGTACTACAGCCTGTGAGAGAAAATTATCTATGCAGGTCCAAGTCTTCGTATAGCCCCAATATAACGGCACCTCCCTATATTGCGTATTTTGATGATTTAAGCTACATTATTCAGCTGATTTTTTTTTTTCAAGTTTCGTATTTGAATATTGTAATGGCTTATGACAAAATTGCTTATGCAGGTCTTTATATAGATTTTAACAAAATTTTTAACGGATTTTATTTTATTTGGAACGAATTTGGACATTTTCAAGAAAATAAAAATAAAAAAAATATTTTTTTGCACAGAAAGGGAAGCGTTAATCCTTTTTTGTTTCAACTTTTCAAATCCAAATATTTGAGTCAGTTCTAGGTCAGGTGCAAAAAGGGATAATATCGGTCCTCTCCATCAAGTACCTTCCCCACAAAGGGTCAAAATTTTAATAATTACAACTCTTATATAATGTGATGTAAGAGTCGATTGTCTCAAGCCTCACACATCCCAATATTTGTATGAACCCAAGATCTGGCGTTAAGATGGAATATATCGGTTCACTCCTTCTGGTAACTCCCCCAATAAAAAGGTGGAAATTTTGAATTTCCATTAAGCTCATAAAACGTGAAACTAACATCCGATTTCATTTAGTCTTGGTACATCTAAAAATTTCTATCAACACAGGATCGGTTATGAAGACGGTAGATATCGAACCATTCCTTCTGGTACCTCCCCCACAAAGGGACAAAGTTTAAATAAGCAAAACATTAAAAAATCCGAAATGAGCATTCGATTCTCTTTATATTTCACACATCCCATTATGTCTACTAACACAAGATCTGTTGTGAAGATGGAATATATCGCTCCACTCCTTCTGGTACCTCTCCCACAAAGGCTCACAATTTTGAATATCCATGAAGCTGTTAAAACGCGAAATGAACATCTGATTCCATTTAGACTTCGTACATCTCAATGTTTCTATCAACGCAAGATCGGTTATAAGGATAGTAGAGATCGGACCATTCCTTCTGGTACCTCCGCCACATATGGTTAAAGCTTTTGATAAACAAGTCGCTCAAAAAAGTCAAATAAATTATATATATCTGCGAACCCCTTCTGGTACCTCACCCACAAAGGGTCGCAATTTTCAATACTTTTATCTGTAATAACTTGCTATGCCTAAAGAATATGAAATGTATCGGAATTTATTAATTTCCAAAAAAATTGATATAAATGTTCGGGTTTTCTTGTAATTTTGCCCATATCAATATTTTTATCTGTATTAGATGAAGTATGAGAATGGCTTACTTTGGTCCGCTACATCTGTTACCTCACACTTATATCCACATTTTCCAAAAATTTGCACATATCTCATATAAAGGGAAGGAAGAAGTCCATACCTGGCACATTGCAATATTTATATCATATTTATTTAGGTCCTATACGAAATGGACACTATTGGCCCATTCATTTGGAACCTGCTTAATGGAGGGTCAACAGCTTGAATAATCATAACACAAGTCAAAATGTATTTAAATAATCGGACATAGGCTGAGAGTAAACATCTGTCGGCAAACTCGACTGATACTTTTTAACTTGTTTTTAGAATGTGTTTATATGCTGGGTCTACTGTTCATTTTCCATCTTCCAAATATCCAACCCAATTACGTATTTTATCTCCCCGTTTTCTTGAATGATAATATTAATTTGACACTATACCATCGCTTCGTCGCATCATAATTATAGCGGATTCAATATTCAGTACATCGAGTTATGCCCATTTAAATTGATATTCTGCATAAACCACTGTGCATTACGATGTCTGCATACGATTCTCTTTACAGTTCAATGCCCTCTTTCCCCTTGCAGATATCGCGACGGATGATGATACTGGCTTTGTTGCTTTATCACTTCTCACTAAGTTGTTTACAATATTTCATGCGGTTGGCGGCTGTAAATTTTGTTTTGAATTTCACCATAACAGTAAACGACAACAACAGCAACATCGGCAGCAGCAGCAACAATAAATGCACACATATTTTGATGACACACTTTGGCAATGTTGTTGCTGTTGTCTATTTATTTTTTTTTTACATTCTATCTACCTACATAAGTATTTTTCAAATTCATTCAGTTTCACTTTTTCCGCTTTGCTATTTTCACCTATTACAAAATACAACATTTCTAGAAAGCTATCGTTTAATACATCTTCGTTAATGTTCTGCCAACATTGTTTACTCGCGCACACACAACATGTTTGTCAATCGGAAGAAAGAGAGGAAAAAATTATGTTTGTGACAAACACAAACAAACAAAACAAAAAATTACATTAACATTGTTTGGTACCTCAGTCACCCATCCAACTATCAAACAGCCAGCCAGCCAGCCAATCCATCCATCAATGATGGGGATTGAGTGTGAGTAGATTTTCATCAAACAATTGCAAACATAAAACTGAATGGGGAACGACCGTGGGCTCACACCGCACATACCACACAAATTCCAATGAAGAACATCATACGGACATACAACATACAGTGAGGAGGAAAAAACAACATAGAGCCTCACAACCTCCTCTACGACACACACACAAGAGTCAGCCAAAACATAACGGTACAAACAAAACAAACCCCAAAACAATAACAAAGCTACAGGCTAGTTGGATGGCTGGCTGGTTGGTTGGCTGACTGTTAGGTAGGCTTAGCAAATGCACTTGTTTTGATTTTTTTCTTCATAAGACGAAAACAAGACATATAACAACAACATTCTTGAAAGCTCTGGTTGTGTGTTGTTCGGTGATGTCAACTTAAAATGGTTAAGCAAATCGCCAAGTCATTAAAATATGGTTTGGAAAAAAGTGAAAGGGGAAATTCGTACAATTTTCAAGAGAATTAGTTTTAAATGGTTTTTAAAATTGCTACAAAAATGTAAAGTGGCGAAAAAAAGTAGAAAACTTAACACCAATGTAGTAGTTTGCAGAAAAAGAGAATAAAAAACCCCAAAATTTAACTGGCAAAAATATATCCTTTGCCAGAAGTAATTCACAGTAGGTATTTCGTTAAAGCTCATAGGGGGTTAGAGATGCAGAAATAAGTTAAATTGTCCGATCTAAATATAGCTGAACATGTTAACATTTTGTGGGGGAGGTACCAGAAGTAGTGGAGCGAAATATCTCTAATTTACAATAGATTTATGGTAGATAAAAATATTGATATATACAATGATGTTTGAAGAAAATCTATGACTTCTTATAGGGGTTATAATTATACAAAACGTTAACACCTTGCTGGGGAGGTTCCAAAAGAATATTTATATAAATCTATGGTTTGTAGAAATTTGAAGAAAAAAAGGCTGACTTGTTTCGCATCTTATAAAAGTTATATGTACGAAGTTTGAAAAGAGTATCCAAAATTTTGACCCGTTGTGGGGAAGTACTAGATCTAGAGAGATTTTAGGACTAGTGTAAATGCATTACTACTAAGCAATGTGGAAACCAAATGAAGTAGCACGACGAAAAAATCCTAAAATAAAGATAAAGAACGAAGTAAGGAAGATGGTATGATTACGAAAAAAGTCAAAGAGAAACGACACCAACGTGAGTGTTAAAGATTGAAATCTCGAGCAGTTTTCAAAAAAAAAAAAAAAACGAGTAAAACAGCAGCTAAGCTCGGCCGGGCCGAACATTTAGTACCCTCCAACATTTGGAAGGAACTTGAAAAATTAGAAAAAAAATCCGAAAACTACCACTACTTAAGATGAAACCGTTAGAGTGGGACTATACGAAAATCTGAACCAGCATACGATTTTTTTGTCATAGGCTGTAGAACCTTTACGAACTTTAAATATGAAATTTGTTACAATTCCGGTGAATAATGTTGCTGAAATCATCAAAACACAGAGTATCGGGCGGTTCCGTTATATGAGGGCTATACAAAACGTGGACCGGCATGGTCCATTTTCGAACATAACCTATCTACTGGTAAACTATGTATGTATGCAAAATGTTAGCCTTCTATCTTAATTTGGTCGATAAGATAATGTGATTACAACAAACAGACGGACATCGCTAGATCGTCTTAGAATTTTACTCTGATCCAGAATATATACTTTGTAGGGATTATTATGAACATTTCTGGGAGTTACAAACGGAATGACAAAGCTAATATACCCTCCATAGAATAGTGGAGGTACAAACAACATAGAAGCTACAACAGAGGAAGGACAACAAAGGTTCCATCTAAAAAATATTATTAAAAGGAGGATGTATACCCTTCTTATGAAGAAGACAATGAAATTCTGCGATATACAGAAACCGACATATATGAAGCAGGTCGATTATGCGCTTGGAAGCAAGTTATGATCATTTATTTTATTCGCAGGCATAATAGATACTACACCCTAACAGAGCTGTTGCTTTTTTCTTTCAACATTAGAGGTGAGAACACATCGGCTGGCTTATTTGGAAAAGGTGCGGTGGGCCAAAATCCAACTAAGTCAACCTAAAACTTCTTTATTCCTCTACTAAGAAGCCAGCCGAAGACTTCAGCCAGTCAAAAAAGCTTTTTATATACTTTCACCTTTAGTCCTTCGAGCTACAGAAGCAATTGATTTCATTCTCAACAAAAAGTGTTATGATTTTTCCGATTATATACTAAAGGAAGGGGCTGATACTGCCAATTTACGCATCTGACTTAGCAATGACAAAAATATTAGGATTTACCAACATTGAGACAAAAATCGAACGAACCTTTCTCTTTCCATGAGATTAATTATTTTCTTTTAAAAATTTTGATATTTTGTTGGGGAGGTGCCTGCAGGAATGGATCGATATTGCCCACCTCCGAACTCGATCTAAGTTTGGTAATAATATTACGATCTGTACAAGAAAGTTTCTGCCATTAAAAACGATTCCCGTGAAAACTGTGACAAAAAATTCTCAAAATACCGAATATCTGGAGGAAACCTTAAATCTGTTGGTACAGTTATATGGGCCCTATATAGCCCATTTTCAATACCAAAAGTCCTGCAGACCTTAAACACATCTGAGCAAAATATCATCAACCTACTTCATTTTGTTCGGAAGGTAGAGTGATTTCCACAGACGGCCAGACACACGGTCGGAATCATGGAATGACAAACTTAATATACCTTAATATCGTGGATGTTATACAAAAATAGAATACCAATGTAATTACTTTCCAATGAATTTTGCACCATTTTAAGATATAAATAAAAATTGACCGCATCCCTATTCTACTCTGAATTACAAACATTTTGGTATATTTTGTATAAAAATTGCTGCAGTAGTTCCCAAATTACACCTCATTATAAAATGTCCCCCAATTTAATCAGCAGAAATCAAATAAAAACACGAAGTAGTCATTACAGGTTGCATTGTTTTCATTTGGTTGTGGTGTTGTTGTTCTTTTTCCTTGATGCAGGGGGAATACCAACAAAATGTAGTATTTGTGAATTTTTTTGCGCGCCCTTTTTTAACCAGCCAGCCAGCCAACGAACCAATAAACCAGCAATCATAACAAAATAACACAGATAGGAACATTGTGGAATAGAGTATAAATGAGTCTCTTCACTTAACTGTACTCTTCTCAGCAGTGGATTGTGTTTCTCTTCTCTTGGTGTTTTCACTGGATGAATACCCCGAAAGGCCATTGTTCCGTTTTGTTGTTTACTACACAGCTCACAACAGTGCTGATGGTTGGTGGTTCATTTCCAGTTGTTCTCTCTGTGTAGGCCACAGCCATAGATTTCGTTCATGTGTGTGTTGGTTTGTGTGCATTTTGTTTTTTTTTGTTCTTTTTAATATGGGGAATGCCTCTGCGCAAATACACACACTCTGTTCGATTGAGTGTGACTGACTGTGGCTGCTTTTTCTGTGCAATGTAATGACAGTTTATTTCAAATTTGGTGCGATACGGACGTTGTTCATTTGTTTGATTCATTTTTAAACTGAAGTTGGCGCGTATCGGACGTTGTAGCGGAAAGAAAATATTGTACAAAAATACAAAAGAAAATCAGAAGCGTTTTACTATTCAAAACAAAAATATCTATCACAACAACAACAAATGCAAAATAAACAAAACAAAGATTTTTTTTGGTAAACAACCAAAAAAGAATAATATATTTTTTTCTTTTGAAAAAAAAATATGAAAGAAATTTAAATTGCAAATAAAGAAAATTTTTGAAAAAAAAAATTAACAAAGAAAATAAAAAGAACGCACAAAATTTTTGGAATTTTGTGAGAAAACAGAAAAAGTAGTCTGAGAAAAAAATATTCCAAAAAAATTGGAATATATGAAATTGTGAAATTCATATTTAAGAAAAATGTGCAAGAATTTTCCCAAAAATAAAACAAGGCCTACTTGATGGCGAAAATCATGGCTTTGATTGAATTACAAGTGAAATAAAATTAAAATAAAAAATATATCTAGCTATTGTGCATACAAATAAATAAAGACTTCTACTTGGAAAATAGTAGAAAAAGTCAACATCAACCTTAAATTGCCTTGCATTGAATTGATTACAAAGAAAAGAGAAAAAAGTTTTGAATTGAATTTTATTTTTTGAAATTTCTCTGTGCATTAAAAACAAACAAAAAACAATTTGTAAACAAAACAAAAAACCATTGCAAAAGGTTGTGGCCCACATTGAGGATTACCAGCCAGCCAGCCAGTCAACCACCTTTTCAATAGCATCCACAAAACCAGACAAGAATTCATTTCTTGATTGAATTAGAAAAGAAAATAAAATCACAACAATAACAAAGCAAAACAAGAAAATATTTCGTTTTCAAAAAATATAAATTACAAACAATAATAACAACAACTTTATTGTAACAAAGTGAAATTGTTGCAACATTTTACCACAACAAACAACAACAACAACAGAGCCCCATTAAAACGGGAACCAAGTTATACCAAATAAAGGCCTCCTCATGAAATGTAAAAGTTGGTCCAATAAAATCAACAATTTTGTTGTGCGCCGATTGAAGTTTATGAAGGTAAATATGCGTTTTTTCTTATCAAAAATATTTGCTAAAAAAATTAAGTAAAAATTTTTAAGTAGAAACTTGAATTTTTTTTTTTTTTTGAAACCGTGGTCTGTTTTAAGGCCATTTTTCCCAAAAAGGGAAATTATTTGAAAAAAATTGTTTATTAATTTTTTTTATCAACAAATTTGTTTTATAAAAATATTTTTTTTTTTTGTTTAAAACATAATTTTGAAGTTTATGAAGGTAAATATGCGTTTTTTCTTATCAAAATATTTGCTAAAAAAAATTAAGTAAAAATTTTTAAGTAGAAACTTGAATTTTTTTTTTTTTTGAAACCGTGGTCTGTTTTAAGGGCATTTTTCCCAAAAAGGGAAATTATTTGAAAAAAAATTGTTTATTAATTTTTTTTATCAACAAATTTGTTTTATAAAAATATTTTTTTTTTTTTGTTTAAAACATAATTTTTCAAAATAATTTCTTCGTGTGAAAATTACTATAATTTTTATTGAAATTTGGTGCTCGAAAATATTGAGTGTCAACCGAAAAATATTTCTCATCGTGAATAAATTAATAATTAATAAATTATTCATTATTAATCTTATTAAAATTTGTCATGAAAGAAAAAAATCGTTTGCAACTCAAAAATATTTTTAATATAAAAATTTTCCCCGTTCATAATTTTTTGAAACAATGATTTTTTTTCGAATAATTTATAAAAAAAAAATGGTCATTAACCCTAAAAAATTCCCATAAAATAATTAAAATTAAAAATATGTTTCAATAAGCAATACATTACTAACATAGTTATTTCATAAAAAGACATAAAAACTAATTTTTTTTTTGAAACATATTTTTGAGAAAGTTTTATTTTTTATTTTTTTTATTGTCATAGATATATATTCTTTTTTCGAAGAAAAAAAATAGTTTTCAAGCCAAAAAAAAAAACATGTAAAAAATCTGTAAGTTCGACCGGGCTGAACTTCTAATGCCCTCCATAGCATCCATTACGAACTTCAAATACCAAATTTGAAACAATTCCGGTGAATGATGTCGGTAAAAACATTAAAAATACCGAAAATCATGAGGTACCGTTGTATGGGGGCTATACGAAGACGTGGACCCGCACAGACAAATTTCTGTTTTAGGCTGTAGTATCCATTACGAACTTCAAATACCAATTTTGAAATAGTTTCGGTGAATAAGGTCTCTACAATCATCGAAATACCGAATATCGGGAGGTACCGTTGTATATCAATACCAAAAGTCCTGCAGACATAATATACATTTGAGTAAAATTTTATCAAACTACTTCATTTCGTTCGGAAGCTACAGTGATTTCCACAGACGGACGGTCATCGCTAATTCAACATAGAATTTTATGGGTCTAAAATTTTGTTGGGTCTAAAAAAACTTTATATAACCTCCATACTATGGTGGAGGGTATAAAAAAATAATTTTTCCCCAAAACATAGAAAATATAAAGTAGCAATCAATTATTTAGTTGATTTAAAGCTATTGACAAAGTTTTCCTGCTAAAAATATCATATATTCACTTGTTTAAAGTAAATTTTGAATATTTACATATTTTTATTTATTTTTCAATATAATATTTAAAATATATATATATTGTTTAAAAATTAAAAAATATACTTTTGTTAATACCATGGTAAAATGTAGAAAGTAAAGCCATTTCAAATAAGAATATCCACCTTTGCTTTTTATGTCATTTAACTGATCGA
This sequence comes from Musca domestica, assembly GCF_030504385.1. Classification (NCBI taxonomy): domain Eukaryota; kingdom Metazoa; phylum Arthropoda; class Insecta; order Diptera; family Muscidae; genus Musca; species Musca domestica. The sequence continues at coordinate 973,216 of NW_026712189.1, read as the reverse complement.
AATTCACTAAATAGAAAACTGATTCCATTTCTGATTCGTGGATTTGTAAATAAAGATTCTGAAAGTTGCACACACCTTTTTCATTCTTGAAAATTTTTAAATACATTTTTGTTTCCTATTTTTTTTTTTCCTGTAATATTTTCTCAACTTCAATTAAAAATACGTACCATTCCAACCTATTTCCGAAATATATTCTAATTTTCCAACTTATTTTTTCTCCGACATTAAAAATGCTTATTTTCAAAATATTATGTCAACACCTACATACAATACAATTGTTCAACAAAATTGATCTTTTCAAAAATATTTGTTCTATTTATATTTTCCATTTAAAATTAAATAATTAACAATTTTTATTAATCCATCAAAAATGTTTCATCATGAACCAATTCCAGTCAACATCCATCTCAATAACCTTTGAACCTTTTTGATGTAAGGTGTACTTCCTTCCTATGTTGTTTACTACCTACCTACCTATCTATAGCTATAATGTTGTAAAAGTATTCTTCTCTCTGTTACATATTTTACATGTGAACCACCACATAAGTATGTCCCTGTGTGTTGGTGTTGTAAGTTGTATATTGAATTCCATCCCCCCATTCTCCCCTATAAAAGACTTATTTTATTTCTTTTAACGAAAATTACAGCAAATAAAGCACTTTGGCCTTATTGAAATTGTCATCATAACAGAGAGAGATAGAAAAGAGATGGAAGAGAAATTAAAATTTAAGAGCCCACCTAGTTTACCTTCTTGTGGATTCTAAGAGAAAATTGTATGGACTTCATGTTCATTTTCTCTCTCGCTCTCCCATTTTCAGAGGAATGTTGTTTGTTTGTTTGGTTGCCAGCCTCTGCCATAAAACCCTGTGGCTGGCGCAAAAAAAAAAAAACGTAAACAAACCATTAAAATTGCCATAAAAGTATTTTCATTTTTATCGATTTTGTTGTTGTTCCCATTCGTTGACGTCGACGTTGCTGCTGACGCTGCTTGCTGTTGTTTGCCTTGTGTAAAGCGCCAAGCAAAACAAGTATAACACAACACAGCAAAATGAAATAAACCCACCAAACAGTGCGAAGCACACAACACTACACAAATGGGACTTTGTTTTTAATTTTTTTTTTTTGTAAACAGAGAATATGAGAAAGAGCAACACAACACAACAACAATTGAAATAAAAAAACTTAACCGTTGCTTTTTGTTGTTGGTGTTATTGTTGTCTTCGTTGTTATAATTATGTGCTGAGTTCAGCAACAAGGAAGCGAAATATTAAACTCCCCTAAGACAACAAAAAATGAAAACAAAAAAACAATTAATAGTAAAAAAAATAATGCTGAGAATCATATGAAGCTAATGGCTGTCTGGCTGTGTGTTATGGGGCGGTAGGAAGGAGAATATAAACAAACTTCATATGGAGGCCAAATTTCTCAAATGAAGCTTTGAAAATGAAACCAAAGCAAAAAAAAAAAAAAAAGAATGATGAAAGGTATTCTTATTTAATGTGTGCTGGGGACACAGTCTAGTATAACAGTTGCAAACATAATAATAACAACAGCAAACTATCATCTACCAGACATAAACACAGACTTTTTTTGTGTCAGTGAGGAGGCTCCGGCTTGCTTGCTTGCCTATGCATGCTAGCAGCAGATAGGTACCTAACAGACTGCAAAATTGCAAGAAAAATGAGCACACTATGACGCCAGCTACATTGAGACATACAACAACAACAACAACACGGATCAGACAAGAACACAACTACACAATTTTAGTGCAATAATAAATCAGTATTAAATAACAAAATTCCAACATTAGGCGGAGGAAGAGGAGGAGGGAACTATATAGATAACTGCTTGGTATTAAGAGTTTGATTGGCAGTAGGCGACGCAGAGGGATACTGTAAAATAGTATGTTTTTTAATTGGTAGGACCATTTGGGCGTCACTTCGGCTCTCAAAAGAGACAAATTCCAGAGGGGGCATCATTTTCAAAATAAGCTGTATTATAAATTTTTCTTTGTAGCTGCATATTTAGCTTAAAGTACGTCCCTAAGAACTTTAAAATTCAACATTCCAAAATATCCCACCTATTGAAAAAAATTATGATAAACTTTTCGGCTTTTATGGAGGAGGTACCAGAAGGAGTGGACTGAACAGATTTCTAGTTGGAAGATCTATTTAGATATACCAAACTATAAAGAATCGCTTCGGAAGTTATGAGAGATATAACTTTCGAAAATGTTACCCTTTTTGGCGGAGATACTAGAAGAGGTGAACCGATGTATATCATCTTCACACTAGATCTTGTCAGATGATCGTTTTATTATCCAAATGTATACCCTTTGTGGGGGAGGTAACAGTAGTACTGAACTGCTGCAATATCGTGCGAACCAGCCAGACAGACAGACAGACAAACGGACACCCCAAGATCGACTACCAACTTCCTAAAACGGATTTTGTAAAAAAGAGACCTAGTGTCTAAAACATTTCGATGAGACACGTTTTGGTCATATGAAATGATATATACTCTCTGTAGTCGTATGGTTGAGGGTATAAAAATAAGGTTACAAAATATATTCCTCGAATCTCCACGATTAATAAGTTCTCTCATATCAAGTTCAATATCTCTGTTGTCAAGCCCTAAGAAGAGCACTATGAGAATTTAATTTAATTTGCATTTTTTGCAAATTTTGCTTCCGATTGACTCCGTTTGAATGCAACCAATTCTATATTCTGGCATAAATTACATACCAAGCCTAATGTAGGGCATTCAATCACATATTCACATACAAAGTCCATGTTTTGACGACGTCGACGGTGATAGTTTTGCGTGTGCTCATACGTGTGTGTGTGTGTGTTGGTGTGTCTGTGTACATGTGCGTGTTTGCCTTTACCAGACAATAACAAAACCCCCCTTACCCACCAGAACGGCAACCTTCTCCATAAGTCAAAACCCACATAAAATATAGAGTGCATGCAGTTTTGTTGTGCACTCATAAAATTGAGGTTACATACTACAACAACAACAAGATAAATACGAACAACAACAAAACATTATAAATGAAAACAAAAATACAGCAGAATAAAACAATAACAACATTACAATGTAATATCATGTTATAATGATACACACAGAGAGGAGGCGAAGGGAGAGAGAGTGTAAATAGAGACAGCAATGGTGTAACTGAGCATAACTCTGGTGAGACTCCTCTCGGTGAGAACATTTATTTTACATTGAGATTGTCTTGCTGCTGTTGTTGTATGCGCAACCTCGCATTGGAGCCACTTGTATTTGGCTTGGTATTGTTGTTATTATTACTTGTCTCTCACAGAGGAAATTGCGTGTGTGTAATGTTGTTATTGTTTGATAATGCTGCTGCCACCGCTGCTTTGTTGTGTATAATATAATGTTGTTATTGAGGCTGATTTTTTCATCATCATTTTTGCGTGCGCTGCGAGTTTGTTGTTTTTTTTTTTTTTTATTTCGCTTTTCTTCATTTGAGGGTTGCTAGATAAACAAATAAACTATACAAAACAAAATTCAGGAAATTTATTTTGTTGTTGTTTTTATTTTTGCCGTTTTTCTTGTGCCACAAAAATGTAAACAACTTTTTCGTATACGTGTGTTGTACCTGTAATGTGCACAGTGGTTTTTGTTTTTGGAAAGCCTTGAGAAGCAAATTTAAACAAAATTATTTTAAATTTGCAAAAATTTATGTTTAATTGTGCCATTATTTTGATTTATATGCATTGTTGTTTTGTTAATAATTTAAAGAAAAACTACAATCGTGATGATGATGCTGCTGCTGCTGCAGCGGGCGGTATCTTTTTATGTTGGTGGCTGGCTGCTTGTTGTTTAATTTCTCCTTGTCTTTTTTTTTTTTTGTTATTGTTTTAATATTGTTATGATTGTACATGGTTGTTGCTCTTGTTGTTGTTGAGTTGCTTGTTTTGTATTTGTTTGGTTGCTTTTCTTAACATTCACAAATATTTGCAAAATATTTCTGTGTGTATATTCATAAAGTGAAAGGTGTTTTGTATTTCGTTGGTTATCTGGCTGGCTGACTGGTGGCTGGCTGGTTGCTTGGCTGGTTGGCATTTTTATTTCGTTTGTTTTTGTAGGTACCTACCAAACAAACAGCAACACAAAAATATTTGTTTTTTTTTTTTTGTAGTTAATTTAAATTTGTGGATTAGAGCCTTACGTTCATTTGCCTTGTAACATTTTCCCAGCCACCACCACAAAAACATTTGGCTTAACTCTAGTTTAGTAAAAACTCTTCAATTTTTTCGAAAATTTTTTCAGTGGTAGGTATTTTAACCATGATCCCGGGAAACTATTTTTTTCTTGGGGGACGGACCTGGGACCCCAGATTTTTGACCCGAAAGTCCGGGTTCGAGACCCCTACTAGACCCGGATCCACTTACCCGATATAGACAATATGGGTATCGTTGGAAAGCTTATGAAAATACCTATCCAACAAGTGGTCACATGATGGGGTAAGATCTTACGGTTCGGAAGTTATAGTCAAATTATCGATTTTTTGGACCCGGATTTTTTATAAAACCCCCAAAAAGTCAAAAAAGGGTCCATTATGGGGGACAACAAAATTGATGCCAAATTATAGCTGACACTTCTACCTTTCCAAAAAGGTTCAATTTGTGCTAATACCTTTACTGAGTCCAGAGATATGGGTCTTTCCATCCGCATAACCCGATTCTAACCAGTTCATTAAAACTATGTTTTCAATAAAAAAGGTATATTTTGCGTAAGAATGAAATTCAGAAATCTTTGGTTCGCGTTAGCCGGTGTAGGACATACCCAGAGGAGAAAATCTCAAGCCCCGGCCGAAGGCCGGCTACTTACAAAAGGTATCCAATTTAGAAAACTTTGGTTCGCGTTAGTCGGTGTGGGACATACCCAGAGAAGAAAATCTCAAGCCCCGGCCGAAGGCCGGCTATTTACAAAAAGTGTCAAATTTAGAAAACTTTGGTTCGCGTTAGCCGGTGTGGGACATACCCAGAGGAGAAAATTTCAAGCTCCGGCCGAAGGCCGGCTATATACAAAAAGTGTCAAATTTAGAAAACTTTGGTTCGCGTTAGCCGGTTTAGGACATACCCAGAGGAGAAAATCTCAAGCCCCGGCCGAAGGCCGGCTACTTACAAAAGGTATCCAATTTAGAAAACTTTGGTTCGCGTTAGCCGATGTAGGACATACCCAGAGGAGAAAATCTCAAGCCCCGGCCGAAGGCCGGCTATTTACAAAGAGTGCCGAAATTATGAACCTTTTGTTCGCGTTAGCCGGTGTAGGACATACCCATAGGTGAAAATCTCAAGCCCCGGCCGAAGGCCGGCTATTTACAAAAAGTGCCAAATTTAGAAAACTTTTGTTATTCCGACGACTGCTACGCGAAATAAACACTTTTTTTTATTAAAAACATAATTTTAATGAACTGGTTAGAATCGGGTTATGCGGATGGAAAGACCCATATCTCTGGAACCGAAAAAGGTATTAGCACAAATTGTAGCATTTTGGAAAGGTAAGAGTGTCAGCTATAATTTGGAAACAATTTTGTTGACCCCCATAATGGGCCCTTTTTTGACTTTTTGGGGGTTTCATAAAAAATCCGGGTCCAAAAAATCGATAATTTGACTATAACTTCCGAACCATGAAAACTTACCCCTTCATGTGACCACTTGTTGGATAGGTATTTCCATAAGCTTTCAATCGATACCCATATTGTCTATATCGGGTAAGTGGATCCGGGTCCAGGCGGGGTCTTGATCCCGGACTTTTGGGTCAAAAATCTGGGGTCCCGGGTCCGTCCCCCAAGAAAAAAAATAGTTTCCGGGATCAGGGTAAAAATACCTACCTCTGGAAAAAATTTCGAAAAAATCTAAGAGTTTTTACTAAACTAGAGTTGTTCCAAACATTTGCATTTAAGTTATGATAAATATATTTTTTTTAAATTTCCTTGAATCATCTTCCACATCATTATTCCACGAAAATTAAAACTCAAACACCATTATCCTCCCTCCAATCGTCTCAACGCTCAGTGTCATCTATTCATTCATAGATAGTTTACCATTCTCCAAACAATGATAAATTACTTTAAATTTGGTTAGAAAAAAAAAAAAAACACACAAAACTATTTCAAAAATTTTGTATTCAAAAAGTAAAAAAAATGTATATAAACAATAATAATAGCTCTGTAAATTGTTGTTGTTTTTCTTCTTTTCTTTTTGGTTTACAAAAATGTTTTTATCTCATTTTTGTTTTGTTTTGTTTTTGTTTTGCTGCTGCTGTTGCCTGCCTTACGGCCATAGATTGATTTTCAAAGTGAAACGACAATGACCTCAATACGCAAGACATTGCTGTTGCTGTTGTTGTTGTTTGTTATTGTATTTAGAATTGTTTTGTCTCTCAATTTAGTTGAGGTTTTCATGGCAAGTTTGTAAATCATTTTGTTTTTAATTTTTATTTTTCTTGCTGAGTAATTGCTATAATTTTTATTTCGAGTTGGTAGAATTATGCAGCGGCTCTGGGGTCTTTCACCACATATTGGGAAATCGAAAACCTTTCATTACAGTAAAAAAATGATTTTGAAACAAAATTCGTAATCCATATTCCACAATCCTTCAAAAGTACGTTTAGATATATTTTGCTATTTCATTTTATATTAACAAAATTCAAACAAAAAATTTTTTTTTTTTAATTTGAAAACAGTTTTATACCTTCCACAATCCCATTTGTTGATCCAACCTTATTTCTGATTTTTTTAATATTAAAATGTCTCTACATACCCAGTTTTAACAACAATAACAGAAATAAACCTCTATTTACATAATTCCCATTCGAAATTTACTTTTGTTATTTATATCAATGGCTCTTTTATTATATTGTGGTATTTTTTTGGTAGTTATTCAGTACAAAATGATTGATTGATTAGCGGCATCTTTATGTGTACCCGTTTGCTGTTAAATGTAGTATGTGTTTGTTGTTGCTTTTATAGCTGATAATAATTTCAAGAGCCCTGCCAGTAACAATCTCAAAAATATGCTGGTCCCATGGAAAGTCACACATATTATCTACCCACCAACCAATATATGTTTTTTTTTTTTGAATATGTACCTACCATGAGAAATCAAAATACCTTTCTCATATTTATTTATTTTTAACTGAGAGCTAAACTGCAGGCTTTTGTGGGGATGGGGGGTTATCCGGTTATCTTCCACTCAACCAAACTCAAACCCCAACAATAACAACAACATCGACACCATTAAATGGCTTTGACCAAAGTCAGCCCACTTAACATACTTATGATGTGCTGGAGGACAACACAACACAATAGCGGAGAGCAACATAAACAAAAATAAAATACCGACCAAGTCAAGTCTCCCATTTTGCAGAAGACATTTATTGCAAAAATCCATCCATCCAATGTTTTTGTTATTTTTGTTTGCTCTGTCTGTGTGCGAGTGTGTTTTTCTGTTTGTATGTATTTATGAGAAAATGAGATGAAATTTCCAAACACTTGAGGCTGCAAAACTAAATTCCCCCAAAAACAAAAACAATAATAATAAACAACAACAGCAACAAAAATAATGCAGACACCAAAGCGCCACACACAGTTATTTTTAAAACAACAACTATGTGTAAACATTGTTATGAATTCGATTGTACGGACAACAGCAACTCCATGTTGTTCTTCATCATCACATAAACTCGCCATGTTCTAACACATCTAAGTGCTGTTAACTATTTCTCATGAAACCGACAAAACCTTTAAATATATTACATTGAAAAAGTTAAAAAACGTATTTCTTATTTTTGGTAGTTTTACACATAAATTGCTTTTTATTTATCTATTATTTCAAAAAAATCGCTAAATTGACAACACTTGATAATTTTTTTAATAAACAACACTTGTTCAGTTTCCCCCCAACAATTAAATGTCAGCTCTCTTGGGTTACACTCGTATTCACACACATGCTATCTCTCTCTCCATCATCTCTCTGTTTGGCCCCCTCCCAATTAGATTTAAAAATGCTGACTAACTTTTACTCATTGGAAATTGAGAGTATCCCCCCAAATGATACAGAATTTAGGCAGTTTGCTTGAATGTGTGTAAGTATATATGTGTTGATATCAAATGCGGAGCCAGTGTAGCAGTGGTGGCGTTTACTCATATTTCTATATGAGTCTCTTGCTCTCTCTCTCTCTCTCTCTCTGTAAATGTGTGTGTTATTATTTTGATTCAAACAGGCAACTAGCCAGCCAGGTCGTTGCTGACAATGTTGTTTCTTTATACATTCATTCTTGATTAGTTTTTTGTGGCGCTTACAGTGAAACGGTATACCAAAAAACCCACAAAGCTACTCCTCGCATTCGTTCGGTGAAGCAAAATAAGAAAAAAAAATCAGAAAATTTATCAAGGCAAATAAATCATCCAAAACAAAATGATAATTTGGAAATAAAACAACCAAACAACCTATGTAACCAGAAAGTGTTCACTCAAAGGAAAAATAAAAAAATAAAATCAATTTAGCAAAAATAAAATAATTTAGTAAATTTTTTTGTGGTGTGTCTTCAATCATTTTTTTTTCCTGTTACCAACAAATTAGTTAAAATCGTCGTCTAATTTTTTTTAAAAAAATTTAAAATTGTGATATGTATTTGAATATGTTAAATATTTTTTTGTGTTAATGTCAATGTTAAAAGTCTGTGTTCAAATAAATACCTAAATACAAAAACAAACAACTTCTCCAACGCAAAAAAAGATCAAAATACCTATATAAAGTGCAGAAAATTTTGTCTATACTTAAAACGAGATAATCCTAAGCACAAGCATAATATATATTCGTCAAGCTAAATAAAGAAAGAAAATAAAAGAAGAACAAGCAAGCAAAAGTTATGCTTTTCTCATTGAAATAGTCAAAAATAACGAAAAACGAAAAAGAATAATAAAATCTTGTGGCTATAAAGGAGAATTCCTTAATCATTAGAATAACAAAACCAACAACAAACACCACAAGTTGTATGTGAAACGAGAAAAAAGCAGCAGCCGATGTGAACAAGAAAAATCCGATTATTATTTAACTATAGCAGTTCGCAGCAGTCAGACCCCCAAAACAATTGAATAGTGCGCGCGTTCTCTCTGTACTCTCCCGCTCTTTCTCTCTCTCTCTCTCTCGGTATTTCTTACGTTGCGCGCTGCCTCATACACAGGCAATATATATGAATGTGGAACGAGCGACCCTCACACCAAAAAAAAGACCCGTAACCTACGACGTACCAATCTTCTTTCACTTAGATCTAGAAAATAAGCTGTAAGCTTGTCAGCAAAAAATAACAATAACCTAGAAGACAACCAGCAAGTAAAGTTGTTGGCGGTCTCATCGTTGTCCCCCCATAGTAAGTTATTCTTCTCCCTGGAGATTCAAAACAAAGACAGAAAAAATTAATATTTCTTTAAAATTTAATAAAATACAAATAAATATTTTTTTAATTTAAATTGTAAAAAATAGTAAGAACGTTAGATGTATTCTATGTGTATAACCAGAATTTATTATTTTTATTTATCATACGTTGTGTTTTCATCTCATAATATTGAATAAGTTCATAATTTTTTAAAATAAAATTAAAAAAAATACAAAATACCAATTCTATAATTTGCATATATTAAATTGCTCAATTTACTTTTTGCAAATATTTTGATTTTTTGTGAGAAAATGAAAAACACAAAGTTAACATCACTGTTATCAATGTAGCCCAAACGAATTTACTACTACAACGTATTATATCTGAGTTGTCTTGATTATATGGTTGTTGTGTCTCTTGTTCTCTGTATACAATTACAGTTTTACTACTCCACACATTTCTCCATAGTGCTCTCCCTCATCTCATTACAATTGGTGTGTGGGCCCCACACACCAGACATATAACAGAGAATTCATGCCACTCTCTCTATCTCTCTGGCCTTTCCAAAACAACGGTGAATATTAATGCAAAAAGTAGTATTGTTGTTACGAAAAACGGACACTGGTGCTGAGCATGACTGGCTGCTCGTTACATTTATTTGGTGTTATTGTTGTTTTGGTGGGGGATGGGGAGGGGTAGACAGAGCATCATCAAAACAACGGAATTTTACCTTGATTTCTGTTTAGGCAAATGAGAGTAAAAATGTAGTATTGCGAAATGTGGTATAGGGTTTTGTTTGGATAAAAAAAAAACGACTTAGTGTGTTACATATTATTTTTTTTTCTTGTTTCAAAAAGAGGAAATTCATTCATAACTATTTGTTAAAATTGTATTTTAAAAATATAAAATAGAAAAATATTATTGTTTAGAAATTGGATATTTTAATGTAAATTTTTTGTGCGAGAGCATTGGCAAAAAAGAATACCCGTTATTTTTTATATGTGTCTGTGAATGTTTGCTCTCTTTCTCTCGTATGTAGTATCATTAAATGCTAAATAAAAGTGAATTATTTAAATTTTTTAAATAGAATTTTGTTTGTAAATTAGTTTTTTTCTCTCTTTTTTTCTTATTCTCTATTTTCTAATTAGAAAAAAAAAATAAGCACTAGCAATCATAATTCGCGTGTTCGCCATAAAAATACCATAAAAAATAAATACCAAAAAAGCAACAATTTATTCATTCCTCTTGTTTATTGTTTTTGTTGAACTTGTATGGCTACAATATCAAAGTACATACTGTTTTCAAGTGCTTGCTGTTGTTTTGTGAAACAATTGTATTTTTGGTATTCTTATTTTTTTTTTCGAGGAAATAAACATATGGAGAAGGAAATAAAGACAAACAAAAAAATTCTCTTTAATTAAATACATTGTATATAGATATAGCTATCAGCTGATTTGAAAACAAAATTTCGTCGAGTACAAATATTTAACAATATTTAAATAGCTTTACAAACACACACATAAATATACTCTATTTTTTGTTTGTTTGTTTTTTGGTTCTTATTTTTTTTTTTTCTTGCTGACGTCTATAACTGTCTAGACAATTTTTGTGATCGAATTGCAACAACGCCTACACTCACAGGCAGACATACACACATCATTGTCATACATTAAATATTTTTCGAACGCTACATATAGACAAAAGAGAAAAAAATGTCATGATATATACAATGATATTTGCAAATGTTTATAAACAAGCAAAAGAACTACAATTTACACAAGGATGCCAATTTTTTTTTTTTTTTTTTTTGCGATGAAAAAATGAATATATTGAACATTAAATCATAAAATTTGAAATTTGAAAGTAAATAAAACTATTTTAAGATATATAAAAATTACAGAGTTAAATAATATTTTTAATTGCAAATGAAAATTCCAAATCAATTGAAAAAGAAAAATATTTTTAGTTTATAAATTCAATATGTAAACTAAAAAAGTAATTTAATTTTTTTATTTGAGTTTTCAAATTCAATTCGATTAAAAATACATTGGTGATATATACTACTTTTTAAATATATTTTTTAAAATTTGAATAAATAGAAAAATATATTTATATATTTATAATATATAATATATTTATAAACAAAAAATAGGTTTTAATTGTTTATAATTTTTTTTAATAAAAATGTATATGTATTTTTTTACTTTTTTTTCTCATAAACTTATGAACATATTCGATTTTTTAAATTTTTTTTTATTTTTTTTTTTTTTTAACAAATAATTTCATTTTTTCAATTTAATTTTCATCCCCCAAATTTTGCACACCAGTGTAATGTCCTGAGCAAAGTCCATTTAGAATTTGTTTTCATGAATATTTTAAATTTTTTCTTCTAATTTAAATGTGTTTTTAAGTCAAATAGTGGCAGGTAGAAATGGCTGAATTTTTAAGAGCACAGGAAGAGGAATAATTTCAAAAAAGGTTTTTCTTCGGAATTTAAATAATACAATGTTGCCATTTCGTCGAGGGAAGGGTAATTGCAATTGAATTTTGTTTAAAACAAAAAATGTCACAAAATATGTATCTCATGGTTGCTAGTGTAACGGGCGTCATCATGGCACCTCTAAGAATAATCAGAGCGTCATTTAAGTAATACACGAAAAAAAGAAACAGCAACAAAATTTACAAAAAAAAAAAAATCGACATACATTACTAGACAAGAAAAAATAACGAAAAAAAAAAAAAACAAAACAACTAGACAAGGTGCAAATGGCGACGGCGAGCCTGTGTGCCAGATTTCTTTATTCATAGCTGTTGTTTGTTGCTGCTGTTGTTCTTATTTTTATTCTTAGAATATTTAAAGCCAATGCTATATATTATATAGAAAAAAAAAGCAATAACATGAAAGGAAATCCTTTTCCAAGACAAATTATCAGCGAAATTTTTGTCTGCCAAAGAAAGCTTACCTCTTTTTTCTGTGTTCGTTTGCAAAACCAAAACAACACTGGCATAATAATAAGTTGGGCGCCACCAGCACACAATCTATTTCTAACTGCAATCTTTTGCCAATGCTTCAATGAAAATTAAAACACTAACGGGAGAAAAATGGCAATTGTTTTATTGTTTCATTTTTTTTATTGTGGGCGTTATTAAAGTAATCATGTCGACTAGTCATGCAAAGTGTACAAAACTTGGCATGCAATAAAATAATTTTTTGGTTGTAGTTTTTATTTCTTTAGTTTACTATTTAGGTGAAATTTTACAAAAAAAAAAAATTGTTTAAAAAAAGTAAACATATCAAATATTGAAAAATTATTTATATTATGTATTTTGTATTTACTTTTTTATTTTTTTAAATTTAAGTTTTCTATATTTTTTAAATATTAAAAAATAATGAAAAAAATTATTTATATTATATATTTTTGGATTTTTAATTATTTTTATTTTATATTATTTATTTATTTTATTCACTTTATTTTTTTCAGTTTCTTTTCTTTTAAGTAGTTTTAAATATTTTTTAATTTATTATTTATTACATTTTTTTTGATTTTTTAATTCATAATCCTTTTTTATCTATAACTGTTTCTGTTTATTTATTAATTTTTTTTTCACTTTATTAATTTTTTTTTTTAATTTAACTTTTTTGTATTTTTTTCATTATTTTTTTTCATTATTAAATATTTTTTAATTTATTAATTATGTCATTTTATTTTTTAATTTTTTAATTCAAAATCCTTTATTTATCTATAACCGTTTTGCGTGTTTTTTTTCTTCATTTGGTTCAAACTATGACTTAATGTCTTTGGCTCGTCACTACAATTTGCATTTCTTGGAATTTTGTATGGGGGAGTTTGTGGTGTTTGTCGAACAGCAAAAATATTTCATTTTAATTTGCGTTTTTTGTTTGTTTTTGTTTTATAGTTTCTTTTATTTTTAAATGCGTATTTTATACTATTATTGAATACTGACTGGTTGCTGCTAGCCTCTGGGTTGGCATGAGTAATGGGTCTGACAGACAGACAGACAGACATTGTTACGGTAGCATGAGATCATAATTTATTTATTCTCTTTTTCTCTCACACACACTCAGTTTACTTTGACAATATTTTGTGTAAAAACCAAAATCTCTAGAATTCCATATAAGGTCAATGCCGAAAAAAAACAAAACTCAAAAAAAGAAGTAATACATTTTGGCGCTAAACATCAAAGAGGGGACTTGGAAATTTGGAATGAAATCGATTTTCTTCTTTTGCTTTCGATCAAAGATCTTTGGCTTTGTTTTGGCACCTGTTTTATCTAATATATATACCTTTCAACTTTCCTTTTGATGATCAAGATGACCCGAAAATCTCAACGAAATCCAACCAGTCTCAACCAAAAAAAAAAAAAAAAAAGACTTAACTGTGTCTAATTTATGATATTTTGTTTGGTTTCATTAGTTTCGTTTTGTTCACTGCTTTGTTGTTGTTATTGCTTTTTGGCCATAATGATGTACGTCAAACTGTCTGAGTCTATTTGTCTTTTAGTCTGCTGTTGGTTTCTTTATCTTAGGAGGGGGGATCTACGTCACTAATGACCTTCTAACCATTAATGAAATTATTGATGAGAGTTAACTCACCTTTTTTCGGCGACCGCTCGCTTTGTTTTCTTTTTTTTTTGGTTTCTTAACAAAACGACGACGACGAACGAAACACAGTTTAAACAACCTTCCCATATATATGTTTTTCGAATCGCTTTGCCTGGCTCCCCTCCCCTCTAAGTTTGATTTTTTTGTATTTTGTACTGAACACAATTCAATACAAAATACAAAGTTTTAAACATTTTTGTATTTTATTATTGTTTTATTAACTCGTTTTTTTCTGAATGAATATATATGTTTTTTTTTTTTTTTTTTTTTTTGCCAAATATCTGTATTTTGTGATATTTCTTTTCGAATGACTTAAAGGTCCACAGTTCAATACTTGATTTTTTTTTTGTCTTGTTTTTTAAAACGCAATAAAAATAATCATAAAATTGCCTCAGTTTTGTTGTTCATTCTTTGTGTTTTGACACAAATAACAAAACGAAAAAAAATCAAAAAAGCACAAAAAAATCATTCAAATTATGGAATTTTTGGAACGAATTCTAAAAATATTCTCTCATTGTTTATTTCCAGATTAACGGTCAACAGCAGCTTCCTTTACCAACCACCTCAACAACAGCCACATCCAAGATGTTAGGATGTCTGGAGCAAATCTCCATTGAAAAACAGCAACGATTAAATGGTAAATATCAAAAAAGACGACTTGAAATCTTTGTTTTAGATTTGCAACGTGAAAATTTTTTCTTTGTTTATTTGCAGGGCACTCATCGCCCCTAACGGCTGCCTTGGCCGCTCAAAATTCTTCATCACCTTCGTCATCACCACAACGTTTGTCGACGGCGTCAACAGTATCTACGGCCAGTAGTGCCGCTAGTAATACAACATGTTGTCGACTACGTTACCAACAACAACAACAGCAGCAGCAGCAACAACAAACAAATGGTAGCTGTGAAACCTTACCCCTAGCCTCATCACATACATCCTCCTGCGCATCGTCATCATCATCTACATCGGGAATGTCATCATCAGCCGCCACAACAGCATCCTCCCTCCACCACCATCATCATCATCAAAATAACTCAACAAATCTATATCCTGCAAAATCATCACCACCTGCCGCCAATAATGCCATTACACCGCCAAAGAAATCGCCAAAAGATTTTATTTTTGGTAAATACATTGGTGAGGGCAGTTTCAGCACGGTCTATTTGGCGGTCGATGTCAATACGAAACGTGAATATGCAAGTAAGTAGAAATCTTAAAATTGCTTTTTATTATTATTATTATTTTTAAGAGAAAATTATGTGGTAGATCAAAAATATGAAAATGTAAAAAAAGTTCCACTAAAAAAAATTAGCAATATTTAAATCGAACAGATATAAAATAAAGGTACAGAGATTTTTTAGGAACCCAGACAATCCCGTTAAAAAAGTGCCGAAAATCGTGGAAATGTTTAAAATGGGAGGGTGCCGTGATGATGGTGGGGGGACTATAGGAAAGAGTTGGCCGATATAGTCTATCTTTGATCTTGATCTAAGTTCAGACCCAAAATTCTAACTCAAGATCGAAGATAGAGTAATTACATATTTTTTGAGAGTAAACAATATTCCATTAAAATTTGATTTTTTTATATCTTATCAATTTGTTGTTTGTCGCCAAAGAAAATATACCTATGGTCATGGGAATTAAAATCCAAACTCTTAAAGACCGTGTTTAATAAAATGTTAAATTGAATAGATTTCTAAGAAAAAGTGTTGTGATTAAAGTGGCTCACATTGTTTATAGCCACGCTTTTCTCAAGTGTTTTCAATTTATATTTTTAGATTTTTTCTGTTTACATTCCAACACACACCCAAACACACGTGTAAACACTTTTCTGCCATTAACCTCTTTTTTCTAAAAATAGCTTCATTTACAGTTTCTTTTCTTTTTTCTATTAAAACAAAATCTATTTCTGTCACAAGTACCACCAACCCCCCCCGAGACCACATAATAAAGTTTTCATTTTTTCTTCAAATTAATGGTCATTTTTCCCACCAAAATCAAATAGAAACCTCCCGAAAAAAAAAACAATGTAGAGTATCAAATGCTGTTGAGCGACCAAATGTCTTGTTCACACGAAATTTTAAACACATCATGAAAAATAAATAAAAATCGACCGAACACACTTAGCTGTGCTGCTCCCCCCCTCCACTCCTCTCTATCTTCTTACAACTTTCCATTCACTTTTACTTCCAGCAACAATACTTGAAAATACCGTTCAAAACAGCTCAAGAAACAACAAAAAATGATGAGTTCCACATGTATGAAATAGACATTGTTTTTAGAGTCATTCACTCTCGGTATGTTGTTGTTTTTTTTTTCTTCTTTATATTCCAAAACTAGTCGCCATGGTTTTCAAGTAATAATAGCTAAACACTAGGGAATTGAAACTAAACCCAGTTGAATGTAAATTAAACATAAAGACGAAGGCAAAAAACACATTTTTATCGCTTACACGTGTCGCTCAGTTTTCAGTAGTGTTGGATTTTTCAAAACCCGCAAACAACACCGCTCTCATGTGAAATACGGAAAGAAAATTATAAAAGCAAAACCTAAGCAATTGTGTTATTATGGCATAAGCAGTTGTTTACATTTTTATTTACACAGTGGCCTTTCGTGGTGGAGGATCCCCCCCTCTGCATTAGCCCCCACGACTTTTTCCCTCCATTGCTGCTTGCTTGTTTTATTATGTGGATTTTTTGTTTTTATTATTTTCTTCCCAGCTCTCGGACGACAATGACACATGCAATGACTGCAAGTCAGTCTGGCCGCCGAACTGATACGAGTCTTGTTTGTCCAGCGGCTTAAGGGGCGGACAGTTGTGTATCTAGAACATTGGAAACTAGATCCATTGTTAATTAAGTCTTGATTTCGATTTTTTCACCATTCCATTTCAAAATTGATTATCAATAAATATTACAATTTTTTCTGGCACTGGAACTAAAACAACAACAACAGCCCTGCGAGACACACTTGCTGTAATTATCACAACAAACTGCTGGTGCTTGTTTTTGTTTTTATTTTCGAAATTCTTTGAATTTATTAAGAAAACATAAACATTTTGATTAGCACTTCTTCGTTTTCAAAAAGAAAAAAAAACTTTAACAAAACATCTTTGTTCCGCTGTGGACAACAAGCGAACGAGCGAGTGATTGTCTTGTTATCATCACTTTAAGAAAAAAATCCCCATTTGTTTTTGTTTTTATTTTGTCATGTTATGATTGTTGACTGACCCCCCTCCCGTAGTCGGAGACCTCTTGCCCCTCTCCTACCCCCCAGCCTATATTGAAATCTCATCGCAAGTTATCAAATCACGCACAACACCTGACTTGAAAGAAATTTTTATTTTGTTTTTTATCGTTTTTAAATTTTTGTTGTTGTTGTTGTCGTTGTTGTTGTATTTATTTTTCTTGTGTATGTGGCGGTGATTATCTTTTGATTTTGTACGTGATTTCTATGCCATAAATGCTAGCAACAACTTAAAGCTATACAAAAACTTTATCACCATAACCTTAACGAAATAAAAACAAAGAAAAAAAAAAGAAAACGCTTTTAAACAGCAATTTTTGTGCTACGCTTTTAGGTGAACGATTTTTGGGTTTTTTCTTGTTTGTGGAGTCAAAAACAACCGCAATATCGTAAAAAACAAAAACATTATTTTTTTTTATTTTTATTTTGGTCGAAGTTTGACGTCAATCCCCCCATTTAGGAATTCCAATCGGAAATTCCCAATCAGGTGGCCGAGAAATGTTCAAAAGAATTTGTGAAAGGGTAGATTGAGATGAATACAAGCACGGTTTAAACAATGAGCTAATTAGTTCATTGTGATGCAGAGAAAGAAAGGGAGAGGGCAGAGCGAGATAGTTAGAGAGTCGTTATAAATTGAAACAATATGATCCCTGAGATTCTTAGGGAATCGATATTGCCCAATAGAGTATCATTATGCTGCCATAAGGTCACAGGGGATCAATGAGATCCCCCCCCCCCAGAGAGTATCCTTAAGGTCATGAAAAATGTGGACCGGCCCAAAGTTCATGGTAAACATGAAGTTTCGTTAGCGATCGAAAAGTTCGTGTTAAACCAACATATCTTGAGGTGCATTGAGCATCCAGAGGACTTTAATATGAACACATTAAAATTAGTTGCCAAGCCAGAAGTTAATTGTGCAACCACGAGATTCATTGTAAACACAATACTACATTGCGAGTGATTTATTTTGAACCCAAATCTTCATTGTGAACACAAGAAGTCACATTTAAACTAAGGCTTCAATATGAACCCAAATATTCACAAAATGAATCCAGAGGTTCATAATGAACCCTGTGGTTCATTTTTTAGCCAAGATGAACCAAGTGTTTCAATAAACACAATTTCCCATATTTGAACCTTCGGGGGTTCAAGGTTCAATTGTGCGTTTTTTTCTCTTCTAAAAATCAAACTCTTTGTTCAAATAAGGAACTAATTTGTAATCATAGTACTACTACTCTTTCCCACCACACACCCAATCACATTGCATTGCCTTCTAAACTTGTCGGGCAAAAATTTCCTATTCCATTAGCATACTCCCGCATTCCGAGCGGCCGCAAGTAGGTAGGTAATTCTTTGAGTTTATGGTGTTGAAAACTTTTCACCTCCTTCTTCTCCCTTGTTTTACAATCGATATTTATTGATCTTGCCACACTTGTGACAAATATCTCACCCACACCTTAAACTGGGTTAAAGCAAAAAAAAAAAAAAACCAAAGGCTTACAGCGACAGGCAGGCAAGCAAGCAAGCAACCACCCACATTGAAAGTAGATTTTATTCTTAAAAAAAAAAAAAACAAAAATTAACATAAATAGACTTGGGCTGAAAATAGACATATGTTATTTTCTTACAAATGGCCAAGTCCAATATCCAAAAAGAGAGCGCGACAGAGCGGAGGGGCTGTTTGGGTGCTAAAAAAAATGTTGATCTGTCTTTGTTTCTGTTTTGCCCCATTCAATTGCTGCTCCTGCTTTACATATGAACATTTCTAATATTACGACCGCATTCTTGGCTAATTGTCTCTCAGCCAAAAACAAAGCCTGCTGTGTTTGGTGTTGTTGGCACACTAACAATAAACCAGGGCAAAACAACACCAACGACAAGCATAAGAATGACAAAAAAAGCTTTGACTGACTGACAATGTTGCTGCTGTAGACGAAGACAAAAAAAAAAAAAAAAAAAAAACATTGCTGTAAATAATCTTAACACGGTCGTTTGCTTTACGACTGGCGCCAATTGACCACACAATCTACACCTCTCCTTGCCACCTCTCCACCAACCAACCTGGCTGGTGGCTCTTGGTGTGTCTATTACAAAAAGCAAAACGAAGAATAACACTCAACGGATGTTGTTGCACAAAAAAGTCTCCACGTGTCGTCGGTCGTTTTTTTTTAAAGGAAATTTATTTGGAATTGGTAGTATTTATTTCTTTTTTCAATGCAAATTATATTTAATTCAAAAATATTCAAAATATCATTAATTGATAAAATATAAAAAGTCCGGTCCTGGTTGCCGGAATTTGAAATCATGGCACCCACATGATTTGGAATTTCTCATCGCTTTTTGGTATTTGTTTTTGTCACTTTCTTCGGTTTTTTTTTTATGTTTATTGAATAAAATGTTGTAACATATCTCCCTAAAAGTGGTGGGTGGTATTATCTCCCCTCGAAACAAACATTTCTTTTAGATGGGTAGTTTTCCATACAATAACAAATTACTCAGCTGTTACTTGATGGATTCTTCTTAATTTTTTTTTTTTTTTGCTTTTCATGCGATTTCTCAAGCATGCTGTTTACACAGAAATAAGAAGCCGCCGCCACCACCATTCACAGACATCCATGTTGGAAGAGGAACGGACCAGACCGTTCGAACGCCTCCGCTTCTCTTATCTCTAGCCCATATTTTTCCACTCACTTCTTCATAATCCCCCTCAATAAGAAGTACATACATTAAATGCACAACAAAAGTAACAACAACGACATGAAAAATCATCATTAAAAGACAACAATAAAGAAAAAGAAATTCTTGGAAAAACACTTAGGGAGTTGTTTTTCTTGCCTCGCTCGTGTAGTCGTCTATGGCAAAGGAAAAACACCAGACGAACGAACGAACGAACGATTCATTCATGCAGGAATTATACAAGCAAAACGAAAATGAAATAAAGAAAAACAATTTTTTTTTTGGTTTGCTTTTCTTCTGCCAGTAAATGGTGTAGGGGAAGGCAAAAGCCAGATAAATAGGCGGCGGCAGATCATTACAAGATGGATTGCTGTTAGAGATTAGACAAAACAGCAGCTGCCTAGTTTTTCTTTTCAAAATCGGTCTTTTCTTGCATCACAACATCTTAGAATGAATGTTTATTTAGTGTTTTTCACATGCCTGCTGTGCAACAACAACGACAGTATAATGCATGCAACATGTTAACACACAGGACAGATGTTGTGCGAGCTGCTGCTTCTTGACGATGACGAAAACCAAAACCCTCCAAACGAAAGAAAATATTATTATCCCAAAATGAACATTTTCTCTACAGGAAACCATTTGCCATCATGGGATTATTATTAGTTTTCTTTCTTTAAAATCTTCCATAACAACATTGCTGGAAAAGAAAGCTGTGCCACAATTTAGTTGTTGTTCTTCTTCTTCGTTTGTGTATGCGAATGTGTTTTAATCCTCTAGGATCAATTAGTTCAGGGTATTTAGATTTTAAAAATAGAAATAAGTAATGGTAGAGAAAAGTGTGTACACAATGCGAAATTAAAGAAAGTAACTAAATGCTGTGGACATATTTGCTGCAAAAATGGCGCCCGTTGGGTTCTTTGGAAACATTGCAAAATATTTTGGAATTGGCATTTCAATTTTTAAATTTAAAGTAAATGACATCCAACGTTCAAAGTAGTGGTGTTGTTCGGAAAATTTGCAAAATATAAACGAATTTATTGGATTTTCAAGTCTCTGAATCCCCAAACAGAATGTTCAATTTTCCAGGCTCTAAAATGCATATTGGAAGAATCATGTGCGCCAAAAAGGAGCCCAACGCAAGGTTTTCTGTATTATTTTCCATCAATTTAAAAGGTGTTATCTTTTAGAAGATCATTATGGCTATCACAATTGTAACATTGAAAATGGCGCCCAACGTTAATTTCTTCCCAAGCTTATATTTAAATTATATTTTTTTTATTTCCTAGAAATTGAATTCGCTATTTTGTATGTCTCCAGAGTGGCGCCCAATGTGGGGCATGCTTAAATATTTACTTTGCAGGCATTTTGTTTTCGAACTTTTTCTCTAAGTGTGGAGGCTTGCCTTCTACGAAAAAAAAAATAATAAATAAACTTGTTTTCCATAGTTTTGCCCAACAGCTGTTGCTGTCAAGCTAATCAACAAACGTTATCATTCACACACACAAACACACACTGACACGCATACATCCTCATCCTCAAAATAAAAGTTAATTAAATGCCATACAAACAATAGAAACCCCCTGAATCCAAGAAATTTGCAATGACGTTTATTTACCCAGATATTTTCTTTTTCCAGAGATAAAATAATGGCAAATTTTTAAATCGGGAACGTCACAAGACACCTCCTCTTACGTAGTTTAATGGCTTTTTCCCCTCTAACGTCATTGTTGACGTTAGTTTGAATTTTATTTTACGCATTAACCTCTATCTCTCTCTCTCTTTCTCCCTCAGAAGGAAAATCATTCAAAATCATTTCTTGACATTAGAATAACATTCAAAAACAAGAAAATATTTCACTGTTGTTAGTGTCAGTCAAGTTTTGGTTTACCTTGCCTCGCTTGTGACTGACTGACTATCTCTGGCTGTTTTCATTTTCAGTAATTAAATTGTTGTTGTTTTTGTTTGTGTTTTCTTTACTTTTGTGAAAGCATCAAAGTATTTATTGTTTTTAAAAGATCTGTTGTTTTTCGTTTTCTAATTCATATCTAATGTGCGTGTGTATATCCTTGCGTTATTTGCTTAAGTTTTATGTTATTTTTTTTTTGTTATGCTTCCATAGCTCCAAGTATTCTACACTTTATCAAGATTATGCTCAATGATAGCAAGCGTTATTATTTGTTTTACTACATTGTCATAATGAATTCGTCACACATATAAACTATTAGTATATAGATGTGGTGGCCGTCGTAGTCTGTTGATTATATATTTATGTGTATATACATATATTGAAGGTGGTTGTATAATTTGTTGTTTTTCAAAAAATAAAAAAAAAACGAAAATAAAAAATATCATTGGTGCTGCCCAGCATTTCCGGCAGAGTAATAAAAAAACAATAAAAAATAATCTCGTTTAAATATTTTTGAAAAAAGAACAACATTCTTAAGTTAATATATTTTTATAAACAAATAATATATATATTTGGATTTTAATAGTTTTTTTTTTTTTTTTTTTTTGATGATCTAGATTGAATTGCTTTGTGGGTCGATTTTTGTAAACAAGACAATAGAATTGTGATTATAATTTGCCCAGTAAATTTTTCTTGTAAATAAATAAAGATTCCCATTTTATATGATTTTTCTTCCATTGCATCAAAAACTTGAAAAGTGGCGCCCAACATGGACCTTCTATGCCTTTAGTTTTTTACTAAATTTATCAGTTGTTCTCTTCATTTTATTAAAAAGGTAAATGATGGCGCCCAACGTGGGGCTTCTGTGCTCTTGCAGTTAGGTAATTTAGCTTGGGATCCACAATATTCAAATTGCTTTTAATTTTATAAATTTTCTAATCCTTCATCATGACAATTCATTTCAAATTGCAAATGGCGCCCAATATGGAGTTTCAGTAGTTGTCTTTTTAATAAACTTCCTAGAATGTCTTCCACAATATTTAATTATTATTTAATTTAATCATTTTTAGTGTCGGAATTTTGGCGCCCAACGCGCGGCTGTTTATGCACTTTAATTTTAATAAATTTTTGGTGATGTTTTCACTTTTAAATTCTATGCTACTTGAAATTGAAGTGATTTCTTATTTTAATAAATATATATTACATTAAAAAGGCGTCCAACGTAGGTCTACTGCATTTTATTATGTTCGATTCCATAATCTAAATACTTACTCTTTCAAGTCTTTTTCTTATATATAATAAATTATTAATAATGGCGCTCAATGCAGGGGTTTTGTTATATTTGCTTATTAATACATTTTGGATGCTGTTATTTTAATTTCATAGTAATTGAGATTTATTGTTTGTTTTTATTATTCTTACAAAGTAACATTTTCCAAATCATCAAATTGTAACGTTCCCAAAAAAAAAAATTCCATGGAATTTTTCTAAATGTTTTTATTTGACCTTATCTTTTTGTCCATAGCCCCAAAGCTAAATACAAATTTGGGGAATTGGCTTAACTCTAGTTTAGTAAAAACTCTTCAATTTTTTCGAAAATTTTTTCAGTGGTAGGTATTTTAACCATGATCCCGGGAAACTATTTTTTTCTTGGGGGACGGACCTGGGACCCCAGATTTTTGACCCGAAAGTCCGGGTTCAAGACCCCGACTAGACCCGGATCCACTTACCCGATATAGGCTTATGAAAATACCTATCCAACAAGTGGTCACATGATGGGGTAAGATGTTACGGTTCGGAAGTTATAGTCAAATTATCGATTTTTTGGACCCGGATTTTTTATAAAACCCCCAAAAAGTCAAAAAAGGGTCCATTATGGGGGACAACAAAATTGATGCCAAATTATAGCTGACACTTTTACCTTTCCAAAATGCTACAATTTGTGCTAATACCTTCACTGAGTCCAGAGATATGGGTCTTTCCATCCGCATAACCCGATTCTAACCAGTTCATTAAAACTATGTTTTCAATAAAAAATGGTTTATTTTGCGTAAGAATGAAGTTCAGAAATCTTTGGTCCGCGTTAGCCGGTGTAGGACATACCCAGAGGAGAAAATCTCAAGCCCCGGCCGAAGGCCGGCTACTTACAAAAAGTATCCGATTTAGAAAACTTTGGTTCGCGTTAGCCGGTGTGGGACATACCCAGAGGAGAAAATCTCAAGCCCCGGCCGAAGGCCGGCTATTTACAAAAAGTGTCAAATTTAGAAAACTTTGGTTTGCGTTAGCCGGTGTGGGAAATACCCAGAGGAGAAAATCACAAGCCCCGGCCGAAGGCAGGCTATATACAAAAAGTGTCAAATTTAGAAAACTTTGGTTCGCGTTAGCCGGTTTAGGACATACCCAGAGGAGAAAATCACAAGCCCCGGCCGAAGGCCGGCTACTTACAAAAGGTATCCAATTTAGAAAACTTTGGTTCGCGTTAGCCGGTGTAGGACATACCTAGAGAAGAAAATCTCAAGTCCCGGCCGAAGGCCGGCTATTTACAAAAAGTGCCGAAATTATGAACCTTTTGTTCGCGTTAGCCGGTGTCGGACATACCCATAGGTGAAAATCTCAAGCCCCGGCCGAAGGCCGGCTATTTACAAAAAGAGCCAAATTTAGAAAACTTTTGTTATTCCGACGACTGCTACGCGAAATAAACACTTTTTTTTATTAAAAACATCATTTTAATGAACTGGTTAGAATCGGGTTATGCGGATGGAAAGACCCATATCTCTGGACCTGAAAAAGGTATTAGCACGAATTGTAGCATTTTTGAAAGGTAAGAGTGTCAGCTATAATTTGGAAACAATTTTGTTGACCCCCATAATGGGCCCTTTTTTGACTTTTTGGGGGTTTCATAAAAAATCCGGGTCCAAAAAATCGATAATTTGACTATAACTTCCGAACCATGACAACTTACCCCTTCATGTGACCACTTATTGGATAGGTATTTCCATAAGCTTTCAATCGATACCCATATTGTCTATATCGGGTAAGTGGATCCGGGTCCAGGTGGGGTCTTGATCCCGGACATTCGGGTCAAAAATCTGGGGTCCCGGGTCCGTCCCCCAAGAAAAAAATAGTTTCCCGGGATCAGGGTAAAAATACCTACCTCTGGAAAAAATTTCGAAAAAATCTAAGAGTTTTTACTAAACTAGAGTTGTTCCGGGGAATTTTCCAGAGACAAATAATTTCTGAAAAAAATTAACATATTTCCCCCATTTATTTATGAATGAATTTTGTCAATATTTTTCAATTTTCATTAAAACTGTTAAAAAATTATTGTTTAACCAAACACTTTTTTCCTATATTGTTTTTTGAAAAAACAAAAAAAAAACCAATGGAAACTTTTCGAAAATGTACTTTATACCTACGAGTATTTGGGTTTATTCCACTTACAAAAAGCACGAGATCTTAGACAGATCCCACTTTTTTGTTGGAAGATAATAATGCCAACATGAAAAATATGTGTGTAAATGAATTGTAATTTAAAATACAAACAATGACTGGGCATATTTTTCAAGTAGTCACTTAGCGCTGTAACTGCACTACCAGCACCACCCCATATTTCATTCACAAGCCATATCGCCAATGTTGTTTTTATCATTATCATGAAAACAAAACAAAAAACAACAACGATAATAAAAACAAAAGTGTAGTGCGTGAGCGCGTGTTTCAAGTGGGTTTTCTATGAAGAAATGTATGTATTATATGTGTTTGTAGGTATGTCAGAAAGAATTTATGCATATAGGTACACGACGTGTGTGTCTGTTGTTTTTGTTATTCTATATAGGTTCCCAGTTATTTGTTATTTTTTTATGTAAGGTAAACAAGTTAAGAAAGATGGAGAGAAAACTCAAACCAAGGTGAAATTATCAAAATAAGAATTATGATGATCATTATGCATGTACATATGTACGTATACTGTCATTTGTGACAAACTTTTTGTTGCTGTTGTTGTTCTTATTTAATATACACGCGCCTTATTTTCATTGTGGTTAATCTAATTTGATTGTCTAAATATGCTTTGTCGTTTTTTTCTTCGAGTGTCAGGTGTTAGAGACTGTTATCATCAATAAGGTATTTGTTTGTTG
This sequence comes from Musca domestica, assembly GCF_030504385.1. Classification (NCBI taxonomy): domain Eukaryota; kingdom Metazoa; phylum Arthropoda; class Insecta; order Diptera; family Muscidae; genus Musca; species Musca domestica. The sequence continues at coordinate 947,211 of NW_026712189.1, read as the reverse complement.
ATTTTTTTTTAAATTTCTTGTGGCCACCGGCCTCCAATTTCGCGTGTGAGTGTGTGAATGTTTTTGTTTTTCTAATAATCTCCTTGTATTGCTTTATCTCTGCCTCCCACCACCAGCCAGCCAGCCAGCCAATCCAACCACCCCATCCATACCCAATCACTCACACTCACTATACACAACATCGGCCTTTGGCTGGCATTCGTTTGCTCTCATTGCAATAATACATCGAATCATGGGTTGTTTGTGTTGTTGAGGCTCTCTGGCCATTGAGAAACAACAACAGTAATGTGTGTATGTGCTGTGGGCTTTGTAATCTTAAATGAAATGTAATGAAAAACAAAAATAGTTTCACTCTCTTTCTCTCTCGCTTTCCCCCTCATAACAAATAAGTTACTCTCACACTCTTCATAGCATAGGCTCCTTTACAATTGAAGCTCTCCTCTACTCTAGTCTATTGTGCTCTGTTTTTTTTCTGATAGTGGTGTTGTTTTTGTTGTTCGGCAAACTAATAGAGAAGCAAGCCTACTATAGTTTTTTCTTCTTCTCGACTACGTTGTAAATTTTTCATTCATTTCGATTCTCCTCCTTCATTCATGCTCTTCAGCTGTTTTCATCATCTTCTTGTTGTTATTGCGTTGTATTTGTTGTTCATCATTTGGTGAGGGAGGAGAAGAGAACAACAGCAACAACAATCACATAAAAGGAAATAAAATAACAGTACGACAAATATAGATTTATATATGAGTTGGTTGGTTGTTTTGTTTTTATTATTTTGTGGCCACAATCATACAGAAGAGATATTTTAGATATTTATTATACAATGTGGGGTTTATTTGTAATTAAAATTGTCTCACACAATGAAACGGATGGCGTTTGGCGTCCGGGCGTCACAATTTTAGGTATTTCATCATAAATGTTGGGTTCTTTGGAAAAAATTGCAAATTTTAAGAAAATCTATCTTTCTGTTTTTAGATAGGAAAAGTAAAGCCAATTTTGTTTCCCTATATCTTTTCTTTTAATGCTATTTTCTTCTCTTTCTCTCCTGCTTCACAAGATGATGAAATTCCTCTAAAAATGATATGCATTCGAAATATTTCTTGTACAAGATATCAAAAAATTTGGTTTTTGTTTTTTACCATATTGATCATATGATTGCTAAATGTTGTTTTTTATGCTCTTGGTGCTGCTCTCCATATTTTTATGCGTGGTTCTCGCGTAGCTGCTGCTGCTCTTGGTTGTTATTATCATTTTGTTATTTTCCCTGTAAACTTGAGGTTATTTAAATTTTTTATTATTTTATTTGTTTTGTTTTGTACAAATCGACAATCAAAACAAGTTGGTTGGCTGGCTGGCTGGTGGCTTGATCACTCGCCTCTTCATTCGTTCTCTTCTCTATTAAGCACAACGCAAAAAAAAAAATAACAACAATATTGTTTTCACATCATGATCATCATTAAGACTGACTGGGTTATAGACGACATACTATTTCAACTGACGTTTAAGAATGACTTGGCACAATTTATAGACTGACTATCTCCGCCGGTCATGTGATGTAAAATAGTGGGAGGAGGAGGGGATATATTTGATTTATTGGGGAATTTTGTAATATTTTAAAATTCCTAAGGAAAAATGATAACATTTTTCTTTGGGATCGTAAATGACAATTTGGAAAACTATTTTTTTTTGTGAATTGAATTAAGTTGTTTTTGGCTACTTAATTTTTTCATTCCTTTGTGTTCAATAGGGTTTACAAAATTCGTTCATATATTTTGATCTCTCTCTCTCATTGCATAGCTCGCTATTGATTTGAGTGGAACGAAATAAAATAAAAGAAGACAAACAATAATATTTATTAACAATAAATGCCACAGGCCTTTTCAAATGCTTTAAATTATTAAAGGTAAATAAAAAACAACGGCATATTGGCAATATTTACCGTTATAGAAATCAACAACAATTTAACAAATGACAAGGCCTTTTTTTCAGAACCAAAAACAATTTCAAACAATTATTTGTAAGTGGCTTTCTATAAATAAAAAATAGCATCTCTAAAAATAGACCAACACTTTAAAGAGAAATCACAAAAAAACAACAACAAAAATTGGCCAATGGGGTTATTTATCTCAAGGCAATATTTTTCAAAATAAATTAATAGTTAAAAGAAAAAAATAATAAAATGCCAAAAATAGTTTTCATTATAATATTTCACAATGAAAATAACTTTCGTTTTGTTTAATGTTATGGACTAATGTTCATAAAATTTGGTAATTGTATTTTAAGAAGATAGAAGAATGCCTCTGCTAGATTTTGAGGTGGGAGAAAAAAAGCCACTGAATTCATAGAAAGAAATCTCCACTTTTTCACTTACCCTCTGATTTCATTTTTTTATCGACTTCTGACATAGAACATTTTCATTTCCACCACCCTGAACCCATAAAAGTGTTACTTTTGTCTGTCATCAATGTTTTATTTCCTTCAATAATTAAGCAAATTGTCTTAATTTTATTGTGTTTCGTTCCCAATTTACATTTTCTTTATATATTTGTCATCAGTATTTTTATTTTTCTTACATTTTTATGTCTAATCATAGTTTGCCACAATAAAAATTTATGACACATCCATCCATCCATCCATCCTCCTTCCTCTACGAAATCAAAATAAGTATTCTAATTAACAAGCTAATAAATATTTTATGAATAATCTGCAGCAAAATGTTTTGTGGTAGATGAGATGTATACGAAGAAAAGAGGAGAGGTTGTCAACAAAAAAAAAAAAACAATTTCATAAAAACAAAACCACCTCCTCATAACTCCCACACATACTCCATAAAACAGAAATTTCATACATACAAGCTACATTATATATTTGCTATTTTTGTAAGCAATTTTATTATATTTTTCACTGGAGCTATAAAGTTTGAAAATAAAATAAATAAAAACAAATTAGTAACAGAAAATGTGGACCTTGAGGACCTTATTAAAAATATTTCAGAAGAAAAATATAACATTTTTTATAATATATGAATTAATTTCATATAAAATAATATATATAATAATTTATAATTTATAAAATACTTTATAATAATTATTAATAAAAAAAAAAACAATTAACAAATCTAAAAATACTCTCCAAAGAATTATTTCAACAATTCTATAGCCCTTCTTTTTTTACTTGGATTTCCAACTAAAATAGTTATCACATACCCCAAAAGAAATTATTTCATGCCGGCGGCGCCATCATTCTGGCACGCAAATATCATAAGGAACATAAAATTACAATGAACCAAAAAACCTTGTACATTATTATCTTTCAAGCCCTTCCTTACTTTCTATCCCTGCTTCCTTCTATTGTTCCAACTAAGCATTCTTGCCACCCCCAAAAAAAAAAATTAAAGTAAAATATAAATGAAAACGGAAATTACTATAAATTCAAATAAGGTCCCCAAGGAGACACTTGACAGTTGTTGTTGCTATTCACTACCCCTTTCCTCTTCGTAGACAAGGAAAAATGTACTCTAATATAACTATAATTATAGTAACAAAGTAATAATATGGTTGCCAGTGTTGTTTTTTTTTTCTTTGTTTTTGTTTTTGTTTTTGTTTGGTTTTCTGTCCTTTGTAAGGCCCAAAGTAATTTGAATTTTATGATCATTTAGCAATCATAAAAAAGGGCCTCGCAAAAACACGCTCACTCACAACAAACGTAAAACTATAAAATTCAGCGCCTGGCAAAAGGAGTGTCAGCCCGTCACTGCCATGATGAAACTTCATAGCCCCCAACCCCTACGTGAGTGAGTGTTACGCTTTCCAAATTATTTTGCGGCACGTGTGTGCCTAAGTGACTGGCAAGCGGCCTTCTAAATGATAATCATTTTTCTTAGCTTAGCTCGCCAAGGAGTTGTTGTTTTTGCTCCTCATATAACGCACTCACAATTGAAATACATTTGTCCTGGTTTAATGGCCAAACATCTGCCATTTTGCGTTCACAAAATAAGGTTTAAAGCTCTTTTTTTGGATTCCTTCCTCGGCCAGGTGCATTTTCTTGCGAAAAAGGACATTTAACTTTGCCACAAAGCAAGGAACTGCAAAACTAAAACCAAAACAAAAAAGGAAAGAACCCGTCACACACACACAAACTCTTCAATGGCAAAAAAGGAAGTTCAGCAGGACAGCACAAACCGACCATATTTTTAGGTAGCTTTTGGGCTGGTCATCTACACCATTATCCTTAAGGCAATTTCTTTGAGTGGTGAGGATTTTTACTTTTAGTTTGGCTGTTTGTTTTTTGGTGTATCGAGAGGGGTTAATGACTCCGTATATATTTTTGTTTGGCAATAAATATTCGCTTAAACTGAACCACTTTAATATTGTATTACCTACCTGTGAGTAATCGAGGAAAGATGGAAGAGCGGGAGGGGAATATTATATGTTGTTTAATAACAACGATGACGTGTCCATTTTTTAGTAGAATTTTTTAGAGAGCTTGTTTGTTTGTTTTTGTTCCTTCTTTTTTTGGCAAACGTGTGACAGATGTTTTTGCTGTGTTTAGCCGCCCCTAAGACACAGACAGAGGACAATGACCAGCATATTAAGTTTTAGATTATCACAGCTGAGTTTAAGGACAGTTAGTTATGCCAACTACGAAGAAATTGTTTTTTCGTTGTGGCGTAAAAAAATGATGCCAATGACCCCTGAATTTTTTTTTAATAAGTTATGTGAAAAATAATTTTGAATGAGAAAATGAGTAAACATATTTTAAACGCTAAAAAGTTGGAAAGATTTCTTTGGGAAAAAAAAAATAAATAAAAAAAGAAATTTAGAGAAAAAAATATACTTTTCCGAAATTAAAAACTTAAAATTTTAATTAAAAAAATTATTGTTGAAACAAATATATTTTCCCGAAATTAAAAACTTAAATTTTTATTTAAAAAAATTTTAATACTTTATTTTCTGGTTATCAAAAAAAAAAAAAAAAATAATAATAATAATAATTGGTGCAATTGAATTCCTTTCAATTGTGTTTTTTTTTAATTACTTTTATTTCAATGAAATACGATAAAATGTTGGAAAGATTTAAAAAAAAAAAAATAATAATAAAAAAAGGAATTTAGAGAAAAAAATATACTTTTCCGAAATTAAAAACTTAAAATTTTATTTAAAAAAATTATTGTAGAAAAAAATATATTTTTCCGAAATTAAAAACTTAAATTTTTATTTTAAAAATTTTTAATACTTTGTTTTTTGGTTATCAAAAAAAAAAAAAAAAAAAAAAATGGTGCAATTGAATTCCTTTCAATTTTGTTTTTTTAATTACTTTTATTTCAATGAAATACTTTTTACAATTTCATTGAAACTTGTCCTTCTCATTATCTTTATTTTTTTTCTTTAAGAATAATACATATTTGTATGGCATTCTTCTTCGCTCAGAGTAGTAGTAGATATGTAATTTTTGCGCCCATTTTATTTCTTGTTATTCTAATGGAATTTGTTGCCGTTTATTGTTATTGGTGTTAAGCTATTGCTGGATGCACTTCCCCAGCATCAGCGAACAAACAACAACTGCATTTTTTCAAAAGAATGCAGTCGAACAAGTTTTGTCCGTTTACCACCTAGTAGCTACCAAAACCAGCAGAGTAGGAGAATCTTTACAGTAATACAGTGGGATATCCCCCACTCCCCGTTCAAAACATTTCAAGACATCGTTTCGTGTCGTATTTAATATCAGCAACATTAGAAGCAGCTTGCTGTTTCTCTACTTCTCCACCTCTCTATTGCATCTAAGAAAGAAAAATACCAATGAATTATCAGCATGAGTTCAATAGTTATTCACATGTTCATCATCATCGCCATTATCATTGTGCTGCTGCTGCTGCTGCTGACATTCGAGAAGGAGAAGAAAAATATCAACACATTCCTAACACAATTGCATACCAAACAAGTCATTGAGCTATAAATACCAAAAACGAAGGCACCATCCAACCAACCATAACCACCAGAGTGTTAGAAAATAATATGGCCAAAACGTTGGCGGCATAATATTATTATATTTGGCGGAGAGGCAGACCCCATGGACCGACTGTGCATGGGGGTTTGGGGGGTTTCACTAAGTAACATCATCGTCGTAAAGGCGTTAAAGGCCGACGATCATGCAACATCACTGTTGGTCGCAAGTAGTAGTGTGCTTATGGGGATGTTGGGAATTCACCACGATTTATCACGGCAAATTCTATTGGGGATGTTGATTTGGGTAAATTCACCACGGTGAATTTTAATGGGGATGTTGTCTTGGGAATTGTACCACGGCAAATTCTATTGGGATGTTGATTAGGTTAAATTCTCCACGGTGAAATATATTGGGGATGTTGTCTTTTGAAATGTACCACGGTGAAATATATTGGGGATGTTGTCTTTTGAAATGTACCACGGTGAATTATATTGGGGATGTTGTCGTTTGAATTGTACCACGGCAAATTATATTGGGGATGTTGTCTTTTGAATTGTACCACGTCAAATTTTATTGGGGCTGTTGGCGTTGGCGTTGCTAGTTTTAATATGAACTACTAGATGGCGCTAAGTTTAGCGCAGACACAATCCAAAACTGTGTATGGGATGGTGACATTTCAAGTTTTAATATTCACCACTAGCAGAGACACCCTCCGAAAAAAAAAAAAAAAAAAAATGTATTATGATCATATCGAGTGGGGGCTAAAGAGATTCACCATGTGAGAAGTGAATATAGCAGAAACACATCTGAAAGAGGTAAGTATCGAAGAAAATCATTTTATCTAGATGGCTCTCAGAATGCTTTTATATAGTCAACATGCTGATTACTGCAGTCAAATGTGCTTATTAATTTATTTGAAAACATATATTTCAAGAAATCGACTTCAATAAATGTGATATATTATAGAAGAGTTTCAATTGACAAATATGCTGCAATTATTGATATTTCAGGGGTTTTAAGAAAAACGATAACGAAGTCGAGTGGGTTGAACACGAAAATCAGCATGTTGGCTATGCAAAACATGATGAGATAAAAAGACAAAACTAACTTTTCGTTGTACTTGTTTTAATTTGTCTATAATTTTAGCGACTCAAAAATGTTCAGTTATTCCCATCGAAACGATATAGGCGACATCTAACGGTGAGTTCCATCCATACTATCCATAAATTATGTTGTAGCATAGACACACTCCAAAACTATTGAAATATGATCATATCGAATGGGGCTAGAGAGATCCACCATATGAGAAGTGAATATAGCAGAGACAAATTTGGTTAGTATCATAGTCAACAAGAAGATGTGTGTTCTATTATTTTGTCCAGATGGCTCTCCAGTCATTTCCCTCGAAACGATATAGGCGACATCTAACCACCAATTAATGTTGTAGCATATACACACTAAAAAAATGCTGCTGTAGCCAATCAAAGCAAATTCTTCTTGTGTGGACAGGCATTTTGATACATTATATCGATCGCTTTTTGATAGTTTTGTCGATGAAGAATTTGTTTACATTATGTAGCAATTTGAGAGAATTGAAACTGAAAGAGTTTCATGACAACCCTGCATCAATTCGGTATTGAAGATTGAAGGGATTTGAAGAAGGAAACACCATTGTTTACATTAACTAACAATGGATTTCTGTGAAATGGATATGAGAATTTGGGGGGAAGCGTTGTTGCAGAGTTTCATGACAAATTCTGCTTCAACGATAGATTGGAGCATGAATGAGAACATGCTTAATTATGCTCAAAATTAAAAACTCTAGTAACTCTGTAATATTGTGAAATTCGCGTTAAATATTCGTATATATAGAAGACAATTTCAAGTAAGGCTCACAGTATAAAATTAAACATTGAAAGTGATATTATGGCGAACGCAGATTTAATAAACTTATTCAATTCTTTCAGTTATAAAAAAATAATAACTTTGAAAGAAATGGAGGATAACAAAGAATACAACATCCATGGCGCCTTTAGAACAAATACAAAATATGGGGAAAGAATTGTGCTGAAATTAATGATGCTATCCTCTATTTGCCGTCAAGATTCCTCTCGCTGGCGGATGAATACATAAAAGAAATAGCTGGTGGGGGTTATTCTGTGACGAAAACTGTGTTGAAAGATGGAAGCGGAAAGAGTCTTTACAAACTAGAATTAAAACATTTGGATCAGCCAGATTATTTTTATCAACCATATTTAACATAAACTGAAAAGTAATAAATATTTTGTTTGAAACTAAAAATTGCAAGCTGTTTTCATTTAATGTGTACAGAGAAATATTTCAGTTTATTAGTGAAGCTTTAGAAAGGAAGATGTCTCTTCTTAATAAGGAAGACGAACGCTTAAAAACCTTTGCTCGCTGGCCTTTAAATTATCCAGATCCCAAGACAATGGCTGCAGTAGGACTTTATTATACTGGAGTAGGAGATATTACCAGATGTTATTTTTGTAAAGTAAACATTCATAGTTGGGATCAAACTGATTGTCCTGTTACTGAGCATTCAAGGTTGACATATCGTTGCCCATTGCTGGAAGGGCGTGAAACAACTAATGTCCCAACTATTTCAAAAAATTGGAATTGTACGCCTTCTGAAATTGGTGTAGATGTTTGTGGTCGTGGAGCGAGTAAATGTTCAACCATTTTCTTATTATTGTTCACTTTCATTACCTTTAATGCTTTAAATAAAGTTTTATGCAAATAATACAGTTGCTTGTTTTTATTTATTAACTTTATTAATTCATCGTCTAGTATGTAGCCAAGTTCTTTCCAGTTTTGTTCAATGAATACAAATATCTTAAATATATTATTTATGGCACATTTAATCTAGTGTCCAAATGTATAGGACAGTTTGTAAAATAATTTTGGCAAGCTCGAAGTTTCATATTATTTTCTAAATTTATAATGGTAGAATGAATATATTTCTGTAAAAAGATTTTCTTTTCTTGTCCAACGACAAAAATATATTGATAATTGTTCAATGGTGTAAGAGCTTTCTCGACATCATTATAATTTTTTTCTCCATCCGTCCAATCTAAGCCATTCACATGTGTCTTGGTGTAGGCATTTGTTCTGCATGCTTCCCCAGTAAGTTCTTTTATATTAAAAGGTGGGCGAAACAAAAAATAATCTGGAACAACAGAAGCACCACACATAAATGATAGTTCCTTCACGAAAATACTCTTGTGGTTTCCATGGCAATATTGAAAATCAACCAGTGCAATATCCGATCTATTGATTTCAATCATCTTCTTTGGAAAGTTGAATTTGAATGGAGAGGATATCATCGATGTTGGAGTATTTATAAATTTTGTTCATGTCCAATAAAAACTTAAACAAAGATGTCCACAATTGTATGTATGAAATCGTTGATCTCTTTTATAATTGTATGTAATAGCTGGTCCCAAATAGCGTAAAACTTCTATCGGGGGTTGAAGATTACCGAAACTGTCGTAATAGTCGATATTATTATTGATTTTATTATATGCCACCCAATGCGTGCCAGGTCCACTGCTAACATCCAAATTTATGATACCACATTCAATTCGATGTGGTTTCTTAGGTAGATTATCACGCATATAAACACCTCTAAAGTGAGGTATATATTTTTTCCCAAAAAAACTAATATTTACATCGGTTAGAGGACCTTGGGTAGCTGCTTAATTAGTTTTTTGGAGTTTTATTTTCATCAACATAAATTCCATAGCCCTTTTTATATGGTTTGAGATAGAGACCTTTACCCATAGCTATAGCTTCTATTGTTTTGTTATGTCTGGTTTGTTCATCCAACTCTTGTTTGGCTTTTTTTGCATTTAAAACGGCATTGGTAATTGCTGAACTACCCGATGCTAAGGCTCCCAATGCTCCTAATCCAGTTAGAATGGGAATGAGAGGAAGAAATCCACCTCTTTTGGGCACGCTTATTACTCGCGGTATAGCGACCTTTGATTTTTTTCCTCGAAACGTCTTTTGTATTTCATGTCTGGCTATTTTTATGGCTTCATCAATATCAGTTGGTTTTTTGCTTTTAAGGGAACTTGTAGCTTTTTTAAAGCGTTTTTAAAAAGTTGTTGACCCAATATTTGTTTGGGTTTTTATTACCCATGCCTAGCTTTGTCTTAGCCTTCATTATGTTAGTTACAAGATATGCGCTAATTTTTTCTCCAATGTTACTATTTTTCGATTTTACTCGCTCCCAAGCCCGTTCAGTTAGTTCACGATCAGCAATGTGACGTTGTTCAATATCTTTATTTTGTGAATAGGCAATATCGTGTGCTCTACACGCTGCATCTAATGGATTAATACCTTGATCTCCTCTTTGAATACGTTTTTCTAGCTTTGTTCCAGGTCCACAAAATTGATATCCTGGTAAATGAAGTTCAACGGGTAAGAGTTAATCAACTTATTTACCAGTCCTCCTCCTTGAACGTGTTTCTTTCTAATAAATCGCTTCGTGTTGTAAACAATCATTTTATACTTTTTAGCGGGACGCTGAACGAAAGAAATATCGATATTTGATTATATTATAAATATGAATGTTTTCTTAAAACTACTCATTAGTTTAAATCATGAGATTACTGAACAACAAGCTAAAATAATTGTTCAAAATGTGGATTTTATGCAAAGAAAGACCCCCCCGACATAGTACTTTGCTGCCTGATTCTATACGAGCCTTAATAGTAGGACCATCAAATTGTGGAAAGACTAATGTGATGCTTAGTTTGATAGAAAGCCCCAATGGATTAAAATTTGAAAATGTTTACATTTACTCAAAATCGCTGTATCAGACAAAATATGAGTACCTAAGAAACTGATATCCACTACAAAGGGGATGAGATTGTATACATTTAATAACAATGACGATGTTATACAAACGGACGAAATAAAGCCAAACTCAATCATGATTTTTGATGATGTTGCATGCGATAAACAAAACAACATTAAAAATTACTTCAGTATGGGGCGACATAAGAATGTTGATTCGTTTTATTTGTGTCAAACATACACACGTATACCAAAACATTTATTGCGTGATAATGCGAATTTTATAATCGTGTTTTAAACAAGATGATCTGAATTTAAGACATATATTTAATGATCACGTCGGATGTGACATTAGTTTTGAAGATTTCAAAAAAATTTGTCATGAATGCTGGAAGGAAAAGTATGGATTTCTAACGATTTCCAAGGATGACGAAATTCACTCTGGAAGATACAGAAAAGGCTTTCATATATTTATTCAACCTTATATTATTAATGTATTTGCAAATGTTAATTTATATTAGTGCACCTACAGCCATGGAGGAGGAAATGCTGAACGGCTTGTTAAGTCCAGAAATGTCTTGAAAAAGAAATTTCAAAGCATTAAAATGGGTGAAGAAGCTAAAACTACAGAATTGAAAAATACTTTCAAACCAATAACGGAGCCAATAAACAAACTACTAAAGCTTTCAACTGAAAATACTTCCAAAATGATTATGCCTAAGAAAGAGAAAATGGAAATGTACAGAGATTCTATTATTACAAGTACACCCCTTAAGAATTATAAACCAGATGTTAAGTTAGATTCCAATGCATTGGAGGGGTTAAAGCATAAAGTAGATTACACACAAAATTTCGATTCCTTTAATACATCACAAGACGACGACAAATTTTATTCCAACAATGAGGAACCTATGAATCTATCATTCTTGAAGAAAATTAAAAAACTAGATGTAGTCTATGGTCCACACAAAGATAACAATGGAGAATGGAGATTTGGGGACCAACCACTCAAAATAAGCAATGAAAGATTATGATTGGAAATAAAAATTGGGCATTAACACCCGGTTGTTTGAACTGTTGTTTTATCAAGACCCCAAGAACTATGATCATACAGAACTCGATATTTACAAAACAATATTATAGACACAAATGCGCATAAAATAAACTATGAATCTAATGGACGAACAAAGTCCAACAGGGGACAAAAATATAAGAAATAATAAAAAATATAATAGAGGATACTCACAGCGGCAAAGGCTTACTGACAATAAATCCTGGTAAACCCAACTAATATATACTGGGACGATCCCAACGAATTGATAGAACGATTAAAGCTGTTGTTGGCATCACAACAAGCGGAAACAATAACCATACTAATGAAATTGTTTCTATTATCGAGGAACTGCGAGAAGGAAATATAATATATTAAATAATACTCTCAAGGAGCATACAACATATGACTGTTGACAAGTTTGGACATCATTACAATCAAAAAAATCAATCAATAGCAGTGAGAGAAAATGTTTCGAGATTATTGGGAGTCAATATTGATGAAGATAACAACCTTAACGTGCAAAATAAAAAGATTAGGAATGTTGCATCTCCAGCAGAAGGAGCGGATGCGGTCAACCAAGCATACGTACATACGCAAATCAAGCACATTCAAGAAATTTTAAAGAAAAATTTCATTCAAGAGTGCACCTTCCTAAGAGAAGAAATATCACAACTCAAACGTTCACAAACGAAATATTTAAAGCCTTATCGCAAGCTCCATTCAACTCACCAGCTTTAATATATCATACCGAATAAACAATGGAAAAGCGGGGTTTGGTAAATGAACTTCATCATCAAGCACGAAAAAACTTTCCAAGGACGAAGGGTTATTACAAAGGGTATTGATGATCTCTGGCAAGCAGATTTAGTTGAAATGGGCAGTTACTCAAAAGCAAACAAGGGGTTCCGATTTTTGTAACTGTCATCGATACATTTTCGAAATTCGCATGGTGTGAAGCCCTTAAAACAAAAAACGGCAACGGATGTTTCTATGGCTTTTGAAAAAATCTTACAAAGAGGAAGAATTCCAAAAAATTTGCAAACCGATGATGGAAAGAATTTTTCAACACAGATTTTAAAAAACTAATGCAGAAATATTCCATAAACCACTACTCCACATATAGTGTATTGAAGGCCTCAATGTTGAGCGTTTTAATAGAACTTTGAAGTCGCTAATGTGGAAGGAGTTCAGTTATAATGGGAATTATCTATGGATTGATGTTTATAGAGAATTGGTTAAACAATACAATAAAACACCTCATCGAACAATAAAAATGGCCCCTATTCAAGTAAATTCATCGAATGAGAAGGCATTGTTGCAATCTGCTTATAACCACTTAAAAATTTTTAGGAGACAAAACTTTCGTGTGGGTGATCATGTACGCATTAGCAAATATAAACATCAATTTGAAAAGGGATACACGCCAAATTGGACTACGGAAATATTCAAGATAAGAACAATAAGAATAACAAACCCCGCTACTTATTTCTTAGAAGACTATGAAGGAAATCCCATCCAAGGATGTTTCTACAAAGAAGAACTTTTACCCACAAAATATCCAACACGTATTTAGTTGAGAAAATTTTAAAAACAAAAGGTAATAAAGTCTTGGTTAAGTGGCTGGGATTCTCAGACAAACATAATTCATGGATAGATAAGAATCATATCATATAATCTTAATATGTAGATATACAATATACAAGCATATATTTAAATAAATAAAAACCCATATATACGTATGCATATTTTGTGTTTCAATTATTACGACAAAGAATTTGCAATGTCAAGAACGTTTACTGTGTCCGGTAAATCTCCAATTCTACATTCAACATATTTACCCCCAATTGAATTGGGAAATAGTAGTTATGAGTGTTGCCTAATAGATTTCCAATCATACAATTCAATACCCAATGTGGATAATGATAACAATCTCTTTCACATTGGAGACAATATTATAAAAATACCTATAGGATCCTATGAATTGCAAGATATTGCGAATTACTTGGAAACGGAATATAAAACTATCCACGAGAATAGATCCATTGAAATTAAGGCGAATAATAATACGCTAAAAGTAGAAATCATGTCTTCTCATGATCCTATTTACTTTGATAAAGAAAAATCTATAGGCAAGCTTTTTGGTTTTACCGAAAAAATCTTAGAATCTGGGAAAAAACATACTTCAAACCTTCAAGTCGACATTTTAAAGGTTAATGCCATACAAATACACTGCAATATTGTAACTGGATCATTCATGAATGGGTCGCCAACGCATATTCTACATGAATTGCTCTTAATGTTCCTCCGGGATATAAATTGGTAGAGAGACCAATGAATCTCATTATTTACCAGTGAACGTCAAAGAAATCGGTCGTCTGGAGATAAAGATAGTAGATCAAGAAGGTCGCTTATAAATTTTAGAGAGGAAGAAATCACGCTACGTATTCATATAAGACCAATGCAATCATGATTATCTACAATAAATACAATCATAAACAAATACCAAGACACATTCAACACAAGTTGTCAAACCGACAAGACCTACAATTTCAAAGGAAAATAAAGAGTTTTTAAAACTTATTAAGCTTAAAGTCAAACCAAATGTCTGAAATACTTAACATTAATGAGCGTCCATTCTCGGATGAGAATATTGTAAAGAGAGACTACCACAGCTATGTTCCATATATTCAATCATTTAAAATAATGATGAAATTCGGATAAGTATACAAAATCAGGATCTTTACATACTTCCATCGGAGAGTTATCTATTCATTGAAGGAAATTTGAAAAATAGCAAGGGAGAAGTATCGCAAATGCAAGACTGAGAAATAATTGTGTGGGATACATGTTTGATGAAATTCGCTATGAACTAAATGGTGTTGAAATTGATCGTACTCGTTATCTAGGAATAACTACAGAAATTAAAAATTGGATTTCTCTAAGCGAATCCGAAAGTAAGGTTATGAGCAAAGCGGGATGGAAAGCTGATAATGATTTATCAGTAGGATACTTTAATTTTTGTGTACCCTTAAACCGTCTACTAGGGTTCGCAGAGGACTTTGATAAAGTAATTTGCAACAGCAAGCATGACTTGATTCTTTTGCGTAGTGCCAACGATAAAAATGTGTGTTATTCAACCATGGATACGGAGGAAATTAAACTCACCATAACAAATGTTGTATGGAAAGTACAACACATTCAATTATCAGACTATAGAAAAATCAGCTTCTTGAAAACTATTAAGGATGGAAAAGCGTTGCCTTTAGCATTCCGCAGCTGGGACTGCTACTTTAATCCAACTTTTGCTGGTGGAAGACAACACAGTTGGAGTGTTAAATTGTCTGTCAATCATGAAGACCACGATATGTTGCTTGATATTTGAAAAAGACAACAAGCTGGAACATTGCGAACTTAAAAACATCAAAGTTCACTTGAACTCTGAAACCTATCCTTACGATGATTTGAATGTAAAGTTCGAAGAAAATGGCTATGCAGTACTATATGACATGTATACAAAGTTTCAACAATCATATTACATGAGGGAGCCACAACCACTTCTTACATATGCAAGTTTTAAAGACAAGCCCATCGCCGTTATTGACATTAGCAATCAAAACGAAGCTGTTAAGAATGGACCAATCGATTTAAAATCCAATTTGAAACCAATAAACCAATTCCACAAAACACTTCTGCGTACTGTTTAATTATACATGATCGTCTGGTCGAGTACGTTCCATTAACAGGAATTGTACGAAAAGTAGTATAATCTATTTTATACTCACCTTTGCAAGAATATTTCAATAAAACGCAATTTACATAAATTTATAAACAAAAATATTTTGTTTTATTTTATAATAAGAATAGTTAAAGACTAGTTAAAATATAATACCCTTATATTTACTTAAAATTAAACATTTTGTGTTGCGAGAAAATATTAATATGATGACATTATAGTGAGTAAAGACAATTAAATTAATATTATTACTATGCTCTTTTATCTATATATTGAAACTTAAATCATAATTAAATTTATATTTTAATCCAAGTCCATTGAGACAGATTCATTTGAGTTATTTACATTTGTTTTCATGAAGGTTATTTATCTATAGTGGCCCCAAGCATAGGTGTGAATACCATCCTCTAGAATAAATCGTTTTATCATCTTGATGGCTTAGCGATATTTTAGTAATTTTGTCTGTATATATTGTATGCTGTCTTGACCTAAACGAAAACATGGTACCGTAAAAAACCTTTTTTGTTATAAAGACATTCTCGATATTTATCTATAGTATACTTTTTTAGGACCGACTTTTTAACTCCCTTAGATTTTTTTACTTCTTCGCTATCAACTACATTGATGGCATACATTTTAGGACGAAGGCCTACAAATTCAACCATTGTTTTTTCCGTCATTCTCATCTTTCATCATGCCAAGTTTTTTCCTTATTAATTAGAGGAAGTTTATATTTATTTCTTTTGAAAACCCTGAGGTGTCAAATCTAGCCAATATTTCATCTAAAGATAATTCGGAATACAAATTCCGTCCGTAAAATGTTAATATGAACGAATCTGTATCCATATAATTTAGAATAAATCCTCACCAAATTTCACTTTTAGAAAATCATACAGAAAATCATACATCACCCACTTTGATAAATCTAATATGCAGAACCCTAAGTACAATGGTCTATCATATTTTACTCTGACATTCCTAATTTGAATAGCACCATATTTCGGAGAATATCGAAGGCTGTGAAAATTTGGCTTCGAGATTAATTTACTAGCAACATTCCTTCTTCTTTGGTTTGCCTCATCTACCCACATTGTCACAATTTTCACAGTTTTTCTTTTGTCGATATTCTCCATTGTCTTACCGAATGAAGAGTTATTCAATAATTAAAAAAAATCTTTTTCAAAGGCATTTTCAGCCTTTTCCCTATGTCATTATTCTTCAGTATGTAAGGAGCTAACCAAGCGCTTTGTGTGAAAGCCAAAACTCTATGGACTTTCTTAAGAATTAGTCCATGTTTCAGAGATTGCTTAAGTAATTTGTAGTGTATGGTGTATGATGTTGTTGTCAGTAAAATCTGCAATCAGTTTTTTCAGTTTTTGAGCCCTCAACACACTTTTTCTCCGCCAAAAAGGTAAATCGTTATGTTTGTCGTGAAGGTGCGGTGGATATTCAATATCAACCTCTAAATAAAACCAGTAGGAGCGTTGTCAGGAATAGATAATATTACAGCTGGATCATTGAATTTCTCCATTTCATAACCCTCCACCCATCTAAAATCTTTTTCAGGGAGACACTCAGTCATAACTGTACCATATAAATTATTTACATCCAAATAATAGATATTTACCTCTGGTTTGGCACTATTATAATTGGGAGCATCTTCATTATTTGCTACCGAGTGTCTGTTGAGCACTGGGTAAGCCCTCCCCGAATACCATTTTTGCAGAAATTGTACATGTCTATATCTCTGAGTAGCTCAAGTTCGACTTTAGTACATAGTAGCATTGCATCCCAAGATAGAGATGGTGCTGTGAGATATTGACAAGGGTCCAGTTCCGTGAATTCGCATACATAAGCTCCTGAAATTTTCAAATACGTCTGCTAAAAGCAAGACATCAGCTTTTAAATACAAATCCATGTAGTCTTGCATAGTTTGACATCGAAAATGTGACCAAACATTTGTTGCATGCCTATAATCGTCTGACGAGCATTCAGTATCTGTCAACTTATTATAAAATTGGTCTATAGGGGGAAGTTGTTTCTCCTTCAATTTTTCAAATGATGAAATATATTCGTAGGGAAATACTCCTTTCCTAGTCATAAGTTCGAATGCTTCATCATCAGGAAAATGAGATCTGACAGCAACAAAAGAATCTCGAGATAAATTCCTTGCTAATTTATCCAAACTAGTAGGCATAAATCGAAAACTATCTAAGAAACGATGCTCTAATCTATTTCATTTCTTTTCTTCTCTTTTTTGCCCTCACTTTCCTCTTCTTGCTGGAATTCCTCATCATCTTCCTCACTCGAATCTTCTTCTTCTCCTACAACAACTGTACTTTTTAAAGAACTAGAGTCGGTTGACTCGTTATCCATAATTAATGAAATAAGACATTGAAATATATTTTCTTTGTTTTGAGGTATGACTCTATTTCACCTCCAAATTCAACTAATTCTTTAAGAAGAGGTGACAGTCGTACGAAGAAAAATTGTGGAAATATATTGGAATAAATTTAGGTAGATGATATTGCAGATTGCAATGGTTATGTACCGCACCTCGATATTGCCCCGTTAAGTGACAATGATCTTTCACCCTATCGTTACCTAAAATATCGCCACATATACGACAATTTATATCCCTAAGAAAGGCTGTCTCTTCTTCGGGTGTTAGAGTATTCATAGGTTTCGTTTTGGTTAGGTAACTATCATACAAAAATTTACAATCCTGAATTAGTTCTTTCAGAAAAACATTTGCTGCGTCGGGTCCACTATATATAAATAACTTATTTAAATTTTCACTAAAACTACATTTAATAAAATAACTAAAAGCACATGGAATATGCTTCTTTACCTTTTCCGTTTTTTTTACTCGCCCCATTGTTCTCATCTTCCTGCACGTCTTCCAGTACACTTTCGGAGTCAGCATAAATAACGAAAGGCACCTTATCCTTTTTCTTGTGATTGACGAACTTCAGTACGGCTTCTTTTTTGTTCGGCAGGGCACAGACTACTTTTCCACACTGCTTTTTGTGAGTCATACATTTATTTTCATCGTGGAACATTGCAGGCATCCAAAACAAAAATAACCTTTCTCCTTATGACTTGTGAATTGAGACCGCATAAGACTGAAAAAAAAAGAACAAATACATGATTATTATGATATGGTTTTGATTGATAAGTTTTGTTTTTAATTACCAAGACATATCCATAACCAAAATGTAATGAAAATTTTCTTCATTGTGCAGCAATATTAAATTAATGTGATTGCTTTTCGTCTCCTTTGTTAAGTAATATGGACCAACGACCGACTTGTTTTCATAACCGAAAACATTTACGCTGATCTCAGGGTTGTTCATTTCAAATTTTTTTATATATTAAGACCCAATGGGAAATTTAATTGTTCGAAATTTAGCGATATTCCAGACTGCAGAATAATGACATCTTGGTGTATGTCTACGTTATATGAAGAGGTTATACTCGGATCTCCATATGCAGTTTCTCCCAATGCAACAACCATACACCACTTAAAACAAAAGTCATCATAGTTTTGATGTTAAGGCACGCACCCTTCTTGTTGCTTAATGATTTCGGAGTTGGAATATAATGTGAGCCACGTGTTAAGTTGGCTCTCAACACATTTATGTCAAGTTTTAAAAGTTTCTCCAGGGCCCAATTAGAGCCTCTTTCTTGGAACTCTTCTGATTTAGCTATAATTTCCACACAGTGGTTGAAAACGACCTCTTCCAAATCATCTCCCAGGGTTAATAGCGTTGTTTTTGAAATATGATTAAATATATTTTCAATAGTTAACTCTTTGGAAGTTGAAGGTCCATCTTTTTCATTGTTTGGTTTCACATATAGTCCTTGGAGTTCCATATTAAATTTTATGAGCGTTTTACCGTTTAACTCATTTTTCAAGGTTTTAATTATTAATTCTTTTGAGCATTAAGAAAATCGAACGGGTACAAAATGTCTTTATTGTTTTGTATCTCATAGCTGAGTATATTTTTGTTAAATGCACTTTTAACATTTTTATGTCAGAATCCAGATTTTTTCTCATGGTGGATCGATGTTCTTCGCTACGAACGTGTGATCGTATATTATTCACTATTTTATCACAATCACCACAAAAACTTTTCCACCTTCACAGCTGATTTATTTTCATGCTGCTGCTTTAGTTTTTCTTGTTGTTGATCACGATTTTGTTTCATTACATGCTCATCTCCATGATGGTTCTCTAAGTGCAATTCTAAATCGTTTACACTTTCACATAAAACATCACAACACATACAATGCTTTTTCATATGTTTCACAAATTCACTTTTTTCCTTGTAATAAAGGCTGCATGACCAACAAATTTTTTGAGACATTATAAAAACTTTTTTAAAATATTAAGAAACGATGCTTATTAATCTGTGACTTGTTGAGTACTGAAATTTCTTCCAATCCAATCAATACATATTGACTACATTTTTGTAAACAAATAGAAATTCTGTGATTGAAGCAGAATTTGTCATGAAACTCTGCAACAACGCTTCCCCCCAAATTCTCATATCCATTTCACAGAAATCCAATTGTTAGTTAATGTAAACAATGGTGTTTCCTTCTTCAAATCCCTTCAATCTTCAATACCGAATTGATGCAGGGTTTGTCATGAAACTCTTTCAGTTTCAATTCTCTCAAATTGCTACATAATGTAAACAAATTCTTCATCGACAAAACTATCAAAAAGCGATCGATATAATGTATCAAAATGCCTGTCCACACAAGAAGAATTTGCTTTGATTGGCTACAGCAGCATTTTTTAGTGTGTATATGCTACAACATTAATTGGTGGTTAGATGTCGCCTATATCGTTTCGAGGGAAATGACTGGAGAGCCATCTGGACAAAATAATAGAACACACATCTTCTTGTTGACTATGATACTAACCAAATTTGTCTCTGCTATATTCACTTCTCATATGGTGGATCTCTCTAGCCCCATTCGATATGATCATATTTCAATAGTTTTGGAGTGTGTCTATGCTACGACATAATTTATGGATAGTATGGATGGAACTCACCGTTAGATGTCGCCTATATCGTTTCGATGGGAATAACTGAACATTTTTGAGTCGCTAAAATTATAGACAAATTAAAACAAGTACAACGAAAAGTTAGTTTTGTCTTTTTATCTCATCATGTTTTGCATAGCCAACATGCTGATTTTCGTGTTCAACCCACTCGACTTCGTTATCGTTTTTCTTAAAACCCCTGAAATATCAATAATTGCAGCATATTTGTCAATTGAAACTCTTCTATAATATATCACATTTATTGAAGTCGATTTCTTGAAATATATGTTTTCAAATAAATTAATAAGCACATTTGACTGCAGTAATCAGCATGTTGACTATATAAAAGCATTCTGAGAGCCATCTAGATAAAATGATTTTCTTCGATACTTACCTCTTTCAGATGTGTTTCTGCTATATTCACTTCTCACATGGTGAATCTCTTTAGCCCCCACTCGATATGATCATAATACATTTTTTTTTTTTTTTTTTTTCGGAGGGTGTCTCTGCTAGTGGTGAATATTAAAACTTGAATGTCACCATCCCATACACAGTTTTGGATTGTGTCTGCGCTAAACTTAGCGCCATCTAGTAGTTCATATTAAAACTAGCAACGCCAACGCCAACAGCCCCAATAAAATTTGACGTGGTACAATTCAAAAGACAACATCCCCAATATAATTTGCCGTGGTACAATTCAAACGACAACATCCCCAATATAATTCACCGTGGTACATTTCAAAAGACAACATCCCCAATATATTTCACCGTGGTACATTTCAAAAGACACATCCCCAATATATTTCACCGTGGTACATTTCAAAAGACAACATCCCCAATATATTTCACCGTGGAGAATTTACCCTAATCAACATCCCCATAGAATTTGCCGTGGTACAATTCCCAAGACAACATCCCCATTAAAATTCACCGTGGTGAATTTACCCAAATCACATCCCCAATAGAATTTGCCGTGGTACAATTCCCAAGACAACATCCCCAATATATTTCACCGTGGAGAATTTACCCTAATCAACATCCCCAATAGAATTTGCCGTGGTACAATTCCCAAGACAACATCCCCATTAAAATTCACCGTGGTGAATTTACCCAAATCAACATCCCCAATAGAATTTGCCGTGATAAATCGTGGTGAATTCCCAACATCCCCATAAGCACACTACTGCAAGTCGTTCCACTTGGTGGACACTCAGACAAATGGAGGGTATAAAACGATATAATGATATCATATAAGAAATGCCATCCATACAACAACGACCACAACAAAACTAGTCAGTCAGTCAATGGCGTTTTTGGTATTGTTTTTGTTTTTCAAGAAAAATTACTGTGGCAGCAATACCAAAAATAGAATTAAATTTTTGTGTGGAATGAAATGGAAAAACAAACTGGGTACATTCTATTTTTTTTGATAAAAAAGAAAAACACATTGGAAATGATGGTTGGTACGCGTCCCATGCCCATGCAAACGTCATCATCGCCTTTTTCTTCTCTATTTAATGACATAGAGATGAAAAATAGAAAACTGTACAAGGAAAAACGGCAATAACAATTATGGGAGGCAATGTCGTCCAAGATGCAAAGAGGGGGGGGGGGAGGCAACACAACACAGTATCCAACAGTAGGCAGCCAGCAGCAGCCAACAGCATTGCAGCATGCACGACGACGACACAACATTGTTTTTGGTCAAATGTGGTATGGCGACATTCCAAGGCACAGCCAGAGCCACCTTTAGATTGGAAGTTTTGCTCTGAAGTTTAGCAGGCAATAAATTTGGTATTGTTGTTTTACACAATAACAACTCGATCATCCTTTACTTTACTTTATGTATGTATGTATGTATATTTTTTTGTTGAGGGGAGGACAGGCTTCGAGGAAGGGGGGCAAAGGAAGGAGATTGAAAATCTAAACCAGAGTTTTTTTTAAAGACAGGTTATATTACATATTTTGTGTGGCAAGCGATAGCCACAAGGCCGTTGTTTAGAAGAAACCAACAACAATAATAACGACAAATAATTGAGCAACAACAACAACGTTTCAAATAAATAATATAATTATATGAACAATCCAATTTGCATTAAACATTAATATTATCTCTTTGTTTAAGAATTGTTGGCATTTTTACAAACAAATTAATTAATATTATATATATTTTTTTTTGCAGTTTTAATTTATTTTTTGATTAACAAATAAAATAGCTTTGGAATTCTTCAATTAGCTCTGCATTTGAGATATGCTATAAAAATTATAGCTACCCCAATATTTGTAAAATTCCTGTGATCTATTTTATCACGCCTCTTTTAAAGGAGAAGTATTCAATTATGTGCGTATTTTTTGGAGATGCTATAAAAATTATAGCAAGTTTAGGAACTCAGTTTCTACATATATTTGTTATTTAGTAAATGTTATTTCATTTCTGTAATAATAGAATTTTTTTTGGCAGTTTTAATTTATTTTTGATTAACAAAATAAAATAGCTTTGGAATTCATCGATTAGCTCTGCATATGAGAGATGCTATAAAAATTATAGCTACCCCAATATTTGTAAAATTTCTGGGATTTATTTTATCACGCCTTTTTAAAGGAGAAGTATTTTTAGATATGCTATAAAAATTATAGCAAGTTTAGGAACACAGTTTCTACATATTTGTTATTTAGTAAATGTTATTTTCATTTCTGTAATAATAGAATTCCATTATCTATTTGCAATGATTCCATTAGGACAACTATGCTATATAATTATAGCATGCTTAGGAAATACAAACCTCTCACATTTTTAATATTAAATTATTATTATTTTCATTGCAGTAATTTTAATTCTGTTCAAATTAATTTTTAATCAACACATGATTGTAATGATGCTATAAAAATTATAGCAGTCTCAATATTATTACTTATTTTAATATTAGTTTTATATAGAATTTTAATATAAAATTTTTATTAGAAATTAATTTGACGAACTTTGGCCATTGCCATGAAAATTGTAGAATGAAACAAATATATACAAGGTGAGATGAAAAAAACTGCAGACTGCTGTCATTCTAAGCCACTCTCCCGACAGCTGTTCAAATTGTTCCAGTGACAGCTCATTATATTGTTTACAAGCGTACAAAAGCATTTTTGGTGAGAATTTCCCACAAAACCATAACATACCATAACAGCCGATGATCGCTCTCCGCTCGTATTAATCGACAGTGGCATCAGAATAAATGCCGAATATTATCGCGAACATATTCTTGAGGTGTATTAAAGCCTTGGGCATGCAAACATTTTGGCCGCAGACCTTGGACATTCCAACAGGACTCAGCACGCTCCACCAAGAATGGCTAAAAATGAGGTTCATTTCCAGCACACAATGGCCACCAAAATCTCCGGATACCAATCCGTTGGACTATTGTGTCTGGAGTATTTGGGAAAGCAAGGTTGGCACTAAAAAAATACCAAAGTTTCGATCACCTGAAGCAAGCGCTTCCCTGGGAATGGGCCAAAATAACGCAAAGCAACATTCGGGCAGCGTGTGACGGTTTCATTGGCCATTTGAAGGCCATAATTCGTGCCAAAGGTGGCCAATTCGAACAAATCTAAACTTATTCTAAAATTTGATGCTATTTCCGACATTTTTTGCTCTCAATCAATAAAATTAAAAAAAAATGTAAAAATTATGGCGTTTAACTTTGTTACAGTTTTTTTATCTCACCCTGTATATATATATTTTTTTAATATCGTTTTTCAATCATTATTTTATTTTCTTTAAGAATTGTTTTCTTCTTTTTGTTTTTAATTTTTATTCTATTTCAAAGTTCGTTTACTGGTTTTTCACAAGTTCATTACCCCCCTCCCTCCCAAAAAAAAAACAAGATCTTGTCTTCATATACTTGTCTGCTTGTGATTTTTTGTCGCACTGTTGGTTTTGCCTGTCTGTCTGTCTGTCTGCCTATTTGGGTTAGTTCAACGGCAGACTATAAAATAAACAATACATTGAAAGGATTGAAATCAAGAACCCTTATTGCTTACCTAGAGTAATACAATTTTTAACTACTACTACTACTACTGCCACTATTATTCATGTCTGGTTTTAACTGTCTGTTCTTGTTTGCTGGCTATTTAAACATAGCATTATTCCACCTATAAAGGGGAGACCATGAAAGAGAGAAGAGATTGCGATTTTTTTTTTAATTCCTCAATAGGGTGTTCTCTTTGGCAACATGATGTCTGAGTATGTGTGTGTGTGTGTAAAACAAGAAACGAGACGGAAAAAAGGTTTTTGAACTTGACACCACAATAATAAAAAAAGCAACCAAAACAGAACACAAATCCATTATAACAACAACAACAACAGCAGCAGCAAAAAAGTGAATCAAAAAGACATACAAACCAATGAACTAACCACTCACAAGCTGGGCTCCCCCCCCTAAACCATGATACTACGCCATCGCCATCGCCATCTCACCACCACCATCACCTTGACTTCATAAACAAGCTTTTAATGAAGAAACCTATTCGAAAAGGAGCAATGTTTTATGCTTTATTATGAGAACGTTTTCATTTTCGTTCTTCATTTTCTTCAATTCTTAGCTGTTAGCCGACAGAGCTTGTCTTGTCTTGCTTCTTTTCATATATATTTTTTTTTATTGCTGCTCCTTGTATCCGTGTGGTTCAAGAGAATTCAACAGGCTGTGATTTATTTCTTTTACAAAGAAACAAAAAAATTATCCACCAACTACAGCAACAAACCAGCCACACAGCTTGAAACTCAAAAAAGTAAAAAAAAAACTTTTCCCGCCAAAATGCTTGTGTTCTTTTTTTTTATATCTTTTCTCTCTTTTGGGTATTTTTGTCATTTCATAAAATGGTGGGAACTTGCAAAACTTGGAAGTGAAAATTTTTTATGGATTTTACAAGATAAAAAACAATTTATAGGATATACTTCAGAGCGTTTTTCTACGGTAAAATTTACATGTATCGATTAATTTGAAAAATTTGTTATGGCATGCTGGAATTTTCGTAATTTGCGATTTTACAAAAAAAAGGCATTAAAGTCGGATATTTTGAGCCATCTACTTTACAATGCTACAAAACAATTTGAATTATTTAAAAAAAAAAAAATAGTAAAACTCTTTCTTTTTTGCCATTTACATGGGTATACAAAAGTCAAACGCTATAATTTTAATTTTTTTAATTTTATTGAATGAAAGCAAGTTCACCACTTTCGGCCAAATTGAAGTTGGTTGCAGTTTTTTCATCTCACCATGTTTATTTGCTTTATATAAAAATTATGGCAAGTCCCAAAAAAAAAAACCATAAAATTACCAATTTTGGATTTTTCAAATATCATTTCGTTGCTCTATTTTTCTCGTCATTACCACAAGGTTAGGCAAAATTTTATTAAAAACAAAACTTTTGTTTTTCTCTTGTGGGCCCCGCTGACTCAAGGTCATTTTTATTTAACATTTACTTTCAAAAACAAAAATAAAAAAATTGCAAAAAAATTTAACACGAGTAGTAATTTTTTGTTTGTATTTTTCATGCGTGTTTTTCTTTTAAAAACAACCCGATTTTTTGCTTATTTCCAGCCACTTAATTTGAGATTTTGTAAACAAAGCATAAAATTAGATTTCAGTTATTTTTTAAATTGCTTTGGGTTTAAGACCTTTCAACGAAAATGTCAATAACACACGTTTTGTAAATTTTTATTTTTTTTTATTTTTTTTTTATTTTTTTTTATTTTATTTTTTTTTATTTTATTTTTTTTTTTTTATTTTTTTTATTTTTTTATTTTTTTTATTTTTTTTTTTGTGTTTTTGTTTATCATCAAAATGTTTTTTTTTATTTTTTTGTGGAAATCAAAAGGGGACAATGTCTCAATTTGGTTGGTATCCTACCAGTTGGAAAGGTGGGCTAGGAAAATTCTCATATCTCTTGCTCTGGAAACATGTTTTTGTTTTGTTTATAATGGCAAAAATTTTGTCTGTTTATGTTTTCAAAGAAAAAGAAAAGATGATATCAATGAATTTATATATCTATGAATTTATATATTTATTATATCAATGAATTTATTTTGCAGAAGACCCCGCCTTTGGTGTTGTTGTTTCTTTGGATAATAGAGGTTTTTTATAGTTCGGTTGTGTTATTTTATTCCATGTATACATATTTTTTTTGCGGGTTAGTAACAGGTGGCGAAAAAAGTAGGTGGTGGTATTATTGTGTCGACGACGATCATCGATGAGTCTTGTGATCGACGGCGCCTGACGATATAGTACATATTTCGTTGGCAAGGTTTTTTGCAAGAAAATGTCATTCAAATTTATGTTTATTTATTTTTTTTAATTTTGGTATTAATTTCATGTTTGCCAAATTTTGGGAATTCAATATTGTTTGGGAAATGTTAGAAATAAAATTGAATTTATAAAAAAAAAAAAACAAATATTACAAACATTTAAAAAAAATGTTGTTTTTAATAATTTTTATTATAACTGAAATATTTAAATTTCCAATTGGAAATTAAAAAATATATATTTTTATATTTGTTTATTTTGCGATGGAAAAATTCAGTTTCCATTGAAAACAGAAATATTCATAAAAAAATTCCCTTGAGGGAAATTTTCATTTCGGACCGAAGATGAATTTTTTTCACGCACAATTTTGTTTCGATGAAAAATACTATTTTTCGTTGAAAACGAAAAATTTCCCAAACAGGAAATTTTTGATTTTTCCCCCAACATACATGTATTTATCTATAATTTAGTGAAATAAAGGAATTTCCCAAACGGGAAATTTTTGATTTTTCCCCCAACATACATGTATTTATCTATAGTCTACTGAAATAAAGGACTTTTGCCAAAAATTCATGTTAACAAAAATTTTGAGGGATATCTTTATTTATGTCCAAAATTTCCAATTCGAAAAAAACAAAATTGAAAATTACAAATTACTTGGTGATAATTGTTATACATTTTTCACATTGTAACGAGTTGAACAACCCCTCTGAGTGACAAACAAAAAGTGAGCTCCTGGAGGTTATTTACCTTCCGCCCAAATAAGTTATGGTTTGATTCACACACTAATATTACTAGCGATTTATACAATGACTAAATAAATAACAAGCGATAAACAACATTGTATTCAAATTACATACACACGAGAAGAGGAGGGAAGACGGGTGTGTGCCTCGAAATGTTGTTGCTGATTTTGGCAAAAAATTATTTTTTTTTTAAATATTTACAAATATTAAAAAAACGTTGTTGTTAAACATGTCTCAGCATTCTTATCAGTGTTTTTCGTTCGTTCATTTTGTTTTTATTGAGAATCAATCAATTTATGATGATGGTCGGTCTTATCATTTTCATATTTTTATTTATTAATTTGCTAAGGGAAGGAGGAAAGTAAACACGAGTTATAATATGTCCCCTGCCCCTTCAGCCATTTGCAAAGCATGTTAGTTACAAAAATTTCACTTCAATCGTATTGCACCGTTTTATTATGTTGCTGTTGTTGTTATTATTTTTGTTTATCATCATCATTTTATTTTTTTTTGTACAAGTCGCTTTTTTACTGTTATTGTATTTTGGGATTCTGCTTAAGTTCAAGGTTGTTTAATCTCTGTATAACAAAAGTTTATTCACCATTTGTGTGTGACAGCAACGACGACGACTTTCTGTTTGCGACAAAAATCTCTGGACAACAAAATTCTGCACAGAAATCCCGCTAAATAAAGCTGTCATTCTGTTTTCTTTTTTTTTCTTATTTTCATTCATATCTTGTCCTGCTGCAATTGTTTGTTTAATTCTCTTCATGTTGATGATTGTTGTTTTGAAAGCTTTTGTTTTATTTTGGAAATTTAGAATATTTTATATGTCACTTACGGCGTTCTCACAATAGCAGGTATCGAGCCGAGTTCAACTCGACCCAGTCCGTATTGTAACAAAAACTGGAGGCTGTAATAACAACAACTCTTTCTTAATTACTACCCGAATTTTCTCACAAAAAGTATTCTCTATAATTATTCTCCTCTCATTAATTTTGAACAATAACTAACCAATTTCTCTCCTCTCTCCCTCTCTTTTATTCCAGTTAAAGTCTGCGAAAAGCGCCTAATTTTACGCGAACACAAACAAGAATACATCCGTCGCGAGCGAGAGGTTATGCACACACTGACAAATGTTCCTGGTTTTGTGAATCTGTCCTGCACCTTCCAAGATGCCCGTTCACTCTACTTTGTTATGACCTTTGCCAAAAATGGTGATCTATTGCCATATATCAATAAAGTTGGTTCCTTCGATATCGACTCAACACGCCACTATGCTGCCGAATTAGTATTAGCCTGTGAGCAGATGCATCGACGCAATATTGTGCATCGCGATTTGAAGCCGGAGAATATATTGTTGGACGAGGATATGCATACGTTGATTGCCGATTTTGGTTCGGTGAAAATCTTGTCGGCCGAGGAGAAGGCCCAGGCCCAGGAATTTCTGCTGTCCGGCGGCATTGATTTAGCCAAAAAAGCCAGATGTCAATCGGGTGGTAGTATGCGCAGTGATGATGATGATTACAATGATGATGATGAAGATTACGAATCGACTGGGTCATCAGGTAGCTGTGGTGATGCTGAGACAGGTGGTGAAACCGATTCACCGCGTGCCAGACGCCATCAGGCGCCAGCACCTCGTTATCATCGAAAACGTCGTGGCAGTTTTGTGGGCACAGCGCAATATGTCTCTCCCGAAGTCTTGCAAAATGCCCCAATCACTCCCGCCGCCGATCTGTGGGCTCTGGGCTGTATCATCTATCAAATGATGTCGGGCCTACCACCATTCCGTGGCTCCAATGACTATGTCATATTCAAAGAAATCATTGCCTGCAATTTAGATTTTCCCCAAGGTTTCGACAAGGATGCCGAGGATCTAGTCAAAAAACTGCTAAAACTGAATCCAGCCGAACGTTTGGGTGCCCAAGACACCAGCGGGCAATATGATAGCATACGTTCCCATCCCTTCTTCAAAAATGTTGATTTTGAGGCCGTACGCCAGACAACACCACCAGCCATATCACCCTATTTGCCGGATCTGGTGCGAGAGGAGGAGAACGAGTTTATGTTGTGTGACAATTTGGAACCCGGCCTGGATGACAAACAATTGACCCGGCTATTGGGCAAGGAATTGGGTTGCATCAGTGATGATGATACCTACGAACGTAAAATGAGTGGTGGCTCTTCGGCCAGCAGTAAACCCAAATCGATTAATTCCACAACATCAGCGTCAACACAGCCAAAGCCCTCAACACCCAACAACTATCAAAAGTCGGCAAAAAGTAAGTGAAATTTATATTCATATTTTAGCTGTTATTAATAAAAAAAATATCTGTTTCTATTGCAGACAGTTTTGATTTATCCGACATGGAGAAACACAAACGTTTGGAGGCCCAAAAATCGGACAAATGGCATGTCTTCGCCGAGGGTGAGGTCATTTTAAAGAAAGGCTTTGTCAACAAACGCAAAGGCCTGTTTGCCAGACGCCGCATGCTTTTGCTAACCACCGGACCCCATCTCATCTATATCGATCCCGTGCAGATGGTGAAAAAGGGAGAAATTCCCTGGAGTCCGGAATTGCGTGCTGAAGCCAAAAATTTCAAAATTTTCTTTGTGCATACGGTAAGTTGGTTGGCTTTATGGGAGGACATGTATTATGTATTTTGGAATGACTGAGGGACAGAAATTAGGCTAAAGGAGGGCCATGAATTTCAAACATTTGGGCTCATTTGAGAAATTAACAAAGTATATTTCAAATTAGTTTTCAATTCTTTCAGGAGTGTTCAAAGAAATCTTTTAATCCAGAAATTTGCCATTTCTTTTTAAATATTTGCACACTCTTTTCTTAGATATGATTGAATATTCTTCCCTGGCATTTCATGGACTTGTTCTTTTGGAATTTTTATGGCACTTTAAAAATAAATAATTCTGGAATATTTGCCACAAATTAAACCACAACGAAGAAGAACACACGCACCAAATTTCCCATAAATGCTGAAATTATTTTCATCTATAATTTTTTTCTTTCTAAAATTAAATCAAGCACATACGTGATGTGAATTTCTTTTTGTTATGCCACTTCTTCCTTTCTCGCTGACTTGCCTTTCAATTGTGGTTACTTATTATGCTCCCACTCATTGACATAATCATCAATAAGAGTTGTGCAAATTATCTATTTGTATTGGTCTTCAGCGTTGCCGTGACGTCATACTCTTTTTTTCGAATATAAATAAAAAATGATGAAAATGAATCATTTTCTTAAAAAATAGAATAGAAATAAAACAATTCAGTCAGTATGGAATGTATCAAATTAAATTTAATAATAATGTATACATCATCTAGATAAGGTACTTTCTTTGGAATCGTTTGGTTTTAAAAAATAAAAAATCTAAATAACGAGATAATCTAGACATGTGCACTGAGCATGCATTTCA
The DNA here is from genome assembly GCF_030504385.1 of Musca domestica. Classification (NCBI taxonomy): domain Eukaryota; kingdom Metazoa; phylum Arthropoda; class Insecta; order Diptera; family Muscidae; genus Musca; species Musca domestica. Next base: position 916,128 of record NW_026712189.1, on the reverse strand, counting down.
TTTAAGAATTGTTATTAACAAATTGAAAACAAATAACTGCTGAAGTTTAAAACAAAAATATATCAACAACACATGATGACAGGCATTATCGATATTTTCTATTCGTTTGATAACTTTGTTCACATATTTGAATTAATGCCACACTTTGTTGAATATAATTATGAGAAAGAGACAAGTTATCATGATGATCGGCAAAAGATACGAGATAGTTTAAATTTTCATTTTTTTAATTTGATTTCAAGAAATTTTCAAATCACAAAAATTAGTTTTTTAAAGTATGCAATTTTCAAAACAATTTTACAATAATTCATATATATATTTTTAGTAATTGTTATCATTGGAATATTCGAATATCGCATATGAAAACCTTAATATTGAAGTTCCTAATTTCTTGTCTATTTTTGAAACTGGTCCTAAAAATAGTTTTTTTTTTTTTTTTTTTTTTTTTTTTTTTTTTTTTGAATATTGTTCGCTTCAACACCGTTTGATTTGCTAAGAATATTTAAGGCCAGAGTATTTATATTTATTTGAAATAACACATCAGCCTGATTTGCATTCGTTTCGGTGGTCTGCTCAAGTGGCGTATTAAAGTCTGCGAAAGCAAAACGAGTTCATTAGTACAAAAATAACAACAACAGCAAAACATCAGGTTGTCATTCATACAACACGTGATATACAAAGCACAATATGAATATCGATTGCATCGAAATCGAAAAAGTGGAATTATGCAATAATATAAAATTAGAAAAAGAATATAGAAAATCAACTCCTCTTTTTTGAAAGATTACTTTCCGTTATTTAAATTTAGTTCTCCATACAAAGTTTTTTAGACTTTTAAGGGATAGCATTCTCATCTTATCTCTTTTGACCTTTGGACATGCCTATCTTTATAATATCACATGAATTTAATAATAATGAACTTTTTTCCTTTCTGTCTTTGTAGCCCAATCGTACCTATTATCTGGATGATCCTGAAGGTTTCGGCCTTGAATGGGTGGCAGCTATTGAGAAAATGCATCATCTTACCTATAAAGAACAAATAAATACCTCAAATTCAAATGCTGCTGCTGGTATTGTTTCCTCCTCACCATCCACCTCATCGTCCTGTTCGACAGCCTCGTCATCATCCACCTCCAATACAACCAACTCCAATGCAAGAATGGCAATGAATCTGAATAACAATAACCATAGTAATAACAACAATAACCATCACAGTCATTCAACGAGTTCGGTGGCAGTGAAAACCTCCTCAGCCATATCGTCGTCATCGTCAATAGCCCACAAGACATCATCATTACTGACAGCGCCGTTTACAATATTGAAAACGGCCTCAAATTAAATAGACTTTGCTGTTTTTTTTTTTTTAATTACTAATAGTAATATTAATTAATAAGGAAAATGGATGGAATGGGTGGGTGGCTCTCAAGGATAATCATTTAGCGAAAACGATAAGCAATGGGAAGTGAAATGGAATAAAACCAACAAGAAAACCACAACATATACAACAACAACAACAAATAAAAATAATAATTATTAAAATACTAAATAATAATAATAAATTATACTGAGAAAATAAAACTGAAAATACCAGCCCTTAAACTCTCATAGAAAAATTATTTAAATTTAATTTTTTATTTAGAACAAATTTTAGTTCAAAACCGCAAAACCTATTGAAAACAAAACAAAACAAAACCCCCAAAAATCCTTTATACTTTATAAATATTATTATAGCATAATTATTTAAAACAACTAAAAAAAGAAAACCTAATATAATTTATTTACAAAACACCACTTTATTACATTTATAAGTTCTTTATTTTTTGGTAATAATAATATTCGTAATAAAATTAAATATAATTATTAATAATAAACATACATAAGCTTAATTATATAAGAAATTAGCTGAAAGGAAGTAAAGTAATTATAATAATAATATTGCTACTAAACAAAAGAGAAAAGAAAAACAGAAAACAAACCAACTCTAGATAGTCTCAATTGCAAAACAAACATAAGAACGAAAAAAGTAATTATAATTTATCTTAGAAAGTATTTATTAATTATATCACTAAAATATTAAATAATAACCCCCACATCCCTCATGAATATCCTCACATAATCCATTTACCCCCTACTCCTCTGTACAATTTCCTCATATCTCCCTTAAAAAGAAAATGAAAAAAAAAAAAAAACAAAACAAAACCACAACTAACCTTCTAAAGTTTAAGCAATTTAGCAAAAATTTAGCGAAAAAACAAACGGTGAAAATATACACACAAGCATATGTAACATTAATAAACTAATCTAAATACAATTACATCGGGCGAATACAATAATTTCAATTCATTGAAAATATCCAAGTAATTAGACTTTAGACTGAAAACAGTTTATGGCTGAATGGATTTGGATTTATTTGATTGAAATGAAATTATTTGTCTAACCCATAAATGAAAGTGAAATTAATAAAACAATTTATATAAATATTGAAAGAAATTTACGTAAAATACATTAGTTTATAAACAAAGAATAAGAAAAATAAACAACAACCAAGAAAAAGAAGGAAACTTATATACACACAGAAAAAACAAACTTATATATACACACACACAGAAAAATATCGAAAAAGAAACCAACTACTATTACATTTAAGGATTATCTATGTAGAGGGAAGAAAAATTGGCGGCAAAAGAAACGTTTTGAAAACATTTTTACAAAATTTTCAATAGGGATTCTTTTTGCTGTGGCCATTCATCATCTCTCTTTGTAAGGTGTAGATTTTAAATAAAACAAATATTTCCCCAAACCACTCCCCCTCCCCCAAACTTCGAAGGAAAATGGTGTTGCGAGAAACCGGAACTAATTTCATCGCATTAGTCAATAATTTTGAGTATTTTCCGAAAAAAGTTGTAAATTTCTTTTGAATATTCTGACAGCACCATTTATCCCTCTGAAATCACCCCCTCCCCCACAAAAACTTGTATAAAAACCTCCCCTTAATTGATAATTTAAACAAAAATTAATTCTAATTAAAACCAAAAAAAAAACATACAAGGCATATATTTTAATTTAATTGTAAAACGTAAAACAAAACAAAAAACTCCCCAAATCCCAAAACACATTTACAGTTATAATAATTTATTTAATTTATGTTTAATTTTTAATTTAAAACAAAAGAGAAATGAAACAGATGAAACAAAACAAACAGAAGAAGATGGATAAAAGGATAAATTAAACAAATAATAGCTCTCTTTTTTGGTACTGTGAATTGTTGAAACATAAAACAAATATTTTTGGCTTTATTCGATATAATTTAATTCCCCTTTTTTCCCAGGCCCCCTTCACATTTTGTTAATTTTTTGTTTTATTTGAAAAATAGAAAAGGAAACAATTTTGTTTTGTTTTTTTTTGTTTCTTCTTCTTGAAAAAAGAAAACCCCAGAAATGTGTTAAACTTATTTTTGTTTTGTTTTCCAACTTTTTTCTATCTCTCTTATTCTTTGTGTTATATTATTTTTCGTTTATTTATAAATTTATATTAATTATTATATTTTTTTTGTTTGTAAATCAATTTAATCCTATGCTATTCATATTTATATTAATTATTACAAAATTTAAATGTTTATGTGAAGAATGAAAGAAAGAAAAAATGGAAAATCGAGATCAGCACTCACACCCACATTTACTACCTTACATTATTATTTGTTTCTCTCCCCCCAAATCCTCGTATCTAATAGCTATAACAATTTAATTTTATATATATATATATTTCCTTCAATTTGTTTTGTTGGAGATATTTAAGAAAAAGACTTTAAAAACACACACACACACACCATGAAAACAAAAACCAACATAAAAAACAACAAAAATAAAACCTTATTTGAATTTCAATTTTTTGCAAACCAATATCTTTGTTTCTTTTATTTCATTTTAATTTTTTTATTAGATGGTCAGTGTTTGCTTTAAATGTCCATGACATTGATGGCCGTATTACTAGGGTTGCCATTTTATGTTTTTGGTAGGAAATTCGAAAATCTAAAATCGAAATCTTTTTTAAATGCCAATCTTAACCTGGCATGTGCTTTGAAATTCTGGAAAAATATTTTTTTTTTTCGAATTTAATTGGGTGTGGGCTCGAAGTTTTCAACGGCTACCTTGGGAATTCTTAAAAGCATTTTGCGGCAGAAAAAAAAAAATAAAAAGCATTATCCTGATGACTAGTTCGTTCAACGACCTATCGATTCGGTATTTTTAGACCGGAATAAGTCAAAGATCCTTGGAAAAAGGAAATAGTGCGAAATCTGGATCTGCATTACAAAGACCACAAAGAAGCCAGGGAACAGGGAGTTACGCAGAAAGTTTTTTATCTGGAAGTTTTTTTTCACATTTTGCAGGAAAAAATACATTTGTGATAGTCGGCCTGAGTTTAGATTTGTTCAAATTGGCCACGTTTGACACGAATTATGACCTTCAAACGGCCAATGAAACCGTCACACGCTGCCAGAATATTGCTCTGCGGTATTTTGACCCATTCCCGGCGAAGCGCTTGCTTGAGGTGACCGACACTTTGGTATTTTTTTAGTGCCAACCTTGCTTTCCAAAATACTCCAGACACAATAGTCCAACGGATTGGTATCCGGAGATTCGGCTGTTCACAACTTTGGGCCAAGCGAAACAACTCTTTATCTTTTTTGAGTCTATTTTCTTTCTGTTGCGGTGTAAATTCTTGCACTTTTTGGAATTTCAATGGCTTTACACTGATCTCATTTTTCAAAATTTGCCGAATGGAATATTGGGATACGTTCAGCTCAGGAGCCATTTTTCGGCCACTGCGACGCGGGTTTCGATCAAGTCGCTTCTTTATTTTCGAACCATTTCTGCTGATGTTGCTGTTTTCTTCAGTCCACTTCCTTTACGTCAGGCTACGCTACCAGTATCACGGTAACGAGCGAGGGAGCGTGACACAAAACGTTTATTCCCATTTAATTGCTGGAGTGCTCTAACGATAGCCACTTGTTGTTTTCCAGCCAAATATAAATAAATCACATTTGAATTCCATTACGAATAACTTTTTTTGTAGGGAAAATTCTCACCAAAATGCTTTTGTACGGTTGTAAACAATATAATGAGCTGTCACTGGAGTAATTTTAACAGCTGTCGGACGAATGACTTAGAAACGACAGCAGTCAGAATTTGGTTGGAGTTTTTTCATATCACTCTGTAGAGATCTTAGTAATTTCAATATATTCCTCCTTTATTAATATTCAATAGATATTGGCTGAATTTTTCAACATTACTTCCAGTTGAATTTGAATATGGGATTTTTCTGGTCAATAAAATGTCAAAGTAGGGCCACCAAACCATGAAGCCGTTAGGAACATTTTAGTATAATTCTTTAATTGCGGTGGCTATGAATGATAACATTTCTTTTTATTTTCCTTTTCATGATTTTAGTTTCTTTAAAAATCGCTCACCTACATTCTTCTACCCTACCAGTATATATTTTTTTTCTTCTAAAATTTTATTTTATTATCTAATAAGCATATTAAAAGAATTTTACAAAAAAATATTTTTTTCTTTTAAAATTTTATTTTATTATCTAAGAAACATATTAAAAGAATTTTAAACCAAAAACCTTGCTGAAAATGTTTTTTTCAGAATAAATAAATAAAACAACTGCGCTGGTATACTTAATAAAATAAGGAAAGAGAACATAACTTCTAAAGCATCTTACAAATTAGTAAAAATAATTTTTATGTATACTAAATTTTAAATTTACATTTATCTAAAACAAAACAAAACAAAAAAAATTCTAAATTAAAAATTTCGTTTAATTGGAATTTTTGAAACCTATTAAATTAAATTTGAAACAAACAAAGAACAACAAAAATGAAATTTATTTGTTGTTTTAATTGGCCACAATTGGATTTAAACAAAAGGTTTGTTAATTTTGGTTTTTATTTTAGTTTTAAAATTTTAAATATTTTTTTTTTTTTCGAAAAAAATCTTTGTTCTTGAAAATTCACATTCGGTATTCTCTTCGAGAAAAATAGAGTCTCTATTTATTAGGCCATCCATGGACCTCGAAACATACATTTCAGACCCCACAGAGTATATATATATATATATATTCTTGATCAACACAAAAATTCTATGTCGACTTGGAAATCACTTTAGCTTCCGAACGAAATGAAGTAGGTTGATAGAATTTTGCTCAAATATATATTATGTCTGCCGGAATCTTGGTATTGAAAATGGGCCATTTAGGTCCACGTTTTGGTATAGCCCTCATATAATGGTACCTCCCTATTTTCGGTATTTTAGTGATTTAAGCGACATAATTCACCGGAAGAGTTTCAAATTTGGTATTTGAAGTTCGAAATGGATACTACAGCCTATGACAGAAAATTGTCGGTGCAGATCCACGTCTTCGTATAGCCCCCATATAACGGTACCTTCCGCTTTTCGGCATTTTGATGATTTTAGCGATAATATTCAACGGAAAAGTTTCATATTTGGTATTTGAAGTTCGAAATGGATACTACAGCCTATGACAGAAAATTGTCGGTGCAGATCCACGCCTTTGTATAGCCCCCATATAATGGTACCTCCCGATATTCGGTATTCTGATGATTTTAGCGATAATATTCATCGGAAAAGTTTCAAATTTGGCATTTGAAGTTCTTACTAGATACTACAGCCTATGACAGAAAGTTGTCGTTGCAGATCCACGCCTTTGTATGGCCCCCATATAATGGTACCTCCCGAAATTCGGTATTTTGATGATTTTAGCGATAATATTCATCGGAAAAGTTTCAAATTTGGTATTTGAAGTTCGAAATGGATACTACAGCCTTCGTATAGCCCCCATATAACGGTACCTTCCGCTTTTCGGCATTTTGATGATTTTAGCGATAATATTCAACGGAAAAGTTTCATATTTGGTATTTGAAGTTCGAAATGGATACTACAGCCTATGACAGAAAATTGTCGGTGCAGATCCACGCCTTTGTATAGCCCCCATATAATGGTACCTCCCGATATTCGGTATTCTGATGATTTTAGCGATAATATTCATCCGTTTAATTTATTTGGAGTTCGAAATGGATACTAAAGCCTAAAACAGAAAATTGTCTATACAGGTCCACGTTTTCGTATAGCCCCCATCGGTAGTTTTAAGAGTATAAAGGAATTTTTAACGGTTTTTTGGCTTTTTGAAAATGCCAAATTCGTTCTAATATGGTAGATGGTATTCAAAGTTGGGCCCGGCCGAACTTGCAGCTTTTTTACTTGTTTTTTTTTTCCAAAAGGAGATATAAAAATCCATTGGTTTTGAAAGTAGAGCTAAAAAGAGAACACATGCGAACGAAGTTTTAATTTTTTTCGCAAAGTAATCTAAATAGATACCGCAAATTTCCCCATCAATTTCTTTTTGATATGAGGAATGTTTTGGTAGAAACTTTTGATTTTAAGTTTATACGAGGACTTGGTTCTATAGTGCCCGACTTAAAATGCAATATACTTTTGACAGAAATATAAAGTTGGGACCAAATCGGATGTATCGCAATAGATTGGACGAATGAATAAACATAACCTGAAAGCTACATAGATCGGTTAATGAATTCTATCTCGAGGAAATGTGAAAGCGGTTCCGATTAGTTGTCCTTGCTGGAGGATCGCTATCCATATCGCGCTCTTAATATATCAAATTCAATTTCTTTAAATGCTTTAGATCGCTGTTAGAAGAAAATTTATTTATAAATATCCGCTATTGTTGTAAAACTCGTACATTGGGTTATATGGATGGGTCTTATTTAGATAGGTAAGGACACAAAGAGAAAGGTAACTTAACATTGGGTTGGTTATTTTTATACCCTCCACCTTGGAAAGGAGGGTATATTAACTTTGTCATTCCGTTTGTAAATATTCATCTTAGACCCCATAAAGTATATATATTCATAATCAGCATAAAATTCTTAGACGATATAACAATGTCCGTCTGTCTGTCTGTCTGTCTGTCCGTCTGTGTGTTGAAATCACGATACAGCCCACATTATTTGACGTAGAGCGCCAAAATTTGGCAGAGCAATTTGCATTGTGTCTAGGATGGTTGGTATTGAAAATGAGTTATATCGGTCCACGTTCTGGTATAGTCTCCATATAACGGTACCTCCCGATATTCGGTATTTTGATGATTTATGCCATATTTTTTCACGGATTTGTCTGAAAATTGGTATTTGTAGGTCATAACGGGTCCCTGTGCGTGTGGCAAAACATTGCATGTATAGGTCCACGTTTTGGTATAGCCCCCATATAAAGGTACCTCCCGATATTCGGTATTTTATTTTTTTTCCACATTTTTTTAACGGATTTGTCTAAAAATTGGTATTTGTGGGTCATAATGGTTTCCAGCTCCGGTGGCGAAACATTGCATGTATGGGTCCATGGTTTGGTATAGCCCCCATATAACGTTACCTCCCGATATTCGGTAATTTGATAATTTTTGCCACATTTTTTCACGGATTTGTCTGAAAATTGGTATTTGTTGGTCATAATGGGTTCCAGCTCCCGTGGCGAAACATTGCATGTATGGGTTCATGATTTGGTATAGCCCCCATATAACGGTACCTCCCGATATTCGGTATTTTAGTTTTTAGCCACATTTTTTCACTGATTTGTCTAAAAATTGGTATTTGTGGGTCATAATGGGTCCTTGTTCGTGTGGCGAAACATTGTAATTCACGTCCACGTTCCACGTTTTGGTGTAGCCCCCATATAACGGTACCTCCCGATATTCGCCACATTTCTTCTAATGTTTCTTTTACCCTAAGGTGGAGGGTATTAAAAGTTTGGCCAGGCCGAACTTAATATTTTTTATTTTATTTGTTTAAATTTGCATGGATTTAAGCTGAAGAACGATTCTAATACTCCATCGACTAGCTAGCTAGTCGGGAGTTGTTGCGGTGGCACCAATAACCCGAAAACCGATGCAGAAGGCACAATCCCCCCAAACTGAATACCGGTCCCGTAACAGTATGGCGCTCAATAAAATTTTGATCTGTTACTGTATGCCATCAAAACGTTAGTTAATAATTAATATACCTTCAAACAACATTCTCATGTTTTACCGACTGAACTAGCCGAGCTATGTTGCGGGCAACCAATAACACGGAGGCTGAAGGCTCAGTTACTGTATGGCGCCCAATATGTATTTTGATACATAAACCCACGCACTTAAATTTAGGTTCTCATCGACATAGCTAGACGGGCTTTGTTGTTAGGGAACTAATAACCCAAAAGTCGTGCCAGATGGCATTACCCCCATGTCGAATGATATGTTTGCATCCAAATATATAGCAAGCAGCCCCAAATATATACATACTATTTCGAACGTGTATTTTTCTGCGTGTATATTTTTATATATATATTCTTCAATTTGTTTTTAATCAAATTAAGTTGAACAACTCCTAAAATAAAATCTTTACAAATATTTTTTATTGTATATACGAAAATAAAAGTTCGAAGGATATTATGCGTAATGTTTAGGGATACAGTCAGTTTTGCTATAGGATTGTTGGAATTTAACAAGGTGCTTAATATTAATAATTATAATTAAGAAAATTTAAAAAGTAAACTAAACACTGAGAAAAAAAAACGATATGAAAAAACAACAAACATTGTATACGATTTAAGGACCTAAAAAAAAGCGGTTTATGTTTCGTCAGAGTAGTAGTGTACGCTCAAATATCGATTGCGGTGTAGAGCCATATGCAAATCGAGGTGAAAATGTGGGTAAAGAGAGAGAATATAAATGAGAAGAGTTTTTAAAACAGAGAAATGTATATCCATTCTAACTGATATCCTATATTTTGGTTGAAAACAAATAACTTTTTTCAAAACCAAAAAAAAATAATTCTAACAAATATGTTTTCTCATTGGGTTTTCAAATTGAATACTGAAGCTCATAATCGGTTATTTTATTATCAATAAATATTTCTAAAAATATAAAATTAATTTCTTGGGACAAGGACATTTCCTATTATTTAGTTTTAGTTCTTCAGGATGGTCATTTCATTCTCACATCCTCAAAATAGATATTTAAACCCAGGAGCTCTCTTTTCAAAGTTTATTTTACTCTTTATCTCACTTGTCGATATTTGAGTTAAAGTGCAATAAAAAAATAATATTTTTGTATATAAATTATATTTACAAAACAATACATTATAAACATTGAATTATCACTCGTTACAAGCTCTATATATAAAATAAATATACACCTTATTAAGAAAATTAAATATAAATTATATTTAAAATTAAAAAAAAAACAACTTATATTTATTGTAAAATTTTCCGAAATATAATGGTGCAATACAGAAAAAGAGAAACAAAATAACATTCAATTCAAAAAAAAAAAAGAAATGTTATTAGATTAATGTAAGAAAAACAAGAAAAAAAAACACAGTAATAATATAACTAAATTAAGATTTACAACTATATCTATACATACATGGTTAAATAAAATATTTACCTAAAGGCATAAATTCATTCATTCACACACACATGCATACATATAAAATATAAACTATATATATGTATAATTACGATAAACTTACTATCGATAACTACTATTATCATTAAGAACTGTATAAAATTTACAACTACAGTAACAACACTAACTGCATATTTATTTAAACAACAACCAAACAAAAGAATAAAAGGCAAAATATTATTAATAAAAATTATATTTATATATCTATATAAATATATATATATTTAGACTATAGGCAAAATATTGTATATACATATATACAATTAATGAATTAAACTAATAAAATATACACAAAGTTATGGAAATGATACAAACTAAGACGATGAAAGAAAACAAGCAACAACAACAACAAAAATACACTTGTGTTTTTATTAAATATTGGGGTTTTTAAAATTCGATTTGTTAAATGTGTGAGTATGGATAGTTTTAATAGCCCACCATGGATGGAGGGTTTATCTTTCTCCATTTCAGTACCCATCGGTTTTAGTAGATATAACCTTTACATGGTTGTCCATATTCGACGGACCCATCTGGCAACGCCATAATTTTTGACAGAGATGTCACATCGCTTAATGACATACCGCGTTTGAAGCGCAAGTCCAAGCAGATTTTTACCATGAACCAATACACGCCACGCAAGCGCTCAGAAATAGTTGAAATTTACAATAAGTCAATTGTGAAAACTCAACGTGCTTTTAAAACATTAAAAAATGTGAGAAGTGCGCCTTCTAAGAACACCATTAAGCGTTTATATGAAAAATTTTCGACTGGTAAGGCTCTTTCTAATCCGAAGAGGCCATATAAAAGTCGAGCAAGGCGATCGGTCGAGAATATCGCTGCCGTACGAGCCAGTGTTGAGAGGTCCCCAAGAACATCCCAAAAACGCCGTTCTCGGCAGTTGGGCCCGAGCCATGCCCACTTTACAACGGATTATTCGCATTGATTTGCATTTGTTCCCGTACAAAATTCAATTGACGCAAAGAATGTTGCCTGCGGACATGCCTCGTCGATTGGAATGGGCCCAAAGGTCTGTCGAATATGGGCAACCCTGTATATGGTACAAGGTGGCGTAAAAGTAAACTTCTGATGTTGTTATATACCCTACACCACAAGGTGGTCAGGTATTATGTCTCTCACATTCTGAGTCGATTTATGCATGTCCATCCGTCTCCGTTTATTACCCGATCCAGATGAAATTTTGCACAAATCATTTGTTTGGTCCAAGGACGAACCCTATTGAAATTGGAGATAATCGGTAAAAAATTAGATATAGCTCCCATATATATCTTCGTCCGCTTTGCCTTTTATTGTGCACCAAACGTGTAATATCAGCCCAAATAGTATGCACATATAACCAAATTAGGCCTGAAAATAAGTATGGCAAATTTGATCAAAATCGGTTCAGATATAGCTATAGCTCCAATATATATTGTTCATCCGATTTGTTATTTTAGTCCTCCGCAGCCGTAATATACACTCTGTAACAATAATTTTTGGGGAAATACATCAAATACAGCTCAGAAATACCTTTGCTAAATTTTATCGAGATCGGTTCGGATTTGGATATAGCTCCCATATATATATCAAATGGGCAATACAAGTCCGAGTTTAAGAGATACAAATGCTTCGGCATATTTAGTCTTTTGAACTTTAAATTATAATTATAATCATAGGGTGTGTGATTGAATTCTCCCATAAAAACTTTTAATTGTTGTGTGGAGCTCTACTAAATTAGCAAAGTGGTGTAGGGTATCATAAAGTCGGCCCGCCCGACTTTAAGACTTTCTTTACTGATTTTAGCTGCAAATAAAGAAAATGAAATACTTTGATTCTTCTTGTGGACTATTTTTTATTAGGTCCTTTAGTTTTTATACCCTCCACCATAGCATGTAGGGTATATTAAGTTTGTCATTCCGTTTGTAACACCTCGAAATATATATATTTTAGACCCCACAAATATCCGGAGATTTAGGTGGCCATTGTGCGCTGGAAATGAAGGGAGGAACCTCATTTTGTAAACATTCTTGGGTGGCGCGTGCTGTGTGCAATGGTGCTGAGTCCTGTTGGAATGTCCAAGGTTTGCGGCCAAATGTTTGCATGCCCAGGGCTTTAATACGCCCTCCAGAATATTTTCGCGATAATATTCGGTATTTATTCTGATGCCGCGGTCGATTAATACGAGCGGGGAGTGACCATCGGCTGTTATGGCGGCCCATACTATCACCGGCGCTTGAGTTCTGGTGACCCCAGATGCACATTTTCAGCGGACCCCTTTGGCAAGTAAACACGATCATTTTGTTTGTTTACAAACTGCTGGGCAACGATTGTTTTCTCATCGGAGAAAAGCAAATTCGGCAGTTCACCACTTTCGACCAGGCAAAGCAACTCTTTAGCTCTTTTGAGTCTATTTTCTTTTTGGCTATTTTTCCATTTTTCGGCCACTGCAACGCAACGGGTTTCGATCAAGTCGCTTCTTTACTTTTCGAATAATTTCTGCTGATGTTGCTGTTTTCTTCAGTCCACTTCCTTTACGTCGGTATCACGGTAAAGAGCGATGGTACGACACACAAAAGATTTATTCACATTTAATTGCTGGAGTGCCCTAACGATAGCCACTTGTGGTTTTCCAGCCAAATATAAAGAAACCACACTATCACGCTTGAATTCCATCACGAATAACTTTTTTTCCTGAAAAACTCTCACCAAAATGCTTTTGTACGCTTGTAAACAATATAATGAGCTGTCACTGGAATAATTTTAACAGCTGTCGGACGAGTAGCTTAGAAATGCCAGCAGTCTGAAGTTGGTTGCAGTTTTTTAATCTCACCCTGTATATATATTCTTGATCAGCATAAAATTCTATGTCGACTTAGCGATGTCCGTCCGTAGGTGGAAATCACTTTAGCTTGCGAACGAAATGCAGTAGGTTAATAAAATTGTACAGTGTTGCCCATATTCGACGGACCCATCTGGCAACGCCATAACTTTTGACAGAGATGTCACATCGCTTAATGACATACCGCGTTTGAAGCGTCAGTCCAAGCTGTTTTTTACCATGAACCAATACACGCCACGCGAGCGTCATCGAAATGGCCGAAGATGACGAGCAATTTTGGAACAAAATTATCATGTCCGATGAAGCCCATTTCACATTGAATGGGACCGTAAATAAGCAAAATTGCCGTTTTTACGCCACTGAAAATCCTCAGGAGATTCAAGAAGTGCCTCTTCATGACGAAAAAGTCACAGTTTGGTGCGGCGTTAGTGCGAAAACGGTCATTGGGCCATTTTTCTTCCAAAATGAAAATGGCCATGCTGTTACCATCAATCAGGAGCGTTATCGCGACATGATGACCAATTTTGTGATGCCAATTATTCGTCGAAAGCGTGTGAGGCAGTTCTGGTTTCAACAAGACGGCGCTCCACCGCACACAAGTCGCATAACAATCGATTTTCTGAAGAATTTGTTTTCGGGGTCCGTCGAATATGGGCAACCCTGTACTCAAATGTGTATTATGTCTGCAGGACTTTTGGTATAGAATTGTACCTCACTTTTTTGGTATTTTGGTGATTTATGCGACATTATTCACCGGAATTATTTCAAATTTGGTGTGTGAAGTTCGTAATGGATACAACAGCCTAAGACGAAAAAATTGTCGGTGCAGATCCACGTCTGCGCATAGCCCCCATAGAACGGTACCCTCCGATATTCGGTGTTTTCATGATTTTAGCGACATTATTTACCGAAATAGTTTTAAATTTTGTGTTTGAAGTTCGTAATGCCTAAGACAGAAAAAGTTTTTTTTCAAGTTTCGCATTTTAATATTGTAATGGTTTTTAACAAAAGTTGCCAATGCAGATGCACGTCGTCGTAAAGACCCTACTACAACGGCTACAATCGTAGGCATTTTTAAGATTTTTGAAAATATTTTTTGAACCAACAATACATTTGAATTCTAACGTTATGTGAGTCACCCCTTGCGATACGAAACATGCTGTTTCGATGTGTAATGAGTAGTCTAGACAACCATCATGTACTAAATGAGACTTGACTAAAATGCTACTTTCGTGGCACTAACCAATACTAGATGGCACTACTATCGTTTCATTCGGCAGTCGGCAAAAATATATAGCGATATTTTCGTTTAGAATTTTTATACCCTCCACAATACTAGGAAGGGTATATTAACCTTGTCATTCCGTTTGTAACTCCTCGGAATACTCATGCCAGACCCAATAAAATATATATGTTTTTTGATTAGCGTAAAATTTTCGATATGGCGAGGTCTGTCTGTTGTAATCAGGATATCTTTCAAACGAATTGAGATAGGAGGCTAACATTTTGCACACATGTGTATTTTGCCACAAGGTAGATTAATTTCGTAAATGAGTCATGTCGGTCCACATTTTCATATAGCCCCCATATAACGATACCTCCCGATATTCGGTATTTTGATGATTTTAGCGACATTATAAACCGGAATTGTTTCAAATTTTGTATTGGAAGATCTTAATGGGTACTACAACCTTTGACAAAAAAATTACTTATGCAGGTTCACGTCTTCGTATAGCCCCCCCCCCCACATAACGATAATTCTGAATATTCTGTATTTTCATGATTTTACCGACATATAGGTCGGAATTGTTTCAAATTGTGTATAGGAAGATCTTAATGGGCACCACAGCCTATGACAAAAAATTAAGTATGTAGGTCTTCGTATACCCCAATGCAACGGTCTTCATCTAGACAGTATCCTTCGACGATTTCTTTTTACATTTTTTAAGTTTCGTCCAAATGATGGAGGGTATTAAAAGGTCGGCTCGTCCGAACGTAGGTGATTTTTGACATATTTTGATTTGATTCTGCATTACCAACGTATAGAAGTACTTTAAAAAGGTTTTCGGCCAAAAGTCTAAGTATATATCGTATATTTGAAATAGTGATAGAAAGTTCCATCCTCATCCACATTAATATGTACGTACAGGGTTGCCCATATTCGACGGACCCATCTGGCAACGCCATAACTTTTAACAGAGATGTCACATCGCTTAATGACTTACCGCGTCGAAGCGTCAGTCCAAGCAGATTTTTACCGTGAACCAATACACGCCACGCGAAATAGTTTAAATTTACATTCAACAGAAGAAATCAATTGTGAAAACTCAACGTGCTTTTAAAACATTAAAAAATGTGAGAAGTGCGCCTTCTAAGAACACCATTAAGCGTTTATACGAAAAATTTTCGACTGGTAAGGCTCTTTCTAATCCGAAGAGGCCATATAAAAGTCGACCAAAGCGATCGGCCGAGAATATCGCTGCCGTACGAGCCAGTGTTGAGAGGTCCCCAAGAACATCCTAAAAACGCCGTTCTCAGCAGATGGGCATGGCTCGGTCCACTTTACAACGGATTATTCGCAGTGATTTGCATTTGTTCCCGTACAAAATTCAATTGACGCAAAGAATGTTGCCTGCGGACAAGCCTCGTCGATTGGAATGGGCCCAAAAAAAAAAAAAAAACAGTAAAGAAAGTCTTAAAGTCGGGCGGGGCCGACTTTATGATACCCTACACCACTTTGCTAATTTAGTAGAGCTCCACATAACAATTAAAAGTTTTTATGGGAGAATTCAGTCATTCACGCTATGATTATAATTATAATTTATAGTTCAAAGGACTAAATATGCCGCAGCATTTGTATATTTTAAATTCGGAATTGTATTGCCCATTTGGTGCACAATAAATTTGAAATCGGATAAAGATATATATGGGAGCTTTATGCAAATCTGAACCGATCTCGATAAAATTTGGCAAAGATATTTCTGAGCTGTATTTGATATATTTCCCTGAATATCGTTGTTACGGAGTGCATAGTACGGCTGTGGGTAACAAATATAACAAGTCGGATGAACAGTATATATGGGAGCTATAGCTATATCTGAACCGATCTGCACCAAATTTGACATACTAGCTTCTAGACTCTATTAGGCCGTATATGCCAAATTCCATCCCATTTGGACAAATATTAGACGTTTGGTGCACAATAAAAAGGAAATCGGACGAAGTTATATATGGGAGCTATATCCAAATCTGAACCGATCTAGATATAATTTAGCAAATGTATTTCTGAGCTGTATTTGATATATTTCCCCAAATATTGTTGTTGCAGAGTGCATATTACGGCGGCGGTGAACAAAAATAACAAATCGGATGAACAATATTTATGGGAGCTATAGCTATATCTGAACCGATTTCGATCAAATTAGGCATACATATTTTCAGGCCTAATTTGTGTGTATATGCAAAATTCCATACAATTCGGGCTGATATTACACGTTTGGTGCACAATAAAAGGCAAATCGGACGAAGATATATATGGGAGCTATATCTAAATTTTGACCGATTATCTCCAATTTCAATAGGGTTCGTCTTTGGGCCAAACAAATAATTTGTGCAAAATTTCATCTGGATCGGGTAATAAATTCGAACTGTACTTTGTTCAAAAAATACATGGACAGACGGACGGACAGACAGTCGAACATGCATAAATCGACTCAGAATGTGATTCTATGCAGATCATCAAAAGGAACTATGGGTTTATCTCGTTTCATTCTGCCTGTTACAAACAAATACACAAAGACATAATACCCTGACCACCTGGTGGTGTAGGGTATACACATGGGTCCGTCACATATGGACAACCCTGTACGTATATGTTATGGATGGAAATCTCCCATAAACAATATTTTTTGGTAAAAGTGTCAAAACAGGGAGGAACTTCACTCCCGCACCCCTTCAAGGGCATTCATACTAACAATTGTGGATTTTTAAATTTTTTAAATATTTTTTCAATAATAAGATTTTTTTAAGAGTTTTTTTTTTTAAATATATATTCCTCCACCGTCTCCGGGCGTCCCTCAGGATAAATGTCTATATATACTTTCTAACTTAATCATTGTTCATTTCTTTGAAATGGCATTCAGCTTTTATTCAATATTCTTGTTCATTGTTCGCTTCTTTCAATTAGCATTCGACTTTTGTTCAATATTCCCTTCGATTTATATTTTTCATCCAATAACTATTCGGAATGAATGATCACAGCCAGATTCCTTTCAAACTAAATGTAAATGTCCAATAAATAATTCCAAGAATCTGAAACATACTTTTTTAATTTACAGCTAAAAAAAATATCAACATTTTTCGCTTTTGACCATTTTAAGTGGGTTGGGAAATTTTCCTTCATTTTAAAGTGTCTACAACTGGTTGCATGGAAAGAATGAGATGGTGGCTGCCAGTGGCCACAATCTTTGTTCTCTATCGATTCCCCCCCTCCATATTTGCAAATAAAACAATTTGTCCATTTGTTGTGTTGTTGCAGTTGCTGCTGTGTAGCCGGGAATTGTTATTTCTATTTCTTTGTTTTGATTGAAGGCCAGCCAGCCAGCCAGCCAACCAGCCAAGAGACAACAGAGAGTCAAAGTAAGTTGGTCTGACTGTGTTTGGTCATGGACAGCATTTTCTAACAACGCATCGAAGCGGAGTGTGTGTAGCATATATATTTTGTGTTTCCATCTTCATATTTGGTAGTGAAACGTGTTGCTTGTTTACGTTTTTTTTTTCAATCCCAAAAGTGAACAAAGAAAGGCAGGCCACCAATTTCGTAAAACCAACCAACAGCCTCTGTGAAATGATTTCTTCTGACCGCTGGCGAATGCTGTTGTTGTCGCCGTCGTCGTCTTCTGCACTTAGCATTGGTGGAATGTTAGATTTGACCAAAAATCGTTACAATGACCCTAGATGGTCATTAGATGTGGCCGGTCGCTGTTAGATTTCTATGGGAAGGCTAGAAATAACCTCAATACACGGGCTGCAGAACAAATCAAAACGCGTCAGATAAAGTTTTGAGTAACGGCATGGTCAAGGAAACTTTGTGCCATGAGGAAAATTATGATTTTTCACATATCTAAAGGATACTACAGCCTAAGACAGAAAATTATCTGTGCAGGTCCACGTCTTCGTATAGCCCCCAAATGGCCGAACTTACAGCATTTTTTCTTGTTTTTTTTTCATAAATGAGATTTAAAGGTCTTTTGTCTACAAAAGAGCTTTGAAAGCCCTTATATGAGAGCTTTGAAACATGTTTTATCTATTAAATAGCTTTGAAAGCTCTTCTATGTCTTCTACGATTTTGAGAGTCATTTGTCTATAGAAGGGCTTTGAAAAGTTTTCCGTTTATAAAAGAAGATCTTTGAAGATCTATGAAAAGTCTTCTATCTTTAGAAGAGCTTTGAAAAATAATTTATCTCTGGAATAACTAATAATAATCATTGAACTGTGAAACAGGACTTCTGTATATGGAAAATAATTTAAAGGTTAATTGCCTACAAAAGAGCTTTGAAACGCTTTCTGTCTAAAGACATTTAAAATATTTTTTTCCGTAGAACACCCGTTAGAGGCCTTTGACTTTCGATGTGTATTTTATAGATAGAAGGAAAAAAATTAAGGTCGGTTAAGGTAAAATTTTTCAAGGGCTAACAATGCCAACCAACGAATATTATTTCTAGAACCACAAGCATATAGACCGTGGATTTTTTGAACACCTTGCAAAGGTCTTTTGTAGGCCTTCATTCTACGACCTTAGGACCAAACATTTGTTTAAGATCGTGGTGTTTTTGCGGTTACTTTTTTCAAGGACAACAAAGCCATCTAACGAACATTATTTCTAGCATCTAGGATTTTTGAGATTATTTTCATGAGTAAAGGTCTTCTGTAGACCATCAGTTAAGGTCCTTTAGACCAACTATTTTTTAAGGAGCAACGGTCATGGTATTTTTACGAACATTTGTTCAAGAACCAACAAGGCCAACGAACCAGAACAGACTGAATATATTAAATGAGTCTCCTGAAGATAGAAGAAGGGTTCTTAAGGGTCCTTTGTCTATTACAGGCAAAAAAGAGCTTCAGTCGAGAAAAGACTGTTAAATTGTTATTTGTCTATAGAAGATCTGTAGGCCTTCAGTCAAGGATTCTTTTAAGGTCGTGGTGTTTTCGCGGTTATTTTTTTCAAGGGCCAAGAAAGTCATCCAACGAACATTATTTCTAGGACTACAGGCCGTTTGGACCTTCAGACCAACTATTTTTTAAGGATTAGCAGACCAATGGTCATGGTGTTTTTATACCCTCCACCAAAAAAGGTATGGAGGGTATATTAAGTTCGTCATTCCGTTTGTAACTCATCGAAATAATCATTTTAGACCCAACAAAGTATATATATTCTTGATCAGCGTAAAATTCTAAGACGATTTAGCCCTGTCCGTCCGTCTGTCCGTGTGTTGTAATCACGCTACAGTCTAAACGAATTAAGATAGGAAGCTAAAATTTTGCACAGATCTCTCTTTTGTCTGCAGGCAGGTCAAGTTCGAAGATGGGATATATCGGTCCACGATATCGTATAGCCCCCATATAACGGTACCCCCACGGTATTCGGTATTTTGATGATTTTACCCACATTTTTCAATAGAATTGTCTGAAATTCCACAAAAGGAGTCCCTTGTGGGCATTTTACCTCCTCAAAAAGAATTGTCTATATAGGTCCACGATATCGTATATCCCCCATATAACGGTACCCCCCGATATTCGGTATTTTGATGATTTTACCCACATTTTTTAACGGAATTGTCTGAAAATCCACACAAGGAGTTCCTTGTGGGTACTTTATACCTCGGCAAATAATTATCTATATAGGTCCACAATATCGTATAGCCCCCATGTAACGGTACCCCCACGGTATTCGGTATTTTGATGATTTTACCCACATTTTTCAATAGAATTGTCTGAAATTCCACAAAAGGAGTCCCTTGTGGGCATTTTACCTCCTCAAAAAGAATTGTCTATATAGGTCCACGATATCGTATATCCCCCATATAACGGTACCCCCCGATATTCGGTATTTTGATGATTTTACCCACATTTTTTAACGGAATTGTCTGAAAATCCACACAAGGAGTTCCTTGTGGGTACTTTATACCTCAGCAAATAATTATCTATATAGGTCCACAATATCGTATAGCCCCCATGTAACGGTACCCCCGATATTCGGTATTTTGACGATTTTAGCCACATTTTTCAATGGAATTGTCTGGAATTCCACAAAAGGAGTCCCTTGTGGGCATTTTACCTCCTCAAAAAGAATTGTCTATATAGGTCCACGAAATCGTATATCCCCCATATAACTGTAACCCCCGATATTCGGTATTTTGATGATGTTCGCCACGCTTTCCAATAGAATTGTCTTAAAATTAACACAAGTAGTTCCTTGTGAGTACTTCACCCCCTGATAGAGAATTGTCCATACAGGTCCACGATATCGTATAGCCCCCATGTAACGGTACCCCCCGATATTCGGTATTTTGATGATTTTACCCACATTTTTCAACAGAATTGTCTGAAAATCCATACAAGGAGTTCCTTGTGAGTACTTTACACGCAGACATAGATTTGTCTTTATAGGTCCACAATATCGTATATCCCCCCATATATCGGCACCTTCCTATATTAGATATTTTAAAGATTTTAAAAGAATTTTTATTGGATTTTATTTTTTTTTTTAAATTTTCTAATTCGTTCTAAATGGTGGAGGGTATTCAAAGTTCGGCCCGGCCGAACTTACTGCTTTTTTACTTGTTACGAATAATTTTTTGAGGGCCAACAAAGCCAACGAACCAGCTTTATTTCTAGTACCACCGACGTAGAGATCGTAGATTTTTTGAGAATATTTTCTTAATGATAGTGGACTTCAAGGAATATTTTTTTAAGGGTCAACCGATCAGAAGACTTGTAATCGTTTATATTTTAAGAACTTCTTTTCAGAACCAAGAGAATATTTTTTCAAGGGTCAACAAAGCCAACATATTAATTATTATGTTTTTTGAAGAAAAATTTTTTGAGGACCACAAAACTAATTAATTTCAATTAATGCTTTTTTAAATTTATAAAAATATGTTTCAAGGACCACAGACCTATAGATCTTTGATTTTTTTGAGAATATTTTTAAAAGACCATGATTCTATAGATCGTGGATTGCTTAATAATATTATTTCTAGGATATTATTATTTTTAGGACCAAGGTTCTAAAGACCGCGGATTATTTTAGAATATTTTTTTAAGAACCACAAACCAATGATAGTGAATAGAGGGATATTTTTGAAGACCAAACGATCAGATGATCAACAGTTTATTTATTTATTATTTATTTATTTTTTTTTTGGATCAACAGACCAATAATCGTGGATTTTTGTAAATAATTTTTAAGGGCTAATAGAAGATGTAATGGATTTTTAGTCAAATGTTTTCAAGGACCAAAAGAACAATATTAAAAAATTTTTAAGAATATTTTTTCAAGGACCAACAGACATATAGTCGTACATATTTTAAGACCCACACACACCAATAATCGAGAATTTATTTAATTTTTTTTCAAAGGACCAACAATATGAATATTTTTAAGGACCGACAGACCAATGTTCGTTGAATGGAGGATTTTTAATAATAGACGGAGGAGGGTTTTTAGAACATTATTTGTATGACCAAAAGACTAATAATCGTGCATTTTTTTAGAATATCGTTTGAATAATTGTGAATTTACTTAAAAATATGATCGTGGATTTTTTATGAATATTTTTAAGGACCAATAGACCGATTTACGTAGATTTTTTTCATAGGACTAAAAAAGCTACTATTTATGTTTTTTTTTACGAAAGGGAAACTTACCAGTAATTATGGATTTTTAAGAACATAGTGAATTTTGAAAACATATGGCTGAGGCATATTAAGACACTTGATTCGAACACAACGTGTTCCGTCGAAATAAGGTCTCTTTGTACAAATCCGTTTCAGGACATTTAGAGTCGATCCAGCGAAGTTCGTCCGTCCGTCTGTCTGTCTGGCTGGTGTGCGCGATAACTCTCAAAGGGAGTATCCGATTTGATGCAAACTTGGTACATCATAATATTATTATCAAACTTAGATCTAGTTCGGAGATGGACAATATCGGTTCACTTCTTCTGGTACCTCCCCCACAACAGTTCGAAATTTTCAAATGAATATTTTGTTGCCCAGAAAGAGAAGGTATAATCCGATATTGCTTCATCTTTGCAAATCCTAATGTTTGTGTCAGGTGCAAAAATGAAGAATGTCGGTACACTCCATCAAATACCTCCCCCACAAAGGTTCAAAATTTTGAATAATTTTAACTCATATAAAATATCAAGTAAGAGTCCGATTGTCTTCAAGATACACACATCGCAATACAGGGTTGTCCATATTCGATGGACCCATCTGGCAACGCCATAACTTTTGACAGAGATGTCACATCGCTTAATGACATACCGCGTTTGAAGCGTCAGTCCAAACAGATTTTTACCATGAACCAATACACGCGCTCTGAAATAGTTGAAATTTACATTCAACAGAAGAAGTCAATTGTGAAAACTCAACATGCTTTTAAAACATTAAAAAATGTGAGAAGTATAAAAGTCGACCAAGGCGATCGGCCGAGAATATCGCTGCCGTACGAGCCAGTGTTGAGAGGTCCCCAAGAACAACCCAAAAACGCCGTTCTCAGCAGTTGGGCATGGCTCGGTCCACTTTACAACGGATTATTCGCATTGATTTGCGTTTGTTCCCGTACAAAATTCAATTGACGCAAAGAATGTTGCCTGCGGACAAGCCTCGTCGATTGGAATGGGCCCAAAGAGTCATGGGTTCGTCGAATATGGTCTGGTGTAAAGATGAAATATATAGGTCCACTCCTTCTGGTACCCCCCCACAAACGGTCTGTGAATATCCATGAGTTGAATTTTTTAACGTTTCAACGCCGTTCGTAATTATCAATAAAGTAAAATTCGTAACAGGCATTTATGACATTAAATACTTTCTTCAAACAAAAGATACAATAATTACATGCCGGCCTGTAACTGGGATATCATCAAAATTTCAAACACGTCCAATATAAACTGGAAGAATTCACACAAATCTTGACGACTTGTTGTGGTCATTCTGAAACTGGTAGGTTGGCTGGCAAGCCGCCAGGCTACCAGTCTGTCCGGCAGCTGTTTTAACTGCTACTGACACTGTCATCCACCTACTTCAAAGCTCTTGAAAATCTTTGCAATATTTCACATGTTTGGATATAATTCGCACAATTGTATATTAGGGTGGCTAAAGGAATAACGTGCTATTCAATTTTAAGAGAAAAATGAAAGGTCCGGTCGACACAAAAGTTGATGTGAAAGAAACACACTATTTTTTTTTAAAAATTTTCATTCACTCTTGTATCGTTATACAGAAATGGACCCTAATTTAAAAAAAAAAAAAAATATGAAAATCAATTTGAAATATCAAAATTCAAGTTAAATTTAGAAGCCGAGGTAATAAAATGTATTTTTATACCCTCCACCATAATATGGAGGGTATATTAACTTTGTCATTCCGTTTGTAACTCCTCGAAATACTCATGTCAGACACAACAAAGTATATATATTCTTGATCAGCGTAAAATTCTAAGTCGATTTAGCGATGTCCCTCTGTCTGTCTGTCCGTCTGTCACTCTGTTGTAATCACGCTGTCTTTCGAACGAATTGAGATACAAGGCTAAAATTTTGCACACAGGTTTATTTTTACAGTAGCCAGGTTAAGTTCGTAAATGGGCCATGTAGGTCCACGTTTTCATATAGCCCCCATATAACGGAACCTCCCGATATATGGTATTTTGATGATTTTAGCGACATTATTAATCGGAATTGTTCAAAATTTGGTATTTGAAGTTCGCAATGGATACTACAGCCTAAGACAGAAAATAGACCCTGTAGGTCCACGTCTTCGTATAGCCCCCATATAACTGTACCTCCCGATATTTGGTATTTTGATGATTTTAGCGACATTATTAATCGGAATTGTTCAAAATTTGGTATTTGAAGTTCGCAATGGATACTACAGCCTAAGACAGAAAATTGTCTGTTCAGGTCCACGTCTTCGTATAGCCCCCATATAACGGTACCTCCATATATTCGGTATTTTGGTAATTTTAGCGTCTTTATTCACCAAATTTTTTTCAAATTATGCATTTAGAGTTCGTAAAGGAAACTCCAGTCTGTGACAGAAAATTGTCTATGCAGGTCCAGGCCTTCGTATAGGCCCCATATACCAGTACCTCCCTATATTCGGTATTTTGACGAGTTTAGGTACAATACTCACCGAAATTGTTTGAAATGTCGTATTTGAAGTTCGTAATGGATGCTACAGAATATGACAAAAAAATGTCTACGCAGGTTCAGGTCTTCGCACAGTTCCGATATAACGGTACCTCCCTATATTCTATACTTTGATGATTTTAGCTACATTATTCGCGTTTATTTTAAGTTGAATTTGAATTTGGTAATGACTCATGACAAATAATGCCTGTGTGGGTCCACGTCGTATACGCACCAATATAACGTCAATATTCGGTACTTTTAAAATTTTACCAAATTTTTTTCAGGATTTTATTTCCAAATTCGTTCCAAATGGTGGAGGGTATTCAAAGTTCAGCCCGGCCGAACTTCTGCTTTTTAACTTGTTTAAAATTATAAAGTTTCACCCTGATAACTCCCTCCCTCCTATTATCAGACTTAATTTATGACGACTTGCCACTATTGTTGCCGTTGTTGTGATATGACATTTCTTCATCGTCATAATCATTCCAACATTTATTTTTTGTTGATATGTTACCATCCAACCATATTTGGTCTGATGATTGGACAAAAACAACAAATCCAATAAATCTCTACAAATCATTAAAAGGATCAAAGAACCAATACTTGAGTGGTTTACTGTCGCAGTCCGTAGGCCTTTAAGCAAGAAATTTAATGGAAAAAGTACGGACGGTATCGGTTTAGTGGGGCTGTGCTTGCCCATTGTCCGCCTGAATGTCTTAACGACAATGTCTGTCGTCAAGAATTTTTATGACAGATTCATTTCATCAGAAATGAGATTCAATGAAAATCACCCGCTTCTGTAACAAAAGAAATGATGTCTTTGACTGTTTTTGGTCACCTAAAAGATTGGCTTAGTATGGCCTCAGATGAGGTGGATGGTACTTCTGGCCACTACATGCAGGAATGATGGCCTGATTTAGGGTTCAATGAAATTGTGACACAAATACTAAACTTTTTAAGATATTTCACTATCATCATTAAATGATGATGCTTAAAAAGTATTCCTAAAAAACTAGGTAAAGAAAAAAATGTTATACAAAAGTATCTGGGTTCAACTTTAAACTACAAACTCCACTAAGATTGGTAGGATAATGCAGTCAGAGGGAGCCATAAAAAACGGGAGCCTATATAGACAATTTTATACTACTACCAAAATTGTAATCTATTGCGAGTCTTAAATACCAAATTGGACATAATTTCGTGGGTAAATGTGACTAAGATTATCTAAATACTGAATATCGGTCTATATATAACATACCGAACCGTTGTATAGAAACCCTTGACCAATATGGACAATGTTTTGGCACCGGTTGTAGAACCCATTATGAAGTACAAATACCAAATTTCACACAAATCTATTAGAAAATTTGGCTTAAATCGTCAAAATATCGAATATCCTAAGGTACCATTATATGTTCGCTATAGGAAAACGTGGACCTAGATATTCAATGTTCTGCCACCGGAGCTAGAATACATTAAAAACTACAAATACCAATTTTTAGTCAAATCCTTGGAAAAAATACAAAATACCGAATATCGGGTGGTAACGTTATACGGCGGCAGAACCGGGGCAAACTTAGAATTTTATGCTGATCAGGATTATATAGTTTATGAGGTCTATGACGAATATTTAGAGATGTTACAAACAGAATCACAAATTTAATATACCCTCCTTTCCAAGGTGGAGGGTATAAAAATTGACGACCTTTAGACGGTTGGTCTTTGAAAAAATTCTTAAAATATTCCCGATCATTGGACTGTTTGTCCTTGACAAAATATTTTTATGAAATCAACGATCATTGCTCTTTTGGTCCTTAAAAAATTATCTTAGGGAATTCAGGATTATTTGCCTGTTAGTCCTTGATTTTTTTTAATTCACAATTATGGGCCTTGAAAATATATTCTTAAAAAACACGATTGGTCCTTGAAAGGTTTTTCTTAAAAACCTTAATTGGTTATTGAAAGGTTATTCTTAAAGAAATACCACGATCGATCCTTGAAAGGATATTCTTAAAAAAACATTGTTCCTTGAAAGGTTATTATTAAAAAATTCCACGATTGGTCCTTGAAAGGTTTTTCTTTAAAAAATACAACGATCGATCCTTAAAAGGATATCCTGGAAAAAAAGATTTGGCCCTTGGATATTCTTAAAAAATACCACGCTTGGTCCTTGAAAGGTTATTCTTATAAATATATTACGATCGATCCTTGAAGGGATATTCTTGAAAAAAAAAATTGGTCCTTAAAAGGTTATTCTTAAAAAAATACCACGATCGATCCTTGAAAGGATATTCTTAAAAAAAACATTGTTCCTTGAAAGGTTATTATTAAAAAATACCACGATCGATCCTTGAAAGGATATTCTTAAAAAAATACCACGATCGATCCTTAAAAGGATATCCTGGAAAAAAAGATTTGGCCCTTGGATATTCTTAAAAAATACCACGATTGGTCCTTGAAAGGTTATTCTTACAAATATATTACGATCGATCCTTGAAGGGATATTCTTGAAAAAAAAAAAAAACGATTGGTCCTTGAAAGGTTATTCTTAAAAAAATACCACGATCGATCCTTGAAAGGATATTCTTGAAAGAAAAACACGATTGGTCCTTGAAAGGTTATTCTTAAAGAAATACCACGATCGATCCTTAAAAGGATATCCTGGAAAAAAGATTTGGCCCTTGGATATTCTTAAAAAATACCACGATTGGTCGTTGAAAGGTTATTCTTACAAATATATTACGATCGATCCTTGAAAGGATATTCTTGAAAAAAAAAACGATTGGTCTTTGAAAGGTTATTCTTAAAAAAATACCACGATCGATCCTTGAAAGGATATTCTTGAAAAAAAAAACAACAATTGGTCCTTGAAAGGATAGTCTTAAAAAATCCTCGAGCTTCGATAGTGATATTTTGGTCCTTAAAGAAATATTCTTTATAAATCCGCGTTTATGACGTTGAGGGTCCCTAACAATATTTAAAAACAAAACACATTATTGGTCTCACGATCCTTGAAATTATATTCTTAAAAAAACCACGATTATTGATATGTTGGTCATGGAAAAAATATTTTTTTTAAATCCACTAAATTGTCCACAAGGACAATAGAACCAGAAATGTGGATTTTTTAAAGAATATTTTACTAGGACATTCAGAGCCATAAACGTGGATTTTTTTAAAAATATTTTACAAGGACAATCAGATCCAGAAATGTGGATCTTTTAAAGAATATTTTTCAAGGATCAACAGAGCTAGAAACAAGGATTTTTTAAGAAAGATTTTTCAAGGACAATCAAGGCCATAAACGTGGATTTTTTAAAAAAGAGTTTTCAAAACCATTAATGTGGATTTTTTAAGAAATAGTTTTCAAGGACAATCAAGGGTATTCTTAAAAAATCCTTAAGGAAATATTCTTTATAAATCCGCGATTATGACGCTGAGGGTCCCTAACAATATTTAAAAACAAAACACATTATTGGTTTCACGATCCTTGAAATTATATTCTTAAAAAACACGATTGTTGATATGTTGGCAATGGAAGAAATATTTTTTTTTAATCCACTAAAAAATAAAAAAATTCAAAAATGCACAACAATGGTTCTTAAGGTCCTTACAAAATATCTTATAAAAAATGTCTTATAAAACTTTTACGGTCTTATGTCTTATAAAGACTTTTACGGTCCTTTGAAAAAATATTATTCTAAAAAATCCATTTCTATGTCCCTGAGTGTTCTTTGAAAAGTTATTCTTTAAAAAATCCTCTGATTCTTGCTTTGCCAAAAACAAAATTCAATGAATAATTCACAAAAAAAAAAAAAAAAAACGATGCGAAAAATATTTATGTCAAACAATGTAATTGTTATTAATTAATAATTGTCACACGCTTATACGTTAATAGAAACACACAGCAGCAATTGACAACCACAAGAATCATTTGGCCATTCCAATTCCACTATGGCCATAGGCCCACGGAAACGCCCAAATGAAATCTCCATCCATGATTGAGTCAAAAGGCACAACAAAGAATTGAGACCAACTACATCGAACAAAACTACAAACATACATACGCATTTGAAAATTGTTTAAAAATATAAATAAAAAATTGAATTTTTCGCTATTACGTTTCATTAGAAGCCATAGAAGACGTTGGAAAAAATGACTTTTTAATAGAAACAATTAACCCAAAAGTTAACTGGCAACAACATAAGAAAACAACAACAATTCAGACAAATCAACAATTCAATAAAAAAACCAAAATGATGAAAACAGCAAGACCAACCGAGGCAATAACATCAGCATTGAGGCATAACATCAAAAATGAAATGAAATTTAATCGAAATGTATGACCATAAGCCGCAAACGAAAAACGCCCAGGGAAAACGAAGACATTGTCATATTGAGAGCAACAACAACACCAAAAACATCACCATCAAAGACATCAAACACTGAACGATGGATCAGGTCGAACTTGAGATGAACTACATAAACCAATGAGGAGGATTTAAAAAAAAACAAAAACATTTTTGTCAAGACCCATCAGAGCCAGAAACCATGATTTTTAAAAGAATAGTTTTTCAAGGACACACCATAAATATAGATTTTTTTTAGAAAATTGTCACGGTCTTAGAAAGACATTAGCGTTGAGTACTTAAAAAATATTTTTCAGAGATTTTTAAGTGGTTGTTTTTAGTAAATATTATTGAAGGACTAACTGATATATAACAGGCAATAAACTTGGATTTTTAAAATAATATTTTTCAAGCATCGTGAATTTTTTAAACAATATTTTTTAAAGATGATCAGAGCTATAAACCCGGATTTTTTACACAATATTATCAGAGCCATAAACGTAGATTTTTAATGAAATATTTTTTACATGATTTTTTCAGAACCATCAGAGCCAGAACATGTATTTTTTAAACAAATTATTCAAGGTCCACAGGAGCCACAAACGCAGATTTTTGAAACAATAATTTTCAAAGATCATCAATACATGAACTTGGATTTTTTAACAAGGCCATGAACGTGGATTTTTTAAGAAATAGTTTTCAAGGACCATCAAGAACGTGAATGCGGATTTTTTAAGAAATAGGTGCATTTTTTAAGAAATATTTTTCATGGACCATCAAGGACATGAATGTGGATTGTTTATGATATATTTTTCAAGGTCGATTTTTTAAGAACTACTTTTCAAGGACCATCATAGCCAGAAACGCGGATTATTTAAAGAATATTTTTCAAGGACAATCAGAGCCAGAAATGTGAATTTTTTAAACAATATTTTTTAAAGGACAATCGGAGCCTGAAACGTGGATTTTTTAAACAATATTTTACAAGGACAATCAGAACCAGAAATGTGGATTTTTTAAACAATATTTTACAAGGACAATCAGAACCAGAAATGTGGATTTTTTAAAGAATATTTTTCAAGGATCAAAAGTACTAGAAACAAGGATTTTTTAAGAAATATTTTTCAAGGACCATCAATGCCATAAACGTGGATTTTTTAAAAAAGAGTTTTCAAGGACATTCAAGGCCATAAACGTGGATTTTTTAAAAAAGAGTTTTCAAGGCATTCAAGGACATAAACGTGGATTTTTAAAAAAAAGAGTTTTCAAGGACATTCAAGGCCATAAACGTGGATTTTTTGAAGAAAGAGTTTTCAAGGACATTCAAGGTCATAAACGTGGATTTTTTAAAAAAGAGTTTTCAAGGACATTCAAGGCCATAAACGTGGATTTTTTAAAAAAGAGTTTTCAAGGCATTCAAGGACATAAACGTGGATTTTTAAAAAAAAGAGTTTTCAAGGACATTCAAGGCCATAAACGTGGATTTTTTGAAGAAAGAGTTTTCAAGGACATTCAAGGTCATAAACGTGGATTTTTTAAAAAAGAGTTTTCAAGGACATTCAAGGCCATAAACGTGGATTTTTTAAAAAAGTGTTTGCAAGGACCATCAGGGCCATGAACGTGGATTTTTAAAAAAGTTTTTGCAAGGACCATCAGGTCCATGAACGTGGATTTTTAAAAAAGTTTTTGCAAGGACCATCAGGTCCATGAACGTGGATTTTTAAAAAAGTGTTTTCAAGAACCAACAGGGCCATGAACGTGGACTTTTAAAAAATATTTTTTAAGGACCATTAAGGACATGTATTTGGATTTTTTAAGAAATATTTTTAACGATTTTTTTCCGGCTCATCAGAGTCATAAATATGGATTTTTTAAGAAATATTTTTAACGATTTTTTTCCGGCTCATCAGAGTCATAAATATGGATTTTTTAAGAAATATTTTTAACGATTTTTTTCCGGCTCATCAGAGTCATAAATATGGATTTTTTAAGAAATATTTTTAACGATTTTTTCCGGCTCATCATAGTCATAAATATATATTTTCAGGGACCATTTTTGAGCCTCTAGAGCCATGTCACAAATCTGCAACATCCTTGGTCTCAACCTAAACATACATCCATATAGCTATAGGGTAAATTTAACGTGGTCTGATGCATATTTTGCTGAAATCGAATTGGGCACGAATGTAGATGATAATAATAATAAAACGCACGGAACGCCAAACTGATTGTATACGAAACAAAAATCACAAATGCACACATGTTGTTAACATGTGTCCGAAGCTTGTAGTCCATGCTGTCGAACGACGTTGATAATTGTCGCTCTGGCATGCCACGGTTTCGATCCCAAACAAATCCCAGACCAATACATTAAATGAAAATGCATTGAAAAAATATCCATTGCAGTCGGGCCGGGCCATTCAATTGGGGACAATGAACAAACCGGCACTGCAAAATGAGCATAGAATAACAAAAAAAAAAAAGCCCGCAATAAAAGCAAAATATAAAATGCGTTTATTTACATTCTAAAAGGTAATAAAAATGCTGGCAAAAATACACAAACGCATCGATGAAATGTTTATGAACCGTCAAAGAATTTTCAAAAAAAAAAATCATTTTTTTTTCTGGAGCATAAATTTTTGTGTTTTGATAAATTCAAACATATGGAAAAATGCGATTTTAAAATTATGCTTCGTATAATAGACACAGGTCTTGTGTCTATACAAACCTGTTAACGATCCTCCTCTACAAATTACTCTTAAATTTAGCATTACTTAAACTCACCTCCAAATCTCAACCTTAGATACAAACAGTTATCTACATTGCTCTGCTGTACAACCTCCAAGAAGCTACTAGTTTTACAAATTTTTTTTATACCCTACACCACAAGGTGGTCAGGGTATTATGTCTTTGTGCATTTGTTTGTAACAGGCAGAAGGAAACGAGATAGACCCATAGTTCCTTTTGATGATCTGCATAGAATCACATTCTGAGTCGATTTATGCATGTCCGTCCGTCCGTCTGTCCGTCTGTCCGTCCGCCCGTCTGTCCATGTATTTTTGTAAACAAAGTACAGGTCGCATTTATTGCCCGATCCAGATGAAATTTTGCACAGATAATTTGTTTGGCCCAAGGACGAACCCTATTGAAACTGGAGATAATCGGTCAAAATTT
Organism: Musca domestica; assembly: GCF_030504385.1. Lineage (NCBI taxonomy): Eukaryota > Metazoa > Arthropoda > Insecta > Diptera > Muscidae > Musca > Musca domestica. The sequence continues at coordinate 883,816 of NW_026712189.1, read as the reverse complement.
AGATATAGCTCCCACGTATATCTTCGTCCGATTTGCTTTTTATTGTGCACCAAACGTGTGATATTAGTCCGAATAGCATGGAATTTTGCACATACAACCAAATTAGGTCTGAAAATAAGTATGCCAAATTTTATCGAAATCGGTTCAGATATAGCTATAGCTCCCATATATATTATTCATCCGATTTGTTATTTTTGTCCTCCGCAGCCGTAATATGCACTCTGCAACAACAATATTTGGGGAAATATATCAAATACAGCTCAGATATACATTTGCTAAATTTTATCGAGATCGGTTCAGATTTGGATATAGCTCCCATATATAACTTCGTCCGATTTACCTTTTATTGTGCACCAAACGTCTAATATTTGTCCAAATCGGATGGAATTTGGCACTTACGACCGAATTGAGTTTAGAAGCTACTATGTCAAATTTGGTGAAGATCGGTTCAGATATATATATAGCTTCCATATATATTATTCGTCCGATTTGTTATATTTGTTACCCACAACCGTAATATGCACTCCGTAACAACGATATTCAGGGAAATATATCAAATACAGCTCAGAAATATCTTTGTCCAATTTCATCGAGATCGGTTCAGATTTGGATATAGCTCCCATATCTATTTTTATCTGATTTCAAATTAATTTTGCTCCAAATGGGCCATACAAGTCAAAATTTAAAAAATACAAATGCTTCGGCATATTTAGTCCCTTGATCTTTAAATTATAAATATAATCATAGCGTGTATGATAGAATTCTCCCATAAAAACTTTTAATTGTTATGTGGAGCTCTACTAAATTAGCAAAGTGGTGTAGGGTATCATAAAGTTGGCCCCGACCGACTTTAAGGCTTTCTTTACTGGTTTTTGATTTAAAAAAGGAAATTCGGTTATCGTGGTAAGAATATTTGCATTTGTTCCGTTTTGGAACAGACCAAATATCAATATCCCATCACCCAATACCAAAAATAGTAAAATTTAGTGCACATATTCAAAAAAATCTTCATTTCTCTATCCTAGATACCATTGGTGATCCTTTGTTACTTTTCAAACAATTATAGTACGCATTTGAAAGACCATCATCACCAGCTACCAAAATAGATCTTAATGCCAAATTTCGTGATTCCAGCTCTATACATCCACCAAATTTAGTAACATTAATTACTTTTCGAAGAATACCAGAAACCAACAGAGACCTTCATTTCAAATTTTGCGGATTCTGGAGCTCTATCTCTTCCCCCAATACCAAAATTTAGTAGTATTTAGTACGTTTCGTTCAATTATAGTGCATATTTCCAAAACACCTCCAGATCTCAATTCCAGATAAGAAATTTCAGGGTTTTAGCACAATCCCTTCACCCTTGGTATTGGGTATGTAATACCATTTAGTACTTTAGTGCCGCGAAATCTCAAATACAGATAGCATCAGTAATCGAATACTTCATCCAATACCAAACTTCAGATTTTAAGAACTATCTGTTCACTAAATACCACATTGTTCCATATGTAGTATTATTTGTAATTTTCGTACACCTCTTTATCACAAACCTACCACCCACGTCCTCTCTTTATTGAGGACTTCAATGGGATATGTTATCTATTGAAAATCAATAAAAGCCCTTCGGTCTAAAAAATACATTGAAAAGCTCTTCCGTCTAGAAAATATGTTAAGAAGACGCTTAAAAGCTCTGTGCTTATAAAATGCTTTCAAAAGCTTCTCTGTCTATTAAAGTCCATTGAAAGGTATTCTACTTAAGAAAGGCGTGTCCTATAAATGACTTCTAAAATCTATTCTACCTATAAAACACCTTTAAAAGCTTTCTGTCTATTTTGGAGCTTAATAAGGTATAGTATCTATAGAAAATCTACAAAAAATCTTCCGACAGCACCGTTTTTCCTTTTCTCTGAAAGTTTTTTGGAAATGAGTTCGGTTGCTGGAAGAAATTTAAAAGCTCATTGGTTAAAAAAAATGAAAAACCTCCTCAATCGACAAACAATTCTCAAAATCTTTTTTTCTCGATTGATCTTAATGGGATATTTATACTATAGAAAATCAATAAAAGCTCTTCGGTTTTGTAGATTATTTTTCAAAGATCTTTTGTTTATTTAAAACCTATAAAAATGTTTAATTGTATACCATCTATAGAGAACGTCTAAATGCCTTTTGGTCTCGATATACAGAATATATTTAGAAGTTTTCTTGTCGACATAATATCTTTAAAAGCCCTGCAAAAGCTTTTCGGCACATAGATTTTTTTAAAAAGTGCTTTTGTCGTATATCTAAAGAAGAAGTGTAATCCCCTTCTACATGGATTACACCTGTGACATTATAGAATACTTTTATAGAATAGTTTTGAAAAAGCTCAATTCTCAAGAGAAGACCTTTGACATATATTAGACCAATAGAAAATCTCTAAAAGCTCTTTGGTCTATTGGAAAATGGTATTAACCTCTTCAGCCATAGAAGACCTTTAAAATCACATTTTTTTAAACGCTCTACCATACATAGTATGAAGGGTATATTAAGTTTTTCATTCCGTTTGAAATTCATCGAAATAATAATTTTAGACATAACGAAGTATCTAAAGGGTGAGATGAAAAAACTGCAACCAAATTCAGACTGCTGTCACTTATAAGCCAATCATCCGACAGCTGTTAAAACTATTCCAGTGACAGCTTTTCCCGACAAGTGTGATAGTGTGATTTCTTTCTGGCTACGATATACCTTATTTTGTTCATATAAGGTCTTCTGTCTAGAGAACTGCGTCTTATTTGTGTTGTCTTCGTGACATATCACTTGTGCTGTCGTCTATTTTACGTTCAATTCAATTGATCTCTTCCCAGGTAATTGAAATTGTCATTAATATCATTTCTCGAATAACTCAAGTGTGATTATCATCTGTTTGGCTTTTAATCCGACACTCAAGTTTTATCCGAATTAGTTGATGTTTGGCACTTAAAAGCCATGGCTGGTGGTGGGTGTAAAAGGCATTGCTTGAACAACCATCACGACGTGAGCGTTGGAATCAAACGTTGCGCTTTAAACCGAGTAAACAGACATTCAATTCACATTCGACTGCAAATAAAGCAAACTGCAAAAACGAAGTTGAAAAGCTATAAAAACAAAAGATTTGTTGCAAGAGAACAAAGGGGTTTGTTTGTCGTCTAAGAAGAAGATGGAAAAGTAGTAACAACAAGAGAAGTTCAAGTTGGCACTTGAAAATACAACAAATAGCCCCAAACGGCGAGACTGAGAAGAGTATGTGTGACACAAACGACAAGGAACAACAAACATCAGCCATGAAGAGCCCAATGTTGCCAAATCAATCGTCGTTGCAAGACGCGTCGATTGTGTGAAATATCAGATACCCGCTTAGACGACATGGTGGCCCAAAGATTTTCCAACTGAAACAGCCAACAGCCACACAGACTGTAAGCCACTCAACCAGCCAGCCGGCTTAATGGCCTTGTATTTGTTACCATAAACGAGTACAACAAATTTATTTCAACTATAATTCTCTATTCTATGGATTTGTTTGTGCAAATTTATGTTCATTTTTTTTTGTTACACTAGTTTTTCGCTCTATTTGATGTCGACAAAATTGCCGAGAGGAGATTAGTTCATGTATCGCTGCCCCAACATCGCTCATTCACTCAGTCAGTCATTGTTTCGGAGGATGGCGTTGATATTTACAGAACAGCGAAGCCTATAATTTTATGGATCCATGGAGATGAAGTAAATGAATGGCCTGTTATGTCAATACCCGCGAATTTAGCTGTTTGCATAAGCGAGTATCGTCGACGCCGGGTAATGGCATGGAAAACTATATAATTGAAATAAATTATAAGATTGATTTGTAGCCACACACACAAACGCGGATAGACATACAAACGGACACACACATGTAATTTAAGAAATCTAAATTAATATAAATGTATGTCTTTTTTCAATTATGAATGGTCTCTATGTGTCTGTGTGTGTAATTTGTTAAACATTGCCACAATAGATATTGTTGGCAGACATTAAGGGGCAAGGTCAATAAATTTGCTGAATGCAGTGACCATTTAAGTAATAGTTAGAATGAATTAATTTCCGGCGAAAAAAGTAGAACGCTTTAAATAAGGTCTTCTCCTTGTATAGTATAGTATAGTATAGTATAGTATAGTATAGTATAGTATAGTATAGTATAGTGTAGTATAGTATAGTATAGTATAGTATAGTATAGTATAGTATAGTATAGTATAGTATAGTATAGTATAGTATAGTATAGTATAGTATAGTATAGTATAGTATAGTGTTATAGTATAGTAGAGTGTTATAGTATAGTATATGATATAGTATAGTATAGTGTTATAGTATAGTATAGTATAGTATAGTATAGTATAGTATAGTATAGTATAGTATAGTATAGTATAGTATAGTGTTAGTATAGTATAGTAGAGTGTTATAGTATAGTATAGGATATAGTATAGTATAGTTTTATAGCATAGTATAGTATAGTATAGTATAGTATAGTATAGTATAGTATAGTATAGTATAGTATAGTATAGTATAGTATAGTATAGTATAGTATAGTGTTATAGTATAGTATAGTGTTATAGTATAGTATAGGATATAGTATAGTATAGTGTTATAGTATAGTATAGTATAGTATAGTATAGTATAGTATAGTATAGTATAGTATAGTATAGTATAGTATAGTATAGTATAGTATAGAATAGTATAGTATAGTATAGTATATTATAGTATAGTATAGTATAGTATAGTATAGTATAGTATAGTATAGTATAGTATAGTATAGTATTGTATAGTATAGTATAGTATAGTATAGTATAGTATAGTATAGTATAGTATAGTATAGTATAGTATAGTATAGTATAGTATAGTATAGTATAGTATAGTATAGTATAGTATAGTATAGTATAGTATAGTATAGTATAGTATAGTATAGTATAGTATAGTATAGTATAGTATAGTATAGTATAGTAGTATTAGTATAGTATAGTATAGTATAGTATAGTATAGTATATGTATAGTATAGTATAGCATAGCATAGTATAGCATAGCATAGCATAGCATAGCATAGTATAGTATAGTATAGTATAGTATAGTATAGTATAGTATAGTATAGTATAGTATAGTATAGTATAGTATAGTATAGTATAGTATAGTATAGTATAGTATAGTATAGTATAGTATAGTATAGTATAGTATAGTATAGTATAGTATAGTATAGTATAGTATTGTATAGTATAGTATATTATAGTATAGTATAGTATAGTACAGTATAGTATAGTATAGTATAGTATAGTATAGTAAGTATAGTATAGTATAGTATAGTATAGTATAGTATAGTATAGTATAGTATAGTATAGTATTGAATAGTATAGTAAAGCATAGTACAGAGTGAGATGAAAACTGCAACCAAATTCAGACTGCTGTAATTTCCACTCGTCCGACAGCTGTTAAAATTATTCCAGTGATAGCTCATTATATTGTTTACAAGCGTACAAAAGCATTTTGGGGAGAATTTTCCAGAAAAAAAGTTATTCGTCATGGAATTCAAGCGTGATAGTGTGATTTCTTTATATTTGGCTGGAAAATCACAAGTGGCTTTCGTTAGAGCACTCCAGCATTTAAATGTCAATAAATCTTTTGTGCCTCGTACCATCGCTCGTTGCCGTGATACTGGTAGCGTAGCCCAACGTCAAGGAAGTCGACGGAAGAAAACAGCAACATCAGCAGAAATGGTTCGAAAAGTAAAGAAGCGACTTGATCGAAACCCGCGTCGCAGTGGCCGAAAAATGGTTCGTGTGCTGAACATATCGCAATATTCCATTCGGCAAACATTGAAAAATTTGCTCGGGGTAAAGCCATTGAAATCTCAAAAGTACAAGGACTTACACCGCAAGAGAAAGAGCTAATGAGTTGTTACGCTTGGTCGAAAGTGGTGAACTGCCGAATTTGGTTTTCCTCGATGAGAAAACATTCGTTGTCCAGCAGTTTGTAAACAAACAAAATGATCGTGTTTACTTGTCAAAGAGGTCAGCTGAGAATGTGCAACTTCGGTAGGCCACCAGAACTCAAGCGTCGGCCATGGTGATGGTGTGGGCCGCCATAACAGCCGTTGGTCCCTTGCCGCTGTATTAATCGACCGTTGCATCACAATAAATGCCGAATATTATCGGCACTCAAACATTTTGACCGTAGACCTTGTACCAATAGAACTCAGCACGCGCCACCGAGGAATGTTCACAAAATGAGGTTCCTAGCTTCATTTCTAGCGCACAATGGGCACCAAAATCTGCGGATACCAGTCCGTTGGACTATTGTATCTGGAGTATTTTGGAAAGCAAGGTTTGCACTAAAAAAAACCAAATCGCTACGGCGGGAATGGGCAAAAATACCGCAGAGCAACATTCGGATAGCGTGTGACAGTTTCATTGGCCGTTTAAAGGTTACAAGTCGTGCCAAAGTTGATCAAATCGAACAAATCTAAACTTATTCTAAAAATTTAAGCTATTTTCGAAATTTTTAGCTTTTATTCAATAAAATTTAAAAAAATAATAAATATTCGTTATAGACCCCATAAAGTGCATATATTCATGAACAGCATAAAATTCTAAGTCTGGTTGTCTGTCCCTCTATTTGTCTGTTGAAATCACCGAGTAGCCCATATTATTTCATGTGGAGAAAAATTTGGCAGAACAATTTGTATTGTGTCTAGAAAGGTTGGTATTGAAAATGAGATATACCGGTTCCACGTTTTGGTATAGCCTCCATATAATGGTATCTCCCGACATTCGGCATTTTGATGATTTTCGCCACATTTTTCCACGGATCTGTCTAAAAATTTGTATTTGTAGGTCATGATGAGTTCTAGCTCCGATGGTGAAACATTGTATGTATAGCTCCATATCTTGTTATGCCCCCATATAATGTTATCTCTCGATATTCGGTTATTTTTATTATTTTTGCCACATTTCTTCACGGATTTGTCTAAAAACTGGTATTTGTAGTTTGTAATGGGTTCTAGCTCTTGTGTATGTATAGGTCCACGTTTTGGTATAGCCCCCATATTACGTACCTCTCAATGATTTTTATGATTTAGCCACATTTTCCCACGAATTTGCCCAGAAATTGAATTCAGATACTTTTATATGGTGGAGTAATTTTTTTACTTGTTGAAAAAAATTCTTATATTGGCCATAAATTTATATTTAATTTTTTTACGGAGCTTTGTTTATTCGTTATACAAAATCAGTAAAGAAAGTTCTAAAGTCGGGCGGGGCCGACTTTATGATACCCTACACCACTTTGCTAATTTAGTAGAGCTCCACATCAAAAGACTAAATATGTCGAAGCATTTGTATCTTTTAAATTCGGGCTTGTATTGCCCATTTGATATATATGCGAGCTATATCCAAATCTGAATCGATCTTGATAAAATTTGGCAAAGATATTTCTGAGCTGTTTTTCATATATTTCCCTGAATATCGTTGCTACGAAATGCATATTATGGCTGTGGGTGACAAATCGGATGAACAATATATATGGGAGCTATTGCTATATCTGAACTGATCTTCACTTCTTTGTAAGTGCCAAATTCCATCATATTTGGGCAAATATTAGACTTTTGGTGCACAATAAATGGTAAATCGGACGAAGTTATATATGGGAGCTATATCCAAATCCGAACCGATCTCGATAAAATTTAGCAAAGGTATTTCTGAGCTGCATTTGACATATTTCCCCAAATATTGTTCAGAGTGCATATTACGGCTGCGGAGGACAAATAAAAAACAAATCGGATGAACAATATATATGTGAGCTATAGCTATGTCTGAACCGATTGTCCGTCTGTCTATCCATGTATTTTTGTAAACAAAGTACATTTCGCATTTTTTCCCGATCCAGATGAAATTTTGCACAAATCATTTGTTTGGCCCAAGGACGAACCCTATTGAAATTGAAGATAATCGGTAAAAATTTGTTAGTCCTTTGAACTTTAAATTATAATTATAATCATAGCGTGTATGATTGAATTATCCCATAAAAACTTTTAATTGTTATGTGGAGCCCACTCAATTAGCAAAGTGGTGTAGGGCGGGGCCGACTTTAAGACTTTACTAGTTTTATTATATTTTATTTGAATTTTTGGTTATTAATTTTTTTTTCTTATCTAGATTCAAAAATGAAATATTTTAATTTAATTAATCAAAAATATGACAACTAGGAATCTACGTGCAAAAATTTGGGTCTATCAATGGAAATAATCGAAGATGATTCACGGCAACCTTTGAGTGTGAGAACATGTACACGTACGCACCGAAATAGAAATCTGAATAATTTATCTTTCAATGTTTGACATTTTTGGATTTGAGTAGTACAGGTTTGTTTGGGGAGAGAAAATTTCATATGTCATATGATGACAGTTTTTATTTTTAAATGTTCAGCAAATAAATCAATGAGAATGTGTGTTTTCTATTATTTTCCCCCACTTTAAAAGAACAACAACAACAATACCAACAAATGCATCATTAAAATGCAATTTATGCATGTCGGTCGAGTCCGATGGACGGACCGTTGGCGGGTGATCGACTCATAAAGCGTTGTAAACACCGCTGGTAATTCAATACGCGCTTAAACTCAACAATGTTCAGCTCAACATAGTTTGGCTTAGTTTTATCGCGTTTTGGTGGAGCGATAAGATCTCGTTCACATACTCGCTGACATGTGCATACAATACGCTTGGGATTTGAACGTTACGGTGCAAACTCCATATCTAAAATTTTTCTATTTTGTTGCTGAAGACATGAAACATTTTGTATTCTACCTTCAACGAAACCAACAAAAAAAGAAAAAAAATGTCACAAAACTCTGTTGGTGGTCATTTTTGTCCATCAGTCAGTCAGCTCTTTAGTTGTCAGCGTCATTGTCATCATTTGTTGTAAGCAAAATGGTGTAACCGCCAACAATCACAGTGGATCTTCTATAACAAAAACCCTTCTTACAATAAAAGAACAGGCGGCCTTTTTATACCCTCCACCTTGGAAGGAGGGTATATTAACTTTGTCATTCCGTTTGTAACATCCCTAAATATTCGTCGTAGACCCCATGAAGTATATATATTCATAGTCAGCATAAAATTCTAAGTCGATTTAACGATGTCCGTCTGTCCGTCAGTCTGTCTGTCCGTCTGTTGAAATCACGATACCGCTCACATTATTCGACGTAGAGCGTCAAAATTTGGCAGAACAATTTGTATTGTGTCTAGGATGGTTGGTATTGAAAATGAGATCGGTCCACGTTCTGGTATAGTCCCCATATAACGGTACCTCCCGATATTCGGTATTTTGATGATTTATGCCACATTTTTTCACGGATTTATCTGAAAATTGGTATTTGTAGGTCATAACGGGTCCCTGAGCGTGTGGCAAAACATTGCATGTAGAGGTCCACGTTTTGGTATAGCCCCCATATAACGGTACCTACCGATATTCGGTAGTTTGATAATTTATGCCACATTTTTTCACGGATTTGTCTGAAAATTGGTATTTGTAGATCACAACGGGTCCCTGAGCGTGTGGCAAAACATTGCATGTATAGGTCCACGTTCTGGTATAGCCCCCATATAACGGTACCTCCCGATATTCGGTATTTTGATGATTTATGCCACATTTTTCACGGATTTGTCTGAAAATTCGTATTTGTAGGTCACAATGGGCAAAACATTGCATGTATAGGTCCACGTTTTGGTATAGCCCCCATATAACGGTACCTCCCGATATTCGGTATTTTGATGATTTATGCCACATTTTTTCACTGATTTGTGTAAAAGTTGGTATTTGTGAGTCATAATGGGTCCTAGTTCGTGTGGCGAAACATTATAATTATAGGTGCACGTGTTGGTGTAGCCCCCATATAACGGTACCTTCCGATATTCGGCATTTTAATGGTTTTTGCCACATTTCTTTTAATGTTCTTTTACCCTAAAGTGGACGGTATTAAAAGTTTGGCCCGGCCGAACTTAATGTTTTTTTACTTGTTTTCTAATACCCTTGGAAGGACTCATACTTATGGAGGATATGTTTTAGGTCATCTGTTTATAGAAGGACTGTTGAAGAGCTTTTATGTATTGAAGGACTTGCATAAAGTCTTGTATGGGTAGAAGACCTCTGGAAGATATTCTGTGGATCATGGACCTCGGAAGTTCTTTTATGAGGATCAGACCTGCAGAAGGTGTTATCTGTGGCCGAAATTTTCATAGACTTTAAACCGTATTAGACCTCTAGAACGTTTCTTATTAGAGGAAAACGTTTGATAATGTCAATTAAGGAGAACCTAAGGAGGTTCCTAAATATTTCCACCCACTGTGCTTCTGCATTGCCCCAACGTTGCAGCCTTCTTTACACGCATTTTATGCATTTAATTGTTATATTGTCTAAATGGTTATATGTTATTGTTGTTTTTTTTTCTTTGACACAACACTCATTCATCTGATACTGGGTTGAATATCAAACCATAACATTGTAGAACAACAATAGGAGCAGCCATGGCGGATGTGGCCATAGAATAACTGAAAATTTTAATGTCACCGGTCATATTTGCATAATAATAAATGTGTTGGTTGGCCGTTTGACAAACCAAGCAACCATCCAACAAACCAACCAACCATCTAACCGAACAACAACAAAAAGAAGTTTCATTTATTGTTCTTTCATTGTTGTTGCTCATATTTTGTTTTCCAAAAGAATGTCTGCACTTTTTGTTGCTCTGGTCTACGTCGATCTTCTTGTTATGGTCGCTGCTTCTAAGGTCGTCAATAAAATGCCATGGCGTAGGTGAACACTTTTTTTGGAACAAAATAGAGCGGAAAAATGATAGCATTTTTTTTGATGTCATCATGGCTATTACCAGCACCTTTATTTTCAATTACAACAACAACACTAGCGACCTCATCTACTTTTTTTTTTTTTAAAGAACAAAGGGCTCCAGTTTACATGACACTCGAATAGCTCTAATGAATGCTTAAATGGGTATTATATTTCAGTACAGAGTTGTGTGGGGGGCTGCATGGAGGAAAGGTATGAAGATCAAGCAAATGTTCAAAAAATATCGTTGGTGAAACATAGTACCTTGTTAGACTCAAAATTATTAGGATTGAAATTTAATAACGCATTTATGGCCGGAAATGTTATTTCTGAACAAGATCATAAATTAAACGCCATGAAACCATCGCCTCTTCCATAAGAAGAGCATCAGTTTTTCTGGGAGAGATTAGCTCTTCTGTGAGAAGAGCATCAGCGGTCTTCTCAAAAATATTGAGATTTCTTACAAAAAGATCATGAGCTTCTTTTCCAATGAAAAAAAACACCGATTTCTTCTATGAGCCGAAGGTCTTTTAAAGGAGGACCCTGAAGTCTTCTATGAGTAGGCCATAAGTTCTTCTAAAAGAGTACCATGACGTCTTCTAAAAGAGGGTCTTCTATAACAATGCCTTGGAGTCTTCTATGAGAAGAGCATGAGCTCGTCTATGAGAAGAGCATGAGCTCGTCTATGAGAAGAGCATGAGCTCGTCTATGAGAAGAGCATCAGCTCGTCTATGAGAAGAGCATCAGCTCGTCTATTAGAAGAGCATCAGCTCGTCTATGAGAAGAGCATGAGCTCGTCTATGAGAAGAGCATGAGCTCGTCTATTAGAAGAGCATCAGCTCGTCTATGAGAAGAGCATCAGCTCGTCTATGAGAAGAGCATCAGCTCGTCTATGAGAAGAGCATCAGCTCGTCTATGGGAAGAGCATCAGCTCGTCTATGAGAAGAGCATCAGCTCGTCTATGAGAAGAGCATCAGCTCGTCTATGAGAAGAGCATCAGCTCGTCTATGAGAAGAGCATCAGCTCGTCTATGAGAAGATCATCAGCTCTTCTCCGAAAATACCAGAGCTCTTCTCCGAGAAGATCAAGAGCTCTTCTCCGAAAATACCATGAGCTCTTCTCCGAGAAGATCATCAGCTCTTCTCCGAAAATACCAGAGCTCTTCTCCGAGAAGATCAAGAGCTCTTCTCCGAAAATACCATGAGCTCTTCTCCGAGAAGATCAAGAGCTCTTCTCCGAGAAGACCAAGAGCTCTTCTCCGAGAAGACCAAGAGCTCTTCTCCGAGAAGACCAAGAGCGCTTCTCCGAGAAGACCAAGAGCTCTTCTCCGAGAAGACCAAGAGCGCTTCTCCGTGAAGACCAAGAGCTCTTCTCCGAGAAGACCAAGAGCTCTTCCATAAGCTCTTTTCCGAGAAGGCCATGAGCTTTTCTTTTCAAAAAAAAAAAAAAAAAAATTAAATAAATAAAACTAAAAAAATAGCGCTTCTTAATGAAGAAAACCATGACCTCTTCTTTATAGTAAAGACGAGCTCTTCTACGAGAGGACGATGAATTCTCCTCCGAGAATGCCATGAGCTCCTCGAAGGAGAAGACTATGAGCTCTTCTGGGAGAAGAGAATCGGCTCCTCTGGGAAAATTGTATAGTGGTTTCTGGAAGCTTTAGCTCTTCTGGAAGAAGATAACTTCAGGTCTTCAACGGGACGGGTATCTGGTCTTATGAGAGAAGACTATAAAATCTTCTAAGATAAGGACACCTGGAGGTATATTAAAAACACAATCATGTGAATATATTAACAGGTATGTAGAGAAGAAAAACAGTTTTTAGAGAAGGCTACAAAGTTTTCTATCAGACCAATGCCCTTATCAATAGCATACGTTGAAATATATGAGAAGACCAACAAGATCTTTAAAACAGGGAATATTCGTCAACGTACCAACGTTCGTACCAACCAGCCCTTCAGAGGAACTCGTTTATGAGGATTTCTTAAAAAAATTGTGGCGGTTTGAGTTCAGAAAAAGGGATCCCTCTGACTTATATTCCAAGTCTTCGAAACATAATCCTTGTGCCCTACAGAAGAGCTGGTATATTAAGAATCCATGAATCTTTGAGATTTGAGAGACTACCTGTGACTCTAACAAGATTTATCTGCCTGTGGTAGGCCTGATAAAGTCCTTTATAAAGCAGGCAATATATCATATGAGGATTCATTTTTGAAATATCCGTCAGAAGTTTGTAGAAAAAGTTAAATTATTGAACTGAATTGGATGTAACATCCCCCTAGAGAACGTTTTGTTCAGTGAAAGTAGTAAAAACCAAAATTTCAATTTCGATAACAAATTATCACCAGTTTTCCAGAAATTTTCATCACCACTTCCGAACAACATCCATAAAAACTGTCATTTATCAATGCTCCAAGGAATCATTAAAAAATATGGAGTTAATAGCTAAAAGTTCTAAATGTTATAAATAACACACACACACTTCCATATATGTATCCTCACAAAGGGTGTGAATTTACTATCCATCCAAATTACGTTTTGGCTTCGAGCGGCAGGGGAAGGAAATCCATTGTCAAAGACTGAATCAACGACCTATTTGTAGTTGTAGTTTTTAACCTGTTCCTGTTCAATGAATTGCTGGCTGGCGGGCTTACTGTCTGTCTGTCATTGATTCGCAAAAGACAAAGCAACCAACAAACTGTCATTCGAGTGACAATAATGACAAAAACATTGATTCAACTGTGGATGGCGATAAAAATGCGCGGGAACTTTTGCAGAGATTTTTTTTTTTTTTGCAAATAAGTGATTGAAGAAAGAAGAACAGAAGACCGAGAAACAATCGAAAAAAACACCCCCACTTGACATACATGTCGATGGCTATAGAGACGAGTTTGAGGGTAATGTTTAAGGGCACAGTGTTCGGATAAAAAGTTTTTTATACCCTCAGCCATATGGCTAGAGAGGATGTATATCATTTGATACGGCCAAAACGTGCCACATGGAAGTAACGGTTTCAGACCCAAGGTCTCTTTGGACCAAATCCGTTTCAGGACATTTGGGGTCGATCTAGCGATATTCGTCTGTCCGTCCGTCTGTGTGGATGGCGCCATAATTCTCGAAGGGACTATCCAATTCGGTCCAAACATGGTACGTAATATTATTATAAAACTTAGATCGAGTACGGAGATGGGCAATATCCTGGTACTCTTTCCGGTAACACCCCCTCAAAACTTAAAAATTTTCAAAGAAAAAAAAAATATATAGAATCCGATTTCTCTCCAACTTTTCAAATCAACAGTGCTATGTCAGGTGAGAAAATGGACAATATCGGTCCACTCCATCAAGTACCTCCCCGATAAATGGTCAGCATTTTGAATAATTGTAACTCTTATAAAATTTGATGTAAGAGTCCGATTGTCTCCAAATTACTCATAAATATATCGGTTCACTCCTTCTGATACCGCCTCCACAAAGCGTCAAAATTTTGAATATCTGTGAAGCTCAAAAACAATTTCCAAAAAACCCGTTTCAATTCAGATTTCTATCAACGTTAGATCTGTTTAAAGTGGTGGGACCATTCCTTTTGGTATCTCCCCCCCCCCCCCCCCCAAATGGTCAAGGTTTTGAATAACCAAAACGATTATACAATCCAAAATAAGCACCCGGTTCTCTTCATATTTCACACATCCCGTTATTTCTACTAACACAAGACCTGCTGTGAAGATTGGATGATCAAAGGATAACAATTTTCAATACTTTTATCTGTCATAACTTGGGAAACAAGCCTGCGATGCTCTGCAACTGAATGTTTCTCTCAAACAGAAATCTGAGATGAATATGGAATTAATAATTTCGAACCAATTGTATATAAATCTTCGATTTTCTTGTAATTTTGCCAATACCAATATTTTTACCCTACACCACATAGTGATACGGGCATTATGTCTTTGTCAGTCCGTCTGTCCGTACGTCCATCCATGTACTCTTGTATACTCCTGCTAATATAACTCCAAATGACCTATATTTTGTTACATCCCACCGAATTCAGTCTAAAAGCAAGTAAATCAAATTTGGAGAAAATCAGTTCAGATATAGCTATAGCTCCCATATATATGTTTCATCCGATTTGGGGTTTTAAGTCCCTCACATGCTTAGTATGCACTCCAGAAGAATGATATTTGGTACCAAATATCAGATACAGCTCCGAAATATGTGTATCGAATATTGTCAAGATCGGTTTAGATTTGGATGTAGCTCCCATTTATATCTTCATCCGATTTCGGGTTAATTGTGCACCAAATGGCCAATATCAGTCCAAATGACCTGCATTTTGGCATATCCGACCGAATTCAGACTAGAAGCAAGTACATTAATTTCGGAGAAAATCGCTTCAGATATAGCTATAGCTCCCAAACATAGGTTTCATCTGATTTGCTGTTTAAGTCCCTCACATTCGTAATATTCATTCGACAAACATTGATATTTGGTACCAGTTCTCAGATACAGATCAGAAATACCTTTGCCAAATTTGATTAAGATCGGTTCGGATTTGGATATAGGTCCCATATATATCCTCAATCGATTTCGGGTTAATTGTGTACCAAATGGCAAATATAAGTAAAATGACCTGAATTTTGGCATATCAGACCGAATCCAGAGTAGAAGCAAGTACATCGAATTCGAAGAAAATCGTTCAGATATATCTTTAGCTTCCATATATATGTTTCATCCGATGAGTGTTTAAGTCCCTCACATCCGTAATATGAATTCGACAACAATGATATTTAGTACCAGATTTCTTATAAAGCTCGGAAATACCTTTGCCAAATTTTATAGAGAACGGCAAATATTTGGATATATCTCCCATATATATTCTTAATCCGATTTCAGGTTTATTGTGCAAATAATGGCTAATTGGCTAATTTCATATATATATATATATATATATATATATATATATATATATATATATATATATATATATATATATATATATATATATATATATATATATATATATATATATATATATATATATATATATATATATATATATATATATATATATATATATATATATATATATTTTAAATACAATTCAAGTGATATCATACACTCTGTAACTGCTCTAAATCAAAATGTTGATAGATGGAATGATCTACTTGAAATAATTTCTTTTGTTAAGGGATCTCTACTAAATATGCATAGTGGTGCAGGGTATCATATAGTCGACCCGTCCAACTTTTGGCTTTTCTTACAAGTTAACTTGTTTCCTCACTAATGCACAAACTAATTTGCACTTGGATGCCTGGAATTTCTTCTAGGATTTGCCCTTGAAAAATTCACAAATTCTATTACCTTCCCCACAAATGTCACACCGCACCCTTTAAAAAACAGAACACAGGACTTATTTCCTTAAAAACAACGAATCTTCTTGCCTCATCCCAAACACTGTGCACTAATGGTTAAGTCTTTTATCCCTCACCCCTCTCCTACATGCTGAGGCACAACCCTCGTTGTGTTTAACACGTTAAGGGGTTTCAATCAAACAATACTGTGAAATTATTTTTATATGTTTTGCAATTATTTTCAGCTCAGCTTTTTTGTGAGTTTGATTTGTTTCATACAGCGTCAGGCTGCCTGCCATCCTTGACGTCGATGTGTTTAATAGAGTAATGCTGATAATGATGCCAGAGCGATGGTAAACGTTGGGGGATGAGAGCGGCTGACTATGACTACGTCAAATCTATGTAAAATCCAGGGGGCGAACTCTCAGGAATAAAGTGCGCAGTTACAAAATGTACTTCCACCGTGTTGGTTTGTTTTGATTTTGTGTTTTTGTTGGTGTTTTTTGCATTGCGGTCTTTTGCTTTGCGCGTGGTTAAACTAGGCTGATTTTCGTCGAAGAAGTATTGCCATTTGTTGTTGGCGAAGTTAGTATGAAATCCGGTACAGAGCAGATTACAACGACGACGAGGATTTTTTTACGAAGTATCACTCACCGTTGATAAGAAAATTTTGGTAATTTCTAGTGTGTGCGTGTGCGTTGTTTGCGTGGCGACCGGTAAACATATTCGCAAGAGTATTGGAGATATTGTTTACAAGAAAATTAAAAAAAAAAATAAAATGTGAAAAAATATTAAAAAAAAATTAAAAAATGTTATCTATTTAAAACCTTTGGCAATTATTTTCTGCAATTGTTTGCAAAAAATATAAATAAATTTGAAAAAAATAATATTTTACTCAAAATATACCATATTGCCACAAATCTCTTTGAAAACCAAAATTAATAGCTTGTTAAATAGCCAGTGAAGTGAATTTTAGAGTCATATCAATGTCCAATTTAGAAATAAATAAATCACCGGCACAATTGCCGGCAACACCTCAAGTCCACCAACAAGAACAACAACAGCAGCCGCCACAACAACCTCCACAGCAAGAAAATGCAATTATGGCTGTTGGTGGTGGTCAACCATCGAAAACATCAACAGAACAAACAATGACGGCCAGCTCGTTATCGACCACAGACATATTAACCCCATCAACAGCCACCACAACAACAGCAATTGCAACTGCAGTTACCATAGAACAGAAGGAAATTGGCTGCAGCTCAATGCCGGCCATGGATGGTGGTGTACAGGATGAACAACAGCAGCAATCAAATGTGGTGACCGGCCAACCTCAACGCGACGAGTTGAGTATGGACGGAGTCGAAAAACAAGAATTGCATCAAACATCAAAAGAACAACAAACATTGGCTGTGGCGGCAGCATCATCATCCTCATCAACATCAACAAAACATCAATTTTTACCTACAACACCAATAAACATCAATAAATGCCAACCAACATCAACAACATCAAATCTTCAAACCTCGTCCAACTCAAATGTGGGAAATACTGGCGGTGGTGGCTCCGGCTCCTACACAACTTCGTCAAATGCCGCTTCGGCTACACCATCCTTTCGCAGTACTGCGCAGGTACGTATCCCTCGTTTGGCTGGCTGTAACAAAGGAGAAATTCCTAACAAGCTTTTAACTGACTCAACTCTTTGTTATTGCTGCGAGCGTTAGAGCTCTAGACCGACCACTACAGAGGAAAGCATTAAGCTTCGTCTTTGTTTTGTTAACAGAAGTAATGAAGAACCATTATGGGTGGATTAGTGGAGAGCATGGACAGCATATGAGGCATGGAATATTTCAAAATTGAACTTATTGGAATTTAATTTGCGAAACATCTCTGTGGGAGAGTTTCTCAGCAAAAAGTCTCATTGCAAATCTGATTACCACCCCACTACTTAACAAGGGCATGTTGCACAACATAAGTAGATATTTTCTGCGACATGGTCACGTTAAAATAATGAGTTGGTAACGAATACTTTTAAACTGTCCATTAAAGTATGGAGGGTATATTAAGTTTAAAATTCTTGTCCGTTCGTCTATCTGTCCGTCCGTCTGAGAAAATCGCTTTAACTTCCAAACGGTTCATAAATGTGTGTGTTTGGTCTCCAGGAGTTTTGGTATTGAAAATATACCATTTGATACGTCCAAAACGTGCCTCATGGACTCAGGACTCTTGAAGGAGTATCCTATTTGGTCTAAACTTGGTAAATTGAAATATTATTATCAAACTTGGATGGAGTTCGGAGATGGGCAATATTGGACCACCACCAAAGGTCGAAATTTCCAAAAAAAAAAAAAAATACAAGTAAGAAAACATTAAGTTCGGCCGGGCCAAACTTTTAATACCCTCCACCTTAGGGTAAAGGAAACATTAGAAGAAAGGTGGCAAAAACCATAAAAATGCCGAATATCGGGAGGTATCGTTATATGGGGGATATCCCAAATCGTGGACCTACACATGCAATGTTTCGCCAACGGAGCTAGAACCCATAATGACCTACAAATACCAATTTTCAGACAAATACGTGAAAAAAAAATGTGACAAAAATCATCAAATTACCGAATATCGGGAGGTACCGTTATATGGGAGCTATACCAAAACGTGTACCTATAATTACAATGACTCGCCATGAGAACTGGGACCCATTATGATCTATAACTACCAATTTTCGGAGAAATTCGTAAAAAAATGTGTCAAAAATCATCAAAATACCGAATATTGGGAGATACCGTTATATGGGGGCTATACCAAAACGTGGACCTATACATGCAATGTTTTGCCACACTTACAGGGACCTGTAATGACTTACAAATACCAATTTTCGGACAAATCCGCGAAAAAATGTGGCATAAATCATCAAAATACCGAATATCGGGAGGTACCGTTATATGGGGGCTATACCAAAACGTGGACCTATACATGCAATGTTTTGCCACACTTACCTGTTATGACCTACAAATACCAATTTTCAGACAAATCCGTGAAAAAATGTGGCATAAATCATCAAAATACCGAATATCGGGAGGTACCGTTATATGGGGACTATTCATTTTCAATGCCAACCATCCTAGACACAATACCAATTGCTCTGCTAAATTTTTAAATCGACTTAGAATTTTATTTTATTATTGTGAATATACATACTTTATGGGGTCTACGACGAATATTTAAGGATGTTACAAACGGAATGACAAAGTTAATATACCCTCCTTTCCAAGGTGGAAGGTATAAAAATACTGCACAGAAAGAGAGAGTATTATCCGATTTTGGTCCAACTTTCCAAATCCAAATATTTCCATCAGCGCTACGTCTGGTGCGAAAAGTACCTTTCCTATTATAAAATGTGATTAAAGAGTCTAATTGTCTTCAAATTACACACATTTTATAAAGATGTTAGATATCGAACCATTCCTTCTGGTACCTCCCCGCAAAGGATCAAAGTTCTGAAAAACCAACACGATTATAAAATCCGAAATAAGCACCCAGTTCTCTTGATATTTCACACACCCCATTTTATCCCCACAAACACAAGATCTGCTATGAAGATGGGATATATCGGTCGACTACTGCTGGTACCACCCCCAGAAAGGGTCAACATTTTGAATATTAGCTCATAAAACGCGAAAATAACATCCGATTACATTCAGACTTGGTATATCTTAATCAAAACCAGATCTTTTATAAATATGGTAGAGATCGGACAATATATTCTGGTATCTCCACACATAGGGTTCAAGATTTGACTATATCTGGTAACTTACACACTATTTAACATTTTCTAAAAATTATCACATATTTCATATAAAGTGAAGGAAACAGTCGAACAAATCTGAAACTGGCATGTATAGCTCAATAGAACTATGGCCCAATAGACAATATTGGTCCATTCCTTCGGAACCTACTCAAATGAGATGTAACCTCTGTGGACAAATGGCTGAAAGTATAACAAGTTAAAAAGCAGTAAGTTCGGCCGGGCCGAACTTTTAATACCCTCCACCTTTTGCAACTAATTTGGAAATTTTTAAAAAATAAAATCCTTAAAAAAATTCTTTTAAAATTTTAAAAATACCGAATATAGCCGTTATATTGGGGTCTATACGACGTGGACATACATAGGCATTGTTTGTCATAAGCCATTACAATATTCAAATTCGAAACTTGAAATAAACAGTGAATAATGTAGCTAAAATCATCAAAATATCGTATATAAGTAGGTGCCGTTATATCGGAGCTGTGCGAAGACCTGGACCAGAATAGACAATTTTTTGTAACAGGCTGTAGCATCCATTACGAACTTCAAATACCACATCTCAAACAATTTCGGTGGATATTGTACCTAAAATCGTCAAAATACCGAATATAGGGAGGTACTGATATATGGGGCCTATACGAAGACCTGGACCCGCACAGACAATTTTCTGTCACAGACTGTAGTTCCCATAACGAACTTCAAATACCAAATTTGAAACAATTCCCGTGAATAATGTCGCTAAAATCATCAAAATACCGAATATCGGGAGGTACCGTTATATGGGGGCTATATGAAAACGTGGACCTACATGGCCCGTTTACGAACTTAACCTGCCTACTGGAAAAATAAACATGTGTGCAAAATTTTAGCCATCTATCTCAATTCATTCGAAAGATAGCGTGATTACAACAGACAGACAGACAGACAGACAGACGGACAGACAGACGGACATCGCTAAATCGACTTAGAATTTTACGCTGATCAAGAATATATATATTTTGTTGGGTCTGATATGAGTATTTCGAGGTGTTACAAACGGAATGACAAAGTTAATATACCCTCCATAGTATGGTGGAGGGTATAAAAAGAACTTCTTAAAAAAAATAAAAATATTATGGAGCAGAGTCGATCTAGACCATGTTAATTTGTCCGTCAGACCATGTTAATTTGTAATCACACTGCAGGTCCCAATTTTGGCAAGAGCATTAAAAAATTTAGCATGGAGGTGGAGTTAGGACCAAATTGAAGCCTACTTTGAAGATGATGGCAAAATGGACCAAAAACAGAAAAATGTCATAATTTTGCAGTTCTAGAGTCATAATTTGGGGCTAGAGTTTAAGGCTGTGAAGAAGTCTTCCCTTTTGTCAAACGCACCATATCTTTTATATAAACTCGAATCTAAGCCCAGACGAAACGGCTGAAAGTAGAAATGCAGATCGCATTAATTGTCCGATTGAGATGAAATTTTGCAAACAATATTTGTTTGGCCCAAGAACGAACCCTATTGAAATTGGTGATAATCGGATCAGATTTAGATATAGCTTGCATATATCTTCAACCGATTTCGGATTAATTGTGCACCAAATGGCCAATATAAATTCAAATGATCTGAATTTTAGTTAATCCCACCTAATTCAGTCTAGAAGCATATACATCAAATCGTTTCAGATACAGCTACCGCTCCAGATATAGCTATAGCTCCCATATATAAGTTTTATCCGATTTGGTGTTTAAATCCGCCACATTCGTAATATGCACCCCACAGAAATTATGTTTACAGTCAGATACAGTCCAAAATTACCTCTGCCAAATTGAAATTGAAGTCGGTTCAGATTTGTATATAACTCCCATATATATCTTCAACCGATTTCGGGTTAATTGTGCGCCAAATGGCCAATATCTATCAAAAAGTCCTGAATTTTAGTACATCTGGCCGAATTCAGTTTAGAAGCGAGTGCATCAAATTCGGAGAAAATCGGTTCACATATAGCTATAGCTCCCTTATATATGTTTCATCCGATTTCGTGTTTAAGTCCCTCACATTCGTAATATGCAACAATAATATTTGGTACTAGATATCTTATAGATAGAATTTTCCGCAATCTCTGCAATTTACCAACTACTACTAATATGTTTTTTTAGAACATACGTACCTTCACTTTATTTCAAGTCCTGTAGGACTTACTTGTCCTGTCTGCCCTCTGTTATTTACACTATGCACACAAGCACACAAACCTACCCATAACAGTGGACGCAAAATCCAAATAGCCCCAAGTATGAAGATAATTGTAGCAAATGTAAATTCTGCAAATGCCGACCGGCCGGTCGGTCTGTTGGTTCTTCGGCCTCATGGCCGGTTAAATTCGTCTTTAAATTGCCTTTGTTTGCAATTCGTTTTGGTTTGTTTTTACTGCTGCTACAGAGTCTCGGCTCTGTAAAATGTCTATTGTCTGCAATTCTGCACAACGCATGCCATGCCGCCACACAGGAAGGCAAGAGGACGAACTCACATCACGACTACTGTAAACGTTGTACCAGTAATTGTTGTTGGGTTGGATGGTTGGATGGATGGATGATTTTAATGGCATTTTTCCCTTGACTTTGAAACATAAATTCATTTTAAAGCATTCCCTTTAGAAGTTCAACTTGAGTTACTCCAGTCAATCGTAGTGATTGCAGGGTTGGGACTGGAGTATGAGTTATTGGCCATTGAAAATTGAAATGTTGATGGAAAAATGATGTAAATGAAATATCGACCACAATAACACAATAGCAAATGAGAGTAAATTGACAATTTGATATGGGCCATTAACACATAGTTTTTGGGAACCAAAAAAAGGGACGTTTTATTCTGGTGAATAAAAGATAAATTAAGGCAATTATTTTAGAGATTCGAGGGGAGAAAAAAATCATTTGTTATTCTTTGGACAAAGGATCTTTTTATATCCACGATTTTTGATTTTTTTTTTGGTTCTTCAATGTTATCTATATGTAAGAGAGTTGTGAAATAACTGACTGACTTAACTAGAATCTACGCCCAACCGAAAAGGCTGAAGGTAGAACGAACCAGTAAAGAAAGTCCTAAAGTCCGAATGAAGTCCAAATGAATAATATATATGAGAGCTATAGCTATATCTGAACCGATCTTCACCAAATTTGGCATACTACCTTCTAGACTCAATTCGGTCGTATGTGACAAATTCCATCCAATTTGGGCAAATATTAGACGTTTGGTGCACAATAAAAACTAAATCGGACGAAGTTATATATGGGAGCTATATCCAAATCTGAACCGATCTCTATAAAATTTGGCAAAGATATTTCTGAGCTGTATTTGATATATTCCCTTAATATCGTTGTAACGGAGTGCGTATTACGGCTGTGGGTAATAAATACAACAAATCGGATGAAAAATATATATGAGAGCTATAGCTATATCTGAACCGATCTTCACCAAATTTGGCATACTACCTTCTAGACTCAATTCGGTCGTATATGCCAAATTCCATCCCATTTGGGCAAATATTAGACGTTTGGTGCACAATAAATGGTAAATCGGACGAAGTTATATATGGGAGCTATATCCAAATCTGAACCGATCTCGATTAAACTTAGCAAAGGTATTTCTGAACTGCATTTGATATATTTCCCCAAATATTGTTGATACAGAGTGCATATTACGGCTGCGAAGGACAAAAATAAAAAATCGGATGAACAATATATATGGGAGCTATAGCTATATCTGAACCGATTTCGATCAAATTTGGCATACTTATTTTAAGGCCTAATTTGGTTATATGTGCAAAATTCCATACTATTCGGACAAATATTAGACGTTTGGTGCACAATAAAAAGCAAATCGGACGAAGATATATATGGGAGCTATATCTAAATTTTGACCGATTATCTCCTTTATTTCAATAGGGTTCGTCCTTGGGCCAAACAAATGTTGTTTGGAAAATTTCATCTCAATCGGATAATAAATACGACCTGCATTTTGTTCACAAGAATACATGGACAGACGGACGAACGGATGGACAGACGGACTGATAAGCATAAATCAACTCAGAAAATGAATCTATGCAGGAACTATGGGTCTGTCTCGTTTCCTTTTGCCTGTTACAAACAAATGCACAAAGACATAATACCCTGACCACCATGTGGTGTAGGGTATAAAAAAATTTAAATTTTGCAAGAGGGCCAGAAATTCGTACTAAACGGTTACGAAAAGTTCTAAGATGGTACGAAAAGTACTAAAATGTACTAAAAAATTTAATACTTTGTATTAAGCAAGCGGAATGAGGTAGAATTCTGAAATGTGAAATTAGTGTCATTGATGGGGTGTAGGATAGGATACGCTATTTGGAAATTCGAACGTTAAGATTACGAAAAGTTCGAAAACGGTACAGAACTTTTTAAATTGTATCATTTTTTGTGGAGGCAAAAACTTGGCATTTGGTACGAAAATCAAGGTTGGCAGAGTAAGTTTGATGTATGAAGGAGGTTTTGGAAGTTAATACTAAGTGCAAACTGTACTAAATGGTATTAAATATGGTGTAGCTAGGCTTAGGACGAGGCTGGAATTTTAAAATTTTTGTATTGGGGCTCTTGTTGGTGGTAGGCTTGTGACAAATAGTTGGTTTTGGAAATGTGTATAAGCGCACGAAAAGTACTCAATAGTACTACATTAGTCACAATTTGGTATTAGGTGAACATATATTGTTTGAAATCTGAAATTTGGTAGTTGGGTCGCTGTTCATGTGCAGCCTGGACATATGGAAAGGTACTGAATGGTACTCTATTTGGTATTGGGTGAAAGGATATATTTTGAAATTTTATATTTAAATTACTGATAGATTTCGGTTTGGCGGTGGTTTAGAAATGCGCCCTATATTTGTACGAAATGCTCTAAAAAGTACTAAACTTGGTATTAAGTGTAGTAATAGAGCTCAAATCCCGATATTTTATATTGATGTCTCTCTTGGTATCTGGAATTAAGATATTGAAGTGGTTTTGAAAATGTATTCATATATTGGAGGACTTCTGAAAAAAAATAGAAATGGAAGACATCTCAAAAAATTAAAGGAAAAACATCTACCATTGTGTTCCTGGAGAAATTGAACAAAAAATGATGAAAATGTCCATGATTGTGTTCCTGAAAAGCATGGGAAAAATGTCCTTGAAAGGACGCGAGATATACCCTTAGTTACTTTTGAGGATCTTCATAGAATTACTTTTTGAGTCGATTTAAACATGTTAGTCCGTCCATCTGTCCATGTATTTTTGTGAAATGCAGATTGCATTTATTATTCGATTGAGATGAAATTTTCTGAATAATATTTGTTTGGCCCATGGACGAACCCTATTGAAATTGGTGAGAATCGGTTCAAATTTAGATATGGCTCCCATATAAATCTTCAACCGTTCCCGGGTTAATTGTGCACCAAATGGACAATATTAGACCAAATGACCTGAGTTTCGGCACATTCAACCGAATTCAGTCTAGAAGCAAGTGCATCACATTTGGTGAAAATCGGATAAGATATAGCTATAGCTCACATATATATGTTTCATCCGGTGTAGTGTTCTAAGTCCCTTTCATGTGTAATGTGCCCTCCACAACAACGATCTTTGGTACCAGATATCAGATAGATATCAAAAATAATTGCCTAAAATTTCAGATTTGGATATAGCTCCCGTATATATATTTATCAGATTTCAGGTTTATTGTGCACCAAATGGTTCATATCAGCTCAAATGAACTGAATATTGGCACATCCGACAGAATTCATCCCAGAAAAAGGTACCTTAAAATTGGTGAAAATCGGTTCAGATATAGCTCTCAAGTACATGTTTCACCCGATTTAATGCTCAAGTCCATCACATGCGTAACATACACTCGGTTCAGATATAGCTATAGCTCCCATACATATGATTCCTTCGATTTGAGCTTTTAAGATCCTCACATTCGTAATATGAACTCTAATAAATGATATTTATTACCAGATATCAGAAAAAGCCCAGAAATACCACTGCAAAATTTTATGAAGATCGGTTCGGATTTGGATATATCTTCCATATATACCTTTATCCGATCTCAGGTTTATTGTGCACCAAATGGCTAAAATCTGGCCAAATGAAATGAATTGTGGCACTTCCGAACGAATTCGAACTAGAATAAAGTACTTCAAATTTGAAAAAAATCGGTTCAGGCATAGCTATAGCTCCCATATACATGTTTTACCCGATTTGATGCTTAAGTTCCTCACATGCGTAACGTACACTCCATAAGAATGATATTTGATACTGAATTTTATCGAGATCTTTTCAAATTTTTATATACCTTCGATATACATCTTATCAGCCCAAGTTGGATAGATTTTTATACCCTCCACCATACTATGGAGGGTATATTAATTTTGTCATTCCGTTTGTAACTCCTCGAAATACTCATGTCAGACCCAACAAAGTATATATATCCTTGATCAGCGTAAAATTCTAAGACGATTTAGCCATGTCCGTCTGTCTGTCTGTCTGTCTGTGTGTCTGTCTGTCTGTCTGTTTGTCCGTCTGTCTGTCTGTTGTAATCACGCTATCTTTCGAACAAATTGAGATAGAAGGCTAAAATTTTGTACACATGTATATTTTGCCAGTAGGCAGGTTAAGTTCGTAAATGGGCCATGTAGGTCCAAGTTATCATATAGCCCCCATATAACGGTACCTCCCGATATTCGGTATTTTGATGATTTTAGCGACATTATTCACCGAAATTGTTTCAAATTTGGCATTTGAAGTTCTTAAGGGATACTACAGCGTTAGACAGAAAATTATCTGTGCAGGTCCACGTCTACGTATAGCCCCCATATAACGGTACCCCCATATTCGGAATTTTGATGATTTTAGCTACATTTTAAACAGATTTTTTTTCAAGTTTCGCATTTAAATATTGTAATAACTTATGACAAAAGTTGCCTATGCAGGTCCACGTCGTCGTATAAGCATTCGATATTTTTAAGATTTTAACAGAATTTTTAACGGATTTTATTATTATTTTTTTTTTTTGGAAATTGCCAAATTTGTACCAAATGGTGGAGGGTATTAAAAGTTCGGCCAGGCCGAACTTACATCTCTTTTACTTGTTTCATATTCAAACGAATTGTTTCATTTGGTGAAACTCGGTCCGGTCCGGTCTATTGCTCCAATAAATATTTGTTAATGTTATTTGGTACCGTCAAATTTGTTGAAAATCGATTCAGAGTTGGATATAATCTTTGAAAAATAGTTTTATAAAATCCTCGAGGTTCACGAGTTCTTGTAATTTCATACTGCCGTAGTTTTCAAAGCCAGACTTTCATAAAAAATGCACGAGTTGTAGTAGTTTTTAATAAATAATTATTTAAAAAAATAATCCTGAAAGGCTTTTAAAGTATTTTTAAAAAATCCGCAAGATTCAGTATTTTTTTGAAAAATATTAAAAAAAATCTACGAACTCTTGTAATCTTTGAATCATTGAAATCCGCAAGCTTTTATTAAAAATCTTAGATATTTCTTAAATTCAAAACATAATTTTTTCCAAATGAGGTTAACATATTTTGCTTTCTGTGCATTGCTGCGGAAACAAAAAACGGGTTTTCCCTGTGCTATGTGTTGTGCCGCTACTTCATAGGCATTGGGCCATGGTGAGCAGAAAAGAAAACTTGAGCTAACAGAATGCTCCACAGCAGGACGAAGGAAACACAACACACATGCACAGCAAAAGGAAAAAAAGAAACATCCTCCAAAAAGTTGTTCTTCGCGAAATTTCTGTCCGTCTGTGTGTCTTTCTCGTGAGGTTCATTCATCAGAGTGCTCTGATGTGGAATTGATTTGTTGACGCCATTATGATACGAAAGTCAGGAGGGAGACGAACGGCAAGACAGTAGGGTAAAAAAAAAAAAACATAGAAAACAGCAGAGTCCAACAAACTCGCTGGAGCATAACCGAGGATGGGTTTGAAGATGGGCTGACGGATGCCTTGTTGAGAATGGTTGTCATTCTTATCCTCCCCGGATTGTGCCTTCGGCCCAAGAAGTCATTGGATTGTTTTGGGCTTGAATGCGTATCTAAATGTATTTAAAATGTTATCGCCTCCATCCGTGTGCATATCCTTGCTAAGCGTCGTCTGTAAGTTCGTGGTACATTAACTTTGTGGCAGTACAACGACAACAGCAGCAGCAGCAGCGGCTACGGAACACAATTGTTTGACTTCATTTCGTTTCTTTTTTTGTGGATATTTGTTTAAGCCGTTTTTTATTGCAGCCGAGAGATTTATTCTATCGTTTTTTTTTTTGGATTCCCCAAAAATGTCCTTAAAGTCATTGCCTGAGTATTTGTGTTTACTCTCCTCATGGGTGTCTGGAATCCCTGGCAAGTGGAAGGTTCTTTTGTTCGAATCTTAAGGGACTTGAAAAGGGTGCAGATTTACTTACTTATGTACAACCACTACCCTCGTTGAGTTACTTTGGGTGGTTGTGGTGATGGCTCAGCCTGTGTGGGGGTGGTGGTGTTGTTTCCAAGAAAAAAAAATCCTGTCTTGATTTGTTGCGGATATCCTTGAAAATGTTAGAGATTTTTTATACCTTCAGAATTTTATTTGAAATTCCTACTGCATTTAATTTTCATTGTTGTGGAAGCATTTAGTTCTTCTTCTTCTTCTTATTTTCCCTCTCTTTTTCTTTCGAAATACTCGGTACCAAGTGTTCTTCTATTTACTTGGTTTATAAGGCAAATATTACCAGGCGAAATGTTTGCCCTCAATTGAACTTGTGTTAAGGACTACACCACACATCCCTGCTATCATCTTCCCTGC
Organism: Musca domestica; assembly: GCF_030504385.1. Lineage (NCBI taxonomy): Eukaryota > Metazoa > Arthropoda > Insecta > Diptera > Muscidae > Musca > Musca domestica. The sequence goes on along the minus strand of NW_026712189.1, from coordinate 854,935 downwards.
AAAAAATGGGGATGATTTTACGTGTTAGCATTGTGGAGTTTTCTGCTCATTTCCATCTGTTTACGTTGTTGTGTTAGCCCTGAGGGTATTGTATAAATGGAAAACAGCGAGGTAGCTCGCAATGTAGCTATTCAATGGTAGAGATGGTTTCGCAACTTAAACTTTAAACGCTTTAAAACATAAGTCTGATATTCCATCATTACCGGGGCCGTATGAATTTAATTAAAAAATTAGCTTAAACGTAAGCGCTTTGAACGCCTTCTGGGGCGTTAAGGCCTTAGAGGGGATGATTTTTTTTGCATTATGGAAATTAAGTAAAAATATTCCTAAAAGGCATATTGAAAGGTCCAAGAGCATATTTGGCTCTCGATATTATTTTCAAAAAATCCATAAGCTTTTATTGATTTTAAAAAGGATTTTCATATATTTTTAAGACTGAAGTCTTAAAAAATTACAAAAAAAAATAAATAAATAAATAAATAATTTAATAAATTATGAAACTTTATAGAATTTCATAAATTGTTTAAAATTTAAAAAATTTCCAAACAATTTACAAAAATTCTAAATAATTTCGAAAAAAATTGAAAAAGATTCACGGGCTTCTCCATTGTTTCAAAACTAATTTTAAAAGTCAGAGCAATTCCGGAAACTACTATGATCTTTAAATAGTAATTATACCCTACACCACATAGTGGTAAGGGTATTATGTCTTTGTGCATTTGTTTGTAACATGGAGAAGGAAGCGAGATAGACCCATAGTTACTTTTGAGGATCTCCATAGAATCACTTTCTGAGTTGATTTATGCTTGTCAGTCCGTCCGTCCGTTTGTCCATGCATTCTTGTGAACAAAATGCAGGTCGAATTTATTATCCGATTGAGATGGAATTTCCCACACATCATTTGTTTGGCCCAAGGACGAACCCTATTGAAATTGGAGATATTCGGTAAAAATTTAGATATAGCTCCCATATATATGTTCGTCCGATTTGCCTTTTATTGTGCACCAAACGTGTAATAACAGTCCGAATAGTATGAAATTTTGCACATACAACAAAATTAGGCCTAAAAATAAGTATGCCTAATTTGATCGAAATCGGTTCAGATATAGCTATAGCTCCCATATATATTGTTCAACCGATTGGTTATTTTTTTCCTCCGCAGCCGTAATATGCACTCTGTAACAACAAAATTTGGGCAAATATATTAAATGCAGCTCAGAAATAACTTTGCTAAATTTTATCGAGATCGGTTCAGATTTGGATATAGCTCCCATATATAACTTCGTCCGATTTACATTTTATTGTGCACCAAACGTCTAATATTTGCCCAAATGTGATGGAATTTGGCACATACGACCGAATTGAGTCTAGAAGCTAGTATGCTAAATTTGGTGAAGATCGGTTCAGATATAGCTATAGCTACCCAACAAAATTTGGGCAAATATATCAAATGCAGCTCAGAAATAAATTTGCTAAATTTTATCGAGATCGGTTCAGATTTGGATATATCTCCCATATACAACTTCGTCCCATTTACCTTTTATTGTGCACCAAACGTCTAATATTTGCCCAAATGGGATGGAATTTGGCACATACGACCGAATTGAGTCTAGAAGGTAGTATACCAAATTTGGTGAAGATCGGTTCAGATATAGCTATAGCTCCCATATATATTGTTCATCCGATTTGTTGTATTTGTTACCCACAACCGTAATATACACTCCGTAACAACGATATTCAGGGAAATATATCAACTACAGCTCAGAAATACCTTTGCTAAATTTTATCGAGATCGGTTCAGATTTGGATATAGCTCCCATATATAACTTCGTTCGATTTACATTTTATTGTGCACCAAACGTCTAATATTTTCTCAAATGTGATGGAATTTGGCACATACGACCGAATTGAGTCTAGAAGCTAGTATGCTAAATTTGGTGAAGATCGGTTCAGATATAGCTATAGCTCCCATATATATTGTTCATCCGATTTGTTGTATTTATTACCCACAGCCGTAATATACACTCCTTAACAACGATATTCAGGGAAATATATCAAATACAGCTCGGAAATATATTTGCCAAATTTTATCGAGATCGGTTCAGATTTGGATATAGCTCCCATACATATCTGTATCTGTTCAGTCCTTTGAATTTTAACTTTTAATTATAATCATAACGTGTATTATTGAATTCTCCCATAAAAACTTTTAATTGTTATGTGGAGCTCAACTAAATTAGCAAAGTGGTGTAGGGTATCATAAAATCGGCCCAGCCCGACTTTAGGACTTTCTTTACTGGTTTTATACTAGTAAGGAAAGGACAAAAGTCGGGCGGACTATATGATACCCTACACCACTATGCGTATTTAGTAGAGGTCCCGTATCAAAAAAGATTTTATTTGGGAATTTATGTGAAGTAGATCATTGTTGTATAGTATATTATATGACGTCGATGAGGATTATATTAAACAATATTTATTGGAGCAATTGATATACCGGACCGAGTTTAAACAAATAGAAAAATTCGGTTGAATATGAAAACATCTATTCAATTTGGTCTGATATTACATATATGGTGAGCAATAACCGTAAAATCGGATAAAGATCTATATCGAAGCTATATAAAAATCTGGACCGGTCTCGATAAAATTTTGCAAAGGAAATTTCGATGTCCGGTTTCAAATATTATTGGTGTGGAGTACATATTACGCATGCGAGAGACTTTATCACCAATTCGGATAAAACATAATATGGGAGCTATAGCTATATATGAACCGATTTTCGTTGGAAATGCCCAAATCCAGCCCATTTGTTTGCTGATATTAGCCATTTGGTGCACAAGAAAAACCTGGTATATGATAAAGATATATTTATGGGAGTTATATCCAATTCTGAATCGATCTTGACAACATTTTAAACACTTATTTCTGGGCTGTATCTCATATCTGGTACCAAATATAATTATTGTGGAGTGCATATACTCATGTGAGGGTCTTTAACACCAAATCTGATAAACATAAATATGGGAGCATTTGTCAAACAAATATGGTTTGGAAAATTTCATCCCAATTCGATTATAAATGAGACGATCTTCCATAGATTTTAGAAAAAAAAAATTAAAAAAAATATTACATGCTTCTCAGACTCTCAAAAATAATCTTAAAAATCCACAAGCTTCCATAGACTATTGAAATCGTTATCGTTATATTCGGGACTTATAGTCTTTCAAATACATTTTTATACCCTACACCACAAGGTGGTCAGGGTATTATGTCTTTGTGCATTTGTTTGTAACAGGCAAAAGGAAACGAGTTAGACCCATAGTTCCTTTTGATGATCTGCATAGAATCACATTCTGAGTCGATTTATGCATGTCCGTCCGTCCATCCGTCTGTCCATGTATTTTTGTAAACAAAGTATAGGTCGCATTTATTGCCCTATCCAGATGAAATTTTGCACAAATATTTTGTTTGTGCCAAGGACGAACCCTATTGAAATTGGAACCCTTTTGAATTTAGATATAGCTCCCATATATATCTTCGTCCGATTTGCCTTTTATTGTGCACCAAACGTGTAATATCAGTCCGAATAATATGGAATTTTGTACATACAATCAGATTGGACCTGAAAATAAGTATGCCAAATTTTATCGAAATTGATTCAGATATAGCTGTAGCTCCCATATATATTGTTCATCCGATGTGTTATTTTTGTCCACCGCCGCCGTAATATGTACTATGCAACAACAATATTTGGGGAAATATATCAAATACAGCTCAGAAATACATTTGCTAAATTTTATCGAGATCGGTTCAGATTTGGATATAGCTCCCATATATAACTTCGTCCGATTTACCTTTTATTATGCACCAAACGTCTAATATTTGCCCAAATGGGATGGAATTTGGCACATACGACCGAATTGAGTCTAGAAGGTAGTATACCAAATTTGGTGAAGATCGGTTCAGATATAGCTATAGCTCCCATATATATTGTTCATCCGATTTGTTGTATTTGTTACCCACAGCCGTAATATACACTCCGTAACAACGATATTCAGGTTTGGTTTAGGGTGAACGGTTGAAGCTGGAATTTTGTTTTGAAATTTTGTTTTATGGTCTCTGTTGGTGGTAGGTTTGTGATAAAGAGGTCGTTTTGGAAATGTGTACTACAAGTGCACGAAAAGTACTAAATAGTACTAGTATTTGTTACAATTTGCTATTCGATGTTAGGGTCGCTGTTCATCTGTAGCTAGGACATATGGAGGTGGTTTCGGAAATGTGTACTATAATTGTGCGAAAGGTACTGACAGGTACTATATTTAAAACAATTTGGTATTGGATGAAGGGATAGCAATAAAATTCTAAAATTTTATATTAAGATTACTGATGGCATCTGTGTTTCAGATTAGGCGGAGGTTTGGAAATGCGTCCTGTATTTGTACGAAAAGTATAAAATTTGTTATTGGGTGAAGGGATAGGGCTGAAATCCTGAAATATGATATATATGTCACTGTTGATGGCTGTGGTCGAGAGAAGGAACTGGTTTTTAGAAATGTGTACTATGGAAATGTGTACGAAAAGTACTAAATAGTACTAAATTTTGTATAGGGTATAGATAGGGCCGAAAACCTGAAGCTTATATCCTGAAATTTGATTTTGAGGTCACTGTTGCTATCTGAGGTTGAGATGTGAAGATTTTTTTTGAAAGGTGCCTACTTTAACTGTATGGAAAGAACTAAGTGGTACTAAATTTAAACTTGGTTTGAGGGAAAGATATAAAATTCTGAAATTTGATATTTATATAGCTGATGGTATCTGAGGTTGAGATTTGGACGTTGGTATGGAAATGCGTACTATAGTTGTTCGAAAAATACTAAATGGTACTAATTTTTGTTTCAGGTAAAGGGCTAGAGCTGAAACCGTGAAATTTTATATTGTGATAACGATGGGTGCCTGAAATTGAAATACAGAACGGTTTTCCAAATGAGTAGTAAACTTATATGGAACGTACTAAATGGTACTATATATGGTATTGAGTGATTATGTAGAGCTGTTGGCATCTGGTGGTGGTTTTCCAAATGCGTCATATATTTGTACGAATAGCAGTAAATGGTACTAATTTTGGTATTAAGTGAAGGGATGGGGCTGGAATTCTGGAATAATTTGATATTTAGATTACTGATGGTATCTGTGTTTGAGATTTGGCGCAGTGGTTTTTAAATGTGTCCTAAATGGCACTAAATTTAGTATTAGGTGAAAGGGTTGGGGTGTGGAAGGCTCAAATTTAATATTGAGGTCTCTGTGGGTATCTGGAATTGAGATATGAGGGTTGATTTCGAAAATGTGTAACATATTTGCACGAAAAGTACTAAATTGGTATTTTGTGAAGGAAAAGAGCTGATATGCTTAAATTTTATATGGATGTCACTGTTTGTGCCTCTGGTTGAGAGAAGTACTAAATTTGCCATTGAATGACTAGAGCTGAAATGAATCAGAAATTTTATACTAAGGTCCATGTTGGTTTTTACGAGACGTTGAAATAGTTTTGGACAAAAAAAAAAGCATTTTAAAATGGCTATTTTTCCTCTTTAAATATCTGCATTCAAAATGATGCCAAAAACCCCGAAATGTCAATATTTAAGGAGTTATGAGCATTTTAAATTTGGCTATTTTTAACCTTCTCGGTAAACTTCAAAAAGAAGGAATTCTAAGACTTTTTGGTGTAAAAGACAAACTTTTTCCTTTCCCAAAACAGAGAAACTTGAATATAAATTAGACCTTGAAAGTCTGAAAATGTTGTACGGTATATAAAGTTTTGATTAAGAAAATTTGCCAAACTGAACAAATCGCGCATTTAGAGTGCCAAAAAGGCCTAACACCAACTGTTGAAATGAAACTAAAATTCTTACTCGTGATTAATATGTATATCTATCTATTTTTACCTCGAAATGTTTGTCGTAAATCACAAAAATTATAATTATATATATTCTTGATCAGCTAAAATTTTTAAGTCGATGGCCTAGTCTGTTTGTTGAAATCACGATAGAGTCCATATTATTTAATATAGAGCTTTGAAATTTGGCACTAGGGGTGATTGGTATGGAAAATGGGCCATATGGGTCCACGTTTGTATTTAGCCCCTATACAACGGTACCTCAAAGACTTTTGGTGTTTCGAAGGTTTCTGCAACCATTTCCAACCAATTAAGCTAAAACTTCAAATTTGGGGAGGGGGTAGGTCTATTATCTCCTTGCAAAACAATATTCGCTAAAGGTCCACTAATTGGTTTAGCCCCATATAACGGTACCCCCTGATTTTCGGTATTTTCAAGTTTCTGCCACAGTTTTCAACCAAAGTAGCTGAAACTTCACAATTGGTGTTCTAAGTTAACATATTTTACTTTTTTATACCCTACACCACAAGGTGGTCAGGGTATTATGTCTTTATGCGTTTGTTTGTAACAGGCAAAAGGAAACGAGATAGACTCATAGTTCCTTTTGATGATCTGCATAGAATCACTTTCTGAGTTGATTTATGCATGTCAGTCCGTCTGTCCGTCCGTCCGTCCGTCTGTCCATGTATTCTTGTGAACAAAATGCAGGTCGCATTTATTATCCGATTGAGATGAAATTTTGCAAACAACATTTGTTTGGCCCAAGGACGAACCTTATTGAAATTGGAGATAATCGGTAAAAATTTAGATATAGCTCCCATATATATCTTCGTCCGATTTGCCTTTTATTGTGCACCAAACGTGTAATATCAGCCCGAACAGTAAGGAATTTTGCACATACAACCAAATTAGGTCTGAAAATAAGTATGCCAAATTTTATCGAAATCGGTTCAGATATAGCTATAACTTCCATATATATTGTTCATCCGATTTGTTATTTTTGTCCTCCGCAGCCGTAATATCCACTCTGTAACAACAATATTTGGGGAAATATATCAAATGCAGCTCAGAAATACCTTTGCTAAATTTTATCGAGATCGGTTCAGATTTGGATATAACTCCCATATATAACTTCGTCCGATTTACACTTTTTGTACACCAAACGTCTAATATTTGTACAAATGGGATGGAATTTGGCACATACGACCAAATTTAGTCTAGAAGGTAGTATGACAAATTTGGTGAAGATCGGTTCAGATATAGTTATAGCTCTCATATATATTGTTCATCCGATTTATTGTATTTGTAACCCACAGCCGTAATATGCACTCCGTAACAACGATATTTAGGGAAATATATCAAATACAGCTCAGAAATATCTTTGCCATATTTTATCGAGCTCGGTTCAGATTTGGATATACTTCCCATATATATTTTTATCCGATTTCAAATTAATTTCGCACCAAATGGGCAATACAAGTCCGAATTTAAAAGATACAAATGCTTCGCCATATTTAGTCCTTTGAATTTTAAATTATAATCATAGGGTGTATGATTGAATTCTCCCATAAAAACTTTTAATTGTTATGTGGAGCTCAACTAAATTAGCAAACTGGTGTAGGGTATCATAAAATCGGCTCCGCCCGACTTTAGGACTTTCTTTACTGGTTTTTTTTTTTGATAAACATTGTGGTGGAGGGTATACAAGCCCAAGTAAATACTTCAACTAAAATTTTTCCTGTTTGAATATGGTTGCCTTTTTGCTGGCCATATGTCGGTCATTTACATTCTGTGGGCTTTTTTATGTCAACATTATTATAATCTTTACGACGTCTGTCTATTTTGATTATCATATTATTATACAAAAAAAAAAAAAAAATAATACCAGGCCATGATAAAGAGATACAACAGGGAATATGACAAAATGATACACAAATCTCATCATGACTATAATGTTGAAAATTTATCATTTTTATTTTTTTTCTCTGGTGAAACATTATTGTGACGCATAATTAAAATGGAACACGAATTTTACATGACAAAGGAAAGCGCGTAAATTTTACCACCAAAAAAAAAATGATGTAAAGACATACCAGCAAAAGAATTACAAATTTTAAGGGATTTGCCTCCAAAAAAAATTCTGTTGCTTCTGTTCTTTTGTTTTTGTGGATGACAATTAAAAAAACACGCCCCCGCACGAGCTTTCAACGTAAATTTTATGGGGGGAAATTATAAAATTTAATATCTCTGGCAAACGATGTTGACAGTAGTTTATGCCGGTATTACCCTCCTACAGTAGATGTCATGGTGTTTGTGCGTAAATTGTTGTCAAGTCCTCCCCGGATCAGTCTTGTCAAAGACCATATGACGTCTGATGGTCTTATCTGTGACTTGGCCATTTTTTGTATTTTTTTCATAAATAATAACAAGAGATTTCATGACTTTTTAAGATATAATCCCAGGAATTTGTACATGTCATATGGTTTTGCTAACATTCTCTATTCGTCAAATAAAGATTTTCACACAATAATTTAAAGAAAAAAAATTAAATGTTTCAAAATATCCACTAAAAACCAGAAAATGAACTTATTTAATAAAATCCCCAGGATTTCCTGCCCCATATTCCCAATTGAAAACTAGTAAAGAAAGTCTTAAAGTCGGGCGGGGCCGATTTTATGATACCCTACACCACTTTGCTAATTTAGTAGATCTACACATAACAATTAAAAGTTTTTATGGGAGAATTCAATCATACACGCAATGATTATAATTATATCTTAAAGTTCAAAGGACTAAATATGCCGAAGCATTTGTATCTTTAAAATTCGGAATTGTATTGCCCATTTGGATAAAGATATATATGGGAGCTATATCCAAATCTGAACCGATCTCGATTAAATTTGGCAAAGATATTTCTGAGCTGTATTTGATATATTTCCCTGAATATCGTTGTTACGGAGTGCATATTACGGCGGCGGTGGACAAAAATAACAAATCGGATGAACAATATATATGGGAGCTATAGTTATATCTGAACCGATTTCCATCAAATTTGGCATACTAGCTTCTAGACTCAATAGACTCGTATGTGCCAAATTCCATCCCATTTGGACAATTATTAGACGTTTGGTGCACAATAACAGGTAAATCGGACGAAGTTATATATGGGAGCTATATCCAAATCTGAACCGATCTCGATAAAATTTAGCAAAGATATTTCTGAGCTGTATTTGATATATTTCCCCAAATATTGTTGTTGTAGAGTGCATATTACAGCGGCGGTAGACAAAAATAACAAATCGGATGAACAATATATATGGGAGCTATAGCTATATCTGAACCGATTTCGATCAAATTTGGCATACATTTTTTCAGGCCTAATTTGGGTGTATATGCAAAATTCCATACAATTCGGGCTGATATTACACGTTTGGTGCACAATAAATGGCAAATCGGACCAAGATATATATGGAAGCTATATCCAAACTTTGACCGATTATCTCCAATTTCAATAGGGTTCGTACTTGGGCTAAACAAATTATCTGTGCAAAATTTCATCTGGATCGGGTAATAAATGCGACCTGTACTTTGTTTACAAAAATACATGGACAGACGGACGGACGGACATGCATAAATCGACTCAGAATGTGATTCATCAAAAGGAACTATGGGTCTATCTCGTTTCCTTTTGCCTGTTACAAACAAATGCACAAAGACATAATACCCTGACCACCTTGTGGTGTAGGGTATAAAAATTAAATATTTCAAAATATCCACTAAAAATCAGAAAATGAACTTATTTAATAAAATCCCCAGGATTACCTGCCACATATTCCCAATTGAAAAACATCTTTTGAAATTTTCCCACTCAATTCAAAATCCCCTTTCCCCCGTGGTTTCTGACGTGGCAAATAAAAAAAGCGTTTTGAAATTGATATCCATTTTTTATTAAGTTCCATCAAATTGAAGTGACAGTTTCAAGTATTTATAGCTGTCACATAAACAAATAAAAAAAACGATGATCAAAGGTGATCATCGGTGGTGATGATGATGCTGCTTCTGCTGCATCCGTTTCCAAAACAAAGAAAATGACAAATTTCATTGCCTATTATTTGTTTAGGTCGGCTCACGCTTTACTTTTTGAAATTAATTTATTGTAAAATGTGTGGTCACACACATCAGAGATAATTTAGTGGCGATATCCAACATTGTTGGCACACTCAATCATTGCCATCTTTCAAAATGAATTTTCTTCTCTGGCCTGTCTCATTTGGTAGCGTTTTTCGGATGGCACCCGCCAAATTGACATGTCTCTATTTTTTTGTTTCTATTTTAATTCGATTATCTTGTTCTACATCAATTCGTAATCCAAAATGATTTCATATTTTCTCGTTGACCTTACCGTAGATGTTTGACAATTTTGGAGATGTTTCTAAATGATATTTAGGTGTAAAAAATGTAGCTGTATTTTTGGAACAGATATAATTTATTATAAAAAATAAACAACAGAAACAAAACAAAAATGAAATAAATTATTGGGGGTAAGATTTAATTTTGGGATATTTTCAAAAGAAAGATTTGTTTTAAACTTTAGTTTTTCAAGGACCAACATAACTGTATTTTTATACCCTACACCACAAGGTGGTCAGGGTATTATGTCTTTGTGCATTTGTTTGTAACAGGCAAAGGGAAACGAGATAGACCCATAGTTCCTTTTGACGATCTGCATAGAATCACACTCTGAGTCGATTTATGCATGTCCGTCCGTCCGTCTGTCCATGTATTTTTGTAAACAAAGTACAGGTCGCATTTATTGTCCGATCCAGATGAAATTTTGCACAGATCATTTGTTTGGCCCAAGGACGAACCCTATTGAATTTGGAGATAATCGGTAAAAATTTAGATATAGCTCCCATATATATCTTCGTCCGATTTGCCTTTTATTGTGCACCAAACGTGTAATATCAGTCCGAATAGTATGGAATTTTCCACGTACGATCAGATTGGACCTGAAAATAAGTATGCCAAATTTGATCGAAATCGGTTCAGATATAGCTATAGCTCCCATATATGTATATTGTTCATACGATTTGTTATTTTTGTCCTCCGCAGCCGTAATATGCACTCTGCAACAACAATATTTGGGGAAACGTATCAAATACATCTCAGAAATACATTTGCCAAATTTTATCGAGATCGGTTCAGATTTGGATATAGCTCCCATATATGACTTCGTCCGATTTACCTTTAATTGCGCACCAAACGTCTAATGTCTGCCCAAATGCGATGAAATTTGGCACTTTCGACCGAATCGAGTCTAGAAGCTAGTATGTCAAATTTGGTGAAGATCGGTTCAGATATAGCTATAGCTTCCATATATATTGTTCATCCGATTTGTTATATTTGATACCCACAACCGTAATATGCAATCCGTAACAACGATATTCAGGGACATATATCAAAAACAGCTCAGAAATATCTTTGCCCAATTTTATCGAGATCGGTTCATATTTGGATATAGCTCCCATATATATCTTTATATGATTTCAAATTAATTTTTCACCAAATGGGCAATACAAGTCCGAATAATTATAATCATGGTGTGTATGATTGAATTTTCCCATAAAAACTTTTAATTGTTATGTGGAGCTCTACTAAATTAGCAAAGTGGTGTAGGGTATCATAAAGTCGGCCCGCCCGACTTTAAGACTTTCTTTACTGGTTTTTAAAGATATTAAGGAGCATTATAACTGCAAAACACGAATTAAAAAGAATACCCCCAACAAGACCACACAACTTTGAATTTTTTAAAAATATTTTTCTGAAAACCAAAAGCAAAATCAACTTTTTTGTTTTTTTTTTTTTTTTTTGAGAACCACATAGTTTTGTTAAAATTTTTTATCGGACCTAGACAAATATAGAGTTTTAAAAAATATTATTACAGCGACCGAAACCCGGAGGATTTCCTAAATACTTTTCTTGATTGTGGATTTACTCAACCTTGAGGATTTTTTAAAAATAATTTTCAAATAATAACAGATCTCGTGGAGTTTTTAGAATGATAAAAGGTATTTCTCTTTTAAAAAATGTAAATAAATTTTTGGAACGAATTCAATAGATCGTGAATTTTTTAAAATATTTTTAAAATACTTTTCGAAATTGTTGATTTTTTTTATATACTACCACCTATTTAAAAATACTTTGTAATGAAATTAATAGCATTAAAATATTTTTTAAAATAGTTTTCAAAGACTTCTAGAGCTTGTTCGTTTTTTTAATAACTTTTTTAAAATGATATCACAGCTACTGGGTATTGAAAAAAACAATTAAAATTACTAGCACCCATGGTACAATGATATCAAGGTAGGGCAGAACTACCATATGATTTTAATTTTTTTATTTTCTTGGCTTAATATGTCATATTTATTTGTTTATGTATGTGTTTTCTTTGCAATAACAAAAAAATTGTTCAGAAAACATTCAAATTCGGGTGTTTTCAAAATGTTTATTTCAACGTATGCATCGACAAAATCTAGAGTTTTTGTATCGAAATAATCCTTTAGAGATATATTGTACATGATTTTGAAAAGAAGTGTTGACCTTTCATTCAACTACCGCGGTTTTCAATTATTTTTTCAAAATAAATGCAACAAGTTGTTTGATTTTTTATTGTTTTGATACTAATTCTGACATTACAAGCCAAGCATGTAGACCTCTATACTTGCAATTTTTTCAAAGTTGACCTAACTTCTCTTCATTGTACCATGCTAGCACCTATGTATTTTTTTTTAGATTTTCAAAAGACCACTACAATTTTTGAATTTTAGTTTTTGAAAAACTACTACCGTTTGCGGATTTCTTGAAAAATATTTTGGAATAGTCTTTCCAACAACTTTTGGAGTTTTTTAAAATACTCTTCAGAGATTACCAGAGCTTTTGAAGGACTATCAGTTTATTAAAACATTTTCAAAAAAAAAAAACTAGTAAGGGAAGGTCAAAAGTCCGGCGGGCCGACTATATGATACCCTACATCACTATGCGAATTTAGTGGAGTATATTGGGAATTTATGTGAAGTAGATCATACCACCAAATAACATTGCTGTATAGACTTCGAAAAGCATTATGTTAAACAAGTAAAAACGTTGTGAGTTCGGCAGGGCCGAACGATGAATACCCTTCACCATTTGGAACGAATTGGGTAATTTTCAAAAAAATAAAATACTATAAAAATTCTGTTAAAATCTTAAAAATACCGAATGTAGCCAATATATTAAGGTCTACACGACGACGTGGAACTTTTGTCATAAGCCAATACAATATTCAAATGTGAAATTTGAAAAAAAAAATCGGTGAATAATGAGCTAAAATCATCAAAATACCGAATATAGGAAGGTACCGTTAAAAGGGGGTTATACGAAGACGTGGACCTGCAAATACCAAATTTGAAACAATATCGGTGAATAATGTCGCTAAAAATCGTCAAAATGCCGAATATCGGGACATCCCTTATATGGGAGCTATGCGAAGGCATCGACCTGCACGCTCAATTTTCTGTCATAGACTGTGGTTTCTGTTACGAACTTCAAATACCATATTTGAAATATTTCCGGTGAATAATGTCGCTGAAGTCATCAAAATACCGAATATCGGGGGTACCGTTATATGGGGCCATATGAAGACGTGGACCTGTACAGACAATTTTCTGTCATAGGCTGTAGTATCTATTACGAACTTCAAATACCGAATTTGAAACATTTCCGGTGAATAATATCGCTTGAATCACCAAAATACCGAAAATATGTGGGGGCTATACGGACGGACATCGCTAAATCGACATAGAATTTTATGCTGATCAAGAATATATACTTTGTGGGGCCTAAAATATATATTCCAAGGTGTTACAAACGGAATAACAAATTTCATATACTCTCCATACTATGGTGGAGGGTATATAAATTGGAAATATTTTTGGTCCTTTTTTGGGAACATTGATGGAAACATTTTTTTTTATACCCTCCACCTTGGAAAGGAGGGTATATTAACTTTGTCATTCCGGTTGTAACATCCTTAAATATTCGTTGTAGACCTCATGAAGTATATATATTCATAATCAGCATAAAATTCTAAGTCGATTTAACGATGACCGTCTGTCTGTCCGTCTGTCTGTTGAAATCACGATACAGCCCACATTATTTGACGTAGAACGCCAAAATTTTGCAGAGTAATTTGTATTGTGTCTAGGATGGTTGGTATTGAAAATGAGATATATCGGTCCACGTTCTGGTATAGTCCCCATATAACGGTACCTCCCGATATTCGGTATTTTGATGATTTATGCCACATTTTTTCATGGATTTGTCTGAAAATTGGTATTTGTAAGTCATAACGGGTCCCTGTACGTGTGGCAAAACATTGCATGTATAGGTCCACGTTTTGGTATAGCCCCCATATAAAGGTTCCTCCCGATATTCGGTATTTTGATGGTTTTTGTCACATTTTTTCACTGATTTGTCTAAAAATTTGTATTTGTGGGTCATAGTGGGTCCTAGTTCGTGTGGCGAAACATTGTATGTATAGGTCCACGTTTTGGTATAGTCCTCATATAACGGTACGTCCCAATATTCGGTAATTTGATGATTTTTGACACATTTTTTCACGAATTTTTCTGAAAATTGGTAGTTGTAGATCATAATGGGTCCCAGTTCGTGTGGCGAGTCATTGTAATTATAGGTCCACGTTTTGGTATAGCCCCCATATAACGGTAATTTGATGATTTTTGCCACATTTTTTCATGTATTTGTCTGAAAATTGGCATTTGTAGGTCATAATGGGTTCTAGCTCCGTTGGCGAAACATTGCATGTGTAGGTCCACGATTTAATATAGTCCACGATTTGGTATAGGTAACGTTATACCTCCCGATATTCGGCATTTTAATGGTTTTTGCCACATTTCTTCCAATGTCTTCTTTACCCTAAGGTGGAGGGTATTAAAAGTTTGACCCGGCCGAACTTAATGTTTTTTTACTTGTTTTGACATACAGTGGAAATAGAGATTTATTTTCTTTGTTGATTTAAGGTAGTATTTTATGAAGAATATTTTTGTCTTCGACGCTATCTTTCTAAAATAATGCTTTATTAGATATCTAGGTAAGATTTAGACTCTTGACGTCTTTTGGATCTATGTTAACATTTCATGACAAATAATTTTGAAGAATATTTTGACTTACTACGATCCCGTTTAACGATGTTTTCAACCATATTTAAAACAAATAACAAAAGACAGGAAAGGGTCTTCAATATTGCAATATTGGCGAGGACACGAAATACATAAAATGAATGGATTCTGAGGAATCTTTATTCGAAAATTTCCAAAGTATGTTAAACGGGAGAATTTGCTCCCACTTTTTGGTCACTTGTCGATGTAACCTTTCAAAACGCCGATACACGTGTCTTCTTTTTTGTTAAAATCTACATTCGTAATTTGCTGGATTTTCCCCGTAATTATTGAAAAAATTTGTAACACAGTGTTATTCACCAGCTCTAGTTAATTCGTAATCCCGGCATTTCGACCAAAGACATCGGGGATTCATTCAGCCTACACGTCATGGAATATCTAGGAAAAAATAACTAATTACCTACCCAAGTATAAGCATCCAGCTTGCCATTATATCATCCATCCAGACAACCATTGCCATTATAAAATCATCCAATTACAAATTGATGAAGGACATTGATCAACTTTTGTTTTCAAAAGTGAAAAAGTTTTGCTAATCACTGGAAATTCGACCAAAATTCCTCTTGCCTTAATTTAACTAATTAATAAACCATCTGCTAAAATTTCTTCGACTACTACAAATTATTATTTTTGAATTAGATGCCTTCCCAAATACCATGAAAATATTTAAGTTTTTCAATGAAAAAGGGAAACGAAAATCCTTTTCTTATTAAATTGTCATTAAATTTTTCAAGCAACCATCTCTACATTCCTGTCTCGTTTAAAAACATGCGGATTTTGATGAAAACAAAAGAAAGGTTTGTCATGTGATAAGGAATCTTTGCCAAGCAAGCCAATATCACATTGATTATATCCCAATTATTGGTTTTCACTCCGAACAACAACAACAGAAAAAGGAAAAGAGAAAATGCTGGCTTTTTGATATACTTTTTTTGGTTGCCAACAAAGGCGGCTGACTGGTAAAGTTACTTCAAGTCCATTTAGCCGATACGTTTGAAAAAAATAAAAACACCCACAGATCTAGCCGTTGGCAGTTTTAATCGACAAAGCAATTGCCAACAACGCCATTGAAGCACAAAAACCCATCAAACGGCAAACCATCATTACCGCTATAACCATCGCCACCAGAATCATCATACACCCTCAAAACCACCACCCCATCCTCCAACATCAGCGACATCTGAAAGCACAATGGGGGTTTTGATAAGATAAGACCAAACCGAACGTCTGTCCACATTTAAAAAGAACCCCCTCGTCCACCTCTCCTCTCCGCAAGATGATGGGCAAATACAATTAAACTTACTGGCGTGTAACAACCCCTATCGGTCGGAAAAAAAGCTAAAAACACTAAAGATGATATTTTGGGCAAAAAAAAAAAAAAAAAAAAAAAATTGGAAACGAAACGAGCGACAAATATTGACAGTGCCAATGGCATGATTGTTGTGTGGTACAGCGGTAGCGGGATAAATGTTAATAAAAAATAAATTCGATTAAAAAAATAACAAAAAACATTAGGTTTCAAAAAATATTATTTTGTATGACTTTAATTAATTATTATACCCTACAACACTACGTGTTGGGGGTATTATAAGTTTGATTGGGCCAAAAATTATGTAACACCTCGAAATATTAGTTTCCCACATAGGAAAGGATCTTCCTATCTCGCCGAGCTGAGTTGATCTAGCTATGTCCGTCCGTCTGTCCGTCTTTCCATGTTAATTTGTAATCACTCTACAGGTCGCAATTATGACCCGATCTTCACGAAATTTAGAATGGAGGTGGGGCTAGGGTCAGAATAGAACAGGAGATGATCGCATAATATTTAGGGGTTGAAATGGACCATAAACTGAAAAAATTCCTGATTTTGCAGTTGCTCTACAAGTCGCAATTATAGACCAATCGACGTGGAAGTTATCATGGGGCCATAGCTTAGGGCTGGGCAGAAGCCTTCCAATTTTGATGGTCATCGGGTAATATTTAGTGGGTGAAATAGGCCACAACATTTGTGTTAAATAATAGTCAAATTTTCCATTAAACCATGAATATTTTTAATCCCAGCGAAATCACAAATAGACGAACAGGTCAATTCTGACCGTTACGTAGATGCCGATAGAAAATGTCGGATATATATAGCGAAATATATAAAATGTGTATATACAAAGGAAGGGGATGTTAGTTAGAATGTCTATATCTCAAGAATGGCTGGACCGATTTTGACAGATTTTGTCAATTCAGAATGCCCTCTTAACATAAAAGTATGAAATCTAAAAAAATCGCGGAAAATATGCCAATAATGACGTTTATATAGATTTTTTAGTATTTTGTGACATTTTTTTATTTTTTCATATTTTTTATCGCATGCGATTCTTTCAATTTGAGTTATAATATTTTGTAATATTTTTTTCACCTTACAACACAGGTTGGGGTTATTATATAAGGATTGCAAATATCGTTCGATCCTCACGAAAATTTTAACGAGGGTTAGGCCTATTGTTTGCAAAGATGTCCGCAATATATTAGGTGTTGAAATGGACTAACAACTAAAACTTTTCCTAATTTTGCAGCCGTTATAAAGGTCACAAATAGAAACCAATGGAAATCTCGCATAAAGTTAGAGTTTAGGACAGTGGGTACAATGAACCACTAATTTTGTGTGAAAAAAATACCAGCATTACTTACAGGCTATATCCGAAATACACAAAAGGCGAACTTCTGGCTATTTTATGCTGATTTCGTTGACGAATATAACCAAATATCGTAGACAAGCAAATCATATAGATGGGTCTAAATTTGGAGATACAGAGGGGCTTCTTGCTTTTGGAGATGATTGCAAAATATTTAGGGGTTCAAATTAACCAAAAACAGAAATGTTTTTCCTATCACACCATTGAAACCAATCGGCACGTCTGTGAAGAGAGTTAAGTAGAGGGAAGAATTCTAGCATTTTGGATGACCATTGGATTATATTTTGTTGTAAAATGGACTACAACAACTAACAGCATGACGGATTGCATAAATATTGGGCAAATTTCCCTAGTCAAAATCCTAATTTCAAAAGCGAAATCTTCCAAAAGGGATTTGGACATAAGGGGGCTTCTAACATATTGTAGTGTTGTAGGGTATCACATGCTCGGCCCCGCACGACTACAGCCTTTGCTTACTTGTTTTTTAAAATATTTTAATTTTTAAGCATTTCTAATTTATTAAAATCTTCCCCATATTTGGTGTACTTTGTATGAATTTCCCGAGGGATTCCCTCATACCAAATTCCAAAAGGCTTGGTTTTTAGTAGTTTCTGGTCTTCCTGTATACCACCGATGATAGATGGGGTCACGCTAAACCTCTCCTCTGAAGCTAAATACCTTGGCACTATCCTCGACCGGGGCCTCAAACCACACTTACCATTAGATGGGTGTATGAGTCCCATCCTAACCTATGGAGGTCTAGTCTGGAGGCATTCCTTGAGTAAATCATTTTACTTAGGTTACATTGACAAAGTTCATCGAGCCGCATCCCTACTAATAACGAGTGTATTCAAGATCACACCTCAAGCTGCACTGGACACCCTACTATGCTTAAGCCCACTGAGCGTACACTTAGAGGAACACTTGGGCTGTAACAATCCACCTGGGCCTGAAACAATCCACCTTTCTGCGGCATAGCTGTCTAGACCGACGGTTCAAAGATGGAATGCGGAACGGGAGATGGTGTTTTCTGTGACACTCTTAATGTTCGCGAATCCTACAGGCTTAGAAACGACTGTATTGTATTCCAGGCGATAACTTTTGCGGTCTAAAAGCCATACAACTGTTGGTAACGAGAAACAACGAGGTTATAGGTGACTATATAGGTCGATAGTCAAGCGGCACTGAAAGCCCAAAACTCTTCTACTATCAAGTCTAAGGTAATTTTGGACTACAGGAAGTCTTTGGAAAACGCTGGGTTGTCCATCAAGTTCTGTTGGGTTCCTGGAATTGAGGATTTTTTTGGAAACATCGATGCAAAGAGTTTTTATACCCTACACCACAAGGTGGTCAGGGTATTATGTCTTTGTGCATTTGTTTGTAACAGGCAAAAGGAAACGAGATAGACCCATAGTTCCTTTTGATGATCTGCATAGAATCCTAAATAGGCCTGCATAGGCCTAAAAATAAGCATGCCAAATTTGATCCAAATCGGTTCAGATATAGCTATAGCTCCCATATATATTGTTCATCGGATTTGTTATTTTTGTCCTCCGCAGCCGTAATATGCACTCTGTAACAACAATATTTGGGGAAATATATCAAATGCAGCTCAGAAATATCTCTGCTAAATTTTATCGAGATCGGTTCAGATTTGGATATAGCTCCCATATATAACTTCGTCCGATTTACCTTGGATTGTGCACCAAACGTCTAATATTTGCCCAAATGGGATGGAATTTGGCACTTACGACCGAATTAAGTCTAGAAGGTAGTATGCAAAATTTGGTGAAGATCGGTTCAGATATAGCTATAGCTCCCATATATACTGTTCATCCGATTTGTTGTATTTGTTACCCACAGCACTCCGTAACAACGATATTCAGGGAAATATATCAAATACAGCTCAGAAATATCTTTGCCAAATTTTATCGAGATCGGTTCAGATTTGGATATAGTTCCCATATATATTTTTATCCGATTTCAAATTAATTTCGCACCAAATGGGCAATACAAATCCGAATTTAAAAGATACAAATGCTATGGCATATTTAGTCCTTTGAATTTTAAATTATAATTATAATCATAGGGTGTATGATTGAATTCACCCATAAAAACTTTTACTTGTTATGTGGAGCTCATCTAAATTAGCAAAGTGGTGTAGGATATCATAAAATCGGCCCCGCCCGACTTAAGGACTTTCTTTACTGGTTTGTTATACAATGGAAACAAAGAATTCTTTTCTTTGGTGACTTGTAATAAAATGTGAAGAACAATATTTCTGTCTTTGACGTTAACGTTGTAGATTTTTGCTCAAACTCATTCAAAGTACGGCTTTAACCCTAAAATATGTTTTTAAAAAATATATAAATTCCTATTTTAAAAAAGGTCAAAAAAGACCCCATTGTTGACTCGCTTGAGGTTTTACATTATCCTCGTAATTTAATCTGCAATATTGCCGAAGACATTATATACCTAGAATTCCCGGATTTCGATGGATCTTAGTCCGAAAATTTCCAAAAAGGTAGAAGAGGGGGAACTTGCCCCTCTATATATGTTAATTTGTGATCTAAACATTCAAAACGCCAATACATATGTCTTTTGTAGCTCTATTTACGAAATCAGTTTTGTCCCAATGGTTACGTAAATACACAGAATTACCGAATTTAGAGTGAAGACCAAAAGCTACCAATGCCTCCAGAAAAATAGCAGTTTGGTGCGTGCTTGCATGACATGAGGGACCGCCTAGATCATGCGATATAACACTTTTATACTATTTTTTTGTGGGGCTAATTTTAAGCTCATGCACAGCTGTGTAGGGTATCATATAGTCTACCAAGTCTTCTGATATGATGAGTATTTTAGTAACTCTCCATATTTAAGTATTTCATTCTAAACTAAATTAATTTTCCATTGTCTAAACTAAAGGGCCATTCAACTAACGAAACGTTTTGAGGGTTATTGACAACACAAGCACCTGGAATATCTTCTACAAATAACAAAAAAACGAAGTTATTTTAGTTTATTTTTTGCAAAACAAAACAAAAAAACAACAATATTTATGTTATCGCAAAGATAACAACAACACCTCTTTTAGCCAAAAACAAAGGGCTGTTGCTCGCTTACAAAATATCACACATCCGTTTCATGACTTACTGAGAATTTTGTTGCACTGCGATAAGATTAGATAAAATACTTCAAATGCTTTTTATGGCAAACTGCTTTGGAGTGGAGCAGGGAAGTACCTCGTCGAGCAGACTGATGGTATACAACACTGTGCAACAAAAAAAAAAAAAAAAAAAAAAAAAATTGATGGAAAATTTTGCATATGAAGTTCGTCATTAACCCCAAAATGTTTATTTAATATTCATAAATTTCTCACGTTCATTAACTGAATTTACAGGTTTGATGTCTTCTGGGAGAATTTTTAGCAGTTCCATTATAAGGTTGTTTCTAAGCATTTTTTGCAAATGGGACCCAAAACAACCCTATTGAGGGCGAACTTGAAAATCCTTGTACTGTACTCAGTAATAAAAATACGAAAATACCATGTAACCAAAATATAAGAATAACAGTGGATTTTTCTCCAAAAATCTAAAAAAAACAAGTAAGCAAAGGCTACAGTCGAGCGGGGCCGACCGTTGAATACCCTACAACACTATAATAAATGATACAGTTTATATAGGCGAGATACTCGAAAGAATTCCACAAGATATTGTGACAAATAATAAAAGAAAACCATCAGGTTTCGTTCTCTAATTTTCGAATAATAGCAACTTCAACTAATTTGCTCATTTCCAATTTATTGGCAGATGTTGCACGTAAATGGTCTTCCTAGATCTGGAACCAATATTTCCCAAAGACCTATAATCTCTCAGAAGTGGCAAAAGATTAACATTTATTATTGGTTTTTGACTGAAACGCATCTATATGAGATACAGACATTTGACTATATTCTTCAACGAAATCAGCCTTAACGAAATAGTCAGAAGTGTGTCTTTCCTGTATTTGTGAATTCTCCAAAAAGTCACTGGAATGGATATTTTCGTATTTTGTCTACAAAAGTTGGCAAACTATTTCACACATTGAAAATTTTTTTAGGATGGCCATCCAAAACTACTTGGCTTTTGCAATGTCCGGTAACCTCCATTCAAATGCGCGTGAGGATCGGGCGATTATTACGACTTGCTTACAATTTTGCAGTTTTTTTTTTGTCCATTTGAACCCCTAAATATATGGCGATTATCTCCAAAAAGAGTAGGCATCTATTCTGACCCTCATCTTATCCCCATGCAAAATTTCATAAGGATCGGGCCATAAATGCGATCTGTATATGATATCCTGATATCCTAACTACTTAGTTTTGTTAGCTATAGAAATATTACCAAATGTTTAATTCAAAATGAGAATATGCCAAAAATATGACAAAATTGAAAAAAATATGAGAAAATATTACAAAATCAATATTTTCATCTGTAGAGAGATATTTGTATGCGTTTTTAGACGTTTTTCCTTTCCTGCCAAGAGGCCATTCTGAATTAATGAGAACTGTCGAAATCAGTTCAGTCGTTCTCGACATATAAGAGATCTTTCAAGCATATCTCCTTTGATTGACATATATATCGCACATATTTTGCTATATATCCGATTTGATGGATGTTAACTTCAAGATCAGAAGTAACCTTGTCATGGCTTTGTGGTTTAAAATATTCGCGGTTTAATGAAAATTTTTGAATTTTTTCAACACAAAAGATATGATCTATTTTACCCGCTAAATATTATCCGATGACCACCCACATTGGTAGGTTTCTTCCCCGCCCTAAACTCTAGCTACATGCGAAATTCCGCGTCGATTGGTCTATAATTGCGACCTGTATAGCTACTGGAAAATCCGACATTTTTTCAGTATTTGGTCCATTTCAACCCCTAAACATTTGGCGATCATCTCCAAAAGAAATAGGATTCTATTCTGACCCTAACCCCACCTTCGTGCAAAATTTCGTAAGGATCGGGCCATAATTGCGACCTGTAGCGTGATTACAAATTAACATGGACAGACGGACAGACGGACGGACGGACATACATAGCTAGATCGACTCAGCTCGGCGAGCTAGGAAGATCCATATATACTTTCCTATGTGGGAAACCAATATCTCGAGGTGTTACATAAATTCTGGCCCAATCAAACTTATAATACCCCCAACACATAGTGTTGTAGGGTAAAAAAATATGGTAGAGTGGAGAAATTGTCCCCTCTTCTGAGGTTACTTTGCGATACAAACTTTGAAAACGCCATTACACATGTCTTCTATTTTTATACCCAGTATGGAGGGTATTGTAAGTTTATCATTCCGTTTGTAACACCTCGAAATATACATTTTAGATCCCACAAAGTATATATATTCATGATCAGCATAAAATTCTATGTCGATCGATTTAGCGATGACCGTCCGTCTGTGGAAATCACTCCAGCTTCTGAACGAAATGAAGTAGATTTATAAAATTTTTCTCAAATGTATATTATGTCTGCAGGACTTTTTGTATTGAAAATGGGCCATGTAGGTCCACGTTTTGATATAGCCCCCATATTACGGTACATCCCGATATTCGGTATTTTGATGATTTTAGCGACATTATTCACCAGAATTGTTTCAAATTTGGTATTTGAAGTTCGTAATGGATACTACAGCTTATGACAGAAAATTGCCTTTGCAGATCTCCCCGGTACCTCCCGATATTCGGTATTTTGATGATTTTAGCGAATTTATTCACGGGAATTGTTTCAAATTTGGTATTTAAAGTTCGTAATGGATACTACATCCTAAGGCAGAAAATTGTCTGTGCAGATCCACGTCTTCGTAGAGCCCCCATATGACAGTACCTCCCGATATTCGGCATTTCAATGATTTTAGGGACATTTTTCACCAGAATTGTTTCAAATTCGGTATTTGAAGTTCGAAGTAGATACTACAATCTAAGACAGAAAATTGTCTGTGCAGGTCCACGTCTTCGTATAGCCCCCATATAACGGCACCTCCCGATATTCGGTACTTTGTAGATTTTAGCGACATTATTCACCGGAATTGTTTCAAATTAGGTATTTGATGTTCGTAATGGATGTTACAGCCTATGACAGGAGATTTTCTGTGCAGGTCTACGTCTTCGCATAGCCCCCATATAACGGTACCTCCCGATATTCGATATTTTGATGATTTAGCGACATTATTCATCGGAAAAAAAAAGTTACCTATGCAGGTCCATGTCGTCGTATAGACCCTAATATAACAGCTACATTCTGTATTTTTAGAATTTCTACTGAATTTTTAAACGGATTTTATTGTTTTTGAGAATTGCCAAATTCGTTGCAAACGGTGGAGGGTATTCAAAGTTCGGACCGGCCGAACTTACAGCTTTCTTACTTGTTAGCTCTACTTTCATAAACTACTTGGTTTTTGGTGTTATTTTCGAACAAATATAATTCTTTGTCGAACAGTGTAATTTTGGGCGCTATGCGGTGTGGGCAAAATGTAGACATTGTTTTAAATGAATTCCATACTCCAGACATTGTTTTACCCCCTTCTATATTGCACAAGAGCGTAATGAGCATTTTCTTCGAGTGTAAAACTGGAGTGTAAACAATTTTCGACGTATTATCATTTAACAAAATTTCAACGGAAAAAACTCTGATGTAATGTTGCACAAATATAGAATAACAAGCCGTGGAATGTAAGAGTGATATGGTGAGCGAGCAGGACAGAGAGAGAGAGAGAGAGAGAGTGATGTAAAAACACTTACATTCATATCATTTTTTTCGGCTTGATAAGATATTTGTAATATGCAACAATGGTTCCATTTAATTCTGGCGTTGCGATTGTTGTTGACGCTGATGATGGTGATGATTTTACCGAATTTCCTCGTATTCGAGTTGTCATCCAAATACGCAATTTCCCTGCAAATAGACGTAGTGGCAACCAAACAATACACCTCTACCTGTACAAAGAGATAGACAGATATACATACCCACATATCTATTGAATATTAATAATGGAAATAAATCATTGATTTATAAATAGCAACAACGATAACAAATATAAATTACTTTTCTATTGAACTTTTTTAGGAGGATAAACAAAATATAATTTTGGGTTGTGTGCCTGTATTAGTGCGCTATTGTTGACATATGGTTTATGTATAGAAATTTATGATAGAAAATACGCAAATTTGTTCTTCAAGTGATATAAATTACGTTATAGTGTCGTGTTTTTTTATTGTAACAAAGAGGCAGTTATTATAACGTAAATAAAGTACGTCAACCAACTACGCACATATCGCATTGTAGAACTATTTTTTGGGGTTAGGGTCTGCAAGTGTTGGATTGAGGTACGGTTAGGTTTAATGGCATTAGGTCAGTAACTCATAACTCCAACAGTGTCCTTGGACCAATAAACATAAATTTAGATAAAGAAAATTTTTTCAAGGACCGACAGACCAATAAGCCTGGAGTTTAAAAAAACATCTTGTCAAGGATCAGCATACGTCTCAAAAAGGATAAGGACCAGAAGTTGGTCTTCTCATCGAAGACCAGCATTGAGTCTTCTCGTCGAAGATGAAGAACAATTAGTCTTTCCCTAGAAGATCAGTAGTTGGTCTTCTCATACAAGACCAGTAGTTGGTCCTTGCAAAGAAGACCAGTGGTTGGTCTTCGCACAGAAGATCAGTGGTTGGTCTTCGCACAGAAGACCAGTAGTTGGTCTTCTCATACAAGACCAGTAGTTGGTCCTCGCACAGAAGACAAGTAGATGGTCTTCTAATGGAAGACCACTGATTGTTCTTTCCGTAGAAGACCAGTTGGTCTTCTCACTGAAGTTCAGTTGGTCTTATTCCTGGCCAGTTGATCCTTTCATAGAAGTCCAGTTGATCTTCTCGTTCTTTACTCTGCACTGCAGCATTTAATGAGAATAAATCTTTTGTGTCTCGTACCATCGTTCGTTACCGTGATACTGGTAGCGTGGCCCGACGTCAAGGAAGTGGACGGAAGAAAACGGCAACAACTGCAGAAATGGTTCCAGAATAAAGAAAAGAAGCGACTTGATCGAAACCCGCGTCGCAGTGGCCGAAAAATGGCTCGTGAGTTGAACATGTTGCAATATTCCATTCGGCAAATATTGAAAAATGAGCTCGGAATAAAGAAATTGAAATTCCAAAAAGTGCAAGAACTTACACCGCAACTGAAAGAAAATAGACTCAAAAGAGCTAAAGAGTTGCTTCGCTTGGCCGAAAGTGGTGAACTGCCGAATTTGGTTTTCTCCGTCTCCGATGAGAAAACATTCGTTGTCAGCTGAAAATGTGGACCTTCGGTTGGCCACAGAACTCAAGCGCCGGCCATGGTGATGGTGTGGGCAGCCATAACAGCCGATGGTCGCTCTCCGCTCGTTTAATCGACCGACATGAATTATCGAAAACTTTAAAATGACCATAACTCCTTAAATATTAAGTTTTCCGCGTTTTTAGCTATTATTTGTGATCACTTTTTTAAGCATGAATTATTGAAAACCTTAAAATGGCTATAACTCCTTAAATATTGAGTTTTCCGCGTTTTTAGCTATTATTTGTGATGACTTGTTTAAGCAATTATCAGAATAATTGCCGAATATTATGGAGGGTGTATTAAAGCCTTGGGTACGCAAATATTTTGGCCGCAGACTTTGGACATTTCAACAGGACTCAGCACCTTCGCACTCAGCACGCGCTACCCATGAATGGTTACAAAATGAGGTTCCTCGTTTCATTTCCTGACCACCACAATGATCACCAAAATCTTCGGATACCAATCCGTTGGACTACTGGGTCGGGAGTATTTTGGACAGCCAGGTTGGCCCCAAAAATACCAAAGTACCGATCACCTCAAGCAAGCGCTTCGCCGGGAATGGGCCAAAATACCGCAGAGCAACATTCGGGCAGCGTGTGACGGATTCATTGGCCGTTAATTCATAATTCCATAATTCGTGCCAAAGGTGACCAATTCGAACAAATCTAAACTTATTCTAAAATTTAATGCTATTTCCGACATTTTTTGCTTTCACTCAATAAATTAAAAAAAAAAATGTTAAAATTATGGCGCTTGAATTTATTGCAGTTCTTTTATCTCACCCTGTATGTCTGCGAACGCCTATCTGGTACCTCACACACAAAGGGTAACAATTTTCAATAATTTTATCTGTAGAAACTTGCAAGCAAGTCGGCTATTCATTACAACTTGCTGTATGAAAATGTTTCTCTCAACCAGAAACCTGAGATAAACATGGATTTATGATTTCGCATAAACTTGGATATAAATGTTCAATAATCTTGCAATTTTTCCCAGGCCAATATTTTTATCTGTATTAGATGAAGTATGAGAATGGAATTCTCCGGTCCATCATATCTGGTACCTCACGCAAGTTATAACATTTTCTTAAAAGTATCACATATCTCATATAAAGTGAAGGAAGTAACCAATATAGTCCGAGCAATATGTATAGCATATTTATTTAGGTCAGATACAAAATGTACAATCTTGGCCCATTCCTAATAACCCACTCCATAGAGGGTCGGCAATTTATATAATCATAACAGAAGTCAAAATATTTTTGAATAATCGAACATTGGCTAAGGGTATACACTTGTCGGCAAAACCGATTGATGTTTATACCCTACACCACAAGGTGGTCAGGGTATTATGCCTTTGTGCATTTGTTTGTAACAGTGCAACAGGAAACGAGATAGACCCATAGTTCCTTTTGATGATTTGCATAGAATCACATTCTGAGTCGATTCATGCATGTCCGTCCGTCTGTCCATGTATTTTTGTGAACAAAGTACAGTTCGAATTTATTACCCGATCCAGATGAAATTTTGCACAAATTATTTGTTTGGCCCAAGGACGAACTCTATTGGAATTGGAGATAATCGGTAACAATTTAGATATAGCTCCCATATATATCTTCGTCCGATTTGCCTTTTATTGTGCACCAAACGTGTAATATCCGCTCGAATATTATGAAATTTTGCACATACAACCAAATTAGGTCTAAAAATAAGTACGCCAAATTTGATCTAAATCGGTTCCGATATAGATATAGCTACAATATATATTGTACATCCGATTTGTTATTATAGTCCTCCGCAGCCGTAATATGCACTCTGTAACAACAATATTTGGGGAAATATATGAAATACAGTACAGAAATATCTTTGCCAAATTTTATCAAGATCGGTTCGGATTTGGATATATCTCCCATATATATCACCGTCCGATTTACATGTTATTGTGCACCAAACGTCTAATATTTGCCCAAATGGGATAACATTTGGCACTTACGACCAAATTGAGTCTAGAAGCTAGTAAGTCAAATTTGGTGAAGATCGGTTCAGATATAGCTATAGCTCCCATATATATTATTCATCCGATTTCTTATATTTGTTACCCACACACGTAATATGCACTCCGTAACAAAGATATTCAGGGAAATATATGAAATACAGCTCAAAAATATCTTTGCCAAATTTTATCAAGATCGGTTCAGATTTGGATATAGCTCCCATATATATCAAATACAAGCAATAGAAGTCCGAATTTAAAAGATACAAATGCTTCGGCATATTTAGTCTTTTGAACTTTAAATTATAATTATAATCATAGCGTGTATGATTAGATTCTCCCATAACAACTTTCAATTGTTATGTGGAGCTCTACTAAATTAACAAAGTGCTGTAGGATATCATAAAGTCGGACTCGCCCGACTTTAAGACTTTCTTTACTGGTTTTTAACTTGTTATACCCTCCACCTTGGAAAGGAGGGTATATTAACTTTGTCATTCCGTTTGTAACATCCTTAAATATTCGTCGTAGATCCCATAAAGTATATATATTCATAATAAGCATAAAATTCTAAGTCGATTTAACGATGTCCGTCTGTCTGTTGAAATCACGATACAGCCCACATTATTTGACGTAGAGTGCAAAAATTTAGCAGAGCAATTTGTATCGTATCTAGGATGGTTGGTATTGAAAATGAGATATATCGGTCTACGTTCTGGTATAGTCCCCATATAACGGTACCTCCCGATATTCGGTATTTTGATGGTTATTGCCACATTTTTTCACGGATTTGTCTGAAAATTGGTACTTGTAGGTCATAACAGGTCCATGTAAGTATGGCAAAACATTGCAAGTATAAGTCCACGTTTTGGTATAGCCCCCATATAAAGGTTGCCACATTTTTTCACGGATTTGTCTAAAAATTGGTATTTATTGGTCATAATGGGTTCCAGCTCCGGTAGCGAAACATTGCATGTATGGGTCCACGATTTGGTATAGCCCCCATATAACGGTACCTCCCGATATTCGGTATTTTTATGGGATTTGCCACATTTTTTCACGTATTTGTCTGAAAATTGGTATATGTAGGTCATAATGGGTTCTCCGTTGGCGAAACATTGCATGTGTAGGTTCACTATTTGGTGTAGCCCCCATATAATGCTACCTCCCGATATTCGACATTTTAACGTTTCTTCTTATGTCTCCTTTACCCTAAGGTGGAGGGAATTAAAAGTTTGGCCCGGCCGAACTTAATGTTTTTTTACTTGTTTCCTTTAATTTTGGAAAAAAATAAATTTTAGTGTTCTCTCTTTTAAATATTTATATAAATATACTTTATACTTAAATATACAGCTTTCCAACAGCCCCATTCATTTGCTAGTAAAGTACCGCCAACCCCTCTATTTGTTTCTATTAATTGTTTATATTTCATTACAGCAACAAATTGGCTTTATTGTCAATTAACAGTTCATTTATTCCTCCATTCCATTTCAATTTACTTAACTAATAATCCAATTTTTCTTATGTGTAATAAAAAAAATGACTCACTTCCGACGCCTTTCCTTTCGAACATTTCCATGTTGTTGTTCTGCTTCTTTCTTTCAAATTGTGTGTGTGTGTGTGGTAATGCAATATTTTTCACAAAGAAAAACAACAATATTAATTATTTCTTTTTTCAAAATCTTTTTAATTGAGTTGTTAAAAATGTTAACACATTCTTTGGCCATTCCTCAGAAATTCTTTACTTAATTCTTGCATCATAAAGACATACACCATTGACACCTTGCAGATGGCCGCCAGAGACAAGATATGAATGTTGTTGGTGTTGTTGTGTCTGCCATCCAGTCAGCCATTCTTATCGTTGTTATCGCCATGGAATGAATGCCTGGCTGACTGCCGCTACATGCAATATTGTTGCAATCAATTTTTAAACGATTTTCATAATCATAAAAATAACATTATTCTTGAATGTTCAATTCTATTTTTATCAATGGGGTATTAACAGTTCGTGCCTGATTTTTACACAATTGCCTGAAACCATGACGAACGAGCGTGATGATGACGATGAGGCAGTAAATCAGCCAAGCAACCAACCACACACTGCAATAGCGTTAACATCAGCATCAATATCATTGGCTTTGTTGTAATGGCTATCATCAATAACATCTAAGATAGTCACACATAGAGTTTTAGTACAATGGCGAGGGATTCACTCGGAGAATAGTTTGGTATCAGCATCGAAAACCATAAGAAGTCCACATTTTTAGTACAAGTGATAGTCCTTTTGGAAATGTTAGAAAATATATCTTCTGTGGTCAATGACGGTTCTTGGAAAATAGTCTCGTAAATAGCCAGATTTTTTATTTTGATGTCAATGTAAAAAATCTAGGTTTTTGGTGGGCCTCTATTGGCGGAAAATAGAAAAATATTAATAACAAGTAAGCAAAGGCTACAGTCGAGCGGGGCCGACCGTTGAATACCCTACAACACTATAATAAACGATACAGTTTATATAGGCGAGATACTCGAAAGAATTCCACAAGATATTGTGACAAATAATAAAAGAAAACCATCAGGTTTCGTTCTCTAATTTTCGAATAATAGCAACTTAAACTAATTTGCTCATTTCTAATTTATTGGTAGATGTTGCACTTAAATGGTCTTCCTAGATCTGGAACCAATATTTCCCAAAGACCTATAATCTCTCAGAAGTGGCAAAAGATTAACATTTATTATTGGTTTTTGACTGAAACGCATCTATATGAGATACAGACATTTGACTATATTCTTCAACGAAATCAGCCTAACGAAATAGTCTGAAGTGCGTCTTTCCTGTATTTGTGAATTCTCCAAAAAGTCTCTGGAATGGACATTTTCGTATTTTGTCTACAAAAGTTGGCAAACTATTTCACACATTGAATATTTTTGGATGGCCATCCAAAACTGCTTGGCTTTTGCATTGTCCGGTAACCCCCATTCAAATGTGCGTGAGGATCGGGCGAATATTACGACCTGCCCGAAATTTTTTCAGTATTTGGTCCATTTCAGCCCCTAAACATTTGGCGATCATCTCCAAAAGAAATAGGGTTCTATTCTGACCCTAACCCCACCTTCGTGCAAAATTTCGCTAGGATCGGGCCATAATTGCGACCTGTAGCGTGATTACAAATTAACATGGACAGACGGACAGACGGACGGACGGACATACATAGCTAGATCGACTCAGCTCGGCGAGCTAGGAAGATCCA
This sequence comes from Musca domestica, assembly GCF_030504385.1. Taxonomy (NCBI): domain Eukaryota; kingdom Metazoa; phylum Arthropoda; class Insecta; order Diptera; family Muscidae; genus Musca; species Musca domestica. The sequence continues at coordinate 823,511 of NW_026712189.1, read as the reverse complement.
TACATACTTTCCTATATGGGAAACCAATATTTCGAGGTGTTACATAAATTCTGGCCCAATCAAACTTATAATACCCCCACACATAGTGTTGTAGGGTATAAAAACTAACCTTTAGTATCCATCAAGGCACTTGAAAATCCACATGGGTGTAAGTCTTGAAACATATTTTTTAAAAATGGGACCAACCGTGAAAATATATTTCTGAAAACTCTCTTGGTACATCAACAGGGTGAGATGACAAAACTGCAACCAACTTTAGACTGCTGTCATTTCTAAGCCATTCGTCCGACAGCTGTTGAAATTATTCCAGTGACAGCTCAAAAGCCAGATTTTTTATTTTGGTGTCAATGAAAAAAATTAGGTTTTTGGTGGACCTCTATTGGCGGAAAATATAAAAATATTAGTAAAAACTAACGTTTAGTATCCTTGAAGGCACTTTAAAATTCACACGTGTATAGCTCTGACGGTCCCATTTGGAATATTCTTAAAAAATTGCATTTGGTAACTCGGTAAGTCTTTGAAACATATTCTTTAAAAATGGGACCAACCGTGAAAATATTTATAAAAACTCCATTGGTACATCTACAGGGTGAGATGACAAAACTGCAACCAACTTCAGACTGCTGTCATTTCTAAGCCACTCGTCCGACAGCTGTTAAAATTATTCCAGTGACAGCTCAAAAGCCAGTTTTTTATTTTGGTGTCAATGTAGAAAAATTAGGTTTTTGGTGGACCTCTATTGGCGGAAAATAGAAAAATATTAATAACAACTAACCTTTAGTATCCCTGAAGGCACTTGAAAATCCACATGTGTGTAGCTCTGACGGTCCCATTTGGAATATTCTTAAAAAATTGCATTTGGTAACTCTGTAAGTCTTTGAAACATATTCTTTAAAAATGGGACCAACCGTGAAAATATATTTCTGAAAACTCTGTTGGTACATCTACAGGGTGAGATGACAAAACTGCAACCAACTTCAGACTGCTGTCATTTCTGAGCCACTCGTCCGACAGCTGTTAAAATTATTCCAGTGACAGCTCATTATATTGTTTAAAAGCGTACAAAAGCATTTTGGTGAGAATTTTCCAGAAAAAAAGTTATTCGTGATGGAATTCAAGCGTGATAGTGTGGTTTCTTTAAATTTGGCTGGAAAACCACAAGTGCCTATCATTAGAGCACTCCAGCATTTAAATGTGAATAAATCTTTAGTGTCTCGTACTATCGCTCATTGCCGTGATACTGGTAGCGTAGCCCGACGTCAGGGAAGTGGACGGAAGTAAACAGCAACATCAGCAGAAATGGTTCGAAAAGTAATGAAGTGACTTGATCGAAACCCGCGTCGCAGTGGACGAAAAATGGCTCGTGAGCTGAACATATCGCAATATTCCATTCGGCAAATATTGAAAAATGAGCTCGGAGTAAAGCCATTGAAATTCCAACAAGTAAAAAAAAATTGAGTTCCCTCCTTTCCCTCCTTTCCAAGGGGGAGGGTATAAAAAGTGCAAGAACTTACTGCGCAACAGGAAGAAAATAGACTCCAAAAAGCTAAAGAGTTACTTCGCTTGGCCGAAAGTGGTGAAATGCCGAATTCGTCTCCGATGAGAAAACATTCGTTGTCCGGCAGTTTCTAAACAAACAAATTGATCGTGTTTACTTGCCAAAGAGGTCAGCTGAAAATGTGGACCTTCGGTTGGCCACCAGAACTCAAGCGCCGGCAATGATGATGGTGTGGGCCGCCATAACAGTCGATGGCCGATCTCCGCTCATATTAATCGACCGTGGCATCAGAATAAATGCCGAATATTATCGGGAAAATATCCTGGAGGGTGTATTAAAGCCTTGTGCACGCAAACATTTTGGCCGCATACCTTGGACATTCCAAGAGGCCTCAGCACTCAGCACGCGTCACCCAAGAATGATTACAAAATGAGGTTCCTCGCTTCATTTTCAGCGCACAATGGCCACCAAAACCTCCGTATACCAATCCGTTGGGCTATTGTGTCTGGAGTATTTTGGAAAGCAAGGTTGACAATAAAAAATACCAAAGTGTCGATCACCTTAAGCAAGCGCTTCGCCGGAAATGGGCCAAAATAAAGCGGAACAACATTCGGGCAGCGTGTGACGGTTTCATTGGCCGTTTGAAGGCCATAAATCGTGCCAAAGGTGACCAATTCGAACAAATCTAAACTTATTCTAAAATTTGATGCTATTTCCAACATTTTTTGCTTTCATTCAAAGGAATTAAAAAAAAAAATTAAAAATTATGGCGTTTGACTTTGTTGCAGTTTTTTTCTCTCACCCTGTAAATCTTTAAAATTAAATTTTTGGAAATCGCGAAAATCCTCGTTTTTAGCCTCTGGAAGATGTGGAAAAAATATTTTTGAAACACCAGATCGTGTTATTTCTTGAGTGTAGAGATCATGCTGCCGCATGATATCGAAGCAACAAATGAAATGGAAACGAATCATTGTTCGTCGCCACGTTATAGCAGTATGTTTCCAACACCATCAAATGTGTTCCATATTCGAAACCTTCAGCTATTTTTCTGAAAGTGTCATTCATTAGCAGAGCAACGAGAAAACAATTGAAATATGCCGAGTGTTGGCGATGGTGGTGGTGGTGGGAGGAGAAGGAAGAGTCAATGCTATGAAATTTCCAAATATATTTTCATGATGCTATTAATTTGCAATGAAACCATGGTTCAGCATTACAACAAATAGGATGCTGTTTGCAGCTATCGATGACAATGATGCCACACCATCATCAACATCGAAAACGATGTTCCAATTGACGATGACGATGATGCTGATAATGACGATGATGTTGATAGTAATAATATTGATTATGTTTTCATTTTGAAATGTTTGACATCCTACCATGTGGTTTGTTTTGTGAAATTGTATCCATTTGACACGCACACACACACACATACTCTTAATGTGAAACCAATTCTCTTGACATAATGTTTATTGGTTTCAGTTCGGTCGAATGGGGGGTGGTGGTGGTGGTGCTATATTTTGTTTGTTTGTCATAAACGATATTAAACAGAAACTGAAATCTCGCAAAAACTAGATGCCATGCCAAGGGGTATCAAATTTCACAAAATAAACACATAGACACTAAAAATAATTTTCATGCATCATACATTGTTTCCAGCCTGACAATATTTTGAAACTTTCAATTATAGTTTTGTATTTCGTAACCCTTAAAATTTGCAGCAAATTTGCGGTTTTGTGTCAATACAACTTAACGAAAATGCCAGTTGATCGATTTTGAAATACTCGAATATCTAGACAGACGTCTATTGGCGGTTTAGATGGTCTACCCTTCAAAATTATTTAATGAAATGAAAAATAAATTATTTTTAAATGACGATATTGTCATTGAGGATACACAGAATGTGATAGAACCACTAAATACGAATATTTAGGAATTTTTTAAAAGGGTCTTCTGGACCTTAAAGCGTGGATTTTCAAAATATTTTTTCAACAACCAATAGAACCACAAAACTTGATTTCAGGAATGTTTATTTAAGGTTCGTCAAAACCGAAAAAGTACAGACTATTTTAGAAAAAATTTCAATGGGTTGCAAGGGTCTCAAACGAGAATTTAAAACAATACCACCTCAAAATGTGTATTAAAAAAATAATTATTTTTTTATCGCCTACATGGTCTTGAAGCATTATTTTCCAAAGGCTACCGAGACCTCAAAACGTGGATTTTTATAAATATTTTTTAAGTCCACCTTAACACGTATTTTTTATAATTTTTTTTTTTCAAAGACTGCATTTTGTTCGAAACATGTAATTCTAAAAATTGCAGAAAATAAAGTTAATGGAATATTTTTTTATACCCTCTAACATACATAGTATGGAGAGTATATGAAGTTCGTCATTCCGTTTGTAACTCATGGAAATAATAATATTAGACCCAACAAAGATATATATACTATTGATCAGCGTAAAATTCTAAGACGATTTAGGCCTATTTGTCGAAGCTAAAATGTTGCACCGATCTGTATTTTGTCTGCAGGCAGGTCAAGTTCGTATAGCCCCCATATAACGCTACCCCCACATATTCGGTATATCCAGAATTTTGGCGACATTATTCACCGGAATTGTATCAAATTTCGTATTTGAAGTTCGTAATGGGTACTACAACCCATGACGGAAAATTGTATATGCAGATCTACGTCTTAGTATAGCCTCTATACAACGGTACCTCCCTTTATTCGGTATTTTGATGATATTAGCGACATTATTCACCGGAATTTCGTCAAATTTCTTATTTGAAGTTCGGAATCGTTACTACAACCTATCACAAACAATTACTTATCCAGCACCACGTCTTGGTATAGCCCCCATATAAAGGTTTTCATTTGAGAGGTATTTTTCGGCGGATTTTGTCTTGTAATTTTTCAAATTCCTTCCGAGGCTATAAAAAGTTCTGCTTCTTCACATGTTTAATATCTGGCCATCTAAAAGTGTATTTTTATACCCTCCACCTTGGAAAGGAGGGTATATTAACTTTGTCATTCCGTTTGTAACATCCTTAAATATTCGTCTTAGACCCCATAAAGTATATATATTCATAATCAGCATAAAATTCTAAGTCGATTTAACGATGTCCGTCTGTCTTTCTGTCCGTCTGTCTGTCTGTCCGTATGTCTGTTGAAATCACGATACAGCCCACATTATTTGACGTAGAGCCCAAAATTTAGCAGAGCTATTTACATTGTGCCTAGGATGGTTGGTATTGAAAATGAGATATATCGGTCCACGTTCTGGTATAGTCCCCATATAACGGTACCTTCCGATGTTCGGTATTTTGATGATTAATGCCAAATTTTTCACGGATTTGTCTAGAAATTGGTATTTGTAGGTCATAACGGGTCCCTGAGCGTGTGGCAAAACAGTGCATGTATAGGTCCACGTTGTGGTATAGTTCCCATATAAAGGTACCTCCCGATATTCGGTATTCTAGTTTTTTTTGCCACATTTTTTCGTGGATTTGTCTAAAAATTGGTATTTGTGGGTCATAATGGTTTCCAGCTCCGGTGGCGAAACATTGCAATTATAGGTCCACGTTTTGGTATAGCCCCCATATAACGGTACCTCCCGATATTCAGTAATTTGATGATTTTTGCCACATTTTTTCACTAATTTATCTAAAAATTGGTATTTGTGGGTCATAATGGGTCCTAGTTCGAGTGGCGAAACATTGTAATTATAGGTCCACGTTTTGATGTAGCCCCCATATAACGGTACCTCCCGATATTCAGCATTTTAATGGTTTTTGCCACATTTCTTCTAATGTTTCCTTTACCCTAAGGTGGAGGGTATTAAAAGTTTGACCCGGCCGAACTTACTGTTTGTTTACTTGTTATGAATATTCTTTTCAAATACCATCTGAGTCTGAAAACATTGATTTTATTTTATTATTTTTTTTTTTTTTTTTTGTCAAAGACCACCCGATCCTCAAAACTTGGATTTTGAAAAATATGTTTTCAAGAATCAATAGAACTACAAAACGTGAATTTTTGGGAGTATTTTTATCAAAGGCATCTGGGCCTCGAAGCGAGTATTTTTCCTATCTGATCCTCAAAATATGGATTTTGAAAAATAAGCCATAACCTACTGGGCATAAACATAAACTTTGGTTGTTTAAGTATTTTTTAAAAGGTCTCATGGCCCTCGAGACCTGTATTTTTAGGAACCAGTACAGCCACAATATTGTAATGCTTTAAAAATTGAATATTGTAATGGCTTATGATAAAAGTTGCCTATGACGGTCCATGTCGTCCTATAGACCCTAATATAAAAGCTGCATTTGGCATTTTTAAGATTTTAAAAGAATTTTATGCGGATTTTATTATTATTATTTTTTTTTTTTTGAAAAATGCAAAATTCGTTCCAAATGGTGGAGTGTATTTTAAGTTCGCCCGGCCGAACTTAGAGCTTTTTTATTTGTTTTATGAAAAATCAAATCTAAAAATTATGAATTCTTTAAGAATTTATTTCCAGGACCACCTAGTCCTGATTAGGTATTTTAAAATATTTTCAGAGCCAACAAACGTAGTTTTTTTAATATTTTTTCAAACTGATAAAAATTTATTTTAATTTTTTTTTAGCAGACCTTCAGCTGACTTTGACATTTTCAAAAAAAAAGAACCTTCATCCCATCATAACAAGTGATATTAGATCACCTAAAAGGTGAATGACATTTGTCATGTGTGTATTTAAAACGACAAACCAAAATATCCCCTTCGGGCCATAGCCAAAAGACACAACACCGCAACAGACTTGAAACCTTAGTAAAGGCCACAACGTTTTTGGCTACCGTTCCCTCCACTGGTGACAAATCTCATCAGAGAAAAAAATCAAAATCTTAATGAAAAAATATCGAATAACAAATTACTTTTCAGAATCCCAACACAAGGCACAGAGGGATACGAAAATACGGCTAACGTCCGCTTGCCTTCGAGACGTATTTGTTTATTGGCCATAATTCGTGCCAAACAGTGAATATCATCAACTTTTCAGGGGAGATGTTTATGAATGGATTGATAGTTCAGCCGTCTGGGTTATTCAAATGGACAGTAGTTCAATTTCAGATTTAGGTTTTAGATAAAAAAAGCTTCCAAATTTCATGCATAAATAGGAGACCTTTTTGTGTTGAAGGGATTTGAATGGTTTTAAATCTGTAGACGCCCTTTGAAAGGTCTGCTGTGTATAGAAGCTTGTGCTGAATAAATTTAATGTCGTTTTAAGATTAGGTTTGAGACTATCTCAAGGCCTCCTATAAGTAGAAGGATTTTTAGTCCTCTATTTTCAGCGAACATTTTGCACCTCTTCCATATATAGAAATAGCCTTTATATAAAGTTGTCCCACCGTCTCATTTCCCAATATTTCCCTCATCGATGATAATATTTAAGAACAGCAAAATGCCCAAGTTATGTTAAAACCAAACCAAAAAGCGAAAAAAAATGAAAACAAAATAATTTCATGCCGGATGCAAAAATTATACATTTTTACACGTTTGCCTTGTGCATATTCTTCTCCCCATGTTCATCACCAACGTCGTCATCGTCATTCATGTCGTTGGGACACACAACTGGGATAGGTTGAGGTTGTTTACAGCAGGGCCATGTAAACGCTACCGCAGCTACTGTTTTGCTTGCCTCAGGTTTTTGGCCACATGCTCAAATTACCCGATCATCAAACTGTTGTTGTATAGCCCTGTTGCTGTTGCATCTTTCTTCTTCATCTTCGCGCGTTTCTTTTGTTTTCGTAATATTATTTTCTTCACCTTTCGTGTTGAGAAACGATATGTAGGGAGATAATGTTGTGGTTGCAACAGCGGCTTCTTCGTGTTGTTGCTGTTGTTGTTTCTTCATCCCATTGTAAGTGAATTTTACAAATTTACGCTTCCCATTGACTTTTATTGAATCTTTCGTCATTAGCATCATTGCGACCGCCATCGATTCATTCATACCTTCCTTCGGCCGTTGTTGCCTTGTTTATGCCACAGCGAATGTTCCCAACATATTTGTGGTTAAAATTAGTTCGTGTAAAAGTTTACACATTGTCACATTTTCAGGTCGCTCGTTTTGGTTTCTTTTCCTGGTGAAATTTTCAAAACATTTCATTTTTTTCCATTCGGCATAGATAGTCCCAGGAAATATCAGAGATACAAACCGGTGATTAAAAAAAAAAAAACATCCAAAGACTAACAGAACGACTAAAAGTTGTTTCCAAAAAAAAAACCAACAAAGCCGAAGTAAGTGAACTTTTTTAAGAATAATTTTCCAAGGACCAATAGATCAACCAAAAGCGGATTTTTTAAGAATCATTTTCAAAGATCAACAGAGCCATCAAACGTAGATTTTTTAGGAACATTTTTCCACCAAATGTGGATTTTTAAAAAAATATTTTTTCAAGGACTTAAATAAACTTATATTGGCCAATAGAATGGATTTTTTGAACAATTTTTCCAAAGATTGGATTTTTAAGAAAAAATATTCTCAAGTACTCTTAAAACTAACAAATGTAGATTTTCTTAAAAAAAGTTCCCAAGGCCAACAAGCTATAAGTAATTTTAAATTCTTTGAATATTTAAGAATATTTTTCCAATGACGATCAGGACTATAAAACCTTTTTATTTGAATATTTTCCAAGGCGCATCAGAGCCCCTGATTTTTAATGGCCACCAAAAACGGATTTCCTAAGACTATTTTCCCTTCAGAAGCTAATCAAAGAAATGTTTTTAAGAATATTTTTCTATGAACGGTTCGATTCAAGAAACATGGGATTTATGATGGGATAGAGGTTAAAATGTTTTTTTTTTAGTTTCTGCAAATGTCGAAATCCGACGGAGGTCTTATTAAACAAGTAAGAAAGCTTTAAGTTCGGCCGGGTCGAACTTTTAATACCCTCCACTATTTGGTACAAATTTGGCAATTTTCAAAAAAAAAAAAAATAAATAAATAAATAAAATCCGTTAAAAATTCTGTTAAAATCTTAAAAATACTGAATACCTATACGACGACGTGGACCTGCATAGACAACTTTTGTCATAAGTTATTACAGTATTTAAATGCGAAACTTGAAGAAAAATCTGTTTATAATGTAGCTAAAATCATCAAAATACTGAATATAGGGGTTACCATTATATAGGGGCTATACGAAGACGTGGACCTACACAGACAATTTTCTGGCATAGGCTGAAGTATCCATTACGAACTTCAAATGCCAAATGTTGCTAAAATCATGAAAATACCGAATATCGGGAGGTACCGTTATATGGGGGCTATATGAAGACGTAAATCTACATGGCTCATTTTTTGACTTAGGATGTAGTATCCATTTCGAACTTCAAATGCCAAATTTGAAACAATTCCGGGGAATAATGTCGCTAAAATCATCAAACTACCGAATATCGGGTATATAACGGGGGCTATATGATAACGTGGACCTACATGGCCCATTTACGAACTTAACCTGCCTACTGGCAAAATATACATGAGTGCATAATTTTAGCCTTCTATCTCAATTCGTTCGAAAGGTAGCGTGATTACAACAGACAGACGGACATGGCTAAATCGTCTTAGAATTTTACGCTGATCAAGAATATATATACTTTATTGGGTCTGATATGAGTATTTCGAGGAGTTACAAATGGAATGACAAAATTAATATACCCTCCATAGTATGGTATAAAACAATATATGGGTATAAAAACAGTATATGGGTTAAAGATGCAAAAGTCATTTGGCAATATTCATGGATCCTTAACCCATAATTATACCCTACACATTGAAATGGAGGGTATGTTCACTTTGTCATTCTGTTTGTAAAATCCCTAAATATTCGTCCTAGACCCCATAAAGTATGTATATTCTTGATTAGCATAAAATTCTAAGTCAATTTATCGATGTCCTTCTGTTTGTATATTTGTCTGTTTTTCCGTCTGTCTGTTGAAATCACGATCACTTCAAAATTTGGCAGAACGATTTTTCTTTTGAGTAGGAAAATTAAATATATCGGTTCACATATTGGAATAGTCGCCATATAACGGTAACTCCCGATATTTGGTATTTTGATGATTTTTGCAACATTTTTCGATGAGTTTGTCTAAAAATTGGTGTTTGTAGGCCATAATGAATTCTAGCTCCGGTGGAGAAATACTGTATGTATAGGTCCACGTTTTTTTTTATAGCCGCTATATAACAGTACCTCCCGATATTGGGTATCTTGATGATTTTCACAACATTTTTCCACGAATTTGTCTAAAAATTGGTAGTTGCAGTTCATGATGGGTTTTAGCTCCGGTGGCGAAACTTTGTATATATAGGTCCAAGTTTTGGTATAGACCCGATGTCACAGTACCTTCCGATATTCGGTATTTTGATGAATTTTTGGTATGGTATGGCCCCCATATAACGACTTCACCCACTTTATGGTTTTGTGAAAAGTTTAACAGCATTATGCAAATGGTTTTACTGGTACTTGTAGTTTAAAGTGGAAAACGTTTGAATTCAGATTCTTTGATAAAAAAAATTGTGAAAATTTTACCCAATGGTAGAGGGTATTAAATTTTCGGCCCGCTTAAACTTAATGTTTTTTTTACTTGTTTAAAATCCACGTGTTTGCGACTCAGATGGACCTTCAAAAAATATTCCTTAAAATTCATGTATTGTCCCTAGAGGGACCCTTAAAATAATATTCTTAAAAATCCACGTTCTGTGGCTCAGATGGTCCTTGAATAATATTCCCGAAGAAATATTCTTTAAAATCAACATTTTGTAGCTTAATCTTTAACCACCTAAGTTATGTGGCTTATATAGTCCTTTTATAATAAATCTACGTTACACACACGGCACACTCTGGTCAGCCTTGAAAATCCATGCTTCAAGATTGTATGGTTCTAAACAAAATTTAGCAAACTTAAAAAAAAATCAAAAGAGGGCCCAATATTTGTTTTCGATCAACGTGGTTACGTTGGCCAATTTTTTTAATGTTCACACTATCCTTATAAAGAGGACCCTAAAATTTATCATAAAAATATAGTTGGCAGCTCAACGAAATGGCCTCGAAAATCTCTTGAGAATCTTGGTGGTAGCCTTTTAAACAGAATCTTAATAATTCTTTAAAAAATATATATAAGAAATAAACTTATTATCCTTTTGAAGTGAGATTTTAAATTTAAAAAAAAAAAAAAAAAACAGCGTAGCATTATAAATAGATTCTCAAAATTTTCTTTAAATTCACACGTTATACCTATGCAGAGACACCCTAAATTCTTTAAAAAAATCTTCTCCAGAACTGGAAGGTCACATTAAATGTTCTTAAAAATTCTTGAGCATCCTACCTCAATATTTCTTTAAAAAGAGCCCAAAACGGAAGTTTTCGTCTGTAATGATTTCAAAAATTATAAATATAAATTATTATATAAATTATAATCTAAGAAAATTTATCTTCAAATTATTTTTTTTTTAAAATATTCGTTTAAGTTCACATCGAGTGGTCAAATGATCAATGAAGATCCTTGCTCCTGAAACATAGCTATTTTTAGTCCTAGCAGACAGTTCTTTTCGATATCACTTTGATTTCTTCTTTTAAAAATTGTTTATGGACCAACACACATTTTGGTATAGCCCCCACATAATGGTACCTCCCTTTTTTCGATATTTAGATGATTTTAGAGACATTATTCACAAAGAAGTTGCCTATGCAGGTCCACATCATCGTATAGAAACTAATATAATGGCTACGGTATTTTTAAAATTTTAACAGAATTTTTAACGGTTTTTTATGAATTTTTCAAGATTTCTTTCCAGAACGGAGAGACCAATACTTCTTCAAAAAATATCATAAAGAACACCATACAAGTTAGCTCTTGAAAAATACTTTTTTTATACCCTCCACCATACTATGGAGGGTATATTAACTTTGTCATTCCGTTTGTAACTCCTCGAAATACTCATGTCAGACCCATCAAAGTATATATATTCTTGATCAGCGTAAAATTCTAAGTCGATTTAGCCATGTCCGTCTGTCTGTTGTAATCACGCTATCTTTCGAACGAATTGAGATAGAAAGCTAAAATTTTGCACACGTGTTTATTTTTCCAGTAGGCAGGTCAAGTTCTTAAATGGGCCATGTAGGTTTTCATATAGCCCCCATATAACGGTACCTCCCGATATTCGGTATTTTGATGATTTTAGCGACATTATTCACCGGAATTGTTTCAACTTTGGTATTTGAAGTTCGAAATGGATACTACACCCTATGACAGAAAATTGTCTGGGCAGGTCCACGTCTTCGTATAGCCCCCATATAACGGTACCTCCCTATATTCGGTATTTTGATGATTTTAGCGACATTATTTAAGCGGAATTGTTCCAAATTTGGTATTTGAAGTTCGAAATGGATACTACACCCTATGACAGAAAATTATCTGGGTAGGTCCACATCTTCGTATAGCCCCCATATAACGGTACCTCCCGATATTCGGTATTGTGATGATTTTTGCGACATTATTCACCGGAATTGTTTTAAATTTGGTATTTGAAGTTCGTAATGAATACTACAGCATAAGGAAAAAATTTGTCGGTGCAGGTCCACGTCTTCGTATAGCCCCCATATAACGGTACCTCCCAAAATTCGGTATTTTGATGATTTTAGCGACATTATTTAAGCGGAATTGTTTCAAATTTGGTATTTGAGATTCGTAATGGATACTACAGCCTATGACAGAAAATTGTTTGTGCAGGTCCACGTCTTCGTATAGCCCCCATATAACGGTACCTCCCAAAATTCGGTATTTTGATGATTTTAGCGTCATTATTCACCGGAATTGTTTCAATTTACGTATTAAGAGTTCGTAATGGGAACTACAGTCTGTGACAGAAATTTGCCTATGCCGGTCCAGGTCTTCGTAAAGGCCCCATATATCAGTACCTCCCTATATACGGTATTTTGACGAGTTTAGGTACAATACCCACCGAAATTGTTTGAGATATCGTATTTGACGTTAGTAATGGATGCTATATTCTGTGACAGAAAATTGTCTATGCTGGGCCAGGTCTTCGCACAGCTCCGATATAACGGTACCTCCCTATATACGATATTTTGATGATTTTAGCTACATTATTCACCGTTTATTTCAAGTTTCGAATTTGAATATGGTAATGGCTAATGGCAAACAATGCCTATGTAGGTCCACGTCGTATAGACCCCAATATAACGGCAATATTCGGTATTTTTAAAATTTAACAGAATTTTTTAAGGATTTTATTTTTTAAAAATGTCCAAATTCGTTGCAAATGGTGGAGGGTATTAAAAGTTCGGCACGGCCGAACTTACTGCTTTTTAACTTGTTTAAATTCGAAATTATGTGGTTCTGCAGGATGTTGAGCAATTATTTTGCAAATATTTATTTTATTGTAAAGACCATGAGTATTCATGATTTGGCTCCAATGGTTTTTTGTAAGAAAATTTTTGAATCCTTAAAAGTAATGACTTAGATTCCATCATTAGCTGCAAAACATGCCAACATTTTCATTACTTTTCCTTAGAAATATTTCATCGAAATATTTCCCACATTAAATAGAAAGATTACAGTTAATAATTTTGAATATTGAAAATATTTTTCTACAAAGAATAACAATCCAATATTCATTTTCCCAAACCAAGCCCTCTAAGTGAGGGGGCGCTATGTGTAATTCAATAACTTGGTGTTGTTTTTCTTTTGCATTCTTAAGTAAAAGTAACAATTCCCAAGATAATTTCCAAAGGGTTATGGGAGTTCATAATTGAAGATTTATTCCAAGAAAACGATATATGACATTTAATATTCCAGACATTGTTGTTCGGTATTTTTCAATAATTTTGTTTGTAATGAACCCCCCACCTCTCTGTTATGTGTTGGTGTGTGTGTGTGTGTGGAGGGAAAATCCAATGCTCATTTTAATCTTAAGTGTGGCTTATGAAAATATCAACAATTAAACGTTCAATAGTTTCCTAGACATATGCCACCCCCCCACCCCCTTGCCCTTTCCCAAATATTGTAATGAATGTGGCCATGTGTGTTGTTTATTGGATTCTTTCTTCTTGGTTTAATCTTTAATGAATTTCCATCGTTTGCCTGCCTCGTCGTCAATTAGTGGCAAAGATGTGTCGAACAAAGTGGAGGTTGTAATTTGTTTGCCCACCATCACCACCACTTTCTCTAAAGTAAACACTTCAAACTCTACTCCTCTCGACTGGATGTTGGAGGGGAAATTTCCATTCCTCTGCTTAGCCGGGGTGGCCGGCCGTGGATACATTCATCCATCCATCTGTTTGCCTTTTTTGTGGTTCATTGGCAAGAAGTTGCTATTGGGAAAAGCGTGACTTTTTCCAAAACAAAATTCCACTGTCAAGATATGGCAATGAAGCAATTGAATTCTTTGTGGTGGTTCACAAGATTTCTTCAGTTGTTGTTTTTGTCACTTGGTATTCATGCTACGCATTCAGCAATGCACATCCAATTCTCCAATTTTGTTCTGCCCTCAACTTGAGAAATGTAACAAGAATTTTGATCCTTAAACTACTTTGAGTGGCACAGGCATTACTAATTTGCTTCGGGGTCGTTAAATGCAATAGCACCAACAACAAAAACAACAATTGAAATAAATAATGCTTAGCATGGTATTTTGTTTATGACGGCTTCTTCATTTGGCATTCATTCATTCATTGATGAATTCTTTCGCACCACCACCACCACTGCAACCACCGAGAGTAGAGAGAATAAGGCCTTCCTTTGTTTACACAAAGTAGGGCTCTTCGGGGCGGTTTCTTTGAAAAGGGCAAAAGGCTTTATGAAGAGGACATAAACAATGTGTTCTTGGAACTAAGAATGAGCCTTCGAGGGGGTACTAACTGCTGCCTGCCACTACTTGTTGGCTTGCAAACAAAACATCAATAGTGTTTGTGTGCGTGTGTGTGGCAACTTGTTACTGTATTTACACACAGATAGATAGATGATATACATATGCGTTCATACAAATCCCTCTCAATATGTTCTCCTAAGGCTATTGGTTTATATGAGTGTGTAGTTGTTATATTTTTGTAACAAAGTGTTTTCCTCAACTCAAATATTGAACTATTCAAATAAATTCCTATTTCTTAATGGGCACTTCTGTACTTTTTTAGAAGGCATGGAATACTTTCAGAAGGCCTGAGAGGAAAACAAGTTATAAAAACAATAATATTATTTGCAATTAGTTAGAGTTGGAGGATTGTACGTCCATATGTGAGAGTTCTGCTCATAAATATTTCAAAGGGACGAAATTATTACTTTCACACATAATAAAATATTTCTTAAATGACTTAAAAATAAAATTGTTGAATCTCCTTAATATACAAGCAATTATCTATAAAAAGGCTTTGAGGACACTTGAATTAGTTTTAAGGATATTTTTATACCCTACACCACAAGGTGGTCAGGGTATTATGTCTTTGTGCATTTGTTTGTAACAGGCAGAAGGAAACGAGATAGACCCGTAGTTCCTTTTGATGATCTGCATAGAATCACATTCTGAGTCGATTTATGCATGTACGTCCGTCCGTCCGTCCGTCTGTCCATGTATTCTTGTAAACAAAGTACAGGTCGCATTTATTGCCCAATCCAGATGAAATTTTGCAAAGATCTTTTGTTTGGCCCAAGGACGAACCCTATTGATATTGGAGATAATCGGTCAAAATTTAGATATAACTCCCATATATATCTTCGTCCGAATTGCCTTTTATTGTGCACCAAACGTGTAATATCAGCCCTAATTGTATGGAATTTTGCATATACACCCAAATTAGGTCTGAAAATATGTATGCCAAATTTGATCGAAATCGGTTCAGATATAGCTATAGCTCCCATATATATTGTTCATCCGATTTGTTATTTTTGTCCACCGCCGCCGTAATATGCACAACAATATTTGGGGAAATATATCAAATACAGCTCAGAAATACATTTGCTAAATTTTATCGAGATCGGTTCAGATTTGGATATAGCTCCCATATATAACTTCGTCCGATTTACCTTGTATTGTGCATCAAACGTCTAATATTTGCCCAAAGTGGATGAAATTTGGCACTTACGACCGAATTGAGTCTAGAAGGTAGTATGCCAAATTTGGTGAAGATCGGTTCAGATATAGCTATAGCTCCCATATATACTGTTCATCCGATTTGTTATATTTGTCACCCACAACCGTAATATACACACCGTAACAACGATATTCAGGGAAATATATCAAATACAGTTCAGAAATATCTCTGTCAAATTTTATCGGGATCGGTTCCGATTTGGATATAGCTCCCATATATATCTTTATCCGATTTCAAATTAATTGTGCACCAAATGGTAAATACAAGTCCGAATTTAAAAGATACAAATGCTTCGGCAATTTAGTCCTTTGAACTTTAAATTATAGTTATAATCATAGGGTGTATGATTGAATTCTCCCATAAAAACTTTTAATTGTTATGTGGAGCTCTACTTAATTAGCAAAGTGGTGTAGGGTATCATAAAGTCGGCCCCGCCCGACTTTAAGACTTTCTTTACTGGTTTTCAATTTTTAAATGTAAAAAATTTTATATTTAAAAAATTTAAGAGTTACTATACCTGAAGGCTATAGAGGGTATTTATCATATCTTACGCAAAAACATGCCTCATCGAAATAACGGTTTTAGACTCTAGGTCTCTTTGGACTAAATCCGATTCAGGACATTTGGAGTCGATCTAGCGTTGTCCGTCCGTCCGTCTGCAAGATAACTCACGAAGGGAGTATACGATTTAGTCCAAACTTGGTATTTCGTAATATTGTTATCAAACTTAGAACGAGTTTGGAGATGGGCAATATCGGTGCACTCCTTCTGGTACATACCATACAAAAGGTCAAAATTTTCAAAAAAATATATTTTACTGCGCTGAAAGAGAAAGGATAATCCAATTTTGCTCCAACTTTGCAAATCCTTGTATTTGCATCAGTGCTGGGTTAGGTGCGACAATGGACAATAACGATTCACTCGATTAAGTACCTCCCACACAAAGGGTCACAATTTTTAATAATTATAAGTCATATAAAATATGATATAACAATCCGTTGGTCTTCAAATCACACACATCATAATATTTTTCTTAACCCAAGATCTGATGTGAATATGGAATATGTCGGTCCATTCCTTCTGGTACCTCCCCCACAAAGGGGAAATAACAAAAACGATAATATAATACGAAATAAGCTTCCGATTCTCCTCACATATCCCATTATTTTTACTAACACAAGATCTGCTGTGAAAATGGGATGTATCGGTCCGCTACTTATGGTACTTCTCCCACGAAGGGTAAAGATTTTGAATATCCATGAAGATCGAAATTAACATCCGATTCTATTTAGACTTAGTACATCTCAATATTTCTATCAACACAATATACAGGGTGAAATGAAAAAAAAAAACGGCAACCAACTTCAGACTGCTGTCATTTCTAAGCCACTCGTCCAAAAGCTGTTAAAATTATTCCAGTGACATCTCATTATATTGTTTACAAACGTACAAAAGCATATTGGTGAGATTTTTCCAGAAAAAATGTTATTCGTGATGAAATTCAAGCGAGATAGTGTGATGTCTTTATATTTGGCTGGAAAATCTCAAGCGGCTATCGTTAGAGCACTCTAGCATTTAAATGTGAATAAATCTTTTGTGTCTCGTACCTTCGCTCGTTACCATGATACTGTTAGCGTAGCCTGACGTCAAGGAAGTGGACGGACTTGATCGAAACCTGCGTCGTAGTGGCCGAAAAATGGCTCGTGAGCTGAATATATCGTAATATTCCTTTCGGCAAATATAAAAAAAACAAGTAAAAGGGTATCGGCCAGTTTTGCCGACAGATGTATACCCTCAGCCAATGTTCGGTTATTTAGAAATATTTTGACTTCTGTTATGAATTTTCAAAATCTTGACCCTCTATGGAGTAGGTTTTGAAAGAATGGGTCAATGTTGTCCATTTCATATCGGACCTATAAATATTATTATGAATATATAAGAAAATCAAATATTTATATCCAATTTATGGAAAATCTTAAATTCCATATTCATGTCAGGATTTTGGTTGAGAGACATATATTTAGATATAGCAAGTTGTAAAGAATCGCTGAGTTGTTTCGCAATTTATGACAGATAAAAGTATTGAAAATTGTGTCCCTTTGTGGGTGAGGTACCAGAAGGGGTTCGCAGATATATAGCATCTTCACAACAGATCTTGCGTTAGCGAAAATATTTGTGTGTGTGAAATTTGAATAGAGTTGGATTCTTATTTCGCTTTTTCAAAATCGCGAACTCTATGTGGAGCAGGTAGCAAAAGAAAAGGTCCGATCTTTACCATCTTTATAACAGATCTTGTGTTGATGGTAAATTTTAAATGTACCATGTCTGGAATGGTACCTCGCTTTTTATGAGCTTCATGGATATTTAAAATTTTGAGCGTTTGTGTGTGTTACCAGAAGGAGTGTTCCGATATTGTCAATTTTCGCAAATATTAGGATATGCAAACTTGGAGCAAAATGGAATTATCGTTTCTCTTTCTGTACAAAAAATAAAAAAAATACATCACATTTAATGAGCGTTGTAATTATTCAAAATTTTGACCATTTGTGAAGGAGGTACTTGATGATGATATTGTCCATTTTCGCACCTGACCTAGCACTGCCGTAAATATTAGGATGTGCAAAGTTGGAGCAAAATCGGA
This sequence comes from Musca domestica, assembly GCF_030504385.1. Taxonomy (NCBI): domain Eukaryota; kingdom Metazoa; phylum Arthropoda; class Insecta; order Diptera; family Muscidae; genus Musca; species Musca domestica. Next base: position 805,218 of record NW_026712189.1, on the reverse strand, counting down.
TTATCCTTTCACTTTCTGTGCAAAAAATATTTTTTTTGAAAATTTCCATCTTTTGTGAGGGATGTATCAGAAGGAGTGGACCGATATTGCCCATATCCGAACTCGATCTATGTTTGACAAAAATATGACTATGTACTAAGTTTGGACCACATCGGATACTCCCTTCGATAGTTATTGTGCACACCCGCCAGCCAGACAAACAGACAGACACACCGACGGACGGACATCTCCAGATCGACTCCAAATGTTCTGAAACGGATTTGGTCTAAAGAGACCTAGCGTCTAAAACTATTATTTCGACTAGGCACGTTTTGGCCGTATCAAATGATATATACCCTCTGTAACCATATGGCTGAGGGTATAATGAGCTTGGGGTAAAGCCATTTAAATTCCAAAAAGTGCAAGAACTTACACCGCAACAGAAAGAAAATAGACTCAAAACAGCTAAAGAGTTGCTTCGCTTGGCCAAAAGTAGTGAACTGTCGAATTTGGGTTTCTCCGATGAGAAAACATTCGTTATCCAGCAGTTTGTAAACAAAAAAAAGTTGATCGTGTTTACTTGCCAAAGAGGTCAGCTGAAAATGTGCACATTCGGTTGGCCATCACAACTCAAGCGCCGGCCATGGTGATGGTGTGGGCAGCCATAACGATGGTCGCTCTCCGCTCGTATTAATCGAGCGTGGGATCAGAATAAATGCCGAATATAATCGCGAAAATATCCTAGGGTTCTTATTTAAGCCTTGGACACGCAAACATTTTGGCCGCAGACCTGGGACATTCCAAGAGGACTCAGCTCCATCGCACTCAACATGCGCCACCCAAGAATAGTTACAAAATGATGTTCCTCGCTTCATTTCCAACGCACAATGGCCACCAAAATCTCCGGATACCAATCCGTTGGACTATTGTGTCTGGAGTATTTTGGAAAGCAAGGTTGGCATTAAAAAATACTAAAGTTTCGATCACCTCAATCAAGCGCATCGCCGGGAATGGACCAAAATGCTGCAGAGCAACATTCGGGCAGCATGTGATAGTTTCATTGACCGTTTGCAGGCCATAATTCGTGCCAAAGGTAACCAATTTGAACAAATCTAAACTTATTCTAAAATCTGATGCTATTTCCGACCTTTTTTTCGTTCATTCAATAAAAAGTTATAAAAGTGTAAAAATTATGGCGTTTGACTTTGTTGTAGTTTTTTATCTCACCCTGTATATCTGTGAACCCCTTCTGGTACCTCAGCCACAAAGGGTCATAATTTTCAATTCTTTTATCTGTCAAAACTTGTGAAACAAGTCAGCGATTCTGTACAACTAAATATTTCTCTCAACCACAAACCTGAGATGAATATGGCATTTATGATTTCGCATAAAATTGGATATAAATACTCAATTTTCCTGTAATTTTGTCCATACCAATATTTTTATCTGTATTCGATTAGGGTCAACAATTTGAGTAATCATAACAGAAGTTAAAATATATTTAAATAATCCAAGATTGGCTTAGGGTACAGGGTTGCCCATATTCGACGTACCCATCTGGCAACGCCATAACTTTTGACAGAGATGTCACATCGCTTAATGACATACCGCGTTTGAAGCGTCAGTCCAAGCAGATTTTTACCATGAACCAATACACGCCACGCAAGCGCTCAGAAATAGTTGAAATTTACAATAAGTCAATTGTGAAAACTCAACGTGCTTTTAAAACATTAAAAAATGTGAGAAGTGCGCATTCTAAGAACACCATTAAGCGTTTATACGAAACATTTTCGACTGGTAAGGCTCTTTCTAATCCGAAGAGGCCATATAAAAGTCGACCAAGGCGATCGGCCGAGAATATCGCTGCCGTACGAGCCAGTGTTGAGAGGTCCCCAAAAACGCCGTTCTCAGCAGTTGGGCATGGCTCGGTCCACTTTACAACGGATTATTCGCATTTGTTCCCGTACAAAATTCAATTGACGCAAAGAATGTTGCCTGCGGACAAGCCTCGTCGAACGGCCGGTAAAACAGACTGATTCTGGAACATGTTTTAGCTCTATTTTCATAATATACTGGAGTTTTCCTGTAACTATGAAAAAAATTGAATTTTTCCGATCAGTGTTACCTTGTCACCACAAAGGCAAACAAATATTTTTGAACTTTTATGGATCCTTCAATAAAACAAAAACAACATTTTTTTAATTTCTATCTCATGTTGTTATAACTAAAATAAGAAATTCAATATTGCCTCCATTGCAGGGGGCATATCAAATTGGAATTTCAATACTTTGTTGCCATTTTTATTTCCCTCATAATTTGAGGGAAAAAATAAACTTCGACGACCATAAAATAATAAATGAAATTCATTGCTAATAGATGTTGTTTGAATCGAAAATACCAAAAAAAAAAAAAAAAAACTAGCATTTTAATCCAGAAAATTTGTTGTATTTTCCATGTCGTGTCATGTTCCCCTTCGTGGGTTGTCTGATGGTACCCCTATAGAATAACGTTGTCACTCGAAGGTGGGGTACCATACAAGAAATTTATGTGTGAAATTGTTACAAAGTTTCGGTTTTGGCTTGTTTACCAATGGGCCGGTCGCCCCGCATCGATAACATTTCACATTTTAACACTTTTAATCAGTCAGCCAGCCAGCCGGGTGGGCTGGCCAACGAGTCAAAACAAGAAGTTAAGTGCGTGTGAATATTGTTGTTTGTTTAAACAAAAGGCATTGAAATTCATAAAAAAGCTATACGCATTTTCTTTGTTTATTTATGATTATAAAAACATTTCAACTCTTTAAAAAGAAATAAAATGCATTTTTTTCAACAGAAATATCGATGACATTTGGAAATCTGCAATAATTGTGAAATGCCAATTGGGTTGGGTTGATAGGGTAACACTTTTTACGGCGAGATTGTGGGAATGGTGAAAAAATGTGATATTGGGAGGGAAACAAATATTAATAATGGCCTTGAAATCATCAAGTCAATAAGTCAACTGATAAAAAACGTAATTTTTTCAAATAATTTTTTAAGGAACAATTTTTTGAATTTTGTAGAAGTATTTTGTAAGGAAAAATAAGGGTGAGAAATAGTCCAACGGATTAGTATTCGGAGATTTTGGTGGCCATTGTGAGTTGGAAATGAAGCGAGGAACCTCATTCTTTAACCATTCTTGGGTGGTGCTTGCTGAGTCCTGTTAAAATATCCAAGGTCTGCGGTCAAAATGTTTGCGTGCCCAAGGCTTTAATACACCCTCCAGAATATTTTCGAGATAATATTCGACATTTATTCTGATGCCATGGTCGATTAATACGAGCGGAGAGCGACCACCGGCTGTTGTGGTGGCCCACACCATCACCATGGCCGGCGCTTGAGTTCAGGTGGCCAACCGAAGATGCACATTTTCAGTTGACCTCTTTGACAAGTAAACACTAGCATTTTGTTTGTTTCTCATCGGAGAAAACCAAATTCGGCAGTTCACCACTTTCGGCCAAGCGAATCAATCTCTTTAGGTCTTTTGAGTCTATCTTCTTTCAGTTGTGGGGTAAGTTCTTGCACTTTTTGGAATTTCAATGGCTTTACCCCGAGCTCATTTTTCAATATTTGCCGAATCGAATATTGTGATACGTTCAGCTCACGAGCCATTTTTCGGCCACTGCGACGCAGGTTTCGATCAAGTAGCTTCTTTGCTTTTCGAACCATTTCTGGTGATGTTGCTGTTTTCTTCCGTCCACTTCCTTGACGTCGGCTACGCTTCCAGTATCACGGTAACGAGCGATGATACGCGACACAAAACATTTATTCACATTTAAATGCTGGAGTGCTCTAATGATAGCCACTTGTGGTTTTCCAGCCAAATATAAAGAAATTACACAACCACGCTTGATTTCCATCACGAATAACTTTTTTCTGGAAAATTCTCGCCAAAAATGCTTGTAAACAATTTTTTGAACAATATTTTCAGAAGAGCACAGCATCGTGGATTTTTAAAAATATATATATTTTGAATTTTTTGTGGATTTAAAAAAAGAATTTTTTAAAGAGCTCGGCAACGAAAATTTTTTAAAAAAATATTTTTTGAAGAGCTCAAGAAAAAAAAAATATGTAAAAAATGAAGAGGCAAGCAACGTGGATTTTTTAAAAAATAATTTTTTAAATAGCTCGGCAATGTGAATTTAAAAATTCTTTTTGAGGCAACGTTGATTTAAAAAAAAAAAACCAGTAAAGAAAGTCTTAAAGTCGGGCGGGGCCGACTTTATGACACCCTACACCACTTTGCTAATTAAGTCCACATAACAATTAAAAGTTTTTATTGTAGAATTCAATCATACACGCTATGATTATAATTATAATTTAAAGTTCAAAGGACTAAATATGCCGAAGCATTCGTACCTTTTAAATTCGGAGTTGTATTGCCCATTTGGTGCACAATTGATTTGAAATCGGATAAAGATATATATGGGAGCTATATCCAAATCTGAACCGATCTCGATAAAATTTGGCAAAGATATTTCTGAGCTGTATTTGATATATTTCCCTGAATAACGTTGTTACGGAGTGCATATTACGGTTGTGGGTAACAAATATAACAAATCGTATGAACAATATATATGGGAGCTATAGCTATATCTGAACCGATTTCGATCAAATTTGGCATACATATTTTCAGGCCTAATTTGGGTGTATATGCAAAATTCCATACAATTCGGGCTGATATTACACGTTTGGTGCACAATAAAAGGCAAATCGGACGAAGATATATATGGGAGCTATATCTAAATTTTGACCGATTATCTCCAATTTCAATAGAGTTCGTCCTTGGGCCAAACAAATGATTTGTGCAAAATTTCATCTGGATCGGGCAATAAATGCGGCCTGTACTTTGTTTACTAAAATACATGGACAGACGGACGGACAGACGGACGGACGGACATTCATAAATCGACTCAGAATGTGATTCTATGCAGATCATAAAAAGGAACTATGTGTCTATCTCGTTTCCTTCTGCCTGTTACAAACAAATGCACAAAGACATAATACCCTGACCACCTTGTGGTGTAGGGTATAAAAAATAGGAGAGCTCAGCAACGTGGATTTTTTTTGAAAAAATATTTTTTGAATAGCTCAGCAAAGTGAATTAAGAAAATCTTTTTGAGGCAACGTTGATTTAAAAAAAAAAATATTTTTAGAAGAGCCCAGCAACGTGGATTTTTTTTTTGAAAAAATATTTTTTGAAAAGCTCATTTTTTAAATAGCGCAGCAATGTGGATTTAAAATATATATTTTTTGAAGAGCCCAGCAATGTGGATTTTTAATTTTTTTTAAGGGCGCAGCAATGTGATTTAAAAAAATATTATTTTAAGAGCCCAGCAACGTGGTTTAAAAAAAATGAAGAGCCCAGCAATCTGGATTTTTTAAAAATATTTTGTGAAGAGCCTAGCAACATGGATTTTTAAAAAAAAATATTTTTTGAAGAGCTCAGCAAAGTGTTTAAAAAAATCCTTTTTGAGGCAACGTTGATTTAAAAAAAAATTTTTGAAGAGCCCAATAACGTGGATTTAAAAAAAATTTCAAGAGCCCAGCAACGTGGTTTTTTTTAAACTTTTTGAGGAGCCCAGTAACGTGAATTTTTTAATATTTTTTGAAGAGCCCAGCAACGTGGATTTTTTTAATATTTTTTGAAGAGCCCAGCAACGTGGATTTTTTAATATTTTTTGAAGAGCCCAGCAACGTGGATTTTTTAATATTTTTTGAAGAGCCCAGCAACGTGGATTTTTTTAATATTTTTTGAAGAGCCCAGCAACGTGGATTTTTTAATATTTTTTGAAGAGCCCAGCAACGTGGATTTTTTTAATATTTTTTGAAGAGCCCAGCAACGTGGATTTTATAATATTTTTTGAAGAGCCCAGCAACGTGGATTTTTTAATATTTTTTGAAGAGCCCAGCAACGTGGATTTTTTTTTAAATATTTTTTGAAGAGCCCAGCAACGTGGATTTTTTTTAAATATTTTTTGAAGAGCCCAGCAACGTGGATTTTTTTAAATATTTTTTGAAGAGCCCAGCAACGTGGATTTTTTTTAAATATTTTTTGAAGAGGGACGTTTAAGAAAAAAATGAAGGGAAGCAACAGGGACATTTTTTATAGCCCAGCAACGTGAATTAAAAAAAAAAATATTTGTTAAAAATCCCAGAAACGAAGATTTTTTTAAATATTTTTAAAGAGCCAAGTAACGTGGATTTAAAAAAAATATTTTTAAAGGGCCCAGCAAAGTTACTTGGCATTGTACATTTCCAAAACGCTAAAACACGGGTCTTATATATTCTGTTAACCTGTCCTTTCATAATCCATTGAGTTTTTCCTGTAATTACTTCTTTGTAATGCCCAATGTAATTGAATTCATAATCCTGCAACACATTGAGAATCTCACGGACTACATTTCATATCCTTTTGACAATGTCATAAATTTTACGTTAAATTAAAAGATGACATAAGAAGTGACATACCCAGCGTCGGCCTTCTTTCAATTATCCAAAAAAGAAGTAAATGTGATTTTATTACAAATTTATTTGAAAATGATGGTCCCCGCTTCAATTGCTCCGTGCGTTGCGTCTAAATGCAAATAATTATATTTTTATGTAAATTATTTTTCTTGCGCTTGATTTGTTGTTGTTGATTTTACACACACACACACCCAAAGGCATAGAATAAATCCCAATTGCCATTAATTTTTTACATGTTCAAATACAGATGTCATTTCCTAACAAGTTCAGGCCCCCTCTGGTTAGTTAATAAGGCAAGCAGGCAAGCCAGCAGCGTGCTGCTACGAAGTAATCACCACCCTCATTTTAAAGAACCCCATCACAATTGTGGACATGAAATGCAGTATTGTTCCTCATGATTTCACAAAGCAAAAGACCCAACAACAACAACAACAGAAGAATAAAAATAACAACAACACCCACGCCAACCATAAAACTGGTAAACAGTGGCAGTTTATTTTTGTTTTTCTCTTTTGGAATTTGCAAAGTCACGTGACCAGCATCAGTTTCTTTTCAAAAAAAGAAATTTGAAATGAAATCAATAATGAAACGAAAATCCAAATCACCCACCAACCAACTTTGAACTCAACGTGGAATTATTTTCAATTCTTTTACAAAGAAGAAGGTGGGGGCACGATACAATGTTGCAGAACTTTTGTTCCAGCTGCGTGATTATTTGTTTGCCATGTGTTGGCGCCTGCCATCATCACCCATTTCATTTCATGTTCGCCAGTTTCCAAATTTGCACACAAAATTTACAGTTTTTTTGTTCTGAATGACTTGAATATATTTTTTCTTGCTAATCACGTTATCGAGGGGAAATCAAAATCGGTCATTAGCATTTTGTACAAATTGGAAAATTGATTGTTTGGGGGTTCTAATCATGAGAGAGTGTGGTTGTTTTGGGATTTGAAATCATACGAAAAATTAAATCACATATGGGAATAACTCCAGAAATCGAGTTTTGACTGTCTGACATCAAGATTGAATAAGGTTCTTGAAAAATACACAATTATCGGGGTTATGGTCCTTGAATATACATTTTGTCACAAATACGCACATATGCTTAAAAGTTACTGAATGTTGAATTCCTAGTTATTGAAAAAAATTTTAAAAGATATACCATCATAGATCGCTTTAACCTTAGAAATTAATATGAAAAGTTAAAATTGATCGATCTGTTGTCTTTAAAGAAATTCAAGCCCAATTATGGGCTTGATAAATTTTATCAAAAAAAAAAGTTTTGTCTTTTAATAATTTTCTGAAAAATCCTCGAAAATGTCCTCGGCAATATTACAGATAAAAGTACGAAGAATATTTTGCTACAATATATTAACCCTCAAGCGAGTTATGAAAGAGGTCATTTTGGTCCTTTTTTTAAATATGAAAAAACACTTCCTTAGTAGTATGAATGAAAATTCTTCATCAAATTTTACTATAAGGCATAAAAGTGAAGAAATCTCCATTTTCCAAATATGTCAAAAAATATTGGCATCAATGTTCCAAAAAAATCCGAAAATAATAATTCACCGGAGTTGTTTCAAATTTCGTATTTATAATTCGTAATGGCTATTACAGCCTATGACACATAATTCATATAACGGCACCTCTCAATATTCTGTATGTCCATGACATTATATACCTGTGTTGTTTCAAATTTCGTACTTAGAGTTCGTAATAGGAACTGTAGAAAATTGTGTATGCAAATTTATAACTCCAAAGGAAAAACCCTTCGTGTATGCGGACTAAATTTGACATGTTCCTGCTTATCTTATGGTCAGCTGTTCCTGGCATGTTCACGCGTTGGTAGACCGGGCTATTTATACCCTACACCACAAGGTGGTCAGGGTATTATGTCTTTGTGCATTTGTTTGTAACAGGCAAAAGGAAACGAGATAGACCCATAGTTCCTTTTGATGATCTGCATAGAATCACATTCTGAGTCGATTTATGCATGTCCGTCCGTCTGTCCGTCTGTCCATGTATTTTTGTAAACAAAGTACAGTTCGCATTTATTGCCCTATCCAGATGAAATTTTGCACAAATTATTTGTTTGGCCCAGGGACGAACCCTATTGAAATTGGAGATAATCGGTAAAAAATTAGATATAGCTCCCATATATATCTTCGTCCGATTTGCTTTTTATTGTGCACCAAACGTGTAATATCAGTCCGAATAGTATGGAATTTTGCACGTACGATCAGACTCAAACAAGTATGCCAAAATTGATCGAAATCGGTTCAGATATAGCTATAGCTCCCATATATATTGTTCATCCGATTTGTTATTTTTGTCCTCCCCAGCCGTAATATGCACTCTGTAACAACAATATTTGTGAAAATTTATCAAATACAGCTCAGAAATACATTTGCTAAATTTTATCGAGATCGGTTCAGATTTGGATATAGCTCCCATTTATAACTTCGTCCGATTCACCTTTGATTGTGCACCAAACGTCTAATATTTGCCAAAATTGGATGAAATTTGGCACTTACGACCGAACTGAGTCTAGAAGCTAGTATGTCAAATTTGGTGAAGATCGGTTCAGATATAGCTATAGCTCCCATATATACTGTTCATCCTTTTTGTCATATTTGTTACCCATAGCCGTAATATGCACTTCGTAACAACGATATTCAGGGAAATAAATCAAATACAGCTCAGAAATATCTTTGCCAAATTTTATCGAGATCGGTTCAGATTTGGATATAGCTCCCATATATATCTTTATCCGATTTCAAATTAATTGTGCACCAAATGGGCAATACAATTCCGAATTTAAAAGATACAAATGCTTCGGCATATTTAGTCCTTTGAACTTTAAATTATAATTATAATCATAGCGTGTATGATTGAATTCTCCCATAAAAACTTTTAATTGTTATCCGCAGCTCTACTAAATTATCAAAGTGGTGTAGGGTATCATAAAGTCGGCCCCGCCCGACTTTAAGATTTTCTTTACTGGTTTTGTTACAACAATAACAATATTTAAGTTTTTTAAATTTTTGAATTTGTCTTATTTTTTTTTTAAACCAACAAATACAGGGTGAGATAAAAAACTTTAACAAAGTCAAACGCCATAATTTTTATATATTTTTTTAATATTATTGTATGAAAGCAAAACATGTCGGAAATAGCATCAAATTTTAGAATATGTTTGAATTTGTTCGAATTTGTTCGAATTGGTCACCTTTGGCACTAATTATGACCTTCAAACGGCCAATGAAAACGTCACTCGCTGACCTAATGTTGCTCTACTGTATTTTGGCTCATTCCCGGCGGAGCGTATGTTTGAGGTGATCGACACTTTGTTAATTAATACAAGCGGTGAGCGACAATCGGCTGTTATGGCGGCCCACACCATCACCATGGTCGGTGCTTGAGTTCTAGTGGTCAACCGAAGGTGCAAATTCTCACCAAATGCTTTTGTACGCTTGTAAACAATATAATGAGCTGTCACTGGTATAATTTTAACAGCTGTCGGACGAGTGGCTTAAAAATGACCGCAGTCTGAAGTTTGTTGCAGTTTTTTCATCTCACCCTTTAGATATAAATTTTGGAATACTGTTATTTTCAGTAATACTAAAAGTCGAAAATACGCCTACCACATTTTTACTGCTACGCTGGCGGACGGAATTATATGGCTCATAAGAATTTTCTCGCCAAGGCATTTCTGGGTATTTTCATTTTGTTTTTGTAAATCAAGTCAATAAAACTTGTCTCTATTGGTTTTCACTAATCTCTCCATAGTATAGCTATTTGATTACAACCCTTTGATTTTATTTGTTTTTAACAATGCATTTATTTTCTTTTATTTCCAGGTAAGCTTTTGGATATTACAAAACATGCAACCGAATGGTGAGCAACAATCTTTTCATTAGCTGTCTTTTAAACATTTCCTTAATATTTTCCAAAGCTTTTTTTTGGAAATCAATAACGAATTTTATAGATCCAAAAAAACGTCAACCAAATGAATCCAAATTGGTCAATAAATTTTATTTTAGCTACTGACTGAGTATTGGACACTAAAACGCCTACCCATCGCTTTGGCAAAGTGAAAGACAAAAGACGAATTACCTTAAAAAGTGTTGAGCAAATTGTGGTTCAAACGACAAGTGTCAATTTTGGTGGCTCTTAAATTTTTCAGCCGAGGCGTTTTGCCATCATCTGTCTGCCTTAGTTATTTAATGGCGCTGTCAATAATCAAGTCAATAAATGAAGAAGGTAATAAATATTTCTAAAAGTGGAATTATGGAATTAGCTCTTCATTCAAGATTAACAAGGCATAAAATGAAGATTGTGATGATGCAGACGATGATGATTTTGATATCCAATTATGTAGGTGGCATCAGAACGGAAATGGTTTTGGTCAAAAATTTTTGATAAGAACACATGTTCCAAGAAAAACAACTTTGAATAAGTGAGATTTTCTATGACAGTTTTCAAGATAGGAAAACAAATTACATTACAGCGAGTAAAAGTTGTCAATAAACACACAATTTTCCAAGGGTTTCCATGGAATTAAGTGATCATCGCATTAACAAGCCCCTTCCCCAAAAAAAAAAAATCAAAAGAGAGATGTGCCGATGATTGAATTGACTGATTGGCTGGAAGGCTGGCTTGTTGACTTGTTGGCTAACAAGAAAGGTAAGGGCGTGTGGGATGTTGTTGTTACAAAACCCATATTTCCTATGATATTCAACAAATATTGACTTAACATGTCAATGTCAAAAGTCAAACTTGCATAACCAAGAAACGAAAAAAAAAATAATGTAAACGAGTGAAAAATAAATTATGGAAATTGTAAAATCAAAGAAAGGTGTGGTAGAGTCGAATATATTTGGCTTTAAAATATTTTCACCCAGGGGAAGACTTACTTCTAAGAAAAAACAAAAGAAATAATTAACTGAAATTGTAGAAAAAGATAGGCTGGTCTTTATAAGAAGAAAAAGATCTGCAGGTCTTACAAAAAAAAATGTGGAAAAATCAGGATGATCTTCCATAAAAAGAAGGGGACCAACGGGTTTTTTATTTTAAATCATATCAACTGTTCCCGAGAAGACAAGTTGGTATTCTATTGAGAGAAGAATAGTTGATCTTCTACTCAGAGAAGACTAAAGGAAGATAGGTCAGGGAGTCTTCTTTTTAATATCTTCTTCCAACAGAGTTGTTATGTCTGCAGGACATTTGGTGTTGAAAATGGGCTATGCAGGTCCACGTTTTAGTATAGCCCCCATTAAATGATACCTTCCTATTTTCGGTATTTTGGAGATTGTAATCACGCTTTCTTTCGAACGAATTGAGATAAAAGGCTACAATTTTGCACACATGTAGGCAGGTTAAGTTCTTAAATGGGCCATGTCGGTCCACGTTTTCATATAGCCCCCCATAAGACGGTACCTCCCGATATTCGGTATTTTAGATGATTTTAGCGACATCATTCACCGGAATTGGTTCAAATTTGGTATTTGAACTTCCAAATGGATGCTACAGCCTAAGACAGAAAATTGTCTGTGTAGGTCCACGTCTTCGTATAGCCCCAATGTAACGGTACCTCCCTATAATCGGTATTTTGATGATTTTAGCGACATTATTCACCGGAGTAGTTTCAAATTTGGTATTTGAAGTTTGTAATGGATACTATAGCCTAGAAAATTGTATGTGGAGGTCCGCGAAGAAAATTGTCATGGCAGGTCTAGGTCTTCGTATAGGCCCCATATATCAGTATCTCCCTATATTCGTATAGCCCCCTTATAACAGTACCTCCCAATATTCGGTATTTTGATAATTTTAGCGTCATTATTCGCCGAAGTAGTTTGAAATTACGTATTTAGAGTTCCAAATGGGAACTACAGTCTGTGACAGAAAATTGTCTACCCAGGTCCAGGTTTTCGTATAGGCTCCATATATCAGTACCTCCGGTATTTTGACGATTTTGGGTACAACACCCACCGAAATTGTTTGAGATGTCGTATTTGAAGTTCGTAATTGATGCTACAGCCTGTGACAGAGAGTTGTCTTTGCAGGTCCAGATCTTCGTATAGCTCCGATATAACGGTACCTCCCTATATACGATATTTTGATTTTAGCTACATTATTCACCGTTTATTTTACGTTTCGAATTTGAATATGGTAATGGCATATGACAAACAATGCCTGTGTAGGTCCATGGGTATAGACCCCAATATAAAGGCTATATTCGGTATATTTTAACAGAACTTCGGATTTGACGGATTTTTTTTTGAAATTTCCAAATTCGTTCCAAATGGTTGAGGGTATTCAAAGTACGGCCCGGCCGAACTTACTGCTTTTTAACTTGTTTTTTTTTATGTTTCGTATTTGAATATTGTAATGGCTTATGACAAAATTTGCCTATGCAGGTCCAAATCTTCGCATAGACCCAAAAAAATCGCTATATACGGCGTTTTCAATCATATTTTCAAAAAAGGTCCTAACCAACCCTTCTGATTTTAAAATTTAATACCAAAATAATCCTCGTATTTTTATCTATACTACAATGGAAGCATTCTTAGGAAACTTAATCCGAAAATTTCGAAAAGTGTGGAAGAGAGAGGAATTTCCCTTCTATTTAGGTGACTTTGCGATGTTAACTTTTAAAAACGCGATAGCGTGTTTTCTTTTTTTTTAGCTCTATTTCTATAAGGTGCTGCATTTCAAAGTAACTAGTGAAAACAAGCAAAACATTTTTATACCCTCCACCATTTGGTACAAATTTAGCAATTTCCAAAGAAAAAAATAAAATCCGTTAAAAATTCTTAATTAAAATCTTAAAAATACCGAATGCCTATACGATGACGTGGACCTGCATAGGCAACTTTTGTCATAAGTTATTACAATATTTAAATGCGAAACTTGAAGAAAAATCTGTTTAATGTAGCTAAAATCATCAAAATACCGAATATAGGGGGTACCGTTATATGGGGGCTATACGAAGACGTGGACCTGCACAGACAATTTTCTGGCATGGGCTGAAGTATCCATTACGAACTTCACATGCGAAATTTGAAACAATCCCGGTAAATAATGTCGCTAAAATCCTCAAAATACCGAATATCGGGGGGCACGGTATATGGGGGCTATACGAAGACGTGAACCTACTTGGCTCATTTTTTGACTTAGGATGTAGCATCCATTACGAACTTCAAATACCAAATTCGAAACGATTCCGGTAAACAATGTCGCTAATATCATCAAAATACCGAATATCGGGGGGTACCGTTATATGTGGTCTATACGAAAACGTGGATCTGCACAGATAATTTTCTCTCTTAGACTGTAGTATCCAATACGAACTTTAAATGCCAAATTTGAAACAATTCCGGTGAATAATGTCGCTAAAATCCTCAAAATACCGAATATCGGAAGGTACCGTTATATGGGGGCTATATGATAACTTGAACCTACATGGCCCATTTACGAACTTAACCTGCCTACTGGCAAAATATACATGTGTGCACGATTTTAGCCTCCTATGTTAATTTGTCTAAATCGTCTTAGAATTTTACGCTGATCAAGAATATATATACTTTGTGGGGTCGGACATGAGTATTTCGAGGAGTTACAAACGGAATAACAAAATTAATATACCCTCCATAGTATGGTGGAGGGTATAAAAATCTGAATTGGTCGCACATTGTTATCTACTTAGTTTTTCCTGTGTCAAATAAAACAATTTCCGATTCGAAATGCTGTAGGGTATACATCGCCCCCAAAAAAAAAATATTGGAAGATCCAAGAAAAGGTGGTATTTAATAAGAAATTATAACATGCACTTTTGTTGGATGGGCTGGAAATGTTTGCCTGAGCGAATTGAAGTGAAGGGTTTCGGGGTTAACGAAGAAAGCCAAGAAACAAATAAAGGAGTGTCTGGCCAACTGACTTGTTAAGACTTAACAACGGCAATGTAACAAAAACCTCAACAACAACAACAACATCACTGGGAGTTCATAACACCAACTTCTTTGGTTTGGGGTTCAACAAGACTTCCTTTCGTTTCACTTAGGTTTTTGTTTTTGGTCAATTTGGGGTTATTTTGAGGTTTCCTCCCAAAAACAAGCCATTGTGTCAAAGTCGTTTTAAAGAGGGCCATATCAAATGTCAAAACCAATTTTTTCGGGAGTTTTAACTTATTTAACTTTTATGATTTCTGTTTTAAGCCAACTAAATGTTGGCAGGATTTTATGTCTGGGATACTTCAAATTTTGTTTTCCGACTATAGAAAACAAAAATAATAACCTGTTGACAGGAGTATTGCCACCAGTTGATTTTTTTTGGTGGTGAAAAAAGAGAGTCACATTGCTTTCGTTTTGAAAACCTTTCTTCTGTTTGAAATGTGATTCATTTCAGTGGGAATGTTTTGTGACACACACACACGCTCTCAGAATTTCACCTGTTTTCTTTTCAGTTTATTTTTGATGATATTGTTAAAGTAAATATTAAATCACTTCCAGTGACAACAAAAACAACAGCAACACCACCAGGCGATCCATGATAAACTATGTAAATATGTAGCAATGTGTAATAGAGCCTACAATTGTAAATCGCAAAGCAGAATATGGGGCAAATTATTTTAATACAGGAATAACGACGCAGTTCGTAGTTTGTTGTCGGACAGATTAAATGGTAGTCAGGAAGAAAATGTGTGGGTATTACACAGGATAACAACATATGACAAAGTATTATTTTTTAATTCTTTTGTCCAATACTTGTAAAACTTCTAGTATGGTCCTTTATATAATCTTAACAAAGGGCGAGGTTTTGAATAAATCTATGGCTTAACAAAAAATATTTTTCAAAAAAAAAAAAAAACAAGTTAAAAAGCAGTAAGTTCGGCCGGACCGAACTTTGAATATTGGAACAAATTTGGAAATAAAATCCTGAAAAAAATTTTGGTAAAATTTTAAAAATACCGAATATTGCCGTTATATTGGTGCCTATACGACGTGGACCCACACAGGCATTATTTGTCATGAGTCATTACCAAATTCAAATTCGGAACTTGAAATAAACGCGAATAATGGAGCTAAAATCATCAAAGTATAGAATATAGGGAGGTACCGCTATGTCGGAGCTGTGCGAAGACCTGAACCTGCGTAGACAATATTTTTGTCATATTCTGTAGCATCCATTACGAACTTCAAATACGATATTTCAAACAACTTCGGTGAGTATTGTACCTAAACTCGTCAAAATACCGAATATAGGGAGGTACTGGTATATGGGGCCTATACGAAGACCTGGACCTGCATAGACAATTTTCTGTCACAGACTGGAGTTTCCATTACGAACTCTAAATGCGTAATTTGAAAACATTTTGGTGAATAATGTCGCTAAAATCATCGAAATACCGAATATCGGGAGGTACCGTTATATGGGGGCTATACGAAGACGTGGACCTGCACAGACAATTTTCTGTCTTAGGCTGTACTATCCATTGCGAACCTCAAATACCAAATTTTGAACAATTCCGATTAATAATGTCGCTAAAATCATCAAAATACCAAATATCGGGAGGTAAAGTTATATGGGGGCTATTCGAAGACGTTGACCTGAACAGACAATTTTCTGTCTTAGGCTGTAGTATCCAGTTCGAACTTCAAATACCAAATTTGAAATAATTGCGGTGAATAATGTCGCTAAAATCATCAAAATACCGAATATCGGGAGGTACCGTTATATGCGGGCTATATGAAAACGTGGACCTACATGGCCCATTTACGAACTTAACCTGCCTACTGTAAAAATAAACCTGTGTGCAAACTTTGGATGTAATTGTAATGCAAAATTTAGGTCATTTGGACTTATGTTAGCCATTTGGTGCACAATTAACCCGAAATCGGTTGAAGATATATCCAAATCAGAACCGATCTTGATACAATCTATTATCTGATACCAAACATCATTCTTGTGGAGTGCATATTACGAATGTGGGAGAGCTATAGCTATATCTGAACCGATTTTCTCCGAATTCGAGGTACTTACTTCTAGACAAAATTCGGTCGGATGTACCAAAATCCAGGACTTTTAGACTGAAATTGGTCATTTGGTGCACAATTAGCCCGAAATCGGTTGAAGGTATATATCGGTGCTATATCCAAATCTGATCCGATTATCACCTTGGGCCAAACAAACTTTGTTTGAAAAATTTCATCACATTCGCATAATAAATGCCTGTTGGTCGTTTTGGGTATGTGTACAAACGTGCACGAAAAATACTAAATGGTACTATATTTGGTACAATTGGAAATCGGATAAACATACAGTGCTACAAATCGGAAATTTGGAATTGGGGTCGCTGTTCATGTGTAGTCTGGATATATAAAGTCAGTTATGAAAATGTGTACTATAATTGTACAAAAAGTACTAAATAGTACTAAATATGCTATTGGGTGGAAGGGTAGATATAAAATTCTGAAATTTGATATTTAGATTACTGACGATATCTATGTTTGAGATTTGGCGGTGTTTGGAAATGGGTCACATATATATGTACGATAACTACTAAATGGTACTAAATTTGTTATTGGGTGAAGAGATGGGGTTGAAATGCCGAAATTTAAAATTGAGGTATCTGCTGGTATCTGTGATTGATATATTTAGGTGGTTTTGGAAATACGTATTATATTTGTACGACATGTATTAAGTGCCACTAAATTTGGTATTGGGGTGAAGGGAAAGAACTGCAATATCGAAATTTGGTTGAGAGGAGGAGTAGGTTTTGGAGAGGCGTACTCTAATTGTGTAAAATGGTACTAAATATGGTACCATTTGTTTGTATCTATCTATCGTAATTGTACTTTAATAGTTCGAAAAGTACTAAATGTTAATAAATTTGGTATTGAGTGAATGTCTAGTGTTGAGATCCCGAAATTTCATATACAGGGTGAGATAAAATAACTGCAACAAAGTCGAACGCCATACTTTTAACATTATTTTTTAATTTTTTGAATGATAGCAACAAATGTCGGAAATAGAATCAAATTTTAGAATAACTTTACATGAAAACGCCAATGAAAACGTTACACACTGCCCGAATGTTGCTCTGCGGTATTTTGGCCCATTCCCGGTGAAGCGCTTGCTTGAGGTGATCGACACTTTGGTATTTTTTAGTGACAACCTTGCTCTCCAAAATACTCCAGACACAATAGTCCAACGGATTGGTATCCGAAGATGTTGGTGGCCATTGTGCGCTGAAAATGAAGCGAGAAACCTCATTTTGTAACCATTCTTGGATGGCGAGTGCTGAGCCCTGTTGGAATGTCCGAGATCTGCGGCCAAAATGTTTGCGTGCCCAAGGCTTTAATACACCCTCCACAATATTTTCGCGATAATATTCGGAATTTATTCTGATGCCACGGTCGATTAATACGAGCGGAGAGCGACCACACAACCACCATGGCCTGCGCTTGAGTTCTGATGGCCAACCGAATGTGCACATTTTCAGCTGACCTCTTTGGCAAGTAAACACGATAGTTTTGTTTGTTTAAAAACTGCTATACAACGATTTTTTCTCATCGGAGAAAATCAAATTCGGCAGTTCACCTTTAAGTCTATTTTCTTTCTGTTGCGGTGTAAGTTCTTGCACATTTTGGCATTTGAATGGTTTTACCCCGAGTTCATTTTTCAATATTTGGCGAATGAAATATTGCAATATGTTCAGCTCACGAGCCATTTTTCGGCTATTGCGACGCGGGTTTCGATCAAGTCGCTTCTTTACTTTTCGAACCATTTCTGCTGATGTTGCTGTTTTTTCTGTCCACTTCCTTCCATCACGAAAATTTTCTACTGGAAAATTCTCACCTAAATGCTTTTGCGCTTGTAAACAATATAATGAGCTGTCACTGGAATAATTTTAAGAGCTGTCGTACGAGTGGCTTAGAAATGACAGCAGTCTGAAGTTGGTAGCAGTTTTTTCATCTCATCCTGTAGTCACTGTCACTGTTGGTGTCTGTGGTTAAGTTGTGAAACTTGAATTAAACATTGTAAGTCTGAAAGTTTTCGTTCTCTGCATGACGTAAAAAATCCACCATTAAAAAACAAATATGACACTAAATAACCCTTTGAGGAAATTTCCAGGGTCCCATAAATACCTATTACGAGTATTACATTATTTTTTCAATACCAAGAATTGGGTATGGTATGGTTTTCACACACATTTGTGTGACACTAACTTATTGTCATTTCATTGATTCCTTTGAAAAACAATCCCAAAAAGAAAAAGGATTTATTTGACAATGGGAATCCTTTTTCCCATTTTCACGTCATTTTAAGGTAAAACATCAAACGACATAAACCGAGTTTCGGAAATTCTTGTCAAGGATGTGATTATTTCCCTTTTTTGTCCACTTACATAAAATCCCAACACAGTTTGGCGGCCAACCAAGTTACCTGTTGAATAGATGTTATCTCGATATTGTTTATGTGTGTCCTTAAGATAACAAGATAGATATTTCCGGAATTTCCATTTGGAAAAATTCCCAACATATGTATATTTGTGTTCTAGCAAGGGGCCAAAACAAAAGAAAGGTTGGC
The DNA here is from genome assembly GCF_030504385.1 of Musca domestica. NCBI lineage: Eukaryota > Metazoa > Arthropoda > Insecta > Diptera > Muscidae > Musca > Musca domestica. The sequence goes on along the minus strand of NW_026712189.1, from coordinate 786,142 downwards.
CATTCCCTTCTCTTTGGCAACATGTTGCCGCAACATTTCAGGTAAACAAAAAAATATCTAAACATTTAATGTATCTCAACATCGAATAACCACACTGCGTACAAAATGTATCTGCAGCAGTAGACAACTTAGTACTGCGAGAAACTTGCTGGATTACGGTTTGTTGTGCGGACGATAAAACCCGGCCATGTCATTTACACGATAAGTTTCATTCGATTTTATTTTACGACAAAATAACCAAGTGTTGAAAACAAAATACGTTAAGAAGTTACTAACAAAAAAATAATAACCTTAAATGAGCTATGAATTGAAGCTAATAAAAACGAGGTGAACAAATAAAAATTGTTGAAAAAAAAACAACAACGATACAAAGTCTTTATCTAAAGGAAATAAAAGTGCTTAGAAAAATAAGAAAACAAAAAAATTAGTGCAAAAATATTCAGCCGAAAAAACAACAACAAAACTTTGTTTTGAAGTCGAAAGCCAAGTTAAGAGATACGAACGTCTTACATCTTAAATTCGGTGATCACATTCACGTACCTTTTTGGCCTGGCGTCGGATTGAAGTGAAGCTAACTGGCTATTTGTGTCTGTCTGTTTGTCGCTCTGTCCATCATTTGCGGTTTTTGTGAGCGGGTCCAGCAGATTTTTGTTATTGTTTCTTCTATTCGTATATTTGTCGGTTGTGTTGTTTATCCGAAAATTTTGTTTTGTTAAATTTTTGGCAATTTTTGAGAAACCTTTTCTACCGTCTACCACGACCACGATGATGATGATGTTTTGATATTTGCCTGATGATCATCGTTCGATCTTTTGTTGCCTGCTGTGTGTGCTGTATTTCAATATTCTGCCAGTATATATTTTTTCTGTGTGTGTGTCTGTTTCAAACTTGATTTTGTGTTAAATGCGATTTAAGTCGCCTGTTTTGTTTTTGCAAAAGAAATCTGACAACGAAGACAATAAAAAATGCAGACCAAGGAAAAAAAATTGAAGAAAACATGATTGAAATACAAACAACGTGATATTGTGTTTTTTCCACAAAAAAATCGAAATTTTGGTATTTTAACAACATCAATACACTGAGAGAGCGAAAAATGAAATTGAAACAAAATCCTCAGATTTGAGAGCAAAAATCACTAAAAATTTGAAAACCAAACAAAAAAAAAGTGAAGTTAACATTCTTCGAGTTCCTTTATTTATATTGTCCTGGATTAAATATATTTAAAGAGAGCTCGAATCAAATCCTTGTGAAATTTAAGAAGATTCTAAAAATAAAAAAAACCAAAATCTCCAATCAACCATGAAAATGTTAATCATGTTTGTGTAGATTTTTAAAAGCAAAAGAAATTCAAAACTTCCCAATACACAAGTGTTTTTCCCAGAATTTCGGTGAAACAATTTTTGAACGAAAAATTCCTATTTTGAATCCAAAAACCCAAACACACACACACATTCTCATCAAAATGTTGGATAAATCAAGCGGTTACTGTTCATTGGATTATGATGTACCGGTCACAAGACCCACCAAAATCAATAAGGTTTGTTTTTTTATTTGTTTGTTTTGTGTCATGACTAATATTGAATTTTCTCAGAATTAAACAACAAAATGTGTTTCGATTTTTTCAAAAAAACAAAATTCAGAGTTGGGTATTTTTCTTGGGGACGGACCCGGGACCAGAGATTATATAGATAGATAGGTAGACAATAGAGATATCGTTTGGAAGCTTATGAAAATACCTATCCAACAAATGGGTCTTAAACACGGACTTTCGGGTCAAAACTCTGGGGCCCCATAAGAAAAAAATAGTTTCCCGGAATCAGGGTAAAAATACCGACCTCTGACTTTTTGTCGAAAAAAATCTTAGATTTTTTACCAAACTAGAGTTAAGCCAAATTTGAAAAAAAAAAAATATTTTTTTAGCCATTTAAATTTGTTACTTCTGCCGATACGTAAATGATCACTGCCTAAACTAGGTACTTAAGGAAGTTAAAAGGAAATTATCAATTCAGCTAATTTCGAGAAGAGTTTGAAGTAGTAGTAGATTTAAGTCAGCAAATTACTTGGCACGCATAAAGCCGGTTTTTGCCTCCAGTAATTGGTTAAACCAATTTTAATTTTTTTTCTAAAGTACATTTTAAAGTCTTTGGCCTAAAAACAAATAAAAAGCAGCAGTTCAGCCGGGCCTTTTTGTATACCCTCCGCCATTGGGTGAGAAAAACATTTGTATCTAAAATTATCTAAATTCAAACGTGTTCCACTTTAAACCACAAATACCAATAAGACCGTTTGGATAAAGCTGCTAAACTTTTCAAAATACCATAACATGGATGAGACCGTTATAAGGAAGCCATACGAAAACGGGACCCTCTATAGACCATTTGAAACTTCAAGGATTGTTGTGTACCAAATTTGAAATAATTTCGGGGCTAAATGTGACCATTTTTCCGCTATAGGAAAACATGGACGTACAAATTCAATATTCCGCCACCGGAGCGAGAACCCATTACAAACTACAATTCCATGAAAAAATGCGGAAAAAATGATCAAAATATTGAATATCGGTCGGTTATATGAGGGCTGTAGGAAAACGTGGATCTATACATACTATGTTTCGCCACCGGAGCTAGAACCCATTATGATCTACAAACATAAATTTTTGGACAAATCCCTGGAAAAATGTGGCAGAAATTATCGAAATACCGAATATCGGGAGGTACCGTTCTGTGGGGGCTAAACTAACACGTGGACCTATACACACAATATTTGCCACCGGGACTAGAACCCATTATGTCCTACAAATACAAATTTTTAGACAAAAATCTATCAAATAATCGTCGAAATACCGAATATCGGGAGGTATCGTTATATGAGAGCCATATGAAAACATGGACGCATACATACTATGTTCCGCCTTGGGAACTAGAACATATTATTACTTTCAAATACCATTTTTTAGACAAATGTGGAGGAATCTGTTTCAAAAACATTAAAATACCGAATATCGGGAGGTACCGTTATATGGGAGCCATATGAAAACATGGGCCTATTTATACTATGTTCCGGCATCGGAGCTAGAACCCATTTAGACCTACAAATACCAATTTTTAGACAAATCGGTAAAAAAAAAGTGTGGCGAAAGTCATAAAAATACCGTATATCGGTAGGTACCGTTATATGGTGGCTATACCAGAACGTGGACCGATATATCTCAATTTCAATACCAACCATTCTAGACACAATTGAAATTCGTGTGCCAATTGTTTTTTTTTTTTTTTTTTTTTGTATCGTGATTTCAACAGATGGACAGACAGGGAGACGGACGGACTGATAGACAATTGACTTCGAATTTTATGCTGATCATGAATACACATACTTTCTACGACGAATATTTAAGGATGTTACAAACGGTATGACAAAGTTAACATACCCTCGGTCTCAAGGTGGAGGGTATAAAAAAAATCGAACTTTGACCTATTACAATCAACTAAAAATCGATTTTCAATTTCTTTCGGAAAAGGGAAATCTATTAACTAAAACAAAGATTAGGGGCATGAATGCATCGTAGAGGTCATAAGACGACCTTCAGTTTCATTCGACTTCCGCCATCAGGATCTCAATCTTTTCGATCGAAATATCGATTTCCAATTTAGTCGTTTAAAATCACAGCCGATATCGATTATAAACTTTTCTTATTGAGTACTTTTCACACAATTATTTGAACATCGATTTTCTCTATTGAGTTTTCAAATCTATGATGATGGTATTTTTGCAATTTCAAACGATATTTTTAAACCATGGTTGAAAATCTCAAAAAAGTCGAATTTCGATATAATGCAATCAATTAAAAATCGATTTTAAATTTCGGAAATGAAAAATCTATCAACTAAGGCATAGATTGAAGACTAAGGGTGGAAACACATAAAGCGCATATTTGGCTGGCTTAAGTCACCGGCTGGCTTCTTCATAGATGAACAAAGGAGTTTTAGGTTGACTTAGTGCCAATTTGGCCCTATGCTCCTTTGTTCATTTCCGAAGAAGCCAGCCGATGACTTAAGCCCGCCAGATAAGCGCTTTATGTATTCCCACCTTAAGAGTGTCTCGTAGGCCTTTGATTTCATTCGACTGCATTTTTGTACTTTCAAACTATTTTTTGAAACCATGGCCATCTTTTCACAATCTGCAATTATCATCTATTCTTTTCAAATGCTTCATATTTCCGATATTTCAAAAAATTGTATTTTTAATAGTTTAATAACTAACCTTACCCTTATCTCCCGCAAAAAAATGAGTCTTTTTTAAAAAAAAATATTCTAGTCATATTTTTCTGGTCAATGGCTTATCGGAAATAGCTTTGCCAATTATAACCCTCAAAATCAGCGGCAGTTCGATGTGAGTCACATGGCTTTTTGTTTGTCTATGGGTATTTGCTTACTGCTGGTCGTTATATATAATATTAGCAAAGACATTATCAGCGAATCTTATCTCTGTGGTATATGGAAAGAAAAGAAAAAAAAAATAAAGCAACACAGAATAATAAAAGATGCCAGTAAGGGCTATAAAAATGTTCTACGAATACAAATTATTATAAAACAAGTAAAAAGCAGGCAGCTAAGTTTGGCCGGGTCGTACTCTTTATACCCTTCACCATTTGGAAGGGACTTGCAAAATGTAAAATATTTTGAATTATGCCGGTATAATTTAAAAAAATCGGATATCTGGTATTACAGTTATATGAGACCAATGCGAAAATGTGGACCTTCGTCGGCCAGAGAAGAAGGTGCCCATTACGAACTCCAAACACCAAGTTGAAGATAGTTCGGTTGAAAAATGTATCTAAAATCTTAAAAATACCGAATATTGGGAGGTGCCGTTATATGGGGACCATACGCAAGCGTGGGTATGTACAGGAAATTTCTTGCCATAGGAGATTGTACCCATTGAGAACTCCATGTGCCCAATTTGAAAGAATTCTGATGAAAACTGTGACATAAATCAATAAAATGCCGAATATCTGGAGGTAAAGTTATATGGGAGCTATGCCACATCTTGGACCTATATGCATAGTTCCCTGCAAGGAGGTTACCTACGTATTGGGAACACAAACTGGGGTCTATACCAAAACGTGGGCATATAAAGCCTATTTCCAATACCAAAAATCCTCTTGACCTAAAACAATCCTCTTGACCTAAAAACACATCTGAGTAAAATGTTATCAACCCATAACATTTCGTATGGAAGCTAGAATGATTTCGGCAGACGGACCGACCACTTAGTCCTTTTTTATAACAATTTTTTCCTAAACCACCTCTATATCTCAATTCCAGATACAAACAAATTTCAGGATTTCATCTCTATTACTTCACGTAATACAAGGTTTAGTACCAGTTAGTACTTTTCGTACAAATGGAGGACGCATTTCCACACCACCGTCAAATCTTAAACACAGATACAATCAGATGATCTAAATATCAAATTTCAGAGTTGTATCTCTACTCCATCACCCAATACCAAATATAGTTCCTTTCATTACCTTTCGTACAATTATGGTATACATTTCCGAAACTACCTCCATTTGTCCAGGCTACTAATGAACATCGACCCTAATACCAAGCACTATCCGTTCTGGCAATATTTTTTTTTTTTTGCACATAGAGTACCATTTAGTACTTTTCCTACAATTGTAGTACACATTTCCAAACCCTCCTCCAAATCTCAATCGCAGATTCCAAACGATACCTCAATATTACATTTCAGGTTTCCAGCCCTATACCTTCACACCTTCGCCCAGGGGTGGTACCCAATGTAGTACCACTTGGCACTTTTCAAACAATTATAGTACACATATGCAAAATCAACGCCAAATCTCAAGCTCAAATATCATCAGTAATCTAAATATCAAATTTCCGAATTTTATCTCTATCCCTTCAGCCAAGATCATGTTTGGTGTCATTTAGTACTTTTCGTACAATTATAACACATACTTCCAAAAGAACCTGCACTTGTCAAGGCTACTCATGAACATCGACCCAATTACCAATTTTCAGATTTCAAGCACTATCTGTTCACCCAATACCAAATTGTGCCAAATATAGTACTACTTAGTACATTTCGTACAAAAAGAGGACGCATTTCTAAACCACCACACAATTTCAAACACAGATACCATAGGCAAATCTAACTATAAAAATTTTAGAGTTTTATCCCTATCCCTTCACCCAATTCCATATAAAGTACCATTTAGTGCTTTTCGTACATGTATGGTACATGTTTCCGAAACCACCTCCATATGGCCCGGCTTCTCATAAACAGCCACCCTTATATCAAGTTTCAGATTTCTAGCAAAATCAGTTCACCCAATACCACATTGTACTATTTAGTACCTTCCGATCACTTGCAGTACACAGTTCCAAAACCACCTCTTTATCACAAACCTAGCACAAATGCAACTTTCTTTACTTTCCCCATTCTTTGTTGAAAGTGTCATTGCCTTTTGCACTTTTTTCTTAACGGTCAATTTTTAAGCAAAATAAATCTCTTTAATTCCCCCCCATTACATCAATTAAATGCCCACTTTAAATCTTTTCATTCAAATCCCTTTCAATTTCATGAAAACTGCCTAGCCTAGGCCTCCTCCTATTGTCCACCATTCATACACACTGACTGACAAGATTAATCAACATCTTTGCAAATTTGAATAGAGATCAGGCCACCACATCAATGGGGCCAATGGCAAACTGACTAGCTGGCCTGCTAGCTTCGGCATATGGACATACGCACACACACACTCACTCACCGAGTTTTTAATGTAACGACTAAATGGTGTGTAATTGAGGAATTGTTCGCCATTTCAAATAACATACCTACACTCTCTAATAATACTAATAATGGTCAATGATAGGCCTGACTGATCTGCATATTGGACGGATGGATGATGCTCTGAATCTGTTCTTTAGTTGCCAACAACACATGAAGTGCAGCCGGACCTTTATGTGGCAATTTCAAGAAAATAGGAAAATCAAAAGACAAGAATCACTTCATTTTATGCGAAACAAACATTTCAACGGACGGAAATGTTCGAATGGCTGGCCAACCATGCTCATCATCTTCACCGGCTGCATTAGGTTTGAAAAGAAGATCCGACATTTAGCTGCGATATTATGTACCTCAATACCGTGGTGGTCTTAACTTCACATCTATCCATTCTTGCATTTTTTTTACCATATCTATTTTTTCCAAGTGAATAGGCAAAACTGGTCAATCTCTAGAAGGAAATCATACATATATGTGTGTGTGTGTGTGTTTGTGATGGCTGAAGGCATCACAGTTACATGGCTGGCATCTGAACATTTGCTGTCATCGCTCATTTATCTGGACAGATAATTCTATTGCATGGTGTAGACAGGGGAATATTGTTGGCAAAAGCAAACTTTAAAAGGAGCAGAGAAAACATAAAATCTTCTTAACCATTTATTAGACATTTGCAGATTTTAGAATACTTAGGCGTACACACATACTTAAATACATGTATTAGAGCGGTTAAATAGAGAGAAAATTTATGATTTTTTTTGACATCCACGTCCTTACAAAATATTCTTTAAAAAATCCATGTCGTGGAATATCCTTTATAAATATTCTTTAAAAAAGTCCATGCATTGGAATATCCTTAAAAAATATTCTTCAAAAAATCCATGTCCTGGAATATCCTTAAAAAAATTATTTAAACAATCCACGTCCTTAAAAAATATTCTTTAAAAAATCCATGTCCTGGAATATCCTTAAAAAATATTATTTAAACAATCCACGTCCTTAAAAAATATTCTTTAAACAATCGACGTCCTGAAATAATAAAAATTCTTAAAAAATCCACGTCCCTAAAATATATTCTTTTAAAAGACTATGTCCTGGAATATTCTTAGTAAATATTTTCTAAAATATCCATGTCCTGGAATCTCCTTAATAAATATTCTTTAAACAATCCACGTCCTTAAAAATATTCTTTAAATAATCCATGTCCTTAAAAAATATTCTTTAAACAATCGACGTCCTGAAATATCCATAAGAAATATTCTTCAAAAAATGCATTAATAGAATATCCTAAATAAATATTCTTTAAAAATACATATACTTAAAAAAATCCATGTCCTGGAATATCCTTAATAAATTTTCTTTAAAAAATCCACGCTCTAAAAAAATTTTCTATGTCCTTGAATGTCCTTAAAAATATTCTTTAAACAACACGTAACTAAAAAATATTCTTTAAATAATCCATGTCCTGGAATATCCTTAATAACAAATCTTTCAAAAACCATCCTTTATAAATTTTCTTTAAAAAACCATGTCCTGGAATATCCCTAATAAATATTCTTAAAAAATCCACATCCTTAAAAAATATTCTTTTAAAAGTCTATGTCCTGAAATATCCTTAGTAAATATTCTCTAAAAAATTCATGTCCTGGAATATCCTTAATAAATACTCTCTACAAAATTCATGTCCTGGAATCTCCTTAATAAATACTCTCTACAAAATTCATGTCCTGGAATATCCTTAATACATATTATTTAAAAAATCCTTGTCCTGGAATCTCCTTAATAAATATTCTTTAAAAAATGCATGTCCTGGAATATCCTTAATAAACATTATTTAAAAAATCCTTGTCCTGGAATCTCCTTAATAAATATTCTCTAAAAAATGCATGTCCTGGAATATCCTTCATAAATATTATTTAAAAAATCCTTGTCCTGGAATCACCTTAATAAATACTCTTTTGTATAATTAAAAAATATTATTAAAAAAATTCGATGTCCTTGAATGTCCCTAAAAAATATTCTTTAAAAAACAACGTACCTAAAAAATATTCTTTAAAAAAACAACGTCCCCAAAAAATTTTCTTTAAAAAACAACGTCCCTGAAAAATATTTTTTAAAAAATCCACGAAAATATTTCTGGTTGTCTCTAAAAATAATATTTTGGTTTTCAAAATCCCCGGTTATAGTCCTTTAAAAATAATTTTTGAAAACTCTCAATCATATCTCTCAACCGATGTATTTTTCGAACCCATCTATTATCTACGTCTATTACAAATCTCTACATGCTAAAATATGCAAATTTGTAAAAATGTGTGTACATGATAGATGGATGAATGGCTAGCTAAATGGATAGTTAGATCATCTCCAAGTATGAGTATCATGGAAATCAAACACATACATATATACAGTAACAAACACACACACCAAACATAAACCATGATTAGCTGCTGACATTAGAGCAGATGTAACACCGTTCCACACTGTCCGTCAAATGGAAAATTTAAGGCACATAACCAACTGTCTATCTAAATGTCTGCCAAAACACAGACAGACACACTTACATGTTAACTCTTCCCTGGAAATGGACACTTTTCATCAAACGAGAAGAAGAAAAAGAAGAAGTGGCATCAGAAGACGCACAAGAAGGCAACATTTTATTTGATGAATAAACACTCAAATGTAATTGGATCTGGCTTTTAAAAGATCATTGTTTTAAATTGTTGTTGTTGCTGGCCGTGTTCTTGTGGCTCATAGCGGTGTCTTGGTTTCTATTTGTCTACAGAAATGATTCTTGTCATCATTCTTCTCATTTTCCAAAACTCAAACAGAGATGAAGTCTGAGATAGGTAGTATGCAACTAAAACTATAAACAGTTTGCCGATATTCCAAGAATGGGAATTTGAAAGGGAAGGAGAAGGGTTTGAAGAAAGCGATAAAGGATGAAATGCCGAAAGACATTTTAAGATTTGTAATCTACAAAAGAAAGTTTTTTATCTTAAATGCATTAGTTAGAGAGTTGAGAAAAAGTATTCCTGTGTGGAATTGGTGTGACTAAGAAGTTCCTTGAAAAAATATTCTTAAAACCCATGTTTTGGGTAGGTCCATGGTAAAATATTATTAATTTTATTTTCTATTTTTTATATAATTTTTTTGAAAAAATATTTTTAAAAACCTATATAAACCATAGGTTTTTAAAAAAGATTCTGGAAAATATATTGTGAAGGACTCTGGAGAAATATTTTTCAAAATATAGAATTTGTGTAGATTCTTGAAAAATAAACGCCTTAAAAATATTTTAGAATAGGCCGAGTACCTTAAATAAAACTTAAAAAAATCCTCGTTTTACAGTTTTTAAAAGCATTTGAAATATCCTAAAAAAATATTCCATAAAAAATCCTCGTCCTAGAATATCCTTAAAAAATATCCTTCAAAAAATCCACGTCTTGAAATAACCAAAAAAATCCAAAAAAATATTCTTTAAAAAAATCCTTTTGCTTTTAAAAATCCCAAAAATATTCTTAAAATGATACTTTTCTTTTAAAAATCCACGTCCTGAAATATCCTAAAAACTATTCTTAAAAAAATCCTTTTCTTTTAAAAATCCACGTCCTGAAATATCCTAAAAACTATTCTTAAAAAAAATCCTTTTCTTTTAAAAATCCACGTACTGAAATATCCATAAAATATTTTCTTTAAAAAATCCACGTCCTAAAATATCCATAAAATATTTTAATTAAAAAATCCACGACCTGAAATATCCACAAAATATTTTCTTTAAAAAATCCACGTCCTGAAATATCCATAAAATATTTTCTTTAAAAAATCCACGTCCTAAAATATCCATAAATATTTTAATTAAAAAATCCACGACCTGAAATATCCACAAAATATTTTCTTTAAAAAATCCACGTCCTGAAATATCCATAAAATATTTTCTTTAAAAAATCCACGTCCTGAAATATCCATAAATTATTTTCTTTAAAAAATCCACTTCCTGAAATATTCATAAAACATATTCTTTAAAAAATCCACGTCCTGAAATATCCTTACAATATATTTTTTAAAAAATCCACGTCATGGAATATCCTAAAAAAATATTCTTTAAAAAATCCACGTCCTCCGATATCCTAAAAATATTCTTTAAAAATCTGTGTCCTGAAATATCCATAAAACATATTCTTTAAATAATCCACGTCCTGAAATATCCTTAAAAAATATTCTTTAAAAAATCCACATCCTGCAATATCATTAAAAATATTCTCTAAAGAATCTGCTTATTGGATTATTCTTGCAAAAAAATGTTTAAAAAAACCTACGTCCTGAAACATCCTTAAAAGTATTCTTTAAAAAATCCGCATCCTGAAATTTCCTTAAAAATCTTCCTTAGTATATCCACGTCCTTTAATACCCTTCAAAATATAAAAATATATAAAAAGTCAAATCTGATTTTCTAAAGGTCCTAAAGCCATTCTTTACAAAATCTTCGTTTTTGGTATTGGAAAAATATTCCGAATAAATTCACGTTTTGTGGCTCTGAAAAAATTTAAAAAAAAAATGTATAACAAACTCATTTCAAAATCAAAGTTTTTGGACTCTGAAGGCCTTCCCAATAAAATCAGGTTTTGTGGCTCGGAAGATTTAAAAAAAATGTTTATAACAAATTCAACTTTTATAGCTTGGAAGGTAATCGAAAAATGTTCTTAAACACATCCTTGATTTGTGGCTCTGTAGTTTCATGACAAAATATTCTTCAAATATTATAGAACAATTTTTTAGCTCAGAAGGTCTTTGACAATTAAATATTCTTAAAAAGTTCACTTTCTGTGGGCTTGAGACTCTTCAGCTATTCAGCTATTTTTAGCTGTGAAGATCAGTTATAAATATTAATAAGAAAAGGCCAAATATAAAAGGTTTTTTAGATGGTATGTGGTTTTAAAAAATATTAAAAAAAAAGAATTGTGGATCAAAATATGCGTAAAAAATTCTGATTTGTTGGCTCTGAGGGATTTAGAAAAACGTTAAAAAAATCCACGTTTGGTGATTCTGAAGATGGCTCTGAAAGTCGCTTAAACGTTTTCTGATATTTGCAATTTTTAAAAGCATTTTGTATGGCCTTTAAAAACACGATTGGTGCTCAAAAAGTCACACAAAAATATTTAAAATTAATCGCTCGAAAAAATTCCAAAAAAAAAAACAAAATAAAATAAAATCACAATGTACTGTGTGTCATACTTTATTCAGAAAACTCATAGGGGTAACCCATAAGAAGTAGCAGCATTCCTCTCTTTTAGTAGCTTACAATAACCCAATTCCCAGTAAATCAATCATATATTCCAAACATTCATACATTCCCATTTTCCAACCAGCATTTTGAAAGCGCAACTCGCTTTTTATCTCCATTTCCCAAAAATTAAAGCGAACAAATAAAATGGGAATTAATATCAAATTACATGGATTTATTGCCCAATAGTTATGAAATTTTTAGGCCATTCGGCGCACACACACACAACACATCACTGTGGTTCTGTCACTCACACAGATTCTAATCCGAAATTCTTGACACATGAAGAGGAGTGCGACGCACACACACATAAGCCTCGTCGTCTGAGAATGAAGTACCACTGACGACGATAAGATATAAAACAAATTAGTAATGCATTTCTTATCAAATGAAAAGAACGAGAAGCAAAAAATAGTTTACCAAAAGAATTTAATCTTTAGTTTAGGTTTTTTTTTTTTTTAATTTCATAGGAGGAGAGAGAGAGTGGCAGGAGGGGGCCTTAAATAAATCTCTTTTTTATTGCCTTCTGTTTTTTTTGAGCTTTTTTGAAATCTGAAGACTTTTAGTTGGTTTGCCGACTTGTGAGGTTTCTGTGGTAGCTTCCTCAACGAAATGAGGTGGTAGACAACTGGTGAAGGGGGCCAAGCTGATGTGACAGACAGACGGTAATCCAAGAAGTGATGCCATTTATGACCATAAGTGTTTCTTTTGATGTGTTGTTAAGTGGCATGTATCCATCCATCCATCCATCCAACCAGCCAAGCCAACCATCCATCCATCCAACCATCTATCTTTACAACTACCAACAACAGCATCACCATAGCTTTGAGAAGGAAGTGTGTAATTGATATTAATTGTCTGCGTTTTTCTTTCTTTAAAGTTGCAAATCTGCATTTCCCCCTTTTTCTCAAATTGCCTTGACATTTCTCGAGTCTCATCTGGTTCTTGGCCTGGAGCCTGGCTTTAATGGCCAATTTATTTGATTTTAAATGATTGATAAATCTCTGCCACTTTGTCTATATTTGTCCACAAAAACACAGAGATTGGTCATGCAAATGCCAGAAAATGCATTACAACAATAACAAAAACAACAACAATACAGAATGAAAAGCAATAATTTATCTTTAAGCAGACATAAATGTTGCTCTGTAATTTATTAATTGCAACAAAGTTGTTTCCGTCGGAGAAGGACGAACAAAAAATTGAATTTAAAAAAAAATGATATAAGGAGTGGAAAAATGTTCAGGTCCCCAAAGCTATAATCGTGATTTTTTTAAATGCTAATTGTTGCAGGACGTGGACTTTTCCAGGATTTTCATACATATTTTTAAACGGACCTATAAACTATCGTTCGATCCTCACGGAATTTTTCGAATGGATCAGGTTAGTGTCAGAATAAAAGGCTATTGTTTTTGAAGATGTTCACAAGCTATTAAGGGGTTGAAACGGACGAAAATTAGAATTTTTACAGTTGCTCTACAGGTCCAATTAAAATCCAATCCATCCGAAATTTCGTATAAGGCTAGAGTTTCCATTATCATCGGAAAATATTTAATGGGCAACGATATAGGATAACACTTTTGCAGTATTAAAAAGCATTATGTAAAAAACGAAATAGACATAAATGGGTTTGAACCACAAGACTATATCCGTGGTTTACTTGGTTTGTAAATATTTTTGAAGGACCATATTTTTGGAAGTATTTTAAGCGACTCTACGTATTTAGTGCCTTAGTTTGGAAATAAGTTTGAATGACAATATGTAAAAAACAATATTTTTCACGGATATTTTGAAGGGCTCCAAGAATGATGGCCTTCATACGGCCAATGAAACCGTCACACGCTGCCCGAATGTTGCTCTGCGGTATTTTGACCCATTCCCGGCGAAGCGCTTGCTTGAGGTGATCGACACTTTGGTATTTTTAGTGCCAACCTTGCATTCCAAAATACTCCAGACACAATAGTCCAACGGATTGGTATCCGGAGATTTCGGTGGCCATTATGCGCTGGAAATAAAGCAAGGAACCTAATTTTGTAACCATTCTTGGGTGAGGCGTGCTCAGTGCGATGGTGCTGAGTGCGATCCCGTTGGAATGTCCAAGGTCTGCGGCCAAAATGTTTCCATGCCCAAGGCTTTAATACACCCTCCAGAATATTTTCGCGATAAAATTCGGCATTTTTTTTGATGCCACGGTCGATTAATACGAGCGGAGAGCGACCATCGGCTGTTATGGCGGCCCACACCATCACCATGGCCGGCGCTTGAGTTCTGGTGGCCAACCGAAGGTGCACATATTCAGCTGACCTCTTTGGCAAGAAAACACGATCATTTTGTTTGTTTACAAACTGCTGGATAACGAATGTTTTCTCATCGGAGACGGAGAAAACCAAATTCGGCAGTTCACCACTTTCGGCCAAGCGAAACAACTCTTTAGCTCTTCTGAGTCTATTTTCTTTCTGTTGCGGTGTAAGTTCTTGCACTTTTTGGAATTTCAATGGCTTATTTTCCAATATTTGCCGAATGGAATATTGCGATATGTTCAGCTCACGAGCCATTTTCGGCCACTGCGACGTGGGTTTCGATCAAGTCGCTTCATTACTTTTCGAACCATTTCTGCTGATGTTTCTGTATTCCTCCGTCCACTCTCTTGACGTCGGGCTACGTTCCCAGAATCACGGTAACGAGCGATGGTACGAGACACAAAAGATTTATTCACATTTAAATGCTGGTGTGCCCTAACGATAGCCACTTGTGGTTTTCCAGCCAAATATAAAGAAATCACAATATCACGCTTGAATTCCATCACGAATAACTTATTTTCTGGAAAATTCTCACCAAAATGCTATTGTACGCTTGTAAACAATATAATGAGATGTCACTGGAATAATTTTAACAGCTGTCGGACGAATGGCCTAGAAATGACAGCAGTCTGAATTTGGTTGCAGTTTTTTCATCCCCCCTGTATATACTTTGTGGGGTCTATAAGGTATTTTTCGAGGTGTTATAAACGAAATGACAAACTTAAAATAACCTCCATATTTTGGTGGAGGGTATAAAAAGGGGATAACAAAATGTCTTTGAAAAGGTCATAAGGGCCATACAAGATTCTTTGCATTTTTTCTAAAACTCAAAAAAGTTTTTTTTGTGAAAGTCTCTAGGTTATTTAATTTATTTATTTTTATTTATTTATTAATTTTTTTGTAAGATTTTATATGAATTTGCAAATTTTTTAGAATTTTTTCCCCACAATATTTTAAATTTAAAAACTTAAAAACCTCATAACGCCTCATAACGCCACCTCAAATGCCACATGCATCCGATGATTATGATACAGATAATTAATTTTTAATTAAATATAATTCAATTATGACAACATCTCTCACATATGTTGGAAAATGATGTGCAAAAAAGTAAAAACGCAAGGATGAGAAGTGGGTCCAATGTGGGACTATCGTTTTTGGTGGGGGCATTTAATGACGTTTCCATTTAGCCATAATAAATAAAAATTAAACCAAATTAAATATTGTTGAGGTTTAAAAATTAAAATTGAATTTATATTTGCGGATGATTGGCAGCAAAAAGATTTATTAGCTTCCAGCTATTTTGAGTTAATTATCAGCTATTAAAAACAAAAATAGTTTTTAATTAATAACCAAAACACAATGGCGGAGGCTGCTATCATAATTACAAATGTGCAGCATATGGTCATGGTTAGAGATTTCGGAATTTTTTTATTGTTTTAGGCATTGCAGCTAAAAACAAACAAATGAGAAATTTGCATAGGAACGTTTTAATGTTGTATTCTGATATTTCTCCTCAGAAAAATACTTGAAATCAGAGCCAAGGCGTCGAACTTATTATTTGAGGAATTTTTCTATATCCATAATTTTTCTATAATAAATTAGATTTAAAGGCCCATATTTTCTACGTCATTAAACCCTACCTTCTTTTCACTCCTTAGTACTTTAAAGAGAAGTTTGAACGTGTATTCGTGAAATTTCTCCTCAGAAAAATACTTTAAATTAGAACCAAGGCGTCGAACTTATTATTTAAGGAATTTTTCTATATCAAAATTTTTTCTATAATAAATTAGATTTAAAGGCCCATATTTTATACTTCATTAAACCCTACCTTCTTTTTACTCCTTAGTACTTTAAAGAGAAGTTTGAACGTGTATTCAAATTATTTTCATATTTCAGCCAACAATCAAAAGACTCAAATCCAATATAGCAAAAATCGAAATTTATGTTATTATTTTTTCATACTTCCAAAACTAAACGCTTTAATATGAATTCGTTACCCTTGTTGTTTCGTTTTTTTTTTCTTCTCTGAAACCATAGCCAAAATTCAAATCGAAAACAAAAGCGAGTCATTTAATTTTCCCAGAAATATTTAAATATTCAAAAACTAATCACCATTTGTTTTGAGCGTGGAGCGAAAGAGAGCACGCAAATCCTCAAATTTAAGTGTTCAATTCGTTTAAGCGATTTGGCGCCCGACACAAATACCCAGCACACCCTTGTAAACTACATGGCGTGGTGGTGGTTAAAAAGCTGTGGTGTTTCCAATAAACCGCAAAGTCCACTTCATTTAAAAACAATTTTTTAATTTAATTACCTAAATGCTGTTTGGAATTGAATGATATTTTTTTCCCAATAACACTTGTTCGGTAGAGTACAGAGAAAATAAAACCAATTAAGTTATTATTTTGTGACAGACGCCAATAGATTTTTGATGAGAGTGTGCTCACTTCAGGGGCTCCTACGCGAATTTGGTTATCATAGTTTTATTTATTTTTATTTTTTTACAGACCGCAAATTATTTCAAATATCTTTCTGATGACAACATTGATTAGATGGCTTCTAAGGTGGACAGGTGACCCATAGAAAGTATTGTACGAATGGCAAAAAAGATTTCAGATCTCCTATGAATTATTATTAAACAAATTTAGTAGCCATTAAAACCCCATATTTTATTTTTGTACATGGTTGAGATTTACCAAGCTAAAATATTTTTTCAGATTGAAGATTAACAAGGGTGATTTTTTAAAATATTTTTAGGGTTCAGAAGAATCTTGTGTATTGATTTTTTTATAATAAAGTGGAGGTTTAAAAGAAGCTCATGGATTTTTTTGTAATATTTTGGAAGATTCAGCAAGAAGCTTGTGGATTTATAAAAAAAAAAATCTAAAGGCCATAAAAAACTCAAAATTTTATTTTTAATTATTTGAAAGATTCAGAAAGAATCTCGTGGATTTATAAAAAAATATTCATATTTTAAAAATATTTGTAAAGGCCACTTATGATTTTTTTGTAATATTTTGAAAGGTTTAAAAAGAAACGAGTGAAGTTTTAAAAAAAAATTATATTTAAAAAAATATTTCTAAAGGCCACAAGAAACTCATGATGTTTTTTTAATATTTTGGCAGATTCAGGAAAATGCCCGTGGAAAAAAATGTATTTTAAAAATATTTCTAAAGGCTACAATAAACTCATGATTTTAAGCGTCTATAAGAATGTGGAAATTTAAAAAAAAAATATTTCTAAAGGCCATTAGAAGCTTAGGGATTTCTTAAAATATATTTTAGTCGTCCATAAGTCAAAGTATTTTTAAAGTTTCAGAACTTTGTCATTACGTTTGTAACATCCCTAAATATTCGCCGTAGACCCCATAAAGTATATATATTCATAATCAGCTTAAAATTCTAAGTCGATTTAACGATGTCCGTCTGTCTGTCGTTCTGTCTCTCTGTTGGCATAGTCTCCATATAACGGTACCTCCCGATATTCGGTATTTTGATGATTTTTTCCACATTTCTTCGCGGATTTGACTTAAAATTGGTATTTGTTGGTCATAATGGGTTCTAGCTCCTTTGGCGAAACCTTGTTTGTATAGGTCCACGTATTGGTATAGCTCCCATATAACGGTACCTCCCGATATTCGGTATTTTGATGATTTTTGGCACATTTCTTCGCGGATTTGTCTAAAAATTGGTATTTGTGGGTCCTAATGGGCTCTAGCTCAGGTGGCGAAACATTGCATGTATAAGTCCACGTCTTGGTATAGCTCCATAGAACGGTACCTTCCGATATTCGGTATTTTGATGATTTTTGCAACATTTCTTCGCGGATTTGTCTAAAAATTGGTATTTGTTGGTCGTAATAGGTTCTAGCTCCGGTGGCGAAAAAATTGGTATAGGCCCCCTACAACGGTACCTCCCGATATTCGGTATTTTGATGATTTTTGTCACATTTTTCCACGGATTTGTCTAAAATTGATATTTGTTGGTCATAATGGGTTCTAGCTACGGTGGCGAAACATTACATGTATAGGTCCAAGTTTTTGTGTAGCCCCATATAGCGGTACCTCCCGATACTTGGTATTTTGATGATTTTGCCACATTTTCCTATGAATATGTTTAAAAATTAATATTTGTGGGTCATAATCGATTCTTATGTTTCCTTTACCCTTAGTTCGGACTTACTACTTTTTTTTACTTGTATAAAAATAAAATTTGTGGAAGCATGAAAGACTTATGCATTTGTTTTTAAATATCTTAGGCGAGCAAAAATTGTTTCTGGGTTTTAAGAAATAGTTTTGAAGGCCCCCAGAAAGCCTAGTAGATCTTTTTAAATCTTATTGATTATTTATATAGGATATTTGTATTTTTCACATTTTTGAGGGTCAGTGTTACAAGATTTGTAGAGGAGCCCTAATTTTATCTAAAGAATAGTAGAGGTTCTTAAGGGATTTTAAACATTGTCAACGACTTGTGGATTTCTTACCTCGTTGTTTTCTAATTTTCAGAGGGCTACAAAACGATTGTTTTTATTAATTTTCTATAAAAGCTGTAGGAAAATTGTAACTTATGGCGTGAGAATGTTTTACTGCTATTTAGAAACTCTTGGACTTGTAATAATTTTTTTAACCCAGCCCTTACCATTAATTGGAATAACGATGCCATTTTTAAACACCACATCTTAATTTGGAGGAAAATCCCATGTTATTCTAATTAACAAAACACGCCCCACATACATTTATTTCATTGACAATTGTCGATTTATCAAAGAAAAAAGTAAAATATTTAAGCTAAGGGTCACAGACACAAAATGGTTTACCGAGCCACAAATTCTCTTTAAACATTTCCTCCCCAAAAGGTCTTATATTAAAATTAAGCAATGGACAAAAATATGATTAATAATCATCCACATGGTGGACATGGACATTAAGTGACTTAAATTTCATTAAAAACTCATTTCCTTCCATTCACAAAAAAAAAACACACACACATTTAAACTGGTTTTCAAATGAAGGTCATTTATTTTGGGTAATGCCTTCTCCCATTGCAATAATGATGACGAAGTTTATGATGGTTGTTGGCTTGCATTAAATTACTCCATTTAATTTATATTTTTAAGAAAATTTCCTCGAAAATTTAACAGATGTCCGTTTAAACGCAGAAAACTGAATTAAAATTGACGTCACAGAATTGTTGTTGGTTTATAACACTACACTGAGACCCTTAGCATACCTTTGGCCCCAGTACAGTCATACATCCACACACACACACACATAAATGCCATAATCTCCCAGCATCACAAATGAGATGAGATGCAAACCATCTGAAGCTGATGACTAATGCCTGAGGGTCCAACGGCTGTCTGATTGAATGGCCGGCAGCAATAAAAAATATTTTGGGGAGGCCAAGGGAATTAATGTAAAGCTATTACAACAACGTCCAATACCAAACAAAAAACGTCACACATGGTTATTTTGTTGTCTTCTCTACAGCTTCTTCCTCTTCTTCTTTTTATTTTTGTGTGACTCAAACGCGTGCTTGTAATACAAGAAAATAATAATGTGTTTGACTGATCGATCCATGCCGCTGCGATTTTCAAGTGAAATTAATTCACACCGAATTTTTTTAACAAAAAAAAAACCCCAATTTTTCTATCTGTGTGTGTTTATTCACTCACATTTGGGAACAATCGAAATTAAAGAAGAATTTTTATGATCATCTCTAACAATGTTAGATGTGTGTTCCCCCCCTCCCCATCTTTTACATCATCAAATTGAGTGTTGGATTGAAATGATCTAAAAGATATGCATTCTTTGATAATGTCTTCTTGGAGAAAAAATTCCATCATGTCTATGGGAATGATCTTTTGAACATCTCGCCCTACACTCCATTTGTATTTAATGAATTGGTGTGTGTTTTAGTGCCTTCAACCTACAACCCACATTATAACATTAAAAGCTCCAATGATCAAAACCCACACAATGGAAAATATAACAAAATCTAACCAGAGAGAAAAAGGTCTGGGTCAAAGCTCATAAACTTTCTAAAATCTTATTGGAAATATAGTAATTGTATCTCTAGAAAAAGAAGCCTTAATGAGTCAATAAGGAAAAAAGAGTCCCATGGGGTTTTTTTTTTTAAAAGAACAGGAAAATTTCATGGACAAAAAAAAAAGAAACAAAATTAGAAAACTTTAAAAAGATGGAGAAAGGAGAAAATCTTAAAAGCCCAAAGGTCCATTACTGTCTCTCAAAAATTATAAAATAGGCACGATCCTTTAATGGCTCCCCAAAAAGCCTAAAAAGAGCATTCAAGATCCCTCCAAAAATCTTAAAAAGCTCAATAGCTTCTTAATGATCTTTTTATGATCCGTAAAGTGATTAACCAAAATAAAATCCTTGCAAATATAAACAAGTAAAAACCAGTAAAGGAAGTCTTAAAGTCGGGTGGGGCCGACTTTATGATATCCTACACCACTTTGCTAATTTAGTAGCATAACAAAAGTTGTTATGGGAGAATTCAATCATACACGCTATGATTATAATTATAGTTTAAAGTTCAGGGGCTAAATATGCCGAAGCATTCGTATCTTTTAAATTCGGACTAATATTGCCCATTTGGTGCTCAATTAATTTGAAATCGGATAAAGATATATATATGGGAGCTACATCCAAATCGGAACCGATCTCGATAAAATTTAGCAAATATATTTCTGAGCTGTATTTGATATATTTCCCTGAATATCGTTGTTACGGAGTGCATATTACGTCTGTGGGTAACAAATATGACAAATCGGATGAACACTATATATGGGAGCTATAGCTATATCTGAACCGATCTTCACCAAATTTGACATACTAGCTTCTAGACTCAATTCGGTTGTAAGTGCCAAATATCATCCTATTTGGACAAATATTAGACGTTTGGTGCACAATCAAAGGTAAATCGGACCAAGTTATATATGGGAGCTATATCCAAATCTGAACCGATCTCGATAAAATTTAGCAAATGTATTTCTGAGCTGTATTTGATATATTTCCCCAAATATTGTTGTTACAGAGTGCATATTACGGCTGCGGAAGACAAAAATAACAAATCGGATGAATAATATATATGGGAGCTATAGCTATATCTGAACCGATTTCGATTAAATTTAGCACACTTATTTTCAGGTCCAATCTGATCGTACGTGCAAAATTCCATACTATTCGGACTGATATTACATGTTTGGTGCACAATAAAAGGCAAATCGGACGAAGATATATATGGGAGCTATATCTAATTTTTTACCGATTATCTCCAATTTCAATAGGGTTCGTCCTTGGTCCAAACAAATGATTTGTGCAAAATTTCATCTGGAACGGGCAATAAATGCGAACTGTACTTTGCTTACAAAAATACATGGACAGACGGACAGACGGACGGACGGACATGCATTAAACGACTCAGAATGTGATTCTATGCAGACCATCAAAAGGAACTATGGGTCTATCTCGTTTCCTTTTGCCTGTTACAAACAAATTCACAAAGACATAATACCCTGACCGCCTTGTGGTGTAGGGTATAATTAGCTAAATTCGGCCGGGCCTAACTTTCAGTACCTTCTTCCAAAAAGTAAAAAATCCATTAAAAAATGCTGCAAAAATTTCAAAAAATGTCCAAATAGCAGGTGTTACGCTTATGTGGGGCTATACGGAAACGTTTACATTACAAACTGCTAATATCATCAAATTACCGAATATTTGGAATTACCATTGTATGGAGGCTACACGAAGACGTTAATTTGTATGGATAATTTTCTGCCAAGGAAAGTAGTATCCACAACGAATTCAAAATTCCAAATTTAAAAAACTTCCGGTGAAAAGTGTAATACAAAGAGCTATACGAAGATATGGATCTGTATAGGCAAATTTCTGTCAGTGGAGGTAACATCCATTACGAACGCCAAATAACATATTTGATAACGATTCGGTGAAAAGTATGACACAAATAAGCAAAATACCGAATATCTGGAGATAGAGTTATATGGGGCCTATACTAAACTATGGGCCTCTACAGCCAATTACCTGCCTGAGAAGGTGCTGCCTATTACCAGGTGCAAATGTACATTTTGATATAATTCCGTTGAAAAATGTGGCTTGTATCATAGAAATATCGAATATTGGGTGGTACAGTTTTATGGAGTCCATACCAAAATTTGGACCTATATGAACAGTTCTTTGCAAGGAAGGACCATCGCTCATTACCGTGATACTGGTAGTGTAGCTCGAAGTAGACAGAAGAAAACAGCAACATCAGCAGAAATGGTTCGAAAAGTAAAGAAGCGACTTGACCGAAGCCCGCGTCGCAGTGGCCGAAAATTGGATCGTGAGTTGAACATCTCGAAATATTCCTTTCGGCAAATATTGAAAAATGAGTTCGGGGTAAAGCCATTAAAATTTCAAAAAGAACAAGAACTTACACCGCTTCGAAAAGAAAATAGACTAAAAAGAGCTAAAGAGTTGCTTTGCTTGGCCGAAAGTAGTGAACTGTCGAATTTGGTTTTCTCCGATGAGAAAACAAAATGATAGTGTTAACTTGACAAAGAGGTCAGATGAAAATGTGCATCTTCGGTTGAGCACCAGAACTCAAGCGCCGGCCATGGTGATTGTGTGGGCGTCCATAACAGCCGATGGTCGCTCTCCGCTCGTATCGATCGACCGTGGCATCAGAATAAATGCCGAATATTACCGCGAAAATATTCTGGAGGGTGTATTAAAGTCTTGGGCACGTAAACATTTTGGCCGCAGACCTGGGAAATTCCAACAGGACTCAGCACCATCGCACTCAGCATGCGCCACCTAAGAATGGTTACAAAATAAGGTTCTTCGCTTCATTTCTAGCGCACAATGGCCACCGAAATCTCCGGATACCAATCCATTGGGCTATTGTGTCTGGAGTATTTTGGAAAGCAAGGTTGGCACTAAAAATACCAAAATGTCGATCACCTCAAGCAAGTGCTTCGCCGGGAATGGGCCAAAATAACGCAGAGCAACATTCTGTCAGCCTGTGACATTTCATTGGACGTTTGAAGGCCATAATTCGTGCCAAAGGTGACCAATTCGAACAAATCTAAACTTATTCTAAGATTTGATGCTATTTCCGACATTTTTTGCTTTCATTCAATTAAATTTAAAATAAAATGCATAAATTATGGCATTTGACTTTGTTGCATTTTTTTATCTCACCCTGTATATATTTAAAAAATTTTAAATTTATGGGACTTTTCGCATATAAAAAAATCGACAAACTGTTTCTAGTCTAGCTTTTTACAATATTAAAGTTTTTTTAATTCTTCAGCTTTTAAATATTTTTTTTTAAATCCAAATTTTTATGAATTCTTGATCCTGTAGTCTTTAGAAAAAATTACTCAATATTATTACCCCACAAAAAATTTGTTTGTTCTGCAAAAAATTCTTTAAACTCTTGCACATAAAATT
Organism: Musca domestica; assembly: GCF_030504385.1. Lineage (NCBI taxonomy): Eukaryota > Metazoa > Arthropoda > Insecta > Diptera > Muscidae > Musca > Musca domestica. Next base: position 762,276 of record NW_026712189.1, on the reverse strand, counting down.
TAAAATTACACTTTTTTTATTGGAAAATCTGTCATCCGTGTTTTATGGCACCATGCTTAAGGGCAATGGAGTTCAATGAAATGCTCATGACTATGCCATAAAATGCAGCTACACACACTCTCACACACATTTGCCATATTCCCATTTTTATTGATGGAAATGCTTTAATATAATTTGCTGATGGATTACAAAACACGCTGCACGCTCCGAGCAGAGCACTTAGCCCAAAGGGCAGATATTGATTTTGGTTGTTGTTGTTGTTGTTTTTGCTTTACATCAGACAATCATGTAAGAGAAGCTATCTATCTGTCTGCCAGGCTGCATACCTGAAATAAACTCACGAACATCAAAAATTGCTCAAGTGGAAAAAGTTATAAAATTTTCGTTGAAAATGAAGGTGTTAAATGAAAAATACAAAAAAAAAACATGAACAAAATAAAATTGTGGAAAACTTAATTATAGGAAAAATGTTAACACGGCTACTGACTGTTAGATAACCTTGAATGTTTTCTTTCGTTGTCTGCACCATTTTGGGTTTTCCATTCGAATGAAGAAAATAGAAACCAGTAAAGAAAGCCTTAAAGTCGGGTGAGGCCGACTTTATGATACCCTGCACCACCATATTAAATTAAAAGTTTTTATGGGAGAATTCAATCATACACGCTATGATTATAATTATAATTTAAATTTCAAAGGACTAAATATGCCGAAGCATTTGTATCTTTTAAATTCGGACTCGTATCGCCCATTTGGTGCACAATTAATTTGAAATCGGATAAAGATATATATGGGAGCTATATCCAAATCGGAACCGATCTCCATAAAATTTCGCAAAGATATTTCTGAGCTGTATTTGATATATTTCCCTGAATATCGTTCTTACAGAGTGCATATTACGGTTGTGGGTAACAAATATAACAAATCGGATGAACAGTATATATAGGAGCTATAGCTATATCTGAACCGATCTTCACCAAATTTGACATACTAGCTTCTAGACTCAATTCGGTTGTAAGTGCCAAATTCCATCCCATTTGGGCAAATATTAGACGTTTGGTGCACAATAAAAGGTAAATCGGACGAAGTTATATATGGGAGCTATATCCAAATCTGAACCGATCTCGATAAAATTTGGCACATGTATTTCTGAGCTGTATTTGATATATTTCCCCAAATATTGTTGTTACAGAGTGCATATTACGGCTGCGAAGGACAAAAATAACAAATCAGATGAAAAATATATATGGGAGCCATAGCTATATCTGAACCGATTTCGATCAAATGTGGCATACTTATTTTCAGACCTAATTTGGTTGTATGTGCTAAATTTCATATTATTCGGGATGTTATTACACGTTTGGTGCACAATAAAAGGCAAATCGGACGAGGATATATATGGGAGCTATATCAAAATTTTTACCGATTATCTCCAATTTCAATAGGGTTCGTCCTTGGGCCAAGCAAATGTTGTTTGCAAAATTTCATCTCAATCGGATAATAAATGCGACCTGCATTTTGTTCACAAGAATACATGGACAGACAGACGGACGGACGGACTGACATGCATAAATCAACTCAGAATGTGATTCTATGCAGATCATCAAAAGGAACTATGGGTCTATCTCGTTTCCTTTTGCCTGTTACAAACAAATGCACAAAGACATAATACCCTGACCACCTTGTGGTGTAGGGTATAAAAAGAAAAATTGCCTTAACTGAAATTGCCTTTTTGGAGTAATTTTTTTCCTGGACTTAAAAAGCAGAGATGGAATGTTGTTATTACAAAAATTGTTTGTCATAAAAAATTCTAATGATACTTAAAAAATAATTCTTAAAACTTTACATTTTACACCTCTATTGTGGGACCTTGAGATTTTGCCATCAAAACGTTTTTTACGGTTGTGTGAATTAGAATTATTACCTTAAGTGTGAAAATGATCACCTCCCCTTTCCAACACCTCTGCTTCGCTCCCTTTCTTAGAAAAATTGTTACATTTGTATTTCCTAAAAGTCTGGCTATTTGAAATATTGCCACAATTAGCCTAGTGTAGTTGTTGTTGCTGTTCTATTATTTTCATCCATTTCAAATTGTAATATCCATTAAAATTGTTAAACTGTGTAAACATTTATTTTATTTCATGTCTAATCTGCCTGCTATAGTTGAGTAGCAGCGTTTTTTTTTTTTTGTTTTTGTAGCCAGTCCATGGAGATTTCGCAGCCCGCCATAAGTAGTCGCCGATATATGTGTGTACTTGGCCCCTGTCAGTCGGACCCATTCATTTCATTGTGTTGTTGTGTTATAATCTTAGCTCGTAACTCGTAAACTGGCTCCATTAGATACGTTTTTACATACATACCTACAAACATCCATCCATCTATATATCGCTACAATGGTAGCAGATACGAGAGGTACGTGTGCAAGCAGATATAATATTTAGTACTTGCCAGCACTTAAATTGATAACCGAATGAACAATTACCCGAGGAGCAGTACTTCTACCTGCTAGCCAAATTGGATTGCTCTCGCTCGCACTGGCTCTCTCTCTCTCTCTATCTATCTTTTAACAAGTTCATGTAATGAAGCAAGTCTGAAGCAAGACTGCTCACACAGGTATTGCGGACATGTTGGCTGGCCACTGCAGTCGTCTGTGTCTGCCTGCATTCGATTCGACAAAATGTGTTAAGTTTATTAGCCATTAAAACTATGAAACGAACATTTGAAGTACTCTAAAATTTACGTAAGGCCAGACGAAAACTGGCAGCCTGCTTTTTTATTTTATCGTGGATTATTTTTTTATTATTATTGTTGTTGTTATTGCTGGACAATTTCTAGCGCCTTGATTACAATTTGATTTCTTAGTTTTAGGCTTTTGTTGTCTAATTTTTTTTTTGAGGGGGGCGGGGAAACTATTGCAAAATCCACGCACATGCGTCATCTGGATAACAATTTTGATGATTATGATCTCCATTGATAATGTCATAAAAATGTTTCTTTAAAGTACATACACGCGCAAACATGGAGCAATGTACAAAATACTTGAACACTTAAAGACCTGGACGTTCCTAATAAAATTGTTACTCTAAATACAGTAGAATGGCAGTCGTATATAATTAAATTATTGAATTTTTCTTTCAAATAACATAAGTTGTTTTTGTGGATTTTTTTATATAAAATATTAAAAAAAAATAAGTAATAAAAAGCTTGTGGGTTGTTTAGAAAAGTACTGTGAAAGACCCTAAAAATATGTTAAAGGGCCCATAGGAACCTAGTGATTTTTTTTAAGTTCAGCAAATTTGTGAACTTTTTTTAATATTTTAAAAAATTATAAAAGGTTAGTAGGTTTTTTACGAATATTCTGAAGACTCTAAGACACTTATTGGTTAAAAAAATCTTCAAATGCCAAAGATATCCCTGGGTTTGTATACCCTACACCATAGTATGGAGGGTATATTAGGTTTGTCATTCCGTTTGTAACACCTCGAAAAATACATTTTAGACCCCACAAAGTATACAGGGTGAGATAAAAAACAGCAACAAAATCAAACACAATAATTTTTATACCCTCCACTATACTATGGAGGGTATATTAATTTTGTCATTCCTCGAAATACTCATGTCAGACCCAACAAAGTATATATATTCTTGATTAGCATAAAATTCTAAGTCGATTTAGAAATGTCCGTCTATCTGTCTCTCTGTCTGTCCATCTGTCTGTTATAATCACGAACGAATTGAGATAGAAGGCTAAATTTTTGCATACATGTTTATTTTGCCAGTAGGCAGGTTGAGTTCGTAAATCGGCCATATAGATCCACGTTTTCTTATAGCCCCCATATAACGGCACCTCCCGATATTAGGCATTTTGAAGATTTTAGCGACATTATTAACCGGAATTGTTTCAAATTTGGTATTTGAAGTTCGCAACGCATACTACAGCCTATAACAGAAAATTGCCAGTGCAGGTCTACGCCTTCGTATAACCCCCATATAACGGCACCTCCCGATATTCGCGACATTATTAACCGGAATTGTTTCAAATTTGGTATTTGATGTTCGTAATGGATAGTACAGCTTAAAACAGAAAATTTTCTATGCAGGTCCAGGTCTTCGAATAGGCCCCAGATATCAATACCTTCCTATTTTCGGTATTTTGACGACTTTAGGTATAATAATCACTAAAATTGTTTGAAATTTCGTATTTGAAGTTCGTAATGAATACTGCAGCCTATGACAGAAAATTGTACATGCAGGTCCACGTTTTGGTATAGGTCCATATAATGGTACCTCCTTCTATTCGGTATTTTGATGATTTTAGCGACATTATTCACCGGAATTATTTCAAATATGGTATTTGAAGTTCGTAATGGATATTACAGCCTATGAGAGAAAATCGTCTGGGCAGGTCTATGTCTTCGTAGAGCCCCCATATGACGGTATCTCCCGTTCTTCGGTATTTTGATGATTTTAGCCACATTATTCACCGATTTTTTTCAAGTTTCGAATTAGAATATTGTAATGGCTTATGACAACACTTGCCTATGCAGGTCCACGTCGTCGTATAGACCCCAATATAACGGCTACATTCAGTATTTTAAATATTTTAACAGAATTTTTAACGAATTTTATTTATTTGAACATACAGCAGTTTAACTTGTTTTTTTTTTAACTACTATCTTCGTCTGCGAAAAGTCCGGAAAGACAGCATAAAACTCTAAGTCGATTTAACGATGTCCATCTGTTTGTCTGTCTGTTGAGCTTCAAAATTTGATACAACAATTTGTATGGTGTCTACGATGGTTGGTATTGAAAATGAGATATATCGGTCCATTCGTTTTGGTATAGTCCCCATATAACGGAACCTCCAAATATTCGGTAATTTTATGATTTTTTCACATTTTTTCACGGATTTGTCTGAAAATTGGTATTTGTGGGTCAAAATGGGTCCTAGTTCGTATGGCGAAACATTGTATGTATAGGTCCACGCTTTGGTATAGCCCCCATACAACGCTACCTCCGGATATTCGGTATTTTGATGATTTTTGCCACATTTTTTCACGGATTTCTCCAAAAATTGGTATTTGTAGTTCGTTATGGATTGTAGCTCCTGTTGCGGAACATAGTATATATATAGGTCCACGTTTTCATATAGCTCCCTATACAGCGGTACGTCCCAATATTCGGTATTTCGATGAATTTTCAACATTTTCCCACGGATTTGTCTAAAAATTGGTATTTTTAGGCCATAATGGGCTCCGGTGGCAGAACATTGAATATGTAGGTCCACGTGAACATATATGACGATACCCACCGATATTCAGCATTTTGATAATCCTAGTCACGTTTACCCACGAAATTTGGTATTTAAAAAGATTTGGTAGATGACAATCCTTGAAGTATAAAATTGTCTATAGAGGTTCCCTTTTTGGTATGGTCCCCATAAAACGGGCTCACCCACTTAAGGATTTTTTTTTTTAAGTTTAGCGGCATTATCCAAACGGTCTTACTGGTATTTGTAGTTTAGAGTGGAACACATTTGAATTCAGATACTTTTTTATAAAATTTTTATACCCTACACCGTCCGTCCGTCTGTCCATGTATTTTTGTAACAAAGTTCAGGTCGCATTTATTGCCCGATCCAGATGAAAATTTTCACAGATCATTTGTTTGACCCAAGGACGAACCCTATTGAAATTGGAGATAATCGGTAAAAATTTAGATATAGCTCCCATATATATCTTCGTCCGATTTGGCCTTTTTTGTGCAACAAACGTCTAATAATTGCCCAAATAGTATGGAATTTTGCACATACAACCAAATTAGGCCTGAAAATAAGTATGCCAAATTTGATCGAAATCGGTTCAGATATAGCTATAGCTTCCATATATATTGTTCATCCGAATTGTTATTTTTGTCCTCCGCAGCCGTAATATGCATTCTGTAACAACAATATTTGGGGAAATATATCAAATGCAGCTCAGAAATACATTTGCTAAATTTTATCGAGATCGGTTCAGATTTGGATATAGCTCCCATATATAACTTCGTCCGATTTACCTTTTATTGTGCACCAAACGTGTAATATTTGTCCAAATGGGATGGAATTTGGCACTTACGACCGAATTGAGTCTAGAAGCTAGTATGTCAAATTTGGTGAAGTTCGGTTCAGATATAGCTATAGCTCTCATATATATTGTTCATTCGATTGTTATTTTTGTCCTCCGCAGCCGTAATATGCATTCTGTAACAACAATATTTTGAGAAATATATCAAATGCAGCTCAGAAATATCTTTGTTAAATTTTATCGAGATCGGTTCAGATTTGGATATAGTTCCCATATATAACTTCGTCCGATTTACACTTTTTTGTACACCAAACGTCTAATATTTGTCCAAATGGGATGGAATTTGGCACTTACGACCGAGATGAGTCTAGAAGCTAGTATGTCAAAGAAGCTAGTATGAAGATCGGTTCAGATATAGCTATAGCTCCCATATATATTGTTCATCCGATTTGTTATATTTGTTACCCACAGCCGTAATATGCACTCCGTAACAACGATTTTCAGGGAAATATATCAAATACAGCTCAGAAATATCTTTGCCAAATTTTATCGAGATCGGTTCCGATTTGGATATAGTTCCCATATATAACTTCGTCCGATTTACACTTTTTTGTACACCAAACGTCTAATATTTGTCCAAATGGGATGGAATTTGGCACTTACGACCGAGATGAGTCTAGAAGCTAGTATGTCAAAGAAGCTAGTATGAAGATCGGTTCAGATATAGCTATAGCTCCCATATATATTGTTCATCCGATTTGTTATATTTGTTACCCACAGCCGTAATATGCACTCCGTAACAACGATTTTCAGGGAAATATATCAAATACAGCTCAGAAATATCTTTGCCAAATTTTATCGAGATCGATTCCGATTTGGATATAGCTCCCATATATATCTTTATGCGATTTCAAATTAATTGTGCACCAAATGGGCAATACAATTCCGAATTTAAAAGATACAAATTCTTCGGCATATTTAGTCTTTTGAACTTTAAATTATAATTATAATCATAGCGTGTATGATTGAATTTTCCCATAAAAACTTTTAATTGTTATGTGGAGCTCTACTAAATTAGCAAAGTGGTGTAGGGTATCATAAAGTCGGCCCCGCCCGACTTTAAGACTTTCTTTACTGGTTTTAAGTTTAAAGTAGTTTAAAGTGGAACACATTTGAATTCAGATACTTTTATATAAACATTTTTCCTTTACCCAATGTTGGAAGGAATTCAAAGTTCGGCCGGGCCGAACTTAATGTTTTTTAATTTTTTTTCTATATCTCTTTCAAAAAAAAAAAAAAAATAAATAAACAACAGTTTCATGTTTTTTTTGTTCTTCAAAAACGAAGTCATAACTTTTATGATTTTTCTTAGTAGGCCTTCCAAAATCAGTACTCCGAATTCTGCCTCAAACGCAACCCAGTTAATTAAACAATAGCACACACTTATGTCGGTATATGCATGAATGTGTGTGTGTGTGCCTGTTTTGCATCTTATGTAAACCAATGAAATGAAAACACAACTTCAAAGAGCAACCGCTAATGAGTTCAAAAGGAACTTCGTTTATTTTTCCTCCACCATTTTTGCAAAGTTTTCAGCAAAAAAAAACACCACCATCTGAAACAAAATACCGAAAGAGACTCAAGCAAACAAACAAAAGAGTTTCATTGATATCTCGACTAATTCTCTGGAAAAAAATCGCTTGCCATTAAAAAATATGTGTTACACATTTATTTACTTAAGTATTGAACAAATATGAAAAAAAGCAACAACAAAACAAAATGCCAAAAAAGTGAGACATCATAGGCCAGATTGTTATTGTCATATTGTGGCAATTATTATCGACCATATGACAGAGCGACAGCCAGCCCAACAATGGGGTAAATATGTATGGCAATGGAAATTTAAAAGAAATATGTATTTTTTCTGGCATTTTAAGTAACAAATACTGTAGCAGTTGTTGTTGTTGTGTCTTTGTGGACCTTTAAATATTAGCTCTGGTTTTTGTTCAATAATTTTTTTTTTTAATAGTAAATCAATGTCATTTTCAAGTGCATGGGGGAATTATTCTTAATGTGTAAACAAGGGACCATGTCCGAAAGCTTTATTTTTGAAATTTATTATAAAGACATACAATTCAGAAATGTACTTACGTGTGTACATATTTTTTTTTTTATTTTCCTTGGAAAATATTGTAAATCAATTGAGAGCGTAACTAAAAATCCGAAGAAAAACGGTCTCATGTAGAACAAAACACTTGGGTGGCGGTGTCTTTTAAGCTGCAAGATTTTTTGCCATTGCTTGTTCCATTATCATATTTTTTGTGAGTCCATTGATGAATGCTGTGCTGTGTGTATGAACGGCGTTGAGACGAATGGCGAGACAGCCAGCCAATACAATAGGCGACAATTGATATGTGCATTGTTGAACATAGAATCGCCAATACTTTTAATATTTACTGGACATGCAACCGAATCGACCCCTTGAATACAGCAAATTGTGATTGGTTGCACAATTAAGTCAGAGGCGTAGATGTGCTTGAGGGTGAGGGAGGAATAAGTTTTGTACAACTTGGCTATGGAAGGCCAGTGAAAGCTCCTCTGAATTGGGGAGATCCGTTAAAGGGTTGTTGGCCATAGAAAGCTTTTGTGGCCCCAGGAGTCTTGTAAAAGCTATTTTAAGGGTTTAAGAAGGGTCTTCTAATCTGAAAGGCCTCGAAAGGGTATTCTGGTCAAAAGAAACATCCAAAAAGTCTTCGGTCACAAAAAAAAAAACTTAAAAATAAGAAGACCTTAAAAAGGTCCTCAGGCCATAAAAGACCTAAGAAATGTCCTAGAGTCACCGACCTTGTTGCCCTGAAGTACGTCTTTAACCTTAGAAGATCTTAAAAAACTATCCTGTTTATAGAAGATCTAAAAATGCTCACCTTTTACACAAGGCATGAAAAGGTTATTCTGGATATAGAGGTCAGACCTGTAAAGGCTTTTTGGGTATAGAAGGCCTCAAAAAAACCTTTAAATATGGGAGACCTGAGAAACGTCTGCTAGTCCGGCGACCTTCAGAAAGTGTTCTGATCATTGAATAAACTTTTTTGGTCATGGAAACACAAGAAAAAGCTCTTTGGACCATAACAGACCTCAAGGAGGTCATTATAGGTCAGGAGACCTTCTGTATGCCTTCTGAGGTCACAAGTCATTCGTTAGGTTTTCTGAAACCTAAAGTCCTTATGTAGGTCTTCTGAGGCCAGGAGTATTTCAGAAGGTCTATTGGGACCGGATGACCTTTTTGGGTCTTCTGAGACCAAAATTACTTCTGTAGGTCTTCTAAGACTAGCAGAAAATCTTTTGTGGATATTTTGAGACCGGAACACCTTCTGTAGGTTTTTTGAGACCAGAAGACCTACCGTCGGTTTAAAGGCAGAAATTCTTCTATAAGTCTTCTGAGATCAAAAGTCTTTCTATAGGTCTTCTGGTAACAGAAGTTCATCTGTAGGTCTTTTGAAGTCAGACGATTTTCTGAACGTATTTTTAGACCAGAAATTCTTCTAGAGGTCTTCTGCGACAAGAAAATCTTTTGTGGGCCTTTTGAGATCAGAAATCCTGCTATATGTTTTTTGAGAGACTAAGACTTACCGTCGGTCTCTAAGACCAGAAATCCTTCTGTAGATCTTTTGAGACTAGATGTTCTTCTGTAGGTCTAACCAAAGTAGAAGACTTTCTGTAGGTCTTCAGAAACCAGAAGTTCTGATATCAAAAAACTTCTTCTAGGCCTTCTGAGGCCAGAAGTCGTTTAGTAGGTCTTTTGAGACCACAAATCGTTAAGTAGGTCTTTTGAGACCACAAGTACTTCTGTGGGTCTTCTGGGACCAGAAAACCTTTTGTGGGTCTTTTGGAACCAGAACACCTACTATGGATGTTTTGCGATCAGAAAACTTTCAGTAGGTCTTCCGAAACCAGAAGACGTACCGTCGATCTTCTAAGCCCATAAGTTCTTCTGTAGAAATCTTTCAGTTCTGAGACTAGAAGAGCTTCCGAGAATCTTGTGTTAATAGAAGCCTGAAACCAAAAGACCCCCTGTAGATCTTCCGCGATTCGAAGACCTTCTGACACCAGAATATCTTGAGTACGTCCTCCAGAAGTCTTTCGAAGGTCCTATGTCAAAGGAAAACTATCTTTTGATATTATAATTTCTTTCTGTAATTCTTTTGAAACCAGAGTAACTTTTGTGGGTCTTTTAAGACCAGAAGTCTTTCTGTAGGCCTTTTTAGACCAGAACACTTTCAGTTGGTATTCCAAGACCTGAAGTTCTTATGTAGGTCTTCTAAGACCCCAAAACCTTTAACAAGTCTTCTAGACCAGAAAGCCCTAAACAAGTCTTCCATGACCAGAGGAGCTTTCAGAGGTCCTCTAAGCTCCCTTTAATACACCACATAACCTTACCCTTCTTAACGCATCTGGCTGGCGTTTTTCTTCAACGATAACAACAACAACAAAAACACAGACTTCATACTCTTGAGGCCTAGCGACAGACTTCTGACGCGACGTGATGTGACGTATTAATTGTTGAGTATGGCAAAAATTGAAACGAATACCAACATCAACAACAACACTACACATTGCGAACTTAAAGTTCCATTTAAAATTGTTGTTGTTTTTGTTGTTTGGCTTGTCTGTGTGTGGTTCGAAAAATTACACATTCAATGTAATTACGCGTAAATGTTAAGGTAAATAATTACATTTAATTATAAGCCACGTTTGACTACTGGATCGAATGAACGTATTAATGTGTGAGGAGGTTACGGAACCGATACACAACGGCAGCAGTTTAGAAAACGTGAATAGAACAGAACCAAAAACAGAAAAAAAAGTGAAATAACAACAGCATTGGTGGATTGAAATGTAAATAATAGAGAAAAAAAAACATTGGCTAGATCAGTATATTGAACTCTGTGGATTTTGAAATTTGGAATTCCGAGATCAAAGTTACCCGCTAATAGAGAGAGAGATAGAGGCAAGGTGATCTAGAAAAGTTTTTTGCTTGCCAGGGTGATTATTGATATAATTTTTGTAAATTGTTACAGTTGTAACATTTTGTCTACGGGGTCATGAGAACAAAATTGAGGTCAAAAAAAGCAATCTCAATAAAAATCGGTTGAGACAGGGTTAAGAAACTATATGTTATTGTTTGGGAGCTAATAGGAAATGCCTTAATTACCCCCACCCCTTTCTTCTACATAACCTCACAAATCTCGCCTAATACATTTCAGAATCTGGCATTAGGTGTATAAAACTTTACAACATCTTTACAACCATTTTGGGTCTTATCCATAAAACGCCTTTGAGCGAAAAAGAAATCAAGAAAACCAAGTGACCATATAGGGGGTTGGCGAACATCTCTTCTCACACCTGTTATACAATTTGCCATTGTTGTTGGCAAATAATTTACAACAGCAACAAAAAATGTTATTGTAAATACAAAAAACCAGGAAAGGTTTGATGCGATGCGGAATATTTTCCGAACGCCTAGCAATGCCCACATAAAGCAGCACTCAGGTGTCACATTGTCACATTTTTTTCTGCTGGTGTTGTAATTTATATATTCAACAACAAGTGATGACATTTCTATTGAAATAAAAATGACATTCCATTGTTGTAACGTACGAGTGTGCGAATGTCTGTGCGAGTGTCTGTGTGACATATAACTTATACAATATAATTAAATTTTAAACAAATAATATGACAGCATAAATTATTTACAATGGAAAAAATTGTAAATGGCAAAATAAAAAAACCGAAAACGAAATTTGCATATGTCAAAGTACTCCATTTTTGGGAAAATGGTGGGGCATTGAAATCAGGCATATGACATATATATGTGTGTGTATATATACAGATACACAGGTGTACTGTGAATATGACCTTCAATATTGTTATTGATATTTATAAATAATTTACTGAACTTTGTAAGTCGATGAAGTGCTTTAATTTTTAGCATTTCTGTATTAATAAGGGATGTATACTATGATAATTTATGTAGATAAAATGCAAAATGGACTAAGTGGAAAAATTAAAAAAAAAAAATAATAATAGGATTATTTAAGAGCATACCAGTCCGGCAAGGGAATTAATAAAGTTCTTTAATTTTTTTACACTTCTGCCTTTTCTGGGATGGACAATGTGGTAGCTAATACAGATAAAATGCAAAGTGGACTAAATTAAAAAAAAACTGCAAAATAAAAGAACTGTATAAATTCTAGTTATAAAACACGTTATAAAGCTTTAATATCTTCTTCTTATGAGACCAGAAGGCCTTCTTTAGATCTTCAGAGACCAGATGTCCTTCTGAGATCAAGAGATCATACACAGGTCTTTTGAGAGCATAATATTATATGTAGATTTTCAGAAGTCCTGTAGTAAGTCTTCTAAGACCTTCAGCAGGACTTACATCAAAAGACCTTCTGTAGGTTTGCTAAAGCAGGTAGGTCTTCTGGGACTGGAAGGTCTTCTGTAGATTTTCGGAGACCAGAAATTCTTCTTTAGGTCTTCTCAGACCAGAGGATCTTCTATAGGTTTTCTGAAACAAGAAGGAATTATGTAGCTGTTCAGAGACCAGAAGTTTTTTTTTAGGGAGAGTAAGTTTTTTGAGAGCATAAGATTATGTGTAAATTTTCTGAGACCAGAAGTCCTTTAGTAGGCCTTTTTAGGCCAGAAGTCCTTCAGTAAGAATTAACAAAACACCTTCAGAGACCATCTGCAGGTCTTTTGAGAGCATTCGATTATACGTAGATTTTCAGAAGTCCTGTAGTAAGTCTTCTAAGACATTCTGTAAGACTTATATCAAAAGACCTTCTCTAGATCTTCGGAGAGCAGAAGTTATTCTTTATAGGTTTTCTGAACCCAGAAGGAATTTTGTAGCTTTTCAGAGATCAGTAGTGGGATTCTCTAACTCATTTTTTGAGTTACCGACAAAAATCGGTAATTTTGAAACCCAAAATTTCGATATAAAAAATAAGTTAAAGTTGACAACATTGTCATTTATCGTTAGGTCTTAGCGAGTACTTTGATTTCGTCGCTAACTTACCGCCAAATTTCGTTAATTATCGAAATTATTAGCATTTCAATTTTACCGACTTTTGTCGGTAACCCAGAAAATGAGTTGGGGAATTCCACTACAGGAGTGCTTCTGTTGGTCTTTTGAGAGCATACGATTATGTGTAAGTTTTCTGAGACCAGAAGTCCTTTAGTAGGTCTTATTAGAAGACCTTCAATAAGAATTCTGTGATCAAAAGCCCTTCTGTAGGCTTTCTGAAGCGAGAAGAACTTCTGTAGGTCTTCTGGAACCGAAAGAACTTCTATAGATCTCCGGAGAGCAGAAGTTCTTCTTTAGGTTCTTTTAGACCAGAAGACCTTCTATAGGTTTTTTAAACCCAGTAGAAATTCTTTAGCTTTTCAGAGATCAGGAGCTGTGGGTCTCTGAGACCATCTGTAGGTCTTTTGAGAGCATACGATTTTCTGAGACAAGAAGTCCTTTAACAAGCCTTTTAAGCCCAGAAGCCCTTCAGTTAAACTTTCGAAATGAAGAGACCTTCTGTTGTTCTTCTGAGACCAAAAGACCATCTGTAGGTCATTTAAGACCAGAAGTCCGCCAGTAATACTTCTGAGATCAAGAGGTCTTCTGTAAGTCTTCTGAGCCAAGAAAATCCTTCTGTAGACCTTCTGAAACCAGACGACTTTCTGTAAATCTTCTGAGACCCCAAGTAGTTCTGTAAATATTCTGAGACTTGAAGTCCTTGGGTAGGTCTTTTGAAACCAAAAGTCCTCCTGTGGCCAGAATATCTTCTGCAGGTCTTAAGAGACAATTTTTAAAGTACGATTTCAACAATAGAATGTGTTTTAATTTTTATTAATTCCCCACTTTTAGGAATATTTACAAATTTGATGTATTCCGAGACCTATAGTAGAATTCTATGACAAATAATATTTCTGAAGGCATTATATACAAAAAATGTAAGGATTCCGCAGAATCTTACATGGCTTATAATGAAATTTGATGAACACTGATACCAAAATTGGCAACTTATATTGATCAAGTTGAACTGCATTGGACCGGGTGAAATATAGTGATCATGATGAACTACAATGAATCTGGTAAGTCCGGTGAACATGGTGAGCTATTGTTAACCTGGTGAGTCTGGTGGATTATAGTAAACGGTGAGCTCTAGGTGAACTATAATGAAGTGTAGCGAAACTGATGAACTATAGTGAACCTTGTGAACTGTAGTAAAATTGGTGAACTGCAGTAAGTCTGGTAAACTGTAGTGAAACTGGTGAACTTTACTGAACTGATGAACCACAGTGAAACTGGTGAACTATAGCCATCCTGGTGAACTATAGAGAGCCTGATGCACTGTAGTGAACCATGTGTACTGTAGTGAAGCAGATGAACTGTAGTGAACATGGTGAGCTGTTGGGAACCCGGTGAATTGTATTGAACCAGAAGACCTGTAGTGAACCAGGAGAACTATAGCAACCCAGGTGAATTGTAGTGAACTATAGTGAGCCTGGTGGACTGTAGTGAATCTGGGGAACTGTAGTGAAAATGGTGAACTGTAGTGAACCTGGTGAACTATAGTGAACCTGGAGAACTGTAGTGAACCTGGTGAAATGTAGTGAACCTGGTGAACTATAGTGTGCCTGGTGAACTGTAGTGAGTCTGGTGAACTGTAGTGAGCCTGGTGAACTGTAGTGAGCCTGGTGAACCGTAGTGAGCCTGGTGAACCGTAGTGAACCTGGTGAACTGTAGTGAACCAGAAGTACTGTAGTGAAACAGAAGAACTGTAGTGAAACAGAAGAACTGTAGTGAACCTGGTGGCCTGTAGTGAACCAGGTAACTATAGTGAGCCTGGAGAACCGCAGTAAACCTGGTGAACTGTAGTGTGAACTGTATTGAGCCTGGTGAACCGTAGTGAACCTGGTGAACTGTAGTGAACCTGTTGAACTGTAGTGAACCTGGTGAACTGTAGTGTATCAGAAGTACTGTAGTGAAACAGAAGAACTGTAGTGAACCTGGTGACCTGTAGTGAACCAGGTGAACTATATTGAGCCTGGTGAACCGCAGTGAACCTGGTGAACTGTGGTGAACCTGGTGAACTCTAGTCAGCCTGGTGAACGGTGAACCTGCCGAAATATAGTCAACCTGGTGAACTATGGTGACCCTGGTGAACTGTAGTGATCCTGCTGAATTACAGAGATTCTGATCAACAAAGCTGAACCAATGTGTAATATGAAAACATAATTAGACTGATGACTAACTATCCATACATAGAAAAAATTGCGTCTTATCTCACGTTATGTAATTTGCATTACTCACACCGATTACATACTCTGTGCATTTGTTACATTCATACCTATATCTATCGCATTGTGTTACATTCACGTCCATACATATATCTGCCACAGGTATTTACCGATCGTACGTGATTTGTAAATAAAACTGTACATTAATGCAAATTCTTCGGTTCTGTAAAATATGACTGCTGCTTTAAGCATTATCTGTTTTTTTCGCAAAACAAAAACAAAAAAAGAAACAGCACAGCTTGAAGATACCTTGCAAATCATGAGCTGAAGTATAAATATGGATCACAGATGAGTTGGAAAATTATCACACCGAGTCAGCACGTTTCATTCTTTCGCCATGGTCTGTTTTTTGCAAAATGTGTTGTTTGTCAGAAAAAAAAAAAACAGAATTGAAATAAAACACAATCCACCAACAGCAATGGGATTAATGAGAAGAATGTAATGATGATCTGAATGTAAATCCAGAACAGAAAATAAAACCATAGATAAAATGTTGATTAATGTTGTTGGCATTTTTTTTCTTGAGAATACTGTTTTTTTTTTCTCAATGAATGATAAAAAGAATTCAAGGATTTTGTTTAGAGAGTGATTCGAGGAAAAAAGTCACAAAAGAAATATATGATTTCTAGAAAAAAATCGTATTTCTTAAACAAGATCTTAATCCTTAAAATGTTGAAATGGTGAGCTGCAACAAGATTTGTGCAAAATATGTGACCAGAATAAAACAGTTCAGAATAGTTTATATTATTTTCAATTGAAAAATGTCTGAAAATAGAATTTTTTTGGAAAACCCAGCTGAATTCTAGTGAACATGATGAACTAAATTGAACCGAGTGAACAAAACTGAACCAAATGAACTGAAATGAATCGGTTGAGCCAAAGTGAACCTAGTGATGGGAAGTGATCCTGGGGAACTAAAGCGAGCTTATGGTGAGCTTATGTGAACCGGGTGAACCACATTGAACCAAGTAAACTTAAATGAACCGGGGAAAGTGATCGTGGGGAACTAAAGTGAAAATGGTGAAGAAAAGTGAACAGGGTGAACTAAAGTGAACATGGTGGACTGAAATGAACTAAATTGAATTTGGACAACTGGTGTGAACTTGAAGAACTAAAATAAATTTGGAAATTTGATATAAACTTGTTGAACTGTTTTTTTTTTATAAGTTTGATTGGGCCAGAATTTATGTAACACCTCGAAATATTGGTTTCCCATATAGGAAAGTATATATGGATCTTCCTAGCTCGCCGAGCTGAGTCGATCTAGCTATGTATGTCCGTCCGTCCGTCTGTCCATGTTAATTTGTAATCACGCTACAGGTCGCAATTATGGCTCGATCCTTACGAAATTTTGCACTAAGGTGTGGTTAGGGTCAGAATAGAAGCCTATTTCTTTTGGAGATGATCGCCAAATGTTTAGGGGTTGAAATGGACCAAATACTGAAAAAATGTCGGATTTTGCAGTAGCTATAGAGGTCGCATGTAGCAAGAGTTTAGGGTGGGGAAGAAGCCTACCAATTTGGGTGGTCATCGGATAATATTTAGCGGGTAAAATAGACCATATCTTTTTTGTTGAAAAAATTCAATATTTTTCATTAAACCGCGAATATTTTAAATTCCGGCGAAATCCCAAAGCCATGACAAGGTTACTTCTGATCTTTACATTGATGTTAAGATACAACAAATCGGATATATAGCAAAATATGTGCGATATATATGTCTATCAAATAAGATATGCTTGAAAGATCTCATATATGTCGAGAACGGCTGAACTGATTTCGACAGTTCTCATTAATTCAGAATGGCCTGGAATGGAATGACAGGAAAGAAAAACGTCTAAAAAAATATCTCTCTTAAGATGAAAATATTGATTTTGTAATATTTTCTCATATTTTTTCAATTTTGTCATATTTTTGGCATATTTTCATTTTGAATTAAACATTTGGTAATACATCTACAGCTAAGAAAACTAAGTAGTTAGGATATCAGGATATCATATACAGATCGCATTTATGACCCGATCCTTACGAAATTTTGCATGGGGATAAGACGAGGGTCAGAATAGAAGCCTACTCGTTTTGGAGATGATCGCCATATATTTTGGTGCTGAAATGGACCAAAAAACGGAAAAATTTTCAGCTGGTCGTAATTATCGCCCGATCCTCACGCACATTTGAATTGGGGTTACCGGACATTGCAAAAGCGAAGCAGTTTTGGATGGCCATCCAAAAATATTCAATGTGTGAAGGAGTTTGCCAACTTTTGTAGACAAAATACGAAAATGTCCATTCCATTGACTTTTTGGAGAATTCACAAATGCAGGAAAGACGCACTTCTGACTATTCCATTAACGCTGATTTCGTTGAAGAATATAGTCAAATGTCTGTATCTCATATAGATGCGTTTCAGTCAAAAACCAATAATAAATGTTAATCTTTTGCCACTTCTCCAGATCTAGGAAGACCATTTAAGTGCAACATCTACCAATAAATTGGAAATGAGCAAATTAGTTTAAGTTGCTATTATTCGAAAATTAGAGAACGAAACCTGATGGTTTTCTTTTATAATTTGTCACAATATCTTGTGGAATTCTTTCGAGTATCTCGCCTATATAAACTGTATCGTTTATTATAGTGTTGTAGGGTATTCAACGGTCGGCCACGCTCGACTGTAGCCTTTGCTTACTTGTTTTTTTGAAAATAAATATTTTTGTTTAGAGAAGATCGTAATCCTTAATGCTTTTACACTTTGAGCTGAACTTATTACTTGAAAATTGAAAGTGAAGAGCATAAACTATAATCCCACCACCAATCCTCAGCAGTTACATTGATTTTTGGCTTAAGAATATTCTCGCCATTAATTAAATTAAGCTTTTCAACATATCTATGCTTTCCTTCCCAAATTTTTAATTCAAACCTTCTTCTCCTTTATTTTACTGTGATTGGAAAACTTAATTTTTTATGACGAGAAAATTAGCAAACTGCATGACTAAGAGGAAACGCTTAGCTCATAGCGACCATTTCTACCCTGCTGTCTGTCAGTGCCCATTCACAAAAATCGAAGTTTGCCATTTAATGCTTCATTGGCTGGCTATTCGGATGCCCCCTCTTCTAATGGATGGATGTATCTCCACTTCATCACATTTATATATCTTCATAGACTCAGTCGTCTTCTGACAAGTGTCTCTGCTCTGTTTGAATATTTATTTCTCTTTTAACGCAGTGCTAATTGAAAAATCCACAAACAGCAACTCGAAGAAAAGGCAAATAGAAAAGACAAACAACAACAAAGAAAAAAATGAGAAAAAAAAAAAAAAACACAGAAATGAAAAAATCTTAGATGCTAATGAATTATCAGCAAATGTGAAAAAAGAAATGAAAAACAAATTGTGTATTTGTCATAAATGTTAATGGGCATTTCCTCCGCTGTCTTCCTAATTTTTCCACTGGTCTGGTACTCGGAATTGCATTTCAATAAATGTGTAGCCATGGATGTATATTTTTTTCCATGTATGTTTTTTTTTTTCTTTTTGTACTGACGTACATCAATGCCTGTTGTACATCCCACTTGACCATCATCACTGATTGTTCGTCTCTTACTCTTCATGTTGCCTGTTGCTGTGGCTATATCCAGCAACATGACATTCATTGCATTGTCTGTCGCTGAGACGACGAAGCAACACTCATGCCAAGTGTCTGTCGGAGATGCAATTGATTGTCAATATTTACAGAGGGCAACAGCATTTTTTTAAACAATTTGGGGATGAACCTAGCACTAAAGCGAACGATGGTAAGGTTTCTGAACTATGAGAATTATAAACACAAAGAATTTATAGAAACCCTAAAAATGAGAAAGTAAGTACAACCCAGTAAGCTATGACGAACCTGGACTAAATTGAACCTGAGGAACTTCTATTATCCTAATGCAAATTAACCTGTTTTGAACCAGCTGGACTTCAATGAACTGTAGGAAATATTTAATCGAAGTGAACCTGGTAAAATAAAGTGAAACTGGTGAACTATAGTGAACCTGGTGAACTTTAGTGAACCTGGTGAATTATAGTGAACCTGGTGAATTATAGTGAACCTGGTGAACTATAGTGAACCTGGTGAACTATAGTGAACCTGGTGAACTATAGTGAACCTGGTGAACTATAGTGAACCTGGTGAACTATAGTGAACCTGCTAAACTGTTGTGAACCTGCTAAACTGTTGTGAACCTGGTGAACTCTTGTGAACCTGGTGAACTATATTGAACCTGGTAAACTATAGTGAACCTAGTAAACTATAGTGAACCTGGTAAATTATAGTGAATCTGGTAAACTATAGTGAACCTGGTGAGTTATAGTAAACCATAGTGAATCTGGTGAACTGTCGTGAACCTTGTGAACTATGGTGAATTGTCGTGAACCTCGTAGACTATAGTGAAATATAGAAAACCTCGTGAACTATATTGAACCTCGTGGTGAACTGTAGAGAACCCGGTGAACTACAGTGAACCTAGTGAACTATAGTGAACCTGGTGAGCTACAGCGAACCTGGTGAGCTACAGTGAACTATAATGAACCGGTTGAGCTACAGTGAGCCATGTGAACTATAGTGAACCAAGTGAGCCATGTGAACCGCAGTGAACCAGGTGAGCTACAGTGAGCTATATTGACCTCGGTGAACTATAATGAGTCTTGTGAATTTGCTAAACTATAGCGAACCGGGTCAGATGCAGTGAACCTGATGAGTTGTAGTGAATCTGGTGAGATACAGTGAACTTAGAGAACTATAGTGAGCCAGGTGATCTGTAGTGAACGTGGTGAACCGATGAAGTATAATGAATTCGGTGAACTGTAGTGATCCTTGTGAACTATAATGAGTCTTGTGAATCTGCTGAACTATATCGAACCCGGTGAGCTGCAGTGAACCTGATGAGTTATAGTGAATCTGGTGAACTCTTATGCACCTGGTAAATTGTAGTGAATCTGTTGAACTATCGTGTGCCTGTTGAGCTATAGCGAACGGAGTTCACTTTAGTGAACTTGCGGAACTTTTTAGAGTTTGAGGAACTTCTTGTACCATGGCGTGCCTAGTAAACTTTAGAGAGTCTATATACAGGGTTGCCCATATTCGACGGACCCATCTGGCAACGCCATAACTTTTGACAGAGATGTCACATCGCTTAATGACATACCGCGTTTGAAGCGTCAGTCCAAGCAGATTTTTATCATCACGCCACGCGAATTAGTTGAAATTTACATTCAACAGAAGAAGACAATTGTGAAAACTCAACGTGCTTTTAAAACATTAAAAAATGTGAGATGTGCGCCTTCTAAGAACACCATTAATCGTTTATACCAAAAATTTTCGACTGGTAAGGCTCTTTCTAATCCGAAGAGGCCATATAAAAGTCGACCAAGGCGATCGGCCGAGAATATCGCTGCCCTACGAGTCAGTGTTGAGAGGTACCCAAGAACATCCCAAAAACGCCGTTCTCAACCGTTGGGCATGGCTCGGTCCACTTTACAACGGATTATTCGCATTGATTTGCATTTGTGACCGTACAAAATTCAATTGAGGCAAAGAATGTTGCCTGCGGACAAGCCTCGTCGATTGGAATGGGTCCAAAGGTCCGTCGAATATGGGCAACCCTGTAACTTTTTTTTAATCGAACGAGAGTGTAATTTAATCGCTAAATTTAAAATTTAATTAACGAAACTTCATCACTATCAAGAATTTAAGAAAAAGATTCCATTTTTTTTGTAGCCTTGTGTAGCAGAAACTTATTTTTGTCTTTTTCTCCCAAGTTGTTTTTCTTTCTTCACTGCACTTGCCAGAGCCTCTAAGTGTTTGTCTTCGGTCCGGTGTTGTTGTTTTTGTCTTTTTAATAGAGGAAATGATTTGTTTACAATACACTTGACTTAAAAGTCAAATTACAAATTTGTTAAACTATCTATTGATCGTTTAGTTGTTTTTTTTTTTTTTTCCTCTTCACTAAATGTCTGTCCACCTGTCTGTGGGACCGACCATCTCTCCGCTCTTCTTCATTAAAGATAAGTTTGTTTGTTCAGTTTTTTTTTCTCTATAAAAAGACAAATGATTTTATTGTTGTTTGCATGCGAATGAAATTCAATTCGTATTGAAAATAACAAAAAAAAAAGAAAGAAATATACTGAATTACAAATAACAAACAATGATAGATTATTTTGAAAGACAAGAAAGTTAAGTCAACAAAATCGAAAGAAATAAAGAAAAATACAACGAAAGAAGCTCATATTCAAGAAAAAAGGCTTTACTTTTTATTTTGCCACAACTCAACACAAATCCCTCATATATATTTTTGGGGAAATAATATGTGTTTATTTATGGCTTTATTTTTCATAGATCGTGGCAGTTACAATCTTATCACAATTTTTTTTATATTTTCTGTTAGCAATTAATTATTTTCAATGACCTTTAGAGTTATTGTCAAATTATTTAGTATCGCCTTGAGGAAAAAGCTAATAGACAGTGAGCAAATAGAATATTTGCAAAGAGATAAAATATACGCTTTAAATTAATCTATTTTAACCATTTGTACTTCAATGATTAAACAATTTCAACGGAAAATACCTGACTGGTGTCACCTACCCTTGCGGAAAACCTTTGGATTTTGGACTCCATTTGATATATTCAAATTTGTCGTGGTAATCCACGACTCAAAGTTCACGTTTTGCATATTTTTTATGATGAATCATGGAAGATCACTTATTGGATTTCCATAAAATGAATTAAATATCATTGAGAAATTCTAGAATTCCATTGTTCTTTATTTGTATCTCCCTTTGATATAACTGTAATCAAATGACACTGGAATCGCTGCTGATAACTTGCGACAATTAATTGAATATTTTGTTGTCAATTGAAATTTTCGAAAACAATGGCCAATTTTATTTAAGATTATCAAAAAAGTACGAAAATAAATAAACAACGTTTAAATCGGCTACAAATGATTATTGTGACCCTGGTGAACCAAGCTGAGTTCGGTGGACTTATATATTATATTAAATTATATTATATTCACAAGTGTTGTTCATAATAAACCTGCTGACTTATTGAACTATCTACAGCTAAAATGAACGTTTGGAACTAAAGTTAATCCATATGAGCCTTATGAACCGTAATATTCCTGGAGACTTCATTGACCCCGTCGAAATATGCTTAACCAGAAGAACTAGACCAGATTAGTCATATTATTTTTTGCTAAAGCGAGGGGGATAATATTAACATAATGTATTTAACCTAGTTTATTTCAGTGAGCCTTACGAACTGTAATGAAAGTGCTAAACAATAGTTAGCCCAGAAATTAGGGGAGCACGTTTGATTTATAGCAAGTTGTAATTCTGCTTCCAATACTAACAGAAACAGGGCGATAATAATAAACCAGTAAAGAAAGTCCTAAAGTCGGGCGAGGCCGATTTTATGATACCCTACACCACTTTGCTAATTTAGTTGAGCTCCACTTAATAATTAAAAGTTTTTATGGGAGAATTCAATCATACACGCTATGATTATAATTATAATTTAAATTCCAAAGGACTAAATATGCCGAAGCATTTGTATATTTCAAATTCGGACTTGTATTGCCCATTTGGTGCGAAGGTAATTTGAAATCGGATAAAAATATATATGGGAACTATATCCAAATCTGAACCGATCTCGATAAAACTTGGCAAAGATATTTCTGAGCTGTATTTGATATATTTCCCTGAATATCGTTGTTACGGAGTGCATATTACGGCTGTGGGTAACAAATACAATAAATCGGATGAACAATATATATGGGAGCTATAACTATATCTAAACCGATCTTCACCAAATTTGGCATACTACCTTCTAGACTAAATTCGGTCGTATGTGCCAAATTCCATCTAATTTAGAAAAATATTAGACGTTTGGTGCACAATAAATGGTAAATCGGACGAAGTTATATATGGGAGCTATATCCAAATCTGAACCGATCTCGATAAAATTTAGCAAAGGTATTTCTGAGCTGCATTTGATATATTTCGCCAAATATTGTTGTTACAGAGTGCATATTACGGCTGCGGAGGACAAAAATATCAAATCGGATGAACAATATATATGGGAGCTATAGCTATATCTGAACCGATTTCGATAAAATTTGGCATACTTATTTTCAGGCCTAATTTGGTTGTATGTACAATATTTCATACTATTCGGGCTGATATTACATGTTTGGTGCACAATAAAAAGCAAATCGGACGAAGATATATATGGGAGCTATATCTAAATTTTTACCGATTATCTCCAATTTCAGTAGGGCTCGTCCTTGGGCCAAACAAATGTTGTTTGCAAAGTTTCATCTCAATCGGATAATAAATGCGACCTGCATTTTGTTCACAAGAATACATGGACAGACGGACGGACGGACAGACGGACTGACATGCATAAATCAACTCAGAAAGTGATTCTATGCAGATCATCAAAAGGAACTATGGGTCTATCTCGTTTCCTTTTGCCTGTTACAAAGAAATGCACAAAGACATAATACCCTGACCACCTTGTGGTGTAGGGTATAAAAACCATTAATAAATTGTTAAACTAAAAAGAAACTGGTAAATTAGAAACAAGTTAAAAAACATCAAATTACCGTATATAGGGAGGTACCGTTATATCGGAGATATACGAAGACCTGGACCTGCATAGACAATTTTCTGTCACAGACTGTAGTTCCCATTACGAACTCTAAATAAATACTCCGGTGAATAATGACGCTAAAATCATCAAAGTACCGAATATAGGAAGGTACCGTAATATGGGGGCTATATGAAGACATGGACCTGCACAGACAATTTTCTGTCTTAGGCTGTAGTATTCATTTCGAACGTCAAATGCCGAATTTGAAACAATTCCGGTGAATAATGTCGCTAAAATCATCAAAATACGAAATAATACCATTATATGATGCCCGTGAAGATAAATTTTAAAATATAAATGCAAAGACACAAGTCACTTGTATTTTGTGTTGGTGCGCAAGGGGTTAATTGAAAAATAGTTTTTTTTAATATTAATGATTTTTACCATTTTTTTTTTTTTTTTTTTTTTTTTTTTTTTTTGATAAATCAACGTATTTTTAAATTAATTTAAATTAAATTAATTTATTAAATTAATTTAACAGAAAATGACACAATTTCCCGACGAGGACGAATAACCAGAGTGGTTTTGGCGGTAGGGAAACTGCATGGAAAATGCTGAATTGCACAAAAACTATGCTAGCTGCGTCATTGAGGCGGGTCTTAAATGAAAGGTCCCGAGGATTACTTTCTGGCTATATATGCCTTATATTCCCAACTGATTTCAGATAATTGAATTTTTTCGATTTTTTAACCAAAGTGGCGGTTTCGGTAGGGAAACTGCAGGGAAAGGATATTGAAATGTGAAATATAGTGAAACCGTTGGAAGTTATTGAAAAGTGTGGGCCATTGTAAAGCTATGAGTTATAGTGAAGATGGATGAAGATTTTACAGAAGCTATATTAAATCTGCTGGTCTATGGAAAGTTCGCTGAACGGCGTTAAAGCTAGCAAGCTATACGCGAGCGTTTTGGTAAATAAAGTAATCTGCAGATAAATCTTGGGAAACTACATTGAATGTGGGTAATAAAACGGAGGTTAAGCTGAAAAGGTAATCCATTTGAAGTCTGGTGAGCTATGAGTATCAAGGTATGAAATTACATCGTGTGAGCTATATTGAAGCTGGTGAGATACTATGAAGCTATAGGAAATTCAATAACTTATATACATTTTTCTGAAGGAAGAAACAAACGGAAACAACACTTTTTTTGGCAAACAAGTAAGCATCAGCATCGAGATCTCACATATGACTGTAATGGTATAAAAAATCTCACCAGGTAATAATGGGTGCCCGTTTCTTCCATTAGCCTTCAGATTCTTCCATATTTGCAGATCCAGAATTCAGATATAATGGGATCATAAAATATATGATTTATATATGTCTAGCTTAGCGCCCAATTTTCGGCAGAATGTAATAAGTTATATCTCTTCCACTTTTAAATTGTTTTATAGCCAATATATCTCTTCTGTCTGTTTCCTTCTAAATGCATGCAGGATTTTTAATTTTTCCTTTCTCTTAAATTGGCCCAAGTGTGAGATTTCTTTTCACAACTTGGAAATACCTCACAGAACGGAAATGTTGTGCCAAACATGTTCAAATACCCACAGCTTCGTTGGGTGGATGTGTAGATATTCTCTGATTAAATTTTTCGTTCACCTGATCACTTCGAAGCTAAACAAAACTATATTTTCGGGTATTGAAAAACTCCTAATTCTTAGCATAGAAAATGCGTTTTAAAAATCGAATTTTTCTTTTCATCCCTTTCAAAAAATGTTGCAACGACCTACCTTCGAAAACCACAAAAGACTGGATGAATCATCCAGTATCTTGTCCCATAATGTCAAATTCGAGGGTTGTAAAATACCGCAAATTACCAAGCCCTGTCTTGACAAGACATACACTGCCCCACTACAATAATCTACATTAATGCCCATGTATGTATGTTTGAAATTCGTGTCAACATTTGTAACAATCAAAGACGCAGTCTGACGTTTTTTTTTTTTTTTTTTCAAAAACATAAAAACAATTGAAATTTTAAGTGTTGCCTGTTACACTTTTAACGCTCTTCATCGCAGAGTGACACAGGAAAAAGTTTATTTTTTGACGGGCATCAAAAAAAAAAAAAAAAAAAAAAAAACAAAAACACCACAGCAATTGCCTTCAATAGCAAAGCCATTAAACTTGAAACCAGAAACTGAAGTCTAGAGATGGAACAATAAACAGAAAAAAACAACGCATTGTTAAAAGCAATTTAGATTTATTTAAAAAGTCAAAGTACAACGCGTCTTCTTTTGACAAATAAAAAAAGAGTTTCCGCTTTACAACTGAAGAGCGTGTGGTTTTGAAAAAAAAAACTGAAACTTGGAGAATGGAAAGTAAAGAAAATGGGTATCTGAACAAATTAAAAATTTGTAGAGCCTGATCAAATGGCAAGTATTCGCATCTCCATACCTGAACTTAATAATGTTTTGAAAATTGCCTTCAATAGCAAAGCCATTAAACTTGAAACCAGAAACTGAAGTCTAGAGATGGAACAATAAACAGAAAAAAACAACGCATTGTTAAAAGCAATTTAGATTTATTTAAAAAGTCAAAGTACAACGCGTCTTCTTTTGACAAATAAAAAAAGAGTTTCCGCTTTACAACTGAAGAGCGTGTGATTTTGAAAAAAAAAAACTGAAACTTGGAGAATGGAAAGTAAAGAAAATGGGTATCTGAACAAATTAAAAATTTGTAGAGCCTGATCAAATGGCAAGTATTCGCATCTCCATACCTGAACTTAATAATGTTTTGAAAATGTTTTAATATTTTTTTGCTACTTATTTTTGCAGGTATTTTTATTCAAATTCCATAGAAAAACTTCTAAAAAACCTGAAATGCGAATTTCAAATTCCTGTTAAAAAAAACAACAACACAAAATTCTGAGAATTTTATAAATGTTTGCTGCTACTCTCAAAAGATTATTATTAATAACCCGTTTAATGCTCAACCTCATCTAATCTTTGTTTGCCTTCTTGTTGTTTTTTTTCATTTCAGAAACTCTATGCCAAAGCCTTGTACGACAATGATGCTGACTCACCCGATGAATTGGCCTTTCGCAAGGGCGACATATTGACCGTGTTGGAACAGGACACTGAAGGTTTAGTCGGTTGGTGGTTGTGTACATTACGCGGACGTCAGGTAAGTGTCGGACAAGTTTCGATTTCACAAGTCAGTCGCGGTTTTTTTTTAGAGATGCATATCATCAAAATACTCAACTCCCCGGCATACAAGACATGACAGAAACAAACTTAGCCAGTTCTTGGCTGGTCAATTTTTCGTAAAGGGTGGCACAATAAAGAAGTTATGGATTTTGAACCAAAAAATATTTTTCAAACAGCCATTAGAGCTAACGGGCGTCCCATTTAGAAAGCAATTTGTTAAATTGGGCGCCATTTGTAGTGTCATAGTTTGACATTTGAATAATTGTTATTGGTTGCTAGTCGCAGGTACGAGGTTATTTAAAATGGGGCGCTACACGTCTGAAAATTGTCATTGTGAAAATGTTTTTTTCCGAATTGGTGAATGTTTTTCGTCTAAGGTACACAAATTGCACCAATATTGGGGCCCCAATAGTTCCCCAAACGAATCAACTCTAAACAGATAAATGGATAAAATTGGCGAACCTGGGTTTTAGTAATGTAAAGACAACAACGCCACTTCGACTTGTTCGATCGACCGATAATATCGTTGATTTCGTTCATACTTCATCCACCTCAATTCGAAAGCAAGCTCAGCAAATTAATTTCTCCAAATCCACTAAGCATTCCGCTATAATATCCATATCTATCTCTTCGATAGATCCAACTTCTCAACATTTTCTTCCAATATCTTAAGACATTCTTCCCTCATTATTGTACAATTATCACTAGATTAGCGACTCCTGATTCCAATATACAGTAGATCCAAGCAAAATTCGTACAGCTTATAACTTCCAAAAATCAAAATTTACAAAAAAATATTGGAAGATTAAAATAAATATAACAACAAAGACCTCAAGCTCGAAAAACACTTGTTTCATTAAAAATATAATAAATAGATATAAAAAGAGATTATATTTCAATGCCAAACCCAAACTCGTACACTTCGTATAATTTAAAGTATTTCTAGACATTAATATTTTGTATTCATTCACTCACTTTTTTTTTACCATTTGTAACCTATTTGGCATACTTTTAACAAGTTTTTGCAAAAGCTAGGTTCAATTTTTTGTCATTTTTTCAACAAAGTTTTCTTCAAATATTCTTTGCAAGATATAGAATGCTGGCGGATTTTTCCATCGTGATAGCACTATAAATTCTCTACGGGGTTTATGTCTGGACTCTGGGCTGGTTTATCCATGACCTGGAGACAATTATATAGCAGCCATGACCGCACCTTATAAGCCTTGTGTTTCAGATCATTCTCTGGATAAAAGTAATTATCTTCGCCAAGGCCGAGTTTTTTCTTACGGAGTGGCAAACTTTCTTTCAAAATGTTAAGGTACATAGTCTGATCCAATATACCCTCAATAAAATGCAATACACCAGGTCCAAAGGCTGAAAATGAACCCCATACCATTACTGACCCACCACCGCGTGTTTCACTTTAGGCTTCACATTTTTAGCAAGGAGCGTTTCATTTGCATTTTTCCATACATAAGGTCTGCCATCTGAACCAAAAAGGCTGAATTTGCTCTCGTCCGTGAATAGCACATTCTTCCAAAATGAAAAGTCTTTTGATATGTGCGCCTTGGTAAATAGCAATCTTACTTCTTGATTTCGCTTGCTGATTAGAGGTTTATGTCTAGCTTTTCTTCCATTGTAATTCGACTTATGCAGTATATTTCTTATTATTTGAGGGCAACATACTTTTCCCAAATCCTTTTCCGCAATTTTGCGAGATTCGGTGTACTCAAACATGGTTCCTTTTTTATCTGCCATAAAATAGACTTCTCATCACTCAAGGTAAATATTTTATTATTTGTCGTTTTTGATTAATTTCTACACATTCATCTTTTTTTAAAGCGTTTTCTGATGTACTGAACTATATATCGGCTTCTATTAACAATTTTAGATATGTCACATATCAAGTTGTGGTGGTTACTTTAAAACAGTGATTTGTCCCCCTTGTCTTCCCATTTTTTTAATAATTAGGTCAGAAATTTATCACGTTGAAATTTGTGATAAATTAGCTTTTATGGACTTCCCCAAATACATTTTCAAAACTCGCGTGAAGTTGGACGCAGTTCGAAACAGGGTTGCCGTATAAATGTAGCTTTTGCATAGAAATTTGGTGAGTTTTAGAATAAATGCCATTATTTTGTTAAATAAATAAAAACAGTAAACTTTTGTTCTACGGCTAGTTCTAGTACCCTATACACTTATAAAAAATACAGGTTTCTCCTGGAAGTGCATTTGATAACAATCATATATTGCTTTGGAGCTACTTTATTTAAAACTTGCTTTCGTCTGTGAACCTCTTTAATATATTTTTTGGCCAGTTTCACGCTCTTACTCTGGTTATTATTTTATGTAGACGGCTATTTTCACGCTACTCGAGATATTTTTGTAGGGATTTCCCATTTTCACAATGCACGATTCCTTGTGACCCACCCTGTTACACAACCATTGCCAAGTTAAAAGTTTATTTAAACTCCCATTTTTTTGAGATCTTTAAAGACAAGCTAAAAGTTAAACCTACATACATATCTAAACTTGTAATCATACAATGTTTCTTAATATCTTTTACCCGATGTTGCAGTCGTTCACCACATTTTTTTGCGGTGGTCTTGTATTCTTACCCCCATGGATGTGTGTGTCTGCATCAACTTTTGACTTGGTATGTCAATCAAAATTAACAGTGATTTCCTGCATAAAAATATCTTCGCAAATGAACATTTTTTTTCGCAAATGAAGCAGCTTGTTGTAGTTTGACTTTGAATGAAATCATGGTTTAATCATGAAATTAGTTCATTTCCATTGCCAAGGAGAACAAAATTTGTAATTTATTTTGATTACCCCCCATCAAAAAAGGGAACATCAAACCAAAATGCAAGAGAACGATTTGAAGATAAAAAGGAATTTTTAAATAAGCCATGAAAGAAATGACACGGGCATTCACACATTTTTTTTAGGAATTGATTATAAACCTTGGGGATATTAAGGCAAATTAAGAAAACATAAATTAGAATATAAAAATTGGAGTAGGAAAAAAATATTCCTTAAAAATCGAGACGGATTCTTCGAAGGAATGCTGAGGCTTATGTATCGCCATATCTTCATTTTTGTCTACAAGTAAACGATATTATAAAAGACTTCTAATAAAATTCAGTTTTATTCAAAATAGAAAGAGTCAAGTGACAGAAAGCATCTGTAGCGGAAGTGGAGATTCTCATTTCGTAAAGCACTGTAAAATATGTTGTGGAGTTTGCTGAAGGTTTTGGGCAGTTTTTTTTTTAAATTTTCTGCCTTTGTAAAGGAATTAAAAAATGTGTATTGAAGCAGAATCTTCATGAAAATGTTCGTATAAGCCGCTAGCATTAATACAGGAAGCAGGTATGCGGATACCTCTTTCCGAAGTAGCTTTCTCGGAAGAGGACCCCAAGTCTCAATTAGAGAAGTATTCCAGGCTGTAATTGTCATATAGGGATATAGGATCACTTTTTTTCTAATTTTTCTTTTTATGTCTAGATGTTATATAAACTATCATTTAGGGATTGAAAATCACATATTTTTGTATGTCGTGTGGTTGCGATTAGTAGCTCCAAACGAAACACGTACACTTAGTAAATAATTTTCTTTCATGCAATGTATGATTGTTACCAAATTCACTACCAGAATGAACCTATATCTTTTTATATGTGTATAGGATACTATAACTAGCCGTAGAACAAGAGTTTACTGTTTTTTATTTATTTAACAAAATAATGGCATTTATTCTAAAACACACCAAATTTCTATGCAAAAGCTAAACTCGTACAGTTTATATTTATATGGCAACGCTGTTTCGAACTGCGTCCAACTTCACGCGATTGTTGGAAAATGTGTTTAAGGAAGTCCATAAAACCTAATTTATCACAAATTTCCACGTGTTGTGTAATTTACCGACGTAAATATTAAAAAAAATAGAAAATGGGAAGACAACGAGTACAAACCTTTGTGAAGTGAAAAATTTAGTAATTAAATATTTAAAAAACAATAAATAGCTAATTGAGATATCTTATATTGTTAATAGAAGCCGATCTACAGTTGAGTACATCATAAAACGGTTTAAAACAGATGGTTGTGTTGAAAATACGTCAAAAACGTCGAATAATAATAAAATATTTACCTTGAGTGATGAGAAGTCTACTTTACGGCAGATGAAAAAGGGTCCATTTTTGAATGCACCGAAGCTCGCAAAAATTGCTGAAAAGGATTTGGGAAAAGTATGTTGCCCTCAAATAATAAGAAATATATTGCATAAGTCGAATTACAATGGAAGAAGAGCTAGATATAAACCTCTAATTAGCATGCGAAATAAAGAAGTAAGATTGCGATTTGCCAATAAGCACATATCAAAAGACATAAAATAAATTCTTTTATTTTCATTTAATTTACCTGACCATTATAGCCCAAATAAACCCATGTAGAAAGATTTTTCATTTTGTAAGAATGTACTGTTCGCAGACGAGAGCAAATTCAACTTTTTTGGTTCAGATGGCAGTCCTTATGAATGGAGAAAGGCAAATGAAGCGCTCCTTGCCAAAAATATGTCAGTATGTCAGTAATGGTGTGGAGTTCATTTTCAGCCTCTAGAGCTGGTGTATTGCATTTTATTAAACGTATTATGGATCAGACTGTGTACCTTAACATTTTGAAAGAAAGTTTGCCACTCTGTAAGGAAACGCTCGGCCTTGGTGATGACTGTTATTTACTATTATTTTTTATCAAGACAATGATCTGAAGCACAAGGCTTACAAAGTGCGGTCATAGCTGCTATATTATTGCACCCAAGACATGGATACACCAGCTCAGAGTCCAGACATAAACCCCATAGAGAATTTATGGAGCTATCTCGATGGAAAAATCCGCCAGCATACCATATCTTGCAAAAGCTCAGTTGGAAGAATGGCAACAAATTGTACCTAGCTTCTGTAAAAAACTTATTAAAAGTATGCCAAATAGGCTACAAATGGTAAAAAAATGTAAAGGAATGCCTACAAAATATTACTTTTAATTATACAAAGTGTATGAGTTTGGCTTTGGTATTGAAATATGATCTATTTTAATATTTATTTATTTTTTTTTTTTACTTTAAATGAATTTAATTTTTTTTTTGCTTTTTAAATTGCTCACATAGTGTACTAATAAAATGTAAAAAAAAAACATAATTTTTATTTTTGGAAGTTATAGGAAAAATAAATTTTTTTTCTTTAACTGTACGAGTTTCGCTTGGGGCTACTGTACGTCAGATTAGTTCTTGATGTACTCAGCGGAACAATTTTGAAATAAGAACTAGAATTGAAAACCAGTAAAGAAAGTCCTAAAGTCGGGCTGGGCCGATTTTATGATACCCTACACCACTTTGCTAATTTAGTTGAGCTCCACATAACAAGTAAAAGTTTTTATGGGAGAATTCAATCATACACCCTATGATTATAATTATAATTTAAAATTTTAAGGACTAAATACGCCGAAGCATTTGTATCTTTTAAATTCGGACTTGTATTGCTCATTTGGTGCAAAATTAATTCTAAATCAGATAAAGATATATATGGGAGCTATATCCAAATCGGAACCGATCTCTATAGAATTTGGCAAAGATATTTTTGAGCTGTATTTGATATATTTCCCTGAATATCTTTGTTACGGAGTGCATATTGCGGCTGTGGGTAACAAATACAACAAATCGGATGAACAATATATATGGGAGCTATAGTTATATCTAAACCGATTTTC
Source organism: Musca domestica (assembly GCF_030504385.1). Lineage (NCBI taxonomy): Eukaryota > Metazoa > Arthropoda > Insecta > Diptera > Muscidae > Musca > Musca domestica. The sequence continues at coordinate 729,277 of NW_026712189.1, read as the reverse complement.
ACCAAATTTTCTAGACTCAATTCGGTCGTATGTGCCAAATTCCATCCCATTTGGGCAAGTATTAGACGTTTGGTGCACAATAAAAAGTAAATCGGACGAAGTTATATATGGGAGCTATATCAAAATCTGAACCGATCTCGATAAAATTTAGCAAAGGTATTTCTGAGCTGCATTTGATATATTTCCCCAAATATTGTTGTTACAGAGTGCATATTACGGCTGCGGAGGACAAAAATAACAAATCGGATGAACAATATATATGGGAGCTATAGCTATATCTGAACCGATTTCGATCAAATTTGGCATGCTTATTTTTAGGCCTAATATGGTTGCATGTACAAAATTCCATACCATTCGGGCTGATATTACACGTTTGGTGCACAATAAAAGGCAAATCGGACGAAGATATATATGGGAGCTATATCTAATTTTTTACCGATTATCTCCAATTTCAATAGGGTTCGTCCTTGGGCCAAACAAATGTTGTTTGGAAAATTTCATCTCAATTGGATAATAAATGCGACCTGCAGTTTGTTCACAAGAATACATGGACAGACGGACGGACGGACGGACAGACGGACTGACATGCATAAATCAACTCAGAAAGTGATTCTATGCAGATCATCAGAAGGAACTATGGGTCTATCTCGTTTCCTTTTGCCTGTTACACACAAATGCACAAAGACATAATACCCTGACCACCTTGCGGTGTAGGGTATAAAAAGGAAATTTCGAAAAGATGTCTTTCCATCTCCTCAAGATCGAAAAAAATACTTATATTTTATGTTCCTTAAACACTCTCGATTCTTGCCTTAATAGCATATTAAAAAGTCTTAAAAATGAAACACATTTTCGTATGCCATCATATTTTTGAAGAATAAAACATTTTCCAAGTTGATTGCAAAATAACACATGTTTAATTTAAACAAATGGCAGCGTGATTTTTATTTCCTCCTCATTACCGACAACGTAAAAAAAGAAACAAGATCATACAATTTACTCAATTAAAATGTCAGACTATGGATAAAGGCAAAGAGAAATATGTATTTTAAATTTCAAGTCGGATGGTTGTTTATTCGGTAGTCTAAAAGACAAAAAAATTAAGGCAAACAACCTTCTTCATCATAAACAAAATTGAAATAAACAACATTTGGTTTTAAATGCAATTCAAGGTTGAAGAAAGACACCGAAGAAAAAACAACAGAACAAACTTTAAGACAGGCGGAATTTAAAATTCAATGTTCAATAACTCTTAAATAAATTACTTGCTTTAAAACTAAACAAAGAAGTATCCTTAAACCACCAGCTATTAACTTTTTTATATATGTTTGTTTTTTTTTTTCTTATTCTCATTTTTATTTCACATCCCATTGCGCCACCACAAACAGGGTCTTTGTCCTGGTAATCGTTTGAGAATATATAATTCATACGATTCCGGTTGCTTTTCACCATCGCCCTCATCGTCACCATGCCCCTCCCTGGCGGCGAGTACAGCCACACTGAATAGCTCCATATGTTCGGCGGATATCTATGAGAATATATCGATTATAAGTGGTTCCGGTAGCAGTGGCATCAGTTCAAATAGCACTGGGTCCAGCGGTAGTGGTGGTGGTGTTGGTGCCGGCAATGGCATTAGCGCCAGTCAAACCCAACTGAATACATCGACACCATCGTCATCAGCCATAAACTTGCAGCAACGCCATGGCACACGAAGGTCATGGCATGTGTCACCCAACAAGGTAAGTTCAAAACCATTTGACTTGCATATACCTATAAATGTATACATATGTAGCTCTTGAAAAAAAAAACTGTAGATTCCATCGACATATATTGCATGTTGTCCAGGTAGGTAGCCTGCTGGCAAATAGCAGTGGCTACTGACTGACAACCAGAAGGAAAGCAGGAAAAATTTTGCTGTGAAAAAATAAAAAAAATAATCCAGCAATGTCTGGCGGTAAAATAACATCATCAGCCGCCAACCGACCAACATGAGATGAAGGAAATTTCTTCATTTCATGTTTGGTTACTTATGCTAAGGTTTTTATGCGTTTCTCTCTCTCTCTCTCTTTTTGGGAGGAACAACACTCAAAACAAAATATTCAATATTTCTGGGAAACGATTTTAAACACAACTTTTCGGGGAAATAGAATCTGATGCATGAAAGGAACAATCAATTTCGTGTTAGACAGGAAGTCTCAAAAGCAAAAAAATATTAAACACAAACCATCTTCGCATTGGCCCCATATATCAGTACCTTCATATATTTCGTATTTTATCGATTTTAGGTACAATATTCACCGAAATTGTGTGGAATTTCGTATTTGAAATTCCTAATAGGTACTACAGCCTGTGACAGAAAATTGTCTATGCAGGTCCAGGTCTTCGTGTAGCCCCTATATATCGTTATCTCCCTATATTCCGTTCTGTAACGATTTTAGGTACAATATTCATTGAAATTTTGTGGAATTTCGTATTTGAAATTCCTAATAGGTACTACAGCCTGTGACAGAAAATTGTCTATGCAGGTCCAGGTCTTCGTGTAGCTCCTATATATCGATATCTCCCTATATTCCGTTCTTTAACGATTTTAGGTACAATATTCATCGAAATTTTGTGGAATTTCGTATTTGAAGTTCGTAATGTGTACTACAGCCTGTGACAGAAAACTGTCTTCGTATGGCCACCATGTATCGGTACTTTGATGATTTTAGCTACACTTTTTTAAGATTTTAATTAAATATTTAACTGATTTTAATTTTTTTACCCTCCACCATAGTATGGAGGGTATATTAAGTTTGTCATTCCGTTTGTAACGCCTCGAAATATACATTTTAGACCCCACAAAGTATATATATTCTTCACCAGCAAGAAATTCTATGTCGATTTATCAATGTCCGTCCGACTATCCGTCTGTGGAAATCACTCTAGCATCCGAACGAAATGAAGTAGGTTGATAAAATTTTACTCAAATGTGTATTATGTCTGCAGGTCTTTTGGTATTGGCCATATAGGTCCATGTCTTCGTATAGCCCCTATATAACGGTACCTCCCGATATGCGGTGTTTTGATGATTTGAGCGACATTATTAAACGGAATTATTTCAAAAATAATATTTAAAGTTCGTATTAGATACTACGACTTAAGTTCGATAATGATCCATGTAGGTCCATGTCTTCGTATAGCCCCTATATAACGGTACCTCCCGATATGCGGTATTTTGATGATTTTAGCGACTTTATTAACTGGAATTATTTCAAAATTAATTTTTAAAGTTCGTAATAGATACTACGGCTTAAGTCAGAAAATGAGCCATGTAGGTTCATGTCTTCGTATAGTCCCCATAGTCCCCGGTACCTGCCGATATTCGGAATTTTAATGATTTTAGCGACATTATTAACCGGAACTTTTTTCACATTTGGTATTTGAATTTCATAATGAATAGTACAACCTATGACAGAAAATTGTCTGTGCAGGTCCACGTCTTCGTATAGCTCCCATATAACGGTACTCCTCGATATTCGGTATTTTGATGAGTTTAGCGACATTCTTTGCCGGAATTATTTCAAATTTTGGATTTAAAGTTCGTAATGGATACTACATCCTATGCAAGAAAATTGTCTGTGTGGGCTTATGACAAAAGTTGCGTATGCAGGTCCACGTCGTCGTATAGACCCCAATATACGGCTCAATTCGGTATTTTTAAGATTTTAAGAGAATTTTTAAGGATTTTAATTTTACAGATTTTTTTCTTATTTTATTTATTTTATTATTCTTTTTTATATAGTTTACTCAGAGATTAACAGTGAAATTTTGTGTGGAATATTTTTTTATTCTAGACGTTCTTGTTTCTCTTCTTTCTTGTCTGAAGACTAAAAAGACAGAGGAAAAATTGATCAAAAAAATATTAAATAGTTTCGCGCTTTTGGTAACATTAATACAGATATTTTGTTGATTTGTAATTGAAAAAGAGAATTTCTCTTTCTTTCTCTTTGGTGACTTACATCGAAATCTAATCTGGAATATTTCTTCCTTTAACACTTTCCTCGAAATTTAACACTTTCCTTGAAATTTTTGGGCAAACTTTGTCTTTGAATGGAAACGTCTTAAATTTGTCAGGACTTTAATTTCTATTTCCCTTGAGTGTATTTTTTTTTTCATACATACCTTTTATATCTCCACACCACTTTTATGGTAATTTTTGAGACACGCACAAAACTCGGATGATGCATCTCAAAAAAAAAAAAACAAATTCTTTCATTGCCATTTTACAAAATACCCAAAGAGACATGGAGTGTGAAAGTCTTTTTGTATCGGTCTTTTACTTCTTCTCCGTCTGGCGTTGACTTTATGCCAACCAAACAACACATGGCTAGCTGGTTGGCAGGCGAGATTCCTGAGGAACATCATAATTTTTTTATTTTTTCATTGTTGTTGGCTCTTTTTGCATCGGGGGATAGGGCCAGCAACCGGTCGGCTTGTGTGGCTCATTAACAACGCCTTGCAATGTTTGCAAAATTGTGGCGCCTTTTTTACTGCATTTTTTCGTTTACAAATTTTTAAGTCATGTTAATGCAGATCTTTGATGATGACGATGGTGATCAGCATCCACATTATCATGATCATCAGCATCAGCGTCATCCACATGCCGACCATGTCTGCATGTCTGGAATTACAAGTGAAAGGAGTCAATTTGTGCCAACATAATTTACTGCTGGCAAATACCAGACCAGAATCCACCAAGCCTCTTCAATCCATATGTTATGTGAAATATTTTTGTTTTTTTTTTTTTTTTGAAGACATTTAATTCAGTTATTTGCACTTGAAATTTTCTAGAGCTACTAGTTTTTGTGTGTGTGTGTTGCATGGAAAGAAATGTCAATGATTTGTTTATGTTTTTGCTGGAATTGATAATAATTAAATTAATTAAAAATTAATTAATTAATTTAAAAAAAATTTAATAATTTTTAATAATTTTTTTAATTTTTTTTAATTTTTTTTATTTTTTTTTAATTTTAAGTTTTTAATTTAATTTAATTTAATTTTAAATAATGAAAATAATAATAATAATAATAATAATAATAATAAAATAAAAATAATAAATAATAAATTTTAATTTAATTTAATTTTAATTTAATTTTAATTTTTTTTTTAATTTTTTTTTAATAAAAAAAAATAAAATAGAATTAATTAATTAAAAATTAATTAATTAATAACATTAATTATTTAATTAAATTAATTAATTAAATAATTAAATAAAATAAATTGATAATTGCGTGATAATTGTAATGGGGTTTTTTATGATTTTTCTTAATTTATTTTCAAAAAGCAATTAACAAGGAGTGTTTGGAAAAACTCAAACAGGTTCAATTGGAAAGTTATCAAATGGTAATGTGACTTCAAGGAAAATTGGCAATGCCAAGTTTTTAAAAAATGTTTTTTTTTTAACTCATATTCATCCTCGCTCACTTATCATACCTCCCATATTAATTTATTTTTTCCTTTTGTATTAAACAAAATTGCTGTAATTGAAAGCTTATGACGATGTTGGACTTTTTACCATAATTCCCCGCCAAATTCGTATTCACATATTTTGCCTTAAACCCTAAATTATAGGCAGTTGCTAAATGCCCTCCCCCCCCCTCCCCTTTCCCCTTCTCTGTAAATCTGAAATTCCATAAATTACAGCGAGCAGATAACAATGAAGAAAAAAAAACTCCTTTCCAAAAAAAGCTAGAAAGAAAAAAATGTATTTGACACACATTTCAAAAGTCAAGAAAAACAATCACTCAAAAAACATACAAATAACAACACATAATCCACTTAAAAAAAGACTTAACAAATTGTAATAATTACAATACTTCTGGACTGTTGAACTGTACAAAACACCGTCGTATCGCAATGTACTACAGATACTCGGACACACACACATTCCAACAAACCGCAGGCATGCACAACATAATCTATGAATTGTTAGCCCAGTCGCCATAAGCATATCACTTGGTTGGCATTGCATGTGATGTATGCAGAGACACTCGAGAAAAAATGTTAGTTGCATTTTATGAAAGGTTAGGTTTTAATGCATTGAGCCCTATCGCAAAAGAAGAAAGTAAGAATAATAGAGAGTACAACTTCTGGTGAAATTATACTCAAATTTCAAGCGATATCTGAAAAAGTGCTAAATTTATCGGAGTTTTCAAAATTGGTTACATTTTGCTAAGGTCCATATTAAGTTTACACATTTCTTTTGTTTGGAGACTCACAATGAAATTTGATCTAGAATATTTCTCTCTTTGACACCTTCTCCAAAAAATTAAGTGTTTAGGGAGATTTTAACCTAGAATGGAAACGTCTTGCGGTAAAAATATGTAAACGCATAAATTTTCACAATAAATCCCGAATTGAATTTTCTTAAAAACAAGTAAATGTAGATATATGGTTTATTCTGAGATTGACAATGAAATTTTGTGTAGAATAATTCTTCTTTTGAGACTTTTTGCCTAAAACGAAATTTTATTTTACTTTCAATCACGAAGTCTAAGAAAGAAAGTGAAGCATAGATCGAAAAAAATAGGAAATATCTTCGGGGTTTTTTTTTTTTTGCAACATTGATCCAAATATTTTGTTGTTAAATAATAGAAATTGAGAATTCTTATCTTTGATGACTTATATTAAAATCTGATCTAGAATTTTTCTTCCTTTAGCACTTTCCTCTAAAATTTAAGTATTTCGTGAGATTTTGCCTTGGCATTGAAACGCATTACATTTGCGGTAAACAGAAAATTTTCACTTACCTATATTTATAAAAATCAATTGTTGTTCGTTGGTAATTGAATCAGAAAAGATCGGCTTTTGCCGAAAAAAATATGCAAATCGGTTCGTCATACTCGGAGTTAGGTTTTTTATGGAAAGAAATATAGACCCACCCATTTTTTCGATTTATTTACAACACAAATATTTACCAAAATAATGAAGATATCTGTTTGAAAGTTAGTATACGATATGCTGTTGACTTTCCCTCTAACCCTAAGTTCTTATTTTGGGGCTCAGGAACTCAGTAACTATACAGGGTGAGATAAAAAAACTGCAACAAAGTCAAACGCCATAATGAAAGCAAAAAAAAATTAGAATAAGTTTAGATTTTATCGAATAGGTCACCTTTAGCACGAATTATGGCCTTCAAACGGTCAATGAAATCGTCACACGCTGCCCGAATGTTGGTCTGCGGTATTTTGGCCCATTCCCGGCGAAGGGCTTGCTTGAGGTGATCGACACTTTGGTATTTTTTAGTGCCAACCTTGCTTTCTAAAATACTCCAGACACAATAGTCCAACGGATTCTTATCCGGAGATTTTGGTGGTCATTGTGCGCTGGAAATGAAGCGAGGAACCTCATTTTGTAACCATTCTTGGGTGGCGCGTGCTGAGTGCAATGGTGCTGCGTCCTGTTGGAATGTCCAAGGTCTGCGGCCAAAATGTTTGCGTGCCCAAGGCTTTAATACACCCTCCAGAATATTTTCGCTATAATATTCGGCATTTATTCTGATGCCACGGTCGATTTATACGAGCGGCAAGGGATCAACGGCTGTTATGGCGGCCCACAACATCATCGCTTAAGTTCAGGTGGCCTACCGAAGGTGCATATTTTCAGCTGACCTGTTTGACATGTAAACACGATAATTTTGTTTCTTTACAAACTACTGGAAAACGAATATTTTCTCATCGGAGAATACCAAATTCGGCAGTTCAACACTTTCGGCCAAGCGAAGCAAATCTTTAGTTCTTTTGAGTCTATTTTCTTTCTGTTGCGGTGTAAGTTCTTGCATTTTTTGCAATTTCAATGGCTTTACCCCGAGCTCATTCTTCAATATTTGCCGAATGGAATATTGCGATATGTTCAGCTCACGAGCCATTTTTAGGCCGCTGTGACGCGGCAAGTTCACCCCTTTGGCCAAACGAAGCAACTCTTTAGCTCTTTCGAGTTTGTTTTCTTTCTGTTGCGGTGTAAGTTCTTGCACTTTTTGCAATTTCAATGGCTTTACCCCGAGCTCATTTTTCAATATTTGCCGAATTGAATGTTGCGATATGTTCAGCTCACGAGCCATTTTTCGAACCGCTTCTTTACTTTTCGAACGATTTCTTCCGTCCAATTCCTTGACGTCGGGCTAGGCTACCAGTATCACGGTAACGAGCGATGGTACGAGACACAAAAGATTTATACACATTTAAATGCTGGAGAGCTCCAAAGATAGCCACTTGTGGTTTTCCAGCCAAATATAAAGAAATCACACGATCACGCTTTAATTCCATCACGAATAACTTTTTTTCCTGAAAAATTCTCACCAAAATGCTTTTGTACGCTTGTAAACAATATAATGAACTGTCACTGGAATAATTTTAACAGCTGTCGAACGAGTGGCTTGAAAATGACAGCAATCTGAAGTTGGTTGCAGTTGTTTCATCTCACCCATCTCTCATTAAATTCTATGTCGATTTAGCGATGCCCGTCCGTCTCTGGAAATCACTCTAGCTCCCGAACAAAATTAAGTAGGTTGATAAAATTTTACTTAAATGTATATTATGTTTACAGGACTTTTGGTATTGAAAATGGGCCATATAGGTCCACGTTTTGGTAGAGCCCCATATAATGGTACCTCCCTTTTTATAACCTCCACCTTGGAAAGGAGGGTATATTAACTTTGTCATTCCGTTTGTAACATCCTTAAATATTCGTCGTAGACCCCATAAAGTATATATATTCATAATCAGCATAAAATTCTAAGTCGATTTAACGATGTCCGTCTGTCTGTCTGTCTGTCCGTCTGTCTGTCTGTTGAAATCACGATACAGCCCACATTATTTGACGTAGAGCTCCAAAATTTAGCAGAGCTATTTGCATTGTGTCTAGGATGGTTGGTATTGAAAATGAGATATATCGGTCCACGTTCTGGTATAGTCCCCATATAACGGTACCTCCCGATATTCGGTATTTTGATGATTTATGCCACATTTTTTCACGGATTTGTCTGAAAATTGGTATTTGTAGATCATAATGGGTCCCTGTACGTGTGGCAAAACATTGCATGTATAGGTCCACGTTTTGGTATAGCCCCCATATAAAGGTACCTCCCGATATTCGGTATTTTGATTATTTTTGCCACATTTTTTCACGGATTTGTCTAAAAATTTGTATTTGTGAGTCATAATGGGTCCTAGTTCGTGTGGCGAAACATTGTATGTATAGGTCCACGTTTTGGTATAGTCCCCATATAACGGTACCTCCCAATATTTTGAAGTAAAGGCCAAAGCCTTTGCTGGCTCGTTTGAGGGTTATAATCTTAATCGGAGAGTTTGAAAAAACTTAGAAAAATGGAAACTTGAAGGGAAAATCCCCGAAGCATCTGCCTTATATTTTAAGTTCTACTTTTCTAATCTACTGGATTTTTCCTGTAATAATCGAAAAAGTTAAATTTTGTAGCACAGTTTTATTAGCCAGGCCAGCCTGATCCACGGAAACAGTGACTTTAGAGATGCCAAATTGAGAAGAAGTTTCATATCATTAAAATTAAAATAATTACCTTATGTTATCCCTACTGCTTTTATTTTTTCCTCGAGTACATCTCCGGATTACTTCACTTGCCCTTAGAGAGAATGTGTCAACAATTCTCAACACGAAATTGCAAAACAAAAAAAATCCACACAAAATTCTTAAGAAAAAGTGATTCCAAGACACACACACACAGAATGCCCACACATTTTGTGCACTTTGTCCGTCGTCGTCATGTCAATACGTCAATTGGATTATATAATCAAGTAAGTATATTTTTTGTTTTCTTTAAAAAAATCCAAACTGGAAAGGAAATCACAAATCGAAAGCAATCAAAAACGAATTTTTCATCATTCGAATGCATTCGAAATAAATTTTCGACACGCACATGGAGTCAAATAAATTTTGAAAAAAAAAACAGCAACTCCTACGCCTACTTTGACTTGGCCATAGAATTGCTGGCAAATAAGTTGGTTAATAAGCGGTTAATAAAATTCAATTGTGTAGAACGGAAAATCCTATTAAAAGAGAATTCAAAACGGAGGGAGACCTAATCTTGTGGCAGCCATCAGATAGAATGGATTATTTGGTATAAGAAGTTGTTAGGTTGAGTTTTTGAAATTGTGTGCGGTGGGAAGGTGGGGGAGGGAGAGACAATGGAGGGTAATAAAAATCAGAGATTCATAGAGTGGATTTTGTGAAGTGGGAAGGGAAGTTCAATTCAAGGAAAGGAGGTTAAGATTTAAGACAGGGGAGGGGTAACTAAAATCCATGAATGGAGGTGCGGATTCCAAACCAGCCAACCACACTTATCCCCAAGTTGTTCTTTATTTTAATCACATGTATGTTTGCATGTACTTGGAGTTACTGAATGGATCCACAATCGGCAGTTGTCTTATGTCGGCTCCGTCCGTCCGTCCAATCGACCGGCAGACAGACGGACCAACCAAACTGCATGCATACGAATGCTCATTGCTTTTTATGAATGAATGAATGAACGAACCAACGAACAAATGAATGAGACATTAAATAAATAAATGAATGAAACGTGTTTTGATTCATGCCTACTTCATTCCGATCTTGTTGTTGTTGTTGTTGTTCTTATTGCCGAGGCAGACACAAATTGATAAAAAAAAAAAAAAATCAGACACACACACACACAGACCACAGCTAACCTCTACTTCTTAGAATTTAGAGCGGAAATGTAAATTGTGTTAAACATAACACGCCTCTGCTAAGCACGATTTGAGGAAAAAAACAAAAAACAAAAACAACAACAACGACCATTGAGCAAAAAACTGCAAGCGATTTCCATAACACAGACATTACCCATTCAGATATTATTTGAAATTCGGAAATTTTTCAAGCACCGCCCTCCCCCCCAGATCAGATGCTGGCCTATGGTACGACATTTACAGTTGCAATATGTGACATTCGGTTGCAGTGACGTTTGCTTGCATGGTTGGCTGGCTGGCTGGTTGCAACAAGTTTCCTTAGATGTCAGTGGGCTGGCTACCACCACCGACGATTTGTGTGGCAACCTAGTTCCTTGAGCCCACATATGGTCAGTAATGTGTCTGCTAAACTGTTGCCAGTTATGTCAACCCATTACGGGTGATTTCCAATGTTTTAGTGTTCGACAAACGATGTCGAGATCTTCGATGGAATAGCTTGAAAAAATCCACATGCCACAGTGTGGTAGGCGAGGATGATTTTTTTTAGGTTTGGAACGAAGGTCACAGGTAGACCTTATATAAAAATTCAAAAAAAAAAATAATTATGAACTGTTCGTGGATTTTAATGCCCCACAAGAATTGTAACACTGCGAAATATTGGTTCTAGACCCACGATGTTAATTATGGATCTTCCTATTTCGCTGAGCTGAGGCCGCCCGTCTGCTCCTCTGTCCACGTTAATTCGTAATCACGCTACAGGTCCCAATTATGGCCCGATCCACGTGAAATTTTGCATGGAGTTGGAGCTAAGGTCAGAATATAAGTCGCAAGGTATTGAAATGGACCAGAAACAAACATTTCTGATTTGCATCTTGAAATTTTGCACCACGATCAGTCTTGGTGCGTTGGTGTGGATTTTGGAAATTCGTACTAAAAAAAACGAAACGTACCAAAATGTACTAAAAATTTAATACTTTGTATTAGACAATAACATAGAATTCTATAATTTGGAATAGACCTCATTGATGGAGTGTAGGATAAGTGCATCAAAGCATTATTGGAAATTCGAACTTTAAGGTTGCGAAAAGTTGAAAATGGTGCCTAACTTCTAAGATACATCATCTAAGGTACCATTTGGTATTATTTGAACGGATAAAGCAAAAAAAAATTAAATTTGGGATGGGCATCAATGTTGGAAAGAAAGTTGGCTGAAGGTGGTACTGGAAATGTGTACTTTAGTGTATGAACTGTACTAAATAGTACTAAATTTGGAAAAGCTTGCTTTGGGGCAAACGAATGAAGCTGGAATTTAGAAATCTTGTTTTGGCGTCCACCTAGGTGGTAGGTTTGTTATAAAGAGGTTGTTTTGGAAGTGTGTACTACAAGTGCTAAATGGTACTATATTTGGTACAATTTGATATTGGGTAAAGAGATAGTGCTTGAAATCTGAAATTTGGTATTACGATCGATGCTTATGTGTAGCCTGGACATATGGATGTTGGATAGAGGGTTTCGAAAATGTGTACTATAATTGTACGAAGAGTACGAAATTTTTGAAGAAATTTCGTACAATTGGTATTCGAAAACAGGTAGTGATTAGAATCAGAAATTTGGTATTAGAGTCGCTGTATATATGTAGTCTGGACATTTGGAGGTGGTTTCGGAAATGTGCACTTTAATTGAACGAAAAGTACTACATTTGGTATTAGGATAGATATAAAATTCTGAAATTTTGATATTGTGATAACTGATGCTATATTTGTTTGAAATTAGGCGATCATTTGGTAATGCTTCCCATAATTGTACAAAAGGTATTAAAAAGTACAAAATTTTTGTATTTGGTGAAGGAATAGACCTGGAATCCCGAAATTTTGTATTGAGCTCTCTGTTGGTATCTGGGATTGAAATAGAGATGCAGTTTTGGATATGTGTACTACGTGTGTACGAAAAGTACTAAATAGCACTAGCATTTGGTAGAGTTTGGTATTGCGGTAACAAAGAGTGCTTAAAATCTGAAATTTGGTGTTAGGGTTGCTGTTCATGTGTAGCTTGGACATATGGAGGTGATTTTGGAAATGAGTACTATAATTGTACGAAAAATACCTAAGGGTAGTACTTAATTTGGTATTGGGTGAAGGGTTAGAGCTGGTATCCCAAATTTTGGTAATGAGGTATCTTTTGGTGTTGGTTTCGGATGTATGTACTATAATTGTATAAAGAGTACTAAATAGTACTATATTTTGTACAATTTAGTATTGCGTAAACATATAGTGCTTTAAATCTGAAATTTGGTATTAGTATAGCTGTTCATGTGTAGCCTGGATATATGAATGTGGTTTCGGAAATGTGTACGAAAATTACAAAATGGTACTAAATTTAGCATTGGGTGTAGGAATGGAAATAAAATTCGAAATTTAATATTTTGATTGCTGAGATTTGACGATGGTTTGGAAAATGCGTCCTACATTTGTACGAAAAATATTTAATGTTACTAAATTGGGTATTGGGTGAAGGGATAGCGCTGGAAACCTGAAATTTGTTTTTGAGGCCTCTGTTGGAATCTTGGATTGAGATAAAAAATTTTTAATGAAATTTTTCAGAGTCAAAAAAGTCCTCCGAGCCATAAATGACGATTTTTCAAGGACACATAGAGACACAAACCCAGAGATTTCTAAAAAATTTAAATCTTTTTAAAAATGCCTCAAGTTTTTTTTTTAATTTTTCAAATTTTTTTTTAATAATTTTTATAAAATCATAAAAAGTTTGAAAATAATCTAAAAATTTGTTTTAAAAAGCTCAGAATTTACGGCTCTCCAATAAAATTTTTTGACAACAAGAAAGCAAAGGCTGTAGTCTTGGAAGCCGATCACGTGATACCCTACAACACTTCAATTTATTGGAAAACCCTCCTATTTTGAAAGAATACCATAGAGTTCTTATAAAATGTCCTCCATTCTTTCAAAATAGGAGGGTTTTCCAATAAATTGAAGTGTTGTAGGGTATCACATGATCGGCTCCCAAGACTACAGCCTTTGCTTTCTTGTTGTCAAAAAATTTTATTGGAGAGCCGTAAATTCTGAAATTTTTAAAACAAATTTTTAGATTATTTTCAAACTTTTCTTGATTTTATAAAATTATTAAAAAAAATTTTGAAAAATTAAAAAAAAAACTTAAGATATTTTTAAAAAGATTAAAATATTGGAAAACCCTCCTATTTTGAAAGAATACCATAGAGTTCTTATAAAATGTCCTCCATTCTTTCAAAATAGGAGGGTTTTCCAATAAATTGAAGTGTTGTAGGGTATCACATGATCGGCTCCCAAGACTACAGCCTTTGCTTTCTTGTTGTCAAAAAATTTTATTGGAGAGCCGTAAATTCTGAAATTTTTAAAACAAATTTTTAGATTATTTTCAAACTTTTCTTGATTTTATAAAATTATTAAAAAAAATTTTGAAAAATTAAAAAAAAAACTTAAGATATTTTTAAAAAGATTTAAATTTTTTAGAAATCTCTGGGTTTGTGTCTCTATGTGTCCTTGAAAAATCGTCGTTTATGGCTCGGAGGACTTTTTTGACTCTGAAAAATTTCATTAAAAATTCCACATTTTTTGACTCCGGGGAGATACTTGAAAATTTTTGTCTTTTTAATTCGAAATTTTTCAAATTCGAGTCTTTGAAAAATTCAAGTCTTATAGCTCTTAGGGTCCTTCAGAAACTATTTCAGCAAAATCACTTCTTGAGTCTCTGAGTGTTCTTGAAAAAAACCCTTGAAGCTTTGAAAAAAAAATATTCATAAAAACCATAATATTTATAAAAGTCCTCCACGTTTTCTAGTTCTGAGAGTCCCTGAAAATATATTCTTTTAAATTCCTTGATTTTTTGGCTCTGAGGATCCTTGAATAACAGACTTAAAAAATCAACCTTATGTAGCTCTGATAGCAATTGGAAAAATAACATTAAAAATCCACATTTTGTGCCCCTGTTGTTGCCGGAAAAAATATTCTTACAAAAATAATTTCCAACAAATTCAAGATTTGTTGTTGTTGTTCCTTCAAGAAAAAATATTTGTTGTTCTTAAAAAAAAATACACCAATGAAGCTCTTTTGAATCCACTGTTCGCCATCATTGGCCAAGTTACTTAATTTGTGTTTTGTTTGTTGGTTTTCTTTTTTGCCTCTTTTCGTTTTGTTTGGGTGAAACAACTACAAATTTGTTGTAACTCGAAATGGCAAATCAAGTAGGCCCCCAGAAACCTAACTGTTTGCATCTCTTGGCATACATCCTCCTGATAACTGTCTTTTTTCTCTTCTATGGCACACAGCTGAACAATGGCATCATCTGCTTCTTTTCCTACTTTTGGTACTACTCCTTTTAAGGCTTTTTTTCAATTCTGTATTTTTTATACCCTCCACCATAGTATGGAGGGTATATTAAGTTTATCATTCCGTGTGTAACAACTAGAAATATATATTTTAGACCCCACAAATTATATATATTCTTGATCAGCATAAAACTCGATGTCGATTTAGAGATGTCCGTCCGTCTGTGGAAATCACTCTAGCTTCCGAACGAAATGAAGTAGGTTGATAAAATTTTACTCAAATGTATATTATGTCTGCAGGACTTTTAGTAATGAAAATGAGCCATGTAGGTCCACGTTTTGGTATCGCGATACCTCGCGATATTCGATATTGTACCTCGCGATATTTGGAATTGTGATTATTTTTAGCGACATTATTCACCGGAATTGTTTCAAATCTGGTATTTGAAGTTCGCAATGGATACTACAGCCCAAGGCAGAAAATTGCCCGTGCAGGTCCACGTCTTCGTAAGCCTTCATATAACGGTACCTCCCGATATTCGGTATTTTGATAATTTTAGCGACATTATTCTCCGAAATTGTTTAAAATTTGGTATTTAAAGTTAGTAATGGATACTTCGGCCTATGACAGAAAATGGTCTGCGCAGGTCCACGTTTTGGTATAGCCCCCATATAAGAGTACCTCCCTATTGATGATTTTAGCTACATTATTCACCGATTTTTTTTCAAGTTTCGCATTTGAATATAACAATGGTGTATGTAGGTCCACCTCGTCGTATAGACCCTAATATAACGTCTGCGCAGGTCCACGTTTTGGTGTAGCCCCCATATAATAGTACCTCCCTATTGATGATTTTAGCTACATTATTCACCGATTTTTTTTCAAGTTTCGCATTTGAATATAACAATGGTGTATGTAGGTCCACCTCGTCGTATAGACCCTAATATAATGGCTACATTCGGTATTTTTTAAGATTTTAACAGCATTTTTAACGGATTCTTTTTTTTTTTGAAAATTGCCAAATTCGTTCCAAATGGTGAAGGGTATTCAAAGTTCGACCCGGGCGAACTTACAGCTTTGTTACTTGTTTTTTTATTTGTAAGAAAACTCTTTAACCAACCTTTGAGGAAAACAAAACAAAGAAAATCCTGTCGTCAATTTGATCATGTCTACTGTGATGGTGACTAAAATATGTCACTAAATGTGTTGTTGTTTTCAACTACTCCATCTTGTTGTTGTTTGTGGATTAATGTGGGGGTAGCGTTCGTTGCTATCCCAAAAATGGCTTAGATGATTTTCAGACATTGAAGCTTGGTCGTTTTTTTTTTTTTTTTTTGGGAATCTAAAAAAACCTAACGTCTATAAATATCATCCAGTCCTGAGCAGACTCGAAAAGCCGGCTTACTAGTTTTCCGTAAACATTGACAAATCAAATTTGTGTTGTTGTTTTTTTAATGGGGGGAGTTTCGTAAAATGCAGACATTGCATTTAAAGTTTGTTGTTTTTATTTTTGTTATTTTTGTAATGATGAGAATGACAATGCTTGTTTGTAAACGGAGAGCAGATATCTGCAAATAAACAGAGGCTACGAAGTTTTTTTATTGGGAACTTATGTTAAATGACACTTAATTTTTTGGCGTCTTGAAAAAGTAACGTATTTTTGTAATGTGATTAGGCTTGAAACTTAAGATACACATTTTATTATACTTAATTTTATATATGTAGTTTCTCACAATTTCATTTCTGAAAAAAAAAGAAGGGAAAAATCTAATTCTGATTAAATTTGAATTGTTATAGTTGAAAAAAAAACAACATAATTTTTAACCAGTAAGGAAAAGTCAAAAAACGAGGGGGCCGACTATATGATACCCTACACCACTAATCATATTTAGTAGAGCTACCGTAACAAAAGAATTTATTTGAAGTAGATCATACCACCATTTGGTGCGAAATTAATATGAAATCGGATAAAAATATATATGGGAACTATATCCAAATCTGAACCGATCTCGATAAAATTTGGCAAAGATATTTCTGAGCTGTATTTGATATATTTCCCTGAATATCGTTGTTATGGAGTGCATTTTACGGCTGTGGGTAACAAATACAATAAATCGGATGAACAATATATATATGAGCTATAACTATATCTGAACCGATCTTCACCAAATTTGGCATACTACCTTCTAGACTATATTCGGTCGTATATGCCAAATTCCATCCCATTTGGACAAATATTAGACGTTTGGTGCACAATAAATGGTAAATCGGACGAAGTTATATATGGGAGCTATATCCAAATCTGAACCGATCTCGATAAAATTCAGCAAAGGTATTTCTGAGCTGCATTTGATATATTTCCCCAAATATTGTTGTTACAGAGTGCATATTACGACTGCGAAGGACAAAAATAACATATCGGATGAACAATATATATGGGAGCTATAGCTATATCTGAACCGATTTCGATAAAATTTGGCATACTTATTTTCAGGCCTAATTTGGTTGTATGTGCAAAATTCCATACTATTCGGGCTGATATTACACGTTTGGTGCACAATAAAAGGCAAATCGGACGAAGATATGTATGGGAGCTATATCTAAATTTTTACCGATTATCTCCAATTTCAATAGGGTTCGTCCTTGGGCCAAACAAATGTTGTTTGCAAATTTTCATCTCAATCGGATAATAAATGCGACCTGCATTTTGTACACAAGAATACATGGACAGACGGACGGACGGACGGACGGACGGACAGACGGACAGACGGACGGACTGACATGCATAAATCAACTCAGAAAGTGATTCTATGCAGATCATCAAAAGGAACTATGGGTCTATCTCGTTTCCTTTTGCCTGTTACAAACAAATGCACAAAGACATAATACCCTGACCACCTTGTGGTGTAGGGTATGAAAACATATTCTTTTAGGTTCCAAATCATGGAATCATGGAAGATACCAAATTGTGGATTTTTACAAATATGTTTTGGAAGCCTTTGGGAGATCAAATCCAGAGTTTTTAAAAATATTTTTTAAAGCCTTATACGGTGTTGTTGCAAAATAGTTCGGCTTAATCCCATATTTGTTGTTTTCATAAAAAAACATATTTATTAGTAGAGAAATATGGCAACCTTTTCTAGGAATTACGGCCGAAAATACCATGTTTTCGGAAAGGGCCACCAATCATCATCAGTCCCTTGGTTTATTTGTGATATTTTTCAGGATTTGAATCTATTAAATCATGGACTTTTAAAATTCTTTTTCAATCCAGGAAATTTTTATACCCTCCCATTTGTAACATCCCTAAGTATTCGTCGTTATTTCCGATATTCGGTATATTTGTGTGAATTGAACCACGATCTTTCCAAAAAAAAGATAATAATAATAAAAATGAAATAAAATATTATTTTGTTCGAGAACACCAGTATCGGCACGTATACATTTTCACCACACATTATAAATACTTTGTGACATACCTACAGTGAATATAATCTCCCCCAAGTGAAATATTCGCAACTCAAAAATCCCCTATATTATCAGCAAAATAAGAGCCTTATCAAAAACAAAAAACTAAAAAATAGCACAGGTCAATTTAGTCAAGGCAGTTCGACTGTTAGACAGTACGTAATAATAAATCAAAACTTTTTCGCCACATAAAACAAGCTCAGAAGAAGAAGAACTTTCTCTTCCTTTCATTGCTCAATCGGTGAACAAACCTTTCTTCTTACCACTCCCTAATTGGAGGAAACCAGACAGCAAAAACAAAAACAAAAGCCATTGAGAGAAGTAAAAACTATAAATGGTGTTCACAACACACAACTTTATAACTTTATTAAGGATGACATGAAAAGAATAAATTTTTATCAAAAAAAAAAAAACTCAAGTAACTTATCCTGACAAAGGACAGCCACCGACAATAGACTAATTTAGGTTGGAAAAATATTTTTCTTTATTTTTTTTTTCGTTAATAAAACTGGGATGGGCCTTTTTTGAAAAAAAAAAGAAAACAAGTCCAGAGTGGCTGGTTCGTCAGTCATTTTATGATTAAATGAAAATTAATGAAAATATGAATGGCGAACGAAGCAGAACAAATCAGACAGCTGTTTTCATTGTTGGTTGTTGTCTCAAAGGCCAGCAATAATAAATTGAGGGTGGAGCGTAGAACAATTCTGCGAGTCATGTGTTTTCGTTTTAATTTTCTTCAAAGAAAACAAAAAAAAAATACACAACAATTTCATAATTGAATGGAAATTGACGTTCGTAATTGCTGGAAGTTCTTAAGGGAGGGTATGACAGGATGCAGTTACATTAAAATAATATACAAAAATTTTTGCAGCTAAAAAATAAATTATTATTAATTATAAAAATTAAGACGAGGTCGGAGATGGGCAATATCGGTCCGCTCCTTCTCCACAAAAGGTCCAAATTTTCAAAAAAAAAAAAAAAAACAGTAAAGAAAGCCTTAAAGTCGGTCGGGGCCGACTTTATGATACCCTACACCACTTTGCTAATTTAGTAGAGCTGCGCATAACAATTAAACATTTTTATGGGAGAATTCAATCATACACGCTATGATTATAACTTAAAGTTCAAAGGGCTAAATATGCCGGAGCATTTGTATATTTTAAATTCGGACTTGTATTACCCATTTGGTGCACAATTAATTTGAAATCGGATAAAGATATATATGGGAGCTATATCCAAATCGGAACCGATCTCAATAAAATTTGGCAAAGATATTTCTGAGCTGTATTTGATATATTTCCCTGAATATCGTTGTTACGGAGTGCACATTACGGCTGTGGGTAACAAATCGGACGAATAATATATATGGAAGCTATAGCTATATCTGAACCGATCTTCACCAAATTTGACATACTAGCTTCCAGACTCAATTCGGTCGTAAGTGCCAAATTCCATCCCATTTGGGCAAATATTAGACGATTGGTGCACAATAAAAGGTAAATCGGACGAAGTTATATATGGGATCTATATCCAAATCTGAAACGAACTCGATAAAATTTAGCAAATGTATTTCTGAGATGTATTTGATATATTTCCCCAAATATTGTTGTTACAGGGTGCATATTACGGCTGCGGAGGTCAAAAATAACAAATCGGATGAACAATATATACGGGAACTATAGCTATATCTGAACCGATTTCGATCAAATTTGGCATACTTATTTTCAAGCCTAATTTGGTTGTATGTACAAAATTCCATACTATTCGAGCGGATATTACATGTTTGGTGCACAATAAAAGGCAAATCGGACGAAGATATATATGGGAGCTATATCTAAACTTTGACCGATTATCTCCAATTTCAATAGGGTTCGTCCTTGGGCCAAACAAATGTTGTTTGGAAAATTTCATCTCAATCGGATAATAAATGCGATCTGCATTTTGTTAACAAGAATACATGGACAGACGGACGGACGGACGGACATGCATAAATCAACTCAGAAAGTGATTCTATGCAGATCATCAAAAGGAACTATGGGTCTATCTCGTTTCCTTTTGCCTGATACAAATAAATGCACAAAGACAAAATATCCTGACCACCTTGTGGTGTAGGGTATAAAAAATATTTTACTGCACAGAAAGATAAAGGATAATCCGATTTTGCTCCAACTTTGCAAATCCAAATTTTTGAATCAGTGCTAGGTCAAGTGCGAAATGGAAAATATCGGCGCACTCCATCAAGTACCTCCAATATTTTGAATAATTCTAACTCTTATAAATGTAATGCAAGATTTTGATTGTCTTCAAATTACATACATCACAATGTCTGCTGTGAAGAAAGAGTATATCGGTCCACTTCTTCTAGTACCTCCAACAGAAGGGGACAACATTTTCAATATCCATGCAGTTCATAAAACGCGTATTTATCTTCCGATTCCCTTCAGACTTGGAGCATCTCAAAATTTTCATTAACAACATGAACTTTTATAAAGGTGGTAAAGATCGGACCATTCCTTCTGGTATCTTCCCCACATAGGGTTAAAGATTTTGAAAAACAAAACGCTCAAAATAAAGCGAAATAAGCATCCAACTATCTTCAAAATTTCACCATACAAACATTTTTGCTAACACAAGATCTGTTGTGAAGATGATATACAGGGTGAGATAAAAAATCTGCAATAAATTCAAACGCAATCATTTTTTTAATTTTTTTTTAAATTTTGTTGAAAAAAAGCAGAAAATGTCGGAAATAGCATCAAATTTTAGAATTAGTTTAGATTTGTTCCAATTGATCACCTTTGGCACGAATTATAGCCTTCAAACGACCAATCAAACCGTCACACGCTGCCCGAACGTTGCTCTGCTGTATTTTGGCCCATTCCCGGCGAAGCGCTTGCTTGAGGTGATCGACACTTTGGTATCTTTTAGTGCCAACCTTGCTTTCCAAAATACCCCAGACACATTTGTCCAAAGGGTTGGTATCCGGAGATTTTGGTGGCCATTGTGCGCTGGAAATGAAGCGAGGAACCTCATTTTGTAACCAGTGCTGAGTGCGATGGTGCTGAGTCTGGCCAAAATGTTTGCATGCCCAAGGCTTTAATAAACCCTCCAGAATATTTACGCGATAATATTCGGCATTTATTCTAATACCACGGTTGATCAGTACGAGCGGAGAGCGACAATCGGCTGTTATGGCCGCCCACACCATCACCATGGTCGGCGCTTGAGTTCTGGTGGCCAAAGACCAAAATTCGGCAGTTCACCACTTTTGGCCAAGCGAAGCAACTTTTTAGCTCTTTTCAGGCTATTTTCTTTCTGTTGCGGGGTAAGTTCTTGCATTTTTTGGAATTTCAATGGCTTTTCCCCGAGCTCATTTTTCAACATTTGCCAAATGGAATATTGCGATATATTCCGCTCACGAGCCATTTTTCGCTTCTTTACTTTTCGAACCATTTCTGCTGATGTTCCTGTTTTATTCCTGCTTTTGTACGCTTGTAAACAATATGAGTTGTCACTGGAATAATTTTAACAGCCTTCGGATGGGTGGCTTAGAAACGATAGCAGTCTAAAGTTGGTTGTAGCTTTTTCATCTCACCCTGTAAATTCTATTGATCCTTGAAAAGCACTCAAAAAGGACTTTAACTCATTATCTCGAATATCAAACAATGGAACATCTTGAAGCCATTTGCCTTTTGATTGCCTTCCTACCCTATCACTACTCATCAATCCTTAGCCAATTTTATTTTTTCGGTAATTAAACGCAATCCAATTTTCGAAAATTACCACAACTGAGACAAATAGCAAAGCAAACAAAGAGCGTGCCAAAATTATTTAATTTGTGCTGCTGGCTCAGCACAACTGCTGTTTTGGGACCTTTTGTTTCGTCGTTCGTCATTTTGAAGTTGTGACTCACATTACCGGATATCGATATAAACAACAACAACAACAACGAAGCAGTTGTGTTTTTCAAATTATCAAAATTTTTGTTATTCATTTATGACCCTCGGCCAACACCACCTCTTGGCTAATGAATAGATGAAATGGAATTTCCACATGTTTCCGGACTACCTGGATTATTATTTCAGTTTTCTGTAACTCAAATTCTTCTACAAAACAAATTTTGCAGATGGCTGCTGCAGCATCTCTAGATTGGCATCAAACACAGACGCAGTCACAAAATAGCACACATCACAGCCAAACAATTATTTTCTAGGGATATCCCCAACGCTCAGCGGATGTGTGTGTTTGTGTGAGAGAGTCCTTTTGTTCTATGCCATTGTTTTTGACGTTTGACCCGTGTTACATGTCAAATGCACAGCCCATTCATGATTCGTATTATTTGTTGAAGAGATGAAAACAAAAGATATTATTTATTTTTCCCTCCCATTGAAGGTCATGCAATTTTATATTTATTTTCGAAATTTTGAAATTCCATTTTCTAACCGTAAAATTTAGTTTCAATTCCATTGTTTTGAAAGCAAAACCGTGATTTGATTGTTTTGTTTTGAACTGAATATCCTTGACATTGCCGGCAGCATTCATGCATACCGCAATGCACTCAGAAAATTCTATGGAGCTGCTTTTGTTATACAAGAATCTGCAGCATGGCTGCTTATTTGTTTTCTCTATCCTTACTACGAACTATACTCAAAGGACCGTTGTAAATTTCTGTAAACATAGTAGAATGTTATTGAACTTCTTTCTCGAAATATTTTGCAAAAAAAATGAAGAAGAAAAGGAATAATATGGGAAAGGAAAATAGTATTGATTGTGGACATTTGTCTGCGCTTTTCTTATGCCACCACTCAATAGGGTGCCAGCATGGCAAGGGCCCTGAACACAAAGGGGCCTTTACAGATGGAAGCAATATTAATCCTTTAAGACTTTATTTCGTCTTCAAAAAATTGATATAATAATCCACATTAAAATTATCCTTAAAATTACTACATTCTCAGCACTTCAAGGACTTCCGAAAAGGTCTTCGAATATGTCCACCCCCCGTATCCTTAAAAAATCCATATCTCTCCAAGACCTTGAAATGTTGAGGCATTTGTTTCCCAGGACTTATATTATTTTATGCTCACGACTTTGTCCCTCCAAAGATCTTGAAAATATTTTTAAAAGTCCACAATTTTTTCTTCCAAACGTTCAAAATGTTTAAAATATTTTTACGATTTTATGTATTTAAGGACTTTCATAAATATTGTTATAATCTCAAGGATTAAGTCTCTTCAAGGATTTGAAATTTTGACCCACCCTAAGCCTTAAAAATATTTAATACATATCACCAATGCCCTCAAAAAATATTTTCGATAACTTAACGATTTGGTTTCTCTAAGACATTTAAACATATCCTTAAAAAGTCCTGATCAAAAAACCCTAAAAATCCAACTCCAGCAACTGCAAATAATTTCTCAAAATCTTCACAATTCTTTCTCCAATGACCTCAAAAAAATACACCCCACTTGTTGGTGTTTTGAAGAGGTTTAAAAATATTTTTAAAATTCCCTAAAGCGAATTAAACATTTTTTTTTTTTAAATTAGATTTTTAGTCTTTCCAAGGACAGTAGATTATTTTCAAGTGCTCTGAAAAATGTGAAAAAATTACACAAACTGTCCTCTCCCAAATCTTCAAAAATATATTGGAAAAATTCCCTTTTTGGGGGCTCTAAGGCTCTCTCCACAAATATTCTTAAAAAAATCCAGAATCCGAGCAAACAAACCATTTTTTTTTAAGTTGATTTTGAGTCTTTCCAAAGGACATTAGATTATTTTCAAGTGCTCTGAAAAATATGAAAAAATGACACAAATTGACCTCTCCCAAATCTTCAAAAATATATTGGAAAAATTCCCTTTTTGGGGGCTCTAAGGCTCTCTCCACAAATATTCGGAAAAAATCCAAGATTTGATATCTATGCGGTCTAATTTAAGATATTTTTTGAAACTCAAACTTAGATTTGCTCTCAACTGTGGTCTTCTGAAAACAAATATATAAAAAACGTCTCAAAAAATATTCTTTAAAAATGCAGAGTTTTTTTCTCTCCAAAGCCTCCAAAAAAATATTTATAAAAGAAAAATGCAAAATTATGGCGTTAATAGATTCTCTAAAAATTATTTAAAAAAAATCCAGAATAATGGTTTTGCTAGGCCTTTAAAAATATACTTAAAACTCCACAATTAACTTTTATATCCTTGATGTTCTTTTCAAAAGAAGCTCCAATAATATTCTCCAATAAGCTTCATAAAAAACATGTTTGGTATGCCTTTGGTGTTTGCTTTTCTTAACGATTCTTATAAAAATATTCTTAAAAATCCACTTTTGGTGCCCAAAAAAAACACACATCCAGATGTAGGCCTTGCAAAAATATTCCTAAAAATCAGCGTTTCATATCGCTTTCGTGTCCTTGAACCCTATTCTTAATAAACCCACAATTGGTCTTCTTTGTGATTCTTGGAAATATATATTAATTAAAATCCTCATTGGAGTACTTGATGGTCCTTGCAAATATATTCAAGTTTGATGTACGAGAAAAAAATATTCTAAAAAATTACTTTGTCCTTGATAGTCCTTCGACACATAAAATATAAGTTCGGTGTACTTGATGGGCCTTGGAAAAATATTCTTAACAATCCACCTATAGTGTCCTTGATGATCCTTGAAAAAATATTCTTACAAAATGCACGATTGACATCCCTTTCGTGCCATTGAAGCATGCCCCTAAAAATGCACATTTGGGTTCCTGGTGGGTTGGGTTCCTTCATATTCATTCATATAAATACGCATGTCCTTAAAAATGCACATTTGGGTTCCTTGGTGATCCTTCATATTCATTCATATAAATATTCATCTACGTTCGTTGTGCTTGGAAACACATTCTTAAAAAAATATTCGTAAAGGTCTAAGTTTTGTGTAGTTGTAGTTTTATACAGCCATTATTGTCCTTGAAAAATTTCCAGAAAATTTACGTTTATTTATAAAAATCTTAAAAAAATCAAGTTTATAGCATTAAGGATCCTTAAAAACATATTCTTAACCCTGCAAAATTCATGTTTATAGCCTTTATTTTCCTTGAAAAAAAAATCGCATTAAAATTATATATCCTTGAGGTCCTTGAAAAAATAATTATAACCAGTAAAGAAAGTCTTAAAGTCGGGCGGGGCCGACTTTATGATACCCTACACCACTTTGCTAATTAAGTAAAGCTCCACATAACAATTAAAAGTTTTTATGGGAGAATTCAATCATACACGCTATGATTATAATTATAATTTAAAGTTCAAAGGGCTAAATATGCCGAAGCATTTGTATCTTTCAAATTCGGACTTGTATTGCCCATTTGATATATATGGGAGCTATATCCAAATCTTAACCGATCTTGATAAAATTTGGCAAAGATATTTGTGAGCTGTATTTCATATATTTCCCTGAATATCGTTGTTACGGAGTGCATATTACGGTTGTGGGTAACAAATATAACAAATCGGATGAATAATATATATTGAAGCTATAGCTATATCTGAACCGATCTTCACCAAATTTGACATACTAGCTTCTAGACACAATTCGGTCGTAAGTGCCAAATTCCATCCCATTTGGACAAATATTAGACGTTTGGTGCACAATCCAAGGTAAATCGGACGAAGTTATATGGGAGCTATATTCAAATCTGAACCGATCTAGATAAAATTTAGCAAATGTATTTCTGAGCTGTATTTGATATATTTCCCTAAATATTGTTGTTGCATAGTGCATATTACGGCGGCGGTGGACAAAAATAACAAATCGGATGAACAATATATATGGGAGCTATAGCTATATCTGAACCGATTTCGTTCAAATTTGGCATACATATTTTCAGGCCTAATTTGTTTGTATATGCAAAATTCCATGCAATTCGGGCTGATATTACACGGTTGGTGCACAATAAAAGGCAAATCGGACGAAGATATATATGGGAGCTATATCTAAATTTTGATCGATTATCTCCAATTTCAATAGGGTTCGTCCTTGGGCCAAACAAAAGATCTTTGCAAAATTTCATCTGGATCGGGCAACAAATGCGACCTGTACTTTGTTTACAAAAATACATGGACAGACGGACAGACGGACGGACGGACATGCATAAATCGACTCAGAATGTGATTCTATGCAGATCATCAAAAGGAACTATGGGTCTATCTCGTTTCCTTCTGCCTGTTACAAACAAATGCACAAAGACATAATACCCTGACCACCTTGTGGTGTAGGGTATAAAAATCCACAATTTATGACCTCGGAAAATATTAAAAAAAAAAACCTTTAAAGCTTTAATTATCCTTAAATAATATTCTTAAAAAATTTAAAACGTACCTTTCATAATCTTTTAGAAAGAAACTCCTTAAAATCAAAGCTTGAAAAACATAATAAAAGTCCAATAATCTAAAAAGTTGTTGAAAAATGTCTTTAAAATATCAAAGGTACCCAAATACTTTCTCTCTTGAGGCCTCCTAAAGGCCCTCTGAGGGGAATTGATATTTTTAATTTTCCTTCTTTCTTATTCTTCATGTTCCAAACCATGGCGACCTCTACAAACAATTTACAAAACCTTCCAAAATGAAAACAAAACAAAAAACCATGAAACAAAAACATCCACCACCCACGCATGTAAATAAAAATTGCCGCTCTCTCTTACTCACATTCTCCCAGTAAGTAGACATGCGCATTGACGCACCGTGAAGGAAATGAGCATTGACAGGACCAAAGGATAACAGAGGAAAGTGTATGTTTACTCTGCAATAACAATATGCCACTGAGACAGTAGTATTTTTCATAGTTAATGGCATAGACCAAAAAATAATCGGGAAAAAATTAAACATTTTTTTTAACAAGAGAACAGAACTTCGGGAAGGAAATATTTTTATACAGAATTTTTTAAGAAGAAAAAAGTGTTGAACATTTTTAATTTTAAAATGGACTTTTTTACCAAATGAAGTGTAATTGAAAACTGTGTTATGTACAAATGAAGTGAAGAGGGTAAGGGAGAGCGAGAAAATCAATATAAAGTTGTAGAGTGCCACAAATGTTTCCTGCAGGCCAGACAAGTTGCCTTGCAAACCCAACTCCGTGTGTGTTCGTTCGCTGTGTGTGAGTGAGTGCAGGGTGTAAAAGGTGTGTATGGAAAAATCCTGGTGAAAAATTTATTATGAAATATTTATTTATTTTTCTAAAAAGTTAAATGCTCAAAGAGTTAATAATGTTGTATGTTAGTTGTTAGTTAACAAAAAAATTTAAATGATTAATTCTTTAAACATGAGTGCATGAGGAGAGTCTACTTCGGCTCTCATAACATTGAAATACGCGCTGCTGTGTGTGAACTTGTAGTAAAAACGTGTCCTGCCTTCGTCAAATCCCCTGAGTGCACAAAAAAGGTGTGGATGGAATGTGAAATGTCTCAAAAGAGACAAGACAGCAAGATTTTTGTTAAATTTTTAATGGAGTTGAAATGAAAGTTTAAACAGTATGCCAATGGAAGAGATTTTTTTTGCAGATATTTGCGATCTGCGAAAAGGAATATAGTTATATTAATTTTTTGACTTAAGGTAATGAGAAAGCGAATGTAAAGAATGCGATATTTAAATTAAGTTGTTGATCCGGAAAAGGGTGTGGAAAAGTGAAGTTTTCCAAAAAGGAAAAAGAGTGGGCAAAGGACAATTACTGTGAATATCAAGTTGATAAAAAAAAATCAGCTGCTTAATTGCAAAATAATTTTTAAATCAACATAAAGATGAGGTGTAAGTGGGAACTCTCACAAAAAATAAGGTATTTAGCTGACTAAATTATGAGGATTTCAATAGGAAAAATTTTGAACTGTTAATGAAAAACCAATAAGATACGATTCTACTCAATGCAGCTCTCTGAACTTATCTTGATGATAATACACAAAAATCCATGATTTTACCCCGTATCCGATGAAAATCCACTATTTTCTCCTAAAAGAATAATCAAATAAATAATCAAAATATTTGTCTAAAAAAGACTTAGCAAAAAAAGCAGACTTTGAAGTTCCCTTTAAAAAAAAATAAATAATAATTTTAAGTAAAACAAATTGACGATTATTATCCAGTACACCTTTTCTTTTAATGACTTCTTTGGGAAGGACTTAACAAATTTTACTGAAAAATCCACTACTTCTCCCGCAAGATGTCCTTCCGTCTGTGGAAATCACACTAGCTTCAGAACGAAATGAAGTAGGTTGATAATATTTTACTTAAATGTATACTATGTCTGCAGGACTTTTAGTATTGAAAATGGTAGGTCCACGTTTTAGTTTAGGCTCCAGTGGTACCTCCCTTTTTTCGGTATTTTGATGATTTTAGCGACATTATTCATCGGAATTGTTTCAAATTTGGTATTTGAAGTTCGTAATGGATACTACAGCCTATGACAGAAAATTGTTATTGCAGGTCAAAGTCTTTGTATAGCCTCCATATAACGGTACCTCCCGATTTTCGTTTTTTTTTTTTTTTTTTGATGATTTTAGCGACATTATTCACCGTCCTTTTTTCAAGTTTCGCATTTGAATATTGTAATGGCTTATGACAAAAGTTGCCTATGCAGGTCCACGTCATCGTATAGACCCTAATATAACGGCCACATTCGGTATTTTTAAGATTTTAACAGAATTTTTAACGGATTTTATTTATTTATTTATTTTTTTTTTTTTGAAAAATGCCAAATTCGTTGCAAATGGAGGAGATTATTCAAAGTTCGACCCGGCCGAAATTACAGCTTTTTTACTTGTAAATCCATAAGTTCTGCTCTAAATTTTTGTTCAATAAATCTGTATTTTGGACCTGGAACTCTGTTGAAGCTGCTCTACAACTTTTCTGGAATGCCTCGAAAATAATATATTCAATAAATCCAACATTTTCCCCTAAGGCTCTAAAAGAATTAAATTCTTAAAATGTCAAGATTTTTCCCGAAAGAGCTTTTTAAAATGTATTTTAAATTCACGATTTTTTTCCCAGAAGAAATTGAAAAAGTATTTAAAATTAATCCACAAATTTACGATTTTCCCCGGAAGCCTTGGCCTTTAAACTTACCGTACTTAAAACGGTACAAAAAGCACTAAAATGTACGAAAAAATTTGAAATGAGAGTGACTGATGGAGTGCAGCATAAATGTACCAAAGGGTTTTGGAAAATTCGAACTTAAAGGTTACAAAAAGTCCTGAAATGGTACTAAACTTCTACAAATGGTACCATTTGGTATTATGAGTTAAAAACCTGAAATTTGGCATGAGGATCAGAGTTAAAAAGTAAGCTAGAAATATTTTACAGTGGTAATCCCAAAAATATTTTAAGAAAATCTTACCTGTGGTAGTCCTTTAAAAAATTCACGAGCACGATTGCTAATATCTGAAAAAAATTGAAAAAGAAAATTCCAGGTTATACAGGTAGTTCCAAAAAAGTAACTAAAATAAATCCACAAATTTACGATTTTCCCCGGAAGCCTTGGGCTTTTGGAAATTCGTACTTAAAACGGTACAAAAAGCACTAAAATGTACTAAACAATTTGGAATGAGAGTGACTGATGGAGGGCAGCATAAATGTACCAAAGGGTTTTTGAAAATTCGAACTTAAATGTTACAAAAAGTCCTGAAATGGTACTAAACTTCTAAAATGGTACCATTTGGTATTATGAGCTAAAACCTGAAATTTGGTATAAGGATCAGAGTTGAAAAGTAAGCTAGAAATATTTTACAGTGGTAATCCCAAAAATATTTTAAGAAAATCTTACCTGTGGTAGTCCTTTAAAAAATTCACGATTGCTCTGCTACTACCTGAAAAAATATTGAAAAAGAAAATTCCAGGTTATACAGGTATTTCCAAAAAAGTATCTTCAGTATATCCACGTTAATATGACAGTCTTAAAATCCAAATAAATAGGCCTTCAAGAAAAATTAGTTGAACACTTCGTCTATGAAGGTCTTTAAAAAGTCCAAAAAAAAGAAGAAAATATTGACCAAAATTTTCACAGGACATCATTGCAATTTGTTATTTTCAAAAATCTTGGCTTCTTGTGAGGGAGGTAGCAAATATGAGAGAAATATGAACCTATATTATTTCTATATCAATTTTTCACACTTGACTTAAATCTGATTAGAATAATAATATATATAGTAAATAAAAATATAGAATCCAAGAAAAATCACAAATTTGAGCCTTGCTGAATTTAAAAAAAAATACCTAATATTTCCAAAAACAAGTATTTTCTAAATTTTAATGCACCCCCTTTCTCCCTTTGGTTTCCCTTGCAGGTCATTACACCACAACGTCATGGTGATGTTTATATTTACAATATACCCCAACAACAGTTGCACCATCAACAACAGCACCAACACCAGCAACACCTATCACAGTCACACTCCCATATCCAACAACAACATCACCAGCAACAGATCTATCAAAATCTTCCTGGGCGCTCACTAAGTCACGAATTCGAAACGTACGACATACCCAAACCGGCAGTACCCGTCAACTACGATACGCCAGTTAATATTAAACGTAACATGGCTCAGTTGTATCCGGCCACCATGAAAGCCTGCTCCACACCGATACAAGAAGAAAACTACGATGTGCCAAGACCACTAAATTCTCTGCATCAGCACACGCTGACGCCGAGCAGTTCGAATTCATCGCTGCTGACCAGTGAAAGTCTGTCGTTGTCATTTTCATCATCGAATCGTTCGTCGCTGGCCAATATGCCGGATTATGATGTCCCGAGAAGTAATCCGTTGCCCGTGAGGGCAGTGTTGCGACAACAGCAGCAGCAGCAGCAGCAGCAACAACAACAGCAGCAAAGACCCTCATCCAGGGCCTCGGTCAATGGTAATTGTTCGACCTATGATTTTCCCATACCCACAAATGGTGGTCAGGACAAAAATGGCCCGGTTCAGGGTGGTGGGGTGGTTGCAACCAAAGAATTACCGCTGGAATTGTCATCGGCATTGGAAACGCTGGCTAAACTGCAGTCGGAGACGACAACGGCAATAACTAGGTGAGTAAGAATGCATTTCGAAATAAAAGTTATCTTAAATCCGTGTTGCGTAGAAAGTTTCTGAAAATATATTTTAAAATATCACGGGAACTGTTACAGTCCCGATAAAGTATTTTCGAAAAATCCCCTATACTCGGATAGTCCCTGAAAAATATTAAAAAAACAGCCCACTGTGAGAGTCCTTGAAAAAAATTAAAAATCAATGCCAATGTCCTTCCTTCGCCCTTACAAATAGTTTTTTTTTAAATTTTGTTGTTGCAAAATTGTCAGGCTTAAACCCTTTATTGTTGTTTTTATAAAAAAACGTTTGTTTATTATTTTTTTAAAATGTCAAAATGGATGACCATAACGATTTTTTAAATCCCTGTTAATATGAATGACCTTAAAAATTTTTTTAAAAAAAATCCACGTGGCCGTAGTCGTCCTAAAAAAAATATTTAAAAAAATCCACGTGGCCGTAGTCGTCCTAAAAAAATATTTTAAAAAATCCACGTGGCCGTAGTCGCCCTAAAAAAATATTTTTTAAAAAATCCACGTTGCTGTGATCGGCCTTTAAAATATTTTTTAAAAAATCCAAGTTGCTGTGGTCGTCTTAAAAATATTTTTAAAAAAATGCAGGTTTCAGCGGTCATCTTAAAAAATATTTTTAAAAAATGCACGTTGCTGTGGTCGTCTTAAAAAAATGATCGCTGCGGTGGTCTTCTTACAAATGTTTTTAAAAAAAATCACGTTACTGCTGTCTTCCTTAAAAATATTTTAAAAAGTCCATGTGGCTGTGGTCGTCCTTAAAACAATTTTTAAAAAATTCACGCCCTTAAAAAATATTTTTAAAAAAAGCTCGTTGCTGTGGTCTTCCTTAAAAATACTTGTAAAAAATCCACGTTTCTGTAGTTGTCTTAAAAAAAATATTTTAATAATTTTACATTGCTGTTGACCTAAAAATAGTTTTTTAAATCCAAGTAGACCAATATGCTCTCGTAGTCTCCAAGAAATATTAAAAAAAAAAACGATCGATAGACGTTAAAATTATCCGAAAAAAAATATTTTTTGACTCGAAAATTGTTTTAAAAAAATATATTTTTCAAACAGCCAAATTATTCGATGTTCTCTATATATTCGAAAAGTTTCGGAAAAATATCTCTTAAAAATGACATATCATAATTTTTTTTATTGATCCAACAATTCTCCTCTTCTCTTCTCCCTTCTCATTCCAGACTTTTGGCTTTTGTCTCTCCCGATTGGCGTAGCCGTGACAAATTCGAACCTGTCCTAATGGAGGTTAAGCTGGCCGCGGTGCGTTTGCGTACCGCTCTCCATGATTTAGCTGAATTCGGTGAAGGAGCTTTGGGTAATGCCTCCAAATCTGAAGATCGCACCTTGGCCCAGAAACTGAAACCCATTATTCGCGCTCTTCGAGATGCCAATAAATTGGTACAGGAATCCTGTGAAGTCCTTGAGGCTAACGGTGGCTGGTCACTGGAGCAGCTGGTGCGTAACGATGACAAAGGCACTTGCAAGTCTCCGGATAGTCTGGATCGCCTAATAGCCTGTGCTCAAACGCTTACCGAAGATGTCCGCTCCACAACGTCCTTTATACAGGGCAATGCTTCGCTGCTATTTAAACGGCAATTGAATGAAACCATTGTCGAGGAATCCTCGGTCATCAATCAAACCACATCGGTGCCACATACGCCCACTGCCAACGATCCTGGAGATCACAGTCAGGCTGATTGGTTGGAGGACTACGATTATGTCTCCTTCGAGTCGAAGGAAGCGGCGGCCAGGAAAAACTCCTCACTACGTGAAAATATCCAAGATAATTTGAAGAATAAATTCGACACCGAACTGAAGGTGGCCGAGAACACAGTGCTCACCATGGCCAACAGCATGTCACCCTCAACGCCCAGCAATGGCAAAAAGCCAGCCCCTGAAATGACCGATAAAGATAAAATGCTGGTACGCTACTATGCCGTACAGATCTCCACCCACATGGGCAATCTAAGGCAGGCCATTGATTCCTTCCTGGAAACTGTGGAGAAAAATCAGCCACCCAAGTTTTTCATTGCCTATGGAAAATTTGTGGTGGTAAGTGCCCATAATCTGGTGACCATTGGCGATATTGTGCATCGCAATGTTTCCAAAATGGATTTGAAGGAAAAGATCCTCAGATGTACCAATAACCTGGCGGAGGCTTTAAAAACCTGTGTCCTTAAATCCAAACAGGCAGCTGCCCATTTTCCCAGCGTCACAGCGGTCCAAGAAATGGTTGATTCCGTGGTGGATATCAGCCATTTGGCTTCGGATTTGAAAACAGTCATGCTACATGCCGTGCAATTGACAACCTAAAGGAAGTCATGTGGAAAAATAGAATCAGGATACCCAAACAAGGCTTCAAAAGTCTTCCATATACATATGAAAAGAAAACAATGTTTTTCTCCCCCCAAGAAAAAAAAAGTGAAGCTTTTTGGCAACGAAGAAAACTAAATCATATAAAAAATTCAAAATCGCACACACACACACAGCCACTGAGAAAGCTGTTGCTAAAAAGCTTTAAAAGCTAGATACCATATTTATGAAACAGAAACCCAGATCATGGCTTTTTGTAAAGAGAAGCTTAAAGATTTAGTATGAAACACTTTGAAGAAAATGAGCTTGGCTAAAGCTTAATGCAACGATTAGTTAGTTTGTCAAAGCTTTGTTGAAGTTTTCTTTATTTTTGTAATATTTTTTTTTTAATTAACTACCAGATAACCAAAGAAATTTGTTTTTAAGAAGAGCAGCATAACAGGCGAAAGCTTTTAGGAAGGTAATCGAAGGAAATAATGAGTAAAATTAAGTTACAACTCTTCTTTGGAAAAAAAAAAACACAAAATTTCATCTGACATGTAACGAGAAACAAAAAAAAAAGTTGTGGAAATTTTGGCCGTTTCTGCACAAAAAGCTTTTCACAATGCTATAGGTTTAAAAGCTTTACAATTCCAAAAAATATATATAATTTGAAATTATAATGTAAAGTTAATGAAAGACAGGTGCCACTATTTTATTTTAAAAAGCTTCCTTTTAGAGAGCTTTTTGCAATACAATAGTCCAAAAGCTTCAAGAATCCAAACTTGATTTCTAAAGCTCCAGTAAAGCATTATGAACCAAACACAAGGATTTTTTGTCATACGATAGCCTAAAATATTTAAGAATCTGGAAATTGTTTTTTAGCATTTTACAATACAATAGCCTTAAGGCTTTAAGAGTCTGGAAATTGGGGAGAGATATGACTGCAACATACCCACTCAATGTGCTTTGAATAAAATCACAATCTCAGTATCGATTTGAATTCTTTATGACAATTAGATGGAGCTCTGCTCTGTTTGCTTGTCCTCCATACAAAAACGTGAGAAATGACTCAGTCTGGCTCAAGCCGCTGTTCTTTCGATTGCCAATCTCACCTGTCGTCTCAATAAAACCCTCCTTGTAGTTTGCTGAAAAAAGGCTTGGGTTTTAGGACAAGTAGATGGCGCTTCGCATCTCACGAAATTGTGCAATAGACAACACTAAATAGTAGATCTTCTAAACCTGGGTGTGCAAGGTCATGATTTAAGTTTGCTTTGGGGCTGTATTTGAGATTTACGACAATTAGATGGCGCCCTGTTCGTTTTGGATTCCATACAAAAAACGAGAGGAGAGAGAGATAGAGGAATGACTGCAGTTTCTGTCGGCCTTTCAGAAAAATCAACCACTAGTACTTGTGATGGCAGACTTAGCTGGTGTCTTGCGTAGCATGCTTCAAGTTTGCTTCAGAGCTGCCAAAAATATTTGAATATTTATGAAAAGTAGATGGCGCTTTCTTAGTTTGGATTTTGTTCCATAGCAACAAGGGAGAAAAGACATAGCTGTCTCTGTCCCTCACAAAAATCAAGCGGTATTTCTAACGTCTTAATAAAGTCATCCTTTTAGTTTGCTGCATAGCGCTAGGGTTTTTTATGACATACAGATGACGACTCATATTAAACGGATTTCTAAAAAAAGCCAAAAGAAATTGGCTGTTCCTTTAAACTTTGGTGTCGATTTTTCTCTTTGTGCGCGTTAATGGGCAAAACATCAGCATTGCCTTATATACATAAGTGATTCATAGATGGCACCATGTGTTCATTATTGTTGATCAGCCGTCAGATTAACACTGTCATTAACTGACCTCAAAACGATTATCTTTTCATGAAAGAATATAGACTGGCAAATTGTTCGATTCAGAGCATTTGAAAATGTTCCAATTTCGTGACAAATAGATGGCGCCTCTTAGTGAACGGATTTGTAACATAGCCAACAAAAATAGTCAAAAATCAATCAAACTTTGGTGTGGAATTTTAGTTTCGTTAGCTTGTGAATGATATTTACCGCTGAAATCTCACTGAACTTTATTAATGAGCAAAAGATCAACATTGCCTTATGTAGATGAGAAATAGATGGCGCTAAATTGATTTTTAATGGACTGGAAAAGTTCCGATTCCGATTTTTATAATCTTCGAGAGGTGTTGAAAGATTTCCATGGCTACCGTTTTTAATTCAGTCACTAGATGTAGTGAATGGCCAAGATTTGAATGCGGCCTAGGATTACTTTCTTCCCTTATGATCCAGTAATTTGGCTGTCTTGCATTTTTGGCCTCTCTCCTTCTGCTTCCCTTCGTCTTCTCTAAATACGCTCAAACGACAGTTTATTTAAATCTTAGTAGATTCTGGCTCTTGCTTTGCTAAAAACGGGACTTTTAACGTGTCATATTGACAAATAGATGGCGTCTTTTGTTGAATGTTTTTCAAAAGGATATTGAAGCCAATCGACTTAATTTCAAACTGTTGGAGAGGTTCGGAATTTTTTAAGTAATTATGATAAATATTTAAAGCTAAGGACGAAAAGAATCTGACTTTAGGTTTGCTTCAAAGTGACAACTATCGTTTTCCGTTGATGACAAATAGATGACGCCTTTGTTTTTGAAATGTTTTCAATGGAAATTAAAGTTCCTCAAGTTAATTTGAGATTGTTGATGAGATTTGGAATATTTTAAAATCGATCCTCACTTTCCGCATGAGTGCCTCTGTTTGAATTACATTGCCAAATTTATTGAGTCCCTATGTCGTAATCCCCGAATGACAAGTAGATGGCGCCGCTTGTCTGCTGGAGAACTATCTGAGCTACATTTTTTGCATTTAATTCCTACATTGTATGGACCCTTGGAAAACATATAATCCTTTGCATTTCTCTGTTTAGACAACATAATTCGAAGCGTTTGATTCATTTCAGAACTGTTTATATCTCTTAGATTTCTCGGCATGTAGATGGCGCCTGTATCTCTTGTTCTATAAAGAAAGAACAGATTTGTTTCTTTTCAAATTACAGAACTCCATTTAATTGTAGAAGATCTATATTGTGAAAATACTACCCATGACTTTGACAAATCAAGAAGCAAATCAGAATTGTTGTAACTTTACGTGGCCAGTAGGTGATTTCAAATTTTTGATATTCCAAGCTTTTTCGTAGACCCTCTTTGGACTATTTCCATCATTTAACCCATCATTTGAATGGAGATTTTCGCCAATTTTTGGCAGGGGTTTTAATTTCGGGTTTTTGTGCACAATGTTCCGTTGTAAAAAAACACTCCTTAATTTATTCAAAAATTTCCCTCAATTTTTTTTTCTTGGTTTCTCGTTACAATTATAAAATAACAACAAGCTAAAATAACTAAAATATACATATAGTCTGAAATCAGCGTATCGTTCCTTACAAAATACAAAAACACATATACATATATGTATGCATACAATACAAAATTATATATCAAAAAAAAAACTAACAATAACGATTGTCTATTTTATTAGCTGTAATTGTTTCTCTCCCCCCCTCTCTCCCAAAAATTGATCTGTTAACTTTTTAATTATTTTTGTAAATGTTATTAATTTTTAAGGCAACACAAAAAAGAAAAAGGAATTGATTCATGATAGACACACACTCACACCAAAACGTGAAAGGCCAGATAAAGTAGGGAAACACAGTCCCCTAAGATTTTTTACCCTCTTCATATAGTTCCCTGCTAGAAATATAGTCCAGTTATTAATTAGTCCCTGTAAATATTATTTATATTTATTATTTTTATTTTTTTGTAATTTCCAATTTGTAAATAGTTCATTAGGTCCTTTTGTATTTCGTAATTATTTTTTTATTTTCCCATTTCCTTCAACCTCTCACGAAAAAATATGTATTTCTCTTTTTTTTAATAAATAAAAAATAATATCTTAATCAGAAAAAAACAGAAGGTATTTTTATTTACCTGAAAATAAAAACCAACCCACAAAAGTACTTAGCAAGAAATAAGGCATAAAATAAATAGAAAAACAAAACATACAACAAATCCAAATGAGAATTAATTATAAGTTCTTACTTTGTATACAAAAAAAAAAAACAACAAACAAAAAAACAGTAAAAACTAACTAACTAACATTTAAGTTAAGCCAATTAATGTGAATTCGTTTGGATTAAGGCAATAGCAACAAAGAAAACAAGTCTTAAAGATTTTTTTCTTTGCCATTTTTCTGTAATACAGCAAACAACAACAGCAAAAACTATAAATATAATATAATTAATATTAATAATAGTTATTGAAACGAAAAAAAAAAAAACAAAATAAATAAGTCATTTGTTTGTAGGTCTTATCTATAATAATTATATACCTAAAATATAAATATATATTTTCATTGTATATTTTATTCATATTGCATGCTGCACATATGCATCTAAAATTTGAAAACCGAAATATCTTTCAGAATTTTTTGCTAAAAAAAATATCCAAAAATATTGCAAATAAATCGTAAATCGTAAAGTATATTACAATTAAGAATAAAACAAATATGAAATAAAGCATACCCATGTAGAGGAATATTATTACAAAAAAAAATGTTTTTTCTTTTATTGAAGAATGGCAATTTGAATAGCGAAGGTAAGGCGTATAACAATCGAAAATCTGAATATGGATTTCGACAAACTCTTTGCTGCATAGATTCGTGTGGTGCTGTTATATGGGACTTACCTGGGACCTAGACCCGAGAGACTTAAAGACTGAGGTTTTACAGTTTCGACAAAATTCGCCCTCGCATTATTATTATTAACACTGTACAGGGTGAGCTGAAAACAAGTGAAAAAGCTGTAAGTTCGGCCGGGCCGAACTTTTAATACCCTCCACCATTTGGTACGAATTTGGCAATTTCCAAAAAATAAAATCCGTTAAAAATTCTGTTAAAATCTTAAGAATACCGAGTGCTTATACGACGACGTGGGCCTGCATCGGCATATTTTGTCATAAGTAGTTACAATAATTTAAATGTGAAACTTGAAGAAAAATCTGTTTATAATGTAGTTAAAATCATTAAAATACCGAATATGGGGGGGTACCGTTATATGGGGCTATTCGAAAACGTGGACCTGCACAGACAATTTTCTGGCATGGGCTGAAGTATCCATTACGAACTTCACATGCGAAATTTGAAACAATAAATAATGTCCCTAAAATCATCAAAATACCGAATATCGGGGGTACGGTATATGGGGCTATATGAAGATGTGGACCTGCACAGAAAATTTTCTGTCTTAGGCCGTAGTATCCATTACGAACTTCAAATACCAAATTTGGAACGATTTCGCTAAATAATGTCGCTTAAATCATCAAAATACCGAAAATCGGGGGGTACCCTTATATGGGGGCTATACGAAGACGTGGACCTACATGGCTCATTTTTTGACTTAGGATTTAGTATCCATTACAAACTTCAAATACCAAATTTGAAACGATTCCGGTAAACAAAGTCGCTAAAATCATTAAAATCCCGAATATCGGGGGGTACCGTTATATGGGGACTATATGAAGACGTGAACCTACATGGATCATTTTTTGACTTACGATGTAGTATCCATTACGAACTTCAAATGCCAAATTTGAAACTATTCCGATGAATAATGTCGCTAAAATCATCAAAATACCGAATATCAGGAGGTACCATTATATGGGGGCTATATGATAACTTGGACCATGTTCGAACTTAACCTGCCTACTGGCAAAATATACATCTGTGCAAAATTTTAGCCTTCTATCTCAATTTGTTCGAAAGATAGCGTGATTTCAACTGACAGACGGACAGACACACAGACAGACAGACAGACAGACAGACGGACATGGCTAAATCGTCTTAAAATTTTACGCTGATCAAGAATATATATACTTTGTTGGGTCTGACATGAGTATTTCGAGGAGTTACAAACGGAATGACAAAATGAATATACCCTCCATAGTATGGTGGAGGGTATAAAAAAGCGGCAACCAACTTCAGACTGCTGTCATTTCTAAGCCACTCATCCGACAGCTGTTAAAATTATTTCAGTGACAGTTCATTATATTGCTTACAAGCGCACAAAAGCATTTTAGTGAGAATTTTCCAGAAAAAAAGTTATTCGTGATGCAATTCAAGCGTGATAATGTGACTTCTTTACAGGGTTGCCCATATTCGACGGACCCATCTGGCAACGCCATAACTTTTGACAGAGATGTCACATCGCTTAATGACATACCGCGTTTGAAGCGTCAGTCCAAGCAAATTTTTACCATGAACCAATACACGGCACGCGAGCGCTCTGAAATAGTTGAAATTTACAAGAAGTCAATTGTGAAAACTTAACGTGCTTTTAAAACATTAAAAAATGTGAGAAGTGCGCCTTCTAAGAACACCATTAAGCATTTATACGAAAAATTTTCGACTGGTAAGGCTCTTTCTAATCCCAAGAGGCCATATAAAAGTCGACCAAGGCGATCGGCCGAGAATATCGTTGCCGTACGAGCCAGTGTTGAGAGGTCCCCAAGAACAT
This sequence comes from Musca domestica, assembly GCF_030504385.1. Lineage (NCBI taxonomy): Eukaryota > Metazoa > Arthropoda > Insecta > Diptera > Muscidae > Musca > Musca domestica. Next base: position 688,837 of record NW_026712189.1, on the reverse strand, counting down.
CCCAAAAACGCCATTCTCAGCAGTTGGGCATGGCTCGGTCCACTTTACAACGGATTATTCGCATTGATTTGCATTTGTTCCCGTACAAAATTCAATTGACGCAAAGAATGTTGCCTGCGGACAAGCGTCGTCGATTGGAATGGGCCCAAAGATCCGTCGAATATGGGCAACCCTATATTTGGCTGGAAATCCGCAAGTGGTTATCATTAGAGCACTCCAGCATTTAAATTTGATTAAATCTTTTGTGTTTAGTACCATCGCTCGTTACCGTGCTACTGGTAGCGTAGCCCGATGTCAATGGGGGTGGACGGAAGAAAACAGCAACATCAGCAGAAATGGTTCGAAAAGTAAAGAAGCGACTTGATCGAAACCCGCGTCGCAGTGTCCGAAAAATGGCTCATGCGCTGAACATATCACAATATTACATTAGGCAAATATTGAAAAATAAGCTCGGGGTAAAGCCATCGAAATTTCAAAAAGTGCAAGAACTTACACCGCAACAGAAAAAAATAGACTCAAAAGAGCTAAAAAGATGCTTCGCTTTGCCGAAAAAGTTGAACTACCGAATTTGGTTTTCTCCGATGAGAAAACATTCGTTGTCCAGTAGTTTGTAAAGAAACAAAATGATCGTGTTTACTTGCCAAGAGGTCAGCTGAAAATGTGCACCTTCGGTTGGCCACCAGAACTCAAGCGCCGGCCATGGCGATAATGTGGCAACCATAACAGCCGATGGCCGCTCTCCGCTCGTATTAATCGACCGTGGCATCAGAATAAATGCCGAATATTATCGCGAAAATACTCTGGAAGGTGTATTAAAGCCTTGGGCACGCAAACATTTTGGCCGCAGACCTCGGACATCTAAAAGGACTCAGCACCATCGCACTCAGCACGCGCCATCCAAGAATGGTTGCAAAATGAGGTTTCTCGCTTCATTTCCCGCCCATAATGGTCAACATAATCTCTGGACACCAATCCGTTGGACTATTTTATATGGAGTATTTTGGAAAGCAAGGTTGGCACTAAAAGATACCAAAGTGTCGATCACCTCAAGCAAACGTTTGAATACAGCAGAACAACATTCAGGCAGCGTGTGACGGTTTCATTGGCCATTTAAGGGCATTATTCGTGCCAAAGGTGATTAATTCGAAGAAATCTAAAGTTATTCTAAAATTTGATGCTATTTCCGACCTTTTTTTGCCTTTATTCAATAAAATTTAAAAAACAAATGTAAAAATGCATATTACGGCTGCGGAGGACAAAAATAACAAATCAGATGAACAATATATATCGGAATGGATTTCAATCAAATTTGGCAACCTATTTTTAGGCCTAATTTGGTAGTATGTGGAAAATTCCATACTGTTTGGGCTGATATTACACGTTTGGTGCAAAAAATAGGGCAAATCGGACGAATATATATGTATGGGAGCTATAGCTTTAACTGAATCAATTTCAATGGGTTGGACAATAAATGCGACCTGCACTTTGTTTACAGAGGCACGGACGGACAGACGAACATGCATAAATCGACTCAGAATGCAATTTTAAGCAGATCATCAAGAGGAACCATGTATCTATCTCATTTCCTTTTGCCTCTTACAAACAAATGCACAAAGACATAATACCCTGACCACAAGAAAAATCAAAGTTTTTATACCCTACACCACAAGGGTATTATATCTTTGTGCATTTGTTTGTAACAGGCAAAAGGAAACGAGATAGACCCATAGTTCCTTTTGATGATCTGCATAGAATCACTTTCTGAGTTGATTTATGCATGTAAGTCCGTCTGTCCGTCTGTCCATGCATTCTTGTGAACAAAATGCAGGTCGCATTTATTATCCGATTGAGATGAAACTTTGCAAACAACATTTGTTTGGCCCAAGGACGAACCCTATTGAAATTGGAGATAATCGGTAAAAATTTAGATATAGCTCCCATATATATCTTCGTCCGATTTGCCTTTTATTGTGCACCAAACGTGTAATATCAGCCCGAATAGTATGGAATTTTGCACATACAACCAAATTAGGCCTGAAAATAAGTGCCGAAATCGGTTCAGATATAGCTATAGCTCCCATATATATTGTTCATCCGATTTGTTATTTTTGTCCTCCGCAGCCGTAATATGCACTCTGTAACAACAATATTTAGGGAAATATATCAAATGCAGCTCAGAAATACATTTGCTAAATTTTATCGGGATCGGTTCAGATTTGGATATAGCTCCCATATATAACTTCGTCCGATTTACCATTTATTGTGCACCAAACGTCTAATATTTGTCCAAATGGGATGGAATTCGGCACATACGACCGAATTTAGTCTAGAAGGTAGTATGCCAAATTTGGTGAAGATCGGTTCAGATATAGCTATAGCTCCCATATATGTTGTTCATCCGATTTGTTGTATTTGTTACCCACAGCCGTTATATGCACTCCGTAACAACGATATTCAGGGAAATATATCAAATACAGCTCAAAAATATCTTTGCCAAATTTTATCGAGATCGGTTCAGATTTGGATATAGTTCCCATATATATCTTTATCTGATTTCAAATTAATTTTGCACCAAATTGGCAATACAAGTCCGAATTTAAAAGATACAAATGCTTCGGCATATTTAGTCCTTTGAATTTTAAATTATAATTATAATTATAGGGTGTATGATTAAATTCTCCCATAAAAACTTTTAATTGTTATGTGGAGCTCTACTAAATTAGCAAAGTGGTGTAGGGTATCATAAAATCGGCCCCGCCCGACTTTAGGACTTTCTTTACTGGTTATTCGTCAAATATTTATGAAATTTATATAAAATTGATTAGCAGACTCATTATTTTGGAAATGAAAATTTTTTGCTGGGTTCTTTTATTTTTTGCGAGTATATAAAATAATTAACATTTCTCGTTTGGATATCGAACATTATTTTAAACGATTTTCTTGTTTTTATTGATGAGTTCTATTTATGAAAATAAAAATCAAACTCAAAACGAATAACAATAATAATTTCTATTTTTGTACTGCACTTAACAATATTCAATCACTTTGTTTGTTGCGACTTGTACACATAATGCCCTGGATTGTTTAGTTAAGTATTGAGTTTAAAATAAACACGTTTAGTGAAAAACATATTAAAAAAAGAACACTCTTCGTGATAAAAATATTGCAAAATAATCTACGTTTAAGGGAAAATTAAAAATCCACCCTTGGAGACGTTGAAAAACATTTTTCCAAGATACATGGCAAGGGAAACATATTTTTTAAAAACACGTTTAGTGAAAACAACATTTTTAAAAATAAATCTACGTTTAGGAGAAAAAAAATAAAAATTGACCCTGGGAGCCCTTGAAAATAATAAAATAAAAAAAATATTTTATATAAATTTTAAACAAAAATGTTGGCCCTTGAAAAAAATATTTTTTAAAAAATCCACGACTTTTGGCCCTTGAAAAAAATATTTTTTAAAAAATCCACGACTTTTGGCCCTTGAAAAAAATATTTTTTAAAAAATCCACGACTTTTGGCCCTTGAAAAAAATATTTTTTAAAAAATCCACGACTTTTGGCCCTTGAAAAAAATATTTTTTTAAAAAATCCACGACTAGTAGTCCTTAAAAAATATCTTTTAAAAAATCCACGTCTAGTGGTCCTTAAAAAATATCTTTTAAAAAATCCACGTCTAGTGGTCCTTAAAAAATATTTTTTAAAAAATCCACGACTAGTGGTCCTTAAAAAATATTTTTTAAAAAATCCACTAGTGGTCCTTAAAAAATATTTTTTAAAAAATCCACGACTAGTGGTCCTTAAAAAATATTTTTTAAAAAATCCACGACTAGTGGTCCTTAAAAATATTTTTTAAAAAATCCACGACTAGTGGCCCTTGAAAAAAATATTTTTTAAAAAATCCACGACTAGTGGTCCTTAAAAAATATTTTTTAAAAAGTCCACGACCAGTGGTCCTTAAAAAATATTTTTTAAAAAGTCCACGACCAGTGGTCCTTAAAAAATATTTTTTAAAAAATCCACGTCTAGTGGTCCTTAAAAAATATTTTTTAAAAAATCCACGACTAGTGGTCCTTAAAAAATATTTTTTAAAAAATCCACGACTAGTGGCCTTTGAAATTTTTTTTTAAAAATCCACGACTTTTGGCCCTTGAAAAAAATATTTTTTAAAAAATAATTAACATTTCTCGTTTGGATATCGAACGATATTTTCTTGTTTTGATTGATGAGTTCTATTTATGAAAATAAATATCAAACACAAAACGAATAACAAAAATAATTTCTATTTTTGTACTGCACTTAACAATATTCAATCACTTTGTTTGTTGCGACTTGTACACATAATGCCCTGGAGTGTTTAGTTAAGTATTGAGTTTGAAATCAACCCAAATGGATTAAAAAACAAACTCAAAGAGGATACAAAAATAGGTACTACTCGCAAGTTACCATTATTTCAGTGATTTCAGTTTACACTTAACACAGTTCTAGAATAGCTTTTGTATGAAAAAGTATGATTTTCGTTCGAGAAACCGGTCGATTTTCTTTGGTGCTAATAGTTTTTAGTTAGCGCCTGCTTATTACGCACAATCTCATCTATCATTTTAGAGTGGAAGTTGTGTTCTTTGAAATATAATTTTTAGTAGCGTTATGATTTTTTTTTTTTTAGGAAATTTTAAGTCAACATTTACTTTTTTCTGTGTTTTGCTTTCCTCGCTTTATTCTGACATGACTTTGAGGCGTTAAAGTCGATGGTTAATAACCTTAGCAAGTTATGATTGCTGGCTGCCGCAGCCGCTGATGAAATTTGAGTTGTTAGTTTAAATGTTTTTTTTTTTTTTTTTGTTTAACGTCTGTTGTTCCTCTTTCTAGCCAATAATAAATTGCTGTTTTAGCAAACTCAAAGAAATATTGTGGCGTGATTTTTCTGTCTTTAACCCCTTAAAATTGTTGGCTTACTAAGATAGCTGTTGGATTTGTAACATGCCAAAAAGTTTTTTTTTTCAACATCCAAAGAATACCAAAAATATTGAATGCATGAAAGACCGATCGAATATTTAAGTTGTTACCGCTGTTTTTCGATAGCAAAGGGTATGCCCTTGAAACGCCCTCTGCCTTCATAACGTTTGGGTATTCCATCAACAGAAGACCAGTTCAAGATCCACACTTTTCAAAGGTCCATTATGTATGGAAGACCTTTAAGGGCTCTTCTCTCTATAACAGACACGTCAAACGTTTTCTATGTTCATAAGGCTTTTAAAGGAATTTCTACATATAGATCTTTAGAGAAAAAAATATTAAAAAAACAACGTTAAGCCAAAAAAAAAAAATATTGAAAAAAAACACGTTTAGTGAAAAAAAAAAACATTTTTAAAAAAAGCACGCTTGGCGAAAAAGTATATTTAAAAAAAAACACGTTTAGTGAAAAACATATTAAAAAAAGAATACTCTTCGTGATAAAAATATTGCGAAGTAATCTACGTTTAGGGAAAAATTAAAAATCCACGATTGGAGACGTTGAAAAACATTTTTCCAAGATAGATGACTAGGGAAAAATATTTATTATTTTTTAAAAATAAATCTACGTTTAGGGGAAAAAATTAAAAATTGACCCTGGGAGCCCTTAAAAATAATAAGAAAATATTTTATATAAATTTTAAAAAAAAATTTTTGGCCCTTGAAAAATATATATTTTAAAAAATCCACGACTTTTGGCCCTAGAAAAAAATATTTTTTAAAAAATCCACGACTTTTGGTCCTAGAAAAAAATATTTTTTTTAAAAAATCCACGACTTTCGGCCCTTGAAAAAAAATATATTTTAAAAAATCCACGACTTTTGGCCCTTGAAAAAATTATTTTTTTTTAAAAAATCCACGACTTTTGGCCCTTGAAAAAAATATATTTTAAAAAATCCACGACTAGTGGTCCTTAAAAAATATTTTTTAAAAAATCCACGACTTTTGGCCCTCGAAAAAAATATTTTTTTAAAAATCCACGACTTTTGGCCCTCGAAAAAAATATTTTTAAAAAAACTACGACTTTTGGCCCTTGAAAAAAATAATTTTTAAAAAAACTACGACTTTTGGCCCATGAAAAAAATAATTTTTAAAAAATCCACGACTAGTGGTCCTTAAAAAAATATTTTTTAAAAAATCCACGACTAGTGGCCCTTGAAAAAAATATTTTTTTAAAAAATCCACGACTAGTGGCCCTTGAAAAAAATATTTTTTAAAAAATCCACGACTAGTGGTCCTTGAAAAAAATATTTTTTAAAAAATCCACGACTAGTAGCCCTTGAAAAAAATATTTTTTAAAAAATCCACGACTAGTGGCCCTTGAAAAAATATTTTTTTTAAAAATTCACCACTAGTGACATTAGAAAAAAAAATATATTTAAAAAATCCACAACTAGTGGCCTTATAAAATATCTTTAAAAAAAATCCACGACTTTTGGCCCTTGAAAAAAATATTTTTTAAAAAATCCACAACTAGTGGTCCTTAAAAAAATATTTTTTTAAAAATACACGACTTTATATTTACGAAATATATTTTTTTAAAAATGCACGAATTGTAGCCCTTGAAAAAAATATTTTTTAAAAAATCCACCACTAGTGGCCCTTGATTTTTTTTAAATCGGAGACTAGTGACCCTTGATTTTTTTAAAAAATCCACGACAAAAATCCACGAGTGGATTAACCAAGTTTAGTGAAAAAAATATTTTTGAAAAACATTCAAGACTAACAGCCCTTGAGAGAAATTTCTAAAAATTTAATACTTTGTATTGGGCAAACGGAATGAGTTGGAACTCTGAAATTTGGAGGGTTTTTGGAACTTCGAATTTTGAACTTGTGAAAAGTTCCATTTAATTTCGTTCCATTTCTTATTATGTGAACTTATTATTAAGAGAACCAAGGGTGAAAGTAGGTTTGATACAAGTGTGCGAACTGTACTAAATGGCACAATGGGCCGGAAATCTATCGCTGTTTATATGGAGCCTGGACATATGAAGGGGAGGTGATTTTGGAAGTGTGTACTATAATTGTACGAAAACTATTAAATGGTATCAAATTTGGTCTTGGTTGAAGGAATAAAATTCCGAATTTTTTATTAAGATTACTGATGTTATCAGGTGGAGGTTATAGAAATGCGTCCTATATTTGTTCTAAGAGTACTAACTGGTACTAAAGATGGAACTGGGTGAAGGGATAGGGCTGGAATCCTCAAATTTGATATTGAGGTATCTGTTAGTATCTGGAATTGAGATATGGAAGTGGTTTTGCAAATAAATACTTAAATTATACGAAAAGTACTGAATGTCACTAAATTTGATATGGAGAAAATTTATAGAGCTTGTATACCGAAATTTGATATTGAGGTCTCTGTTAGTATCTAGTTCGGAAATGTGAACTTGAAGTAAGCGAAAAGTAGTAAATATCAATAAGAATTTGGTATTGGGTGCTTGAAATCCGAAATTTGCTGTTAGGATCGCTGTTCGTGTGTAGCCTGGAAGTATAGAGGTGGTTTGGAAATGTGTACGATAATTGTACAAAAATTAATAAATGGTACTAAATTTGGTATTGAGTGAATGTATATGGCTGCAATCCTTAAATTTGATATAGATATTGCTGTTGGTGTCTGTGGTTAAGATATGGAAGTGGTTTTGTAAATGTGTACTATAATTGTTCGAAAGGTACTAAGTGATACCAAATTGGGTATTGGGTGATGGGATAAAGCTGGAATCCCGAAATTTTATATTGAAGCCTCTGTTGGTATCTGATGTTGAGATCTTGTGGTTGTTCTGAAAACGAAAACTGTTCGAAAAGTGATAAATGGTACTAATTTTAGATCACTGTTGGTAAAGTTCAAAATTAAAGATTTTGAAGACTTTAGGATGTGAAAGGTAAACATTTTTCTATTCTTCGCGACAAAGTAGCGGAGATTTGTTAGTTACATATAAACGATTTTTAGAAAGTTTCCGGTATAGGGCTTTTCGAATTCGTCTTTTGAATTTCCAAATTAATTGTTTTTACTTCTTTATTTTTACATTTCTTCACCGCCAAAAAAAAACATGAGTGCCGTAAAATCTGCATGATATTGTAAATTGTTTTGCTGGTTTTTGTTTATCACAAGTTTGTTGGTTAGTTTATTTCTTTCTTCTTTCTTTTTATGGCTATGATTTGTGATTTCGAAAGTGGTTTAAATCCAGTATTTTTTTTATTTTATGCACGAGTGTGTGTGAGTCTGCAATAGTTTAGATGGTAAGGTGAAAATAAATATGAAATGTCATTAAAAAAAAATTTTTGCCAAATGGCAATGAAAATAATAATAATTGTTATAAAACTATTAAAAATAGTTATCTTTATTATGAGTGAAGAAATAAACCAGCAATACTAAACAATTATGACTCACTTATTAGTTTTTGCTTTAGATTCTTAACCTTGTTTGAAGAGCGGCTTTTTTTTGGTCAATTCATGGAACAATGCGACCATGGAATGTCGCTGTGTAACAGAATCTATACTGTTATGTCTTAGAGCACGTTCGAATAAACCTAGTTCCAATAATTAGGGTTAGTAATACCCCAAATTGTTTCACGACCCATTTATAGGTAATTCAATGGACTTATATTAGAAATATAACCAATTGATAGGATGGATAAGCTATTCTATTCAACGACCAGTGAAGAAAGTCTAAAAGTCAGGCGGGGACCCTACACCCCTTTACTTATTTAGTAGAGCTTCATATAAGAAAAAAAAAAACTGTAGGGTCTGTAACACCCTCCGCCATTTGGAACGAATTAGGCAATTTTCAAAAAAATTAAACCGTTAAAAATTCTGTTAAAATCCTAAAACAACCGAATACAGCCATTATATTAAGGTCCATACGAAGATGTGGACCTGCATAGGCAACGTTTGTCATAAGCTATTAAGATATACAAATGCGAAACTTGAAAAAAAAAATCGGTGAATAATGTCGCTAAAATCGCCAAAACACCGAAAAAAGGGAGGTACGGTTATATGGGGGCTATACAAAGACGTGGATCTGCACAGACAATTTTCTGTCATAGGCTGTAGTATCCATTACGAACTTCAAATACCAAATTTGAAACAATTCCGGTGAATAATGTCGCTAAAATCGTCAAAATATTGAATATTGGGAGGTACTGTCATATGGGGGTTATATGAAAACGTGGACCTGCACAGACAATTTTCTGTCATAGGCTGTAGTATCTATTACGAACTTCAAATACCAAGTTTGAAACAATTCCGGTGAATAATGTCGCTAAAATCGCCAAAACACCGAAAAAAGGGAGGTACGGTTATATGGGGGCTATACGAAGACGTGTGCAGATCACAGACAATTTTCTGTCATAGGCTGTAGTATCTATTCCAAACTTCAAATACCCAATTTGAAACAATTCCGGTGAATAATGTCGCTAAAATCGCAAAAACACCGAAAAAAGGGAGGTACGGTTATATGGGGCTATACGAAGGCGTTAACCTGCACAGACAATTTTCTGTATTATTTACTACGAACTTCAAATGCCAAATTTGAAACAATTCCCGTGAATAATGTCACTAAAATCATTAAAATACCGAATATCGAGAGGTACCGTCATATGGGGGCTATACGAAAACGTGGACCTGCAAAGACGATTTTTTGTCTTAGGCTGTAGTATCCATTACGAAATTTCAAATCCCAAATTTGAACCAATTCTGGTGAATAATGTCGCATAAATCACGAAAATACCGAAATTAGGGAGGTACCATTTTATGGCAGCTACACGAAGACGTGGATCTGCACAGACTATTTTCTGTCATAGGCTGTAGTATCCATTACGAACTTTAAATACCAAATTTGAACCAATTCTGGTGAATAATGTCGCTAAAATCGCCAAAACACCGAAAAAATGGAGGTACCGTTATATGGCGGCTATACGAAAACGTGGACCTGCACAGACAATTTTCTGTCATAGGCCGTAGTATCTATTACAAACTTCAAATACCAAATTTGAACCAATTCTGATGAATAATGTCGCTAAAATCGCCAAAACACCGAAAAAAGGGAGGTACGGTTATATGGGGGCTATACGAAGGCGTTAACCTGCACAGACAATTTTCTGTATTATTTACTACGAACTTCAAATGCCAAATTTGAAACAATTCCCGTGAATAATGTCACTAAAATCATTAAAATACCGAATATCGAGAGGTACCGTCATATGGGGGCTATACGAAAACGTGGACCTGCAAAGACAATTTTTTGTCTTAGGCTGTAGTATCCATTACGAAATTTCATATCCCAAATTTGAAACAATTCCGGTGAATAATGTCGCTAAAATCGTCAAAATATCGAAATTAGGGAGGTACCACTTTATGGCGGCTACACGAAGACGTGGACCTGCACAGACAATTTTCTTTCTTATGCTGTAGTATCCATTCCGAACTTCAAATACCTAATTTGAAACATTTTCGGTGAATAATGTCGCTTAAATCGCCAAAATACCGAAAATAGGACCTTCATGGCCCATTCTCAATACTGAAAGTCCTGCAGATACAATATAAATTTGAATAAAATTTTGATTTCCACAGACGGACGGACAGAGCGACGGACATCACTAAATCGACATAGAATTTTATGCTGATCAAAAATATATACTTTGTGGGTCTAAAATATATATTTCGAGGTGTTACAAACGGAATGAAAAACTTAATATGCCCTCCAGGGTATAAAAATATCACAAATCAGACGAACAATATATATGAGAGCTATAGCTATATCTGAACCGATGTTCACCAAATTTGACACACTTAATTCTAGGTTTCTTGTTTCAATTTGGCCTAATATAACACATTTAGTGCACGATAAAAGGCAAATCGGATATATATGGGAGCTATGTCTTAATTTTGACCGATTATCTCGAATTTCAATAGGGTTCGTCCTTGGGCCAAACAAATGACTTGTGCAAAAGTTGTATCTAGATCGGACAATAAATGCGACCTGTACTTTGTTTACAATAATACATCGACGGACAGACAGATGGAAGGACGGACATGCATATATATGACTCGGAATGGGATTCTTTGCAGATCATCAAAAGGAACCATGGGTCTATCTCGTTTCCTTTAGCCTGTTACAAATGCACAAAGACATAATACCCTGACCACATTGTGGTGTAGGGTATAAAAATTAAAAATTTGGGAGGCCCAACCCATTATTTATATGAATTTTCCTGTATATGAAAGATCTCTGAAAGATTCACATCTGCAAAATATGTGGGTTCTCCTAGTTTTGGACTTTATTAATTTTTGCTCTTAATTTTTCTATAACGTAATCATCGAATCCTCTATTCATTGTTCAATTCAAACTTTAAATGTTTTTTTTTTTTTATTTGAACATCAATTCCAATCAATTGCAGGCCCCCGGTGGCCCATTACTCTATAGCATCGATTATTGTTACGCAAAGTAACATTTACATACGCTAACAATTGTTAGTTTTTCTCTATTGTCCATGGGCGTTTTGTAAAACTTTTTTAAGACACAGTAACAACAACAACAACAATAGCCTCCCATTAAAAACAATTTATTTTATTGTGTCATTCTCTGACAAACAGACTGGACTGGACTGGACTGGACTTTATTGCCCGGTCCGTAGCCAACAACATTGCTGCCGGCATCCAGCGATTTATTGGAAGACATAAACAACCATAAAAATTCATTTGAATAGTTGTGGCGCCCAAATGCGACAATTGCAAGCCGAAGAGAAGACAGCAACGAAAACAAAAACATAACCAAGCCTCCCGAGAATATTTGACGAAAAAAAAAACAAAAGATAAATATTATGGCGGTAATGCTTTGGAGGGTATTAATCAAACAATTACATGGTTCGTTATCAATACCAACAACAACAACAAACCACAAAAAGGATCTTCAACTCCAAGGGGGTTTGATTTTGTTAGACTGCACTTTATGTTGATGCTGTTATTGTTGGGAATAGAAAATTATTATTCATTGTTGTGTGTTGTCTTTTTATTCTCCTGCACTCAGCGGGATACCAAATGCCAGGCATACCCCTGATAATTGTCGAAGCCATGATGCAGAAGTCCTTGGCTATCGAAAGATCCATCCATCTCGTTCTGCCCTGTCATCCCACTTAATCACGCTGAAAATTAAATATTTTTTCCTCAAAAGATAAAATTTCCACTAAACTAAAAAAAAACAAAATTTAAAAATCAAATACAACAAGTTGTCACAGTTTTCAGATGGAGAGATGGGAATACTACATTACTCAAAATAGAGGATTTATAAAAATATTTGATGAAAGAGAAGATGTTTAGAAAAAAAGGAGCTTCGATTTTTCCAAGGCTTTAAAAATAAATGACTTTTTAAAAATATTGTTTTTCAATAAACGTGGATTATCTCTATTAATAAGAAGTAAAAAAGCAGTACGTTCGGTCGGTCCGAACTTTGAATACCCTGCATCATTTGGAACGATTTTGGAAATTTTCATAAAAAATAGAATCCGTTGCTTTCAAAAATGCCAAAATATTTACGTGCCCAAGGCTTTAATACACCCTCCAGAATATTTTCCCGTCGATAAATACGAGCGGAAAGCGACCATCGGCTGTTATGGCGGCCCACGCCATCACTGTGGCCGGCGCTTGAATTCTGTGGGCCTACCGAAGGTGCACATTTTCACCTGACCTCTTTGGCAAGTAAACACGACCCTTTTGTTTGTTTACAAACTGCTGAACAACGAATATTTTCTCATCGGAGAAAACCAAATTCAGCGCTTTACCACTTTCGGCCGAGCGAAGCAACTCTTCAGCTCTTTTGAGTCTATTTTCTTTCTGTTGCGGTGTAAGTTCTTGCACTTTTTCTGCTCACGAGCCATTTTTTAAGCCACTGCGACGCGGGTTTCGATGAAGTCGCTTCTTTACTTTTCGAGCCATGTTTCCTTTTGCCCACTTTCTTGACGTCGGGCTACGTTACCAGTATAACGGCAACGAGCGATGGCACGAGACACAAAAGATTTATTCACATTTAAATGCTGGAGTGCTCTAACGATAGCCACTTGTGATTTTCCAACCAAATACAAAGAAATCACTCAATCACGCTTGAATTCCATCACGAATAACCTTTTTTCTGGAAAATTCTCACCAAAATGCTTTTGTACGCCTGTAAACTATATAATGAGCGATCACTGAAATAATTTTAACATTTGTCCGACGAGTGGCTTAGAAATGACAGCAGTCTGAAGTTCGTTGCAGTTTTTTCATCTTACCTTGCATATATTCTTGATCAGCTTAAAATTCTATTTAGCGATTTAGCTCTGTCCATCTGTTGCTAGAGTCCACACGGCATGTGCCGTCAGGTCAAGTTCGAAGATGGGCTGTATCGGTCCACGATACGATAAAGCCCCCATATAACCGTACCCCCGATATTCGGTATTTTGATAATTTTGGCGACATTTTTCCCCGAAATTGTTTAAAATCTCACATTTGAAGTTCCTAATGGTTACTACAGCCTGTGACAGAAAATTGCCTATGCAGGTCCAGGTCTAGCTTTTTTTGAAATATTTTTTCTTTTTTCAATAAAAGTAGAGTTTTTAAAAGTTGTTTTCCTCATTAAATGTGGATTTTTTAAAAACGTGGATTTCTTAAAAATATTCTACTTCAAAAAATGTGGATTTCTTATGACAGAAAATTGTCTATACAGGTCCAGGTCTTCGTAAAGCCCACATATAAGGGACCTCGCAATATTCGGTATTTTGATGATTATAGCGTCATTATTAACCAGAATTGTTTCAAATTACGTATTTAGAGTTCCTAATGGGAACTACAGTCAGTGACAGAAAATCGTCTATACAGGTCCAGGTCTTCGTATAGGCCCCATACATCAGTACCTCCCTATTATCGATATTTTGACGATTTTAGGTACAAAACCCACCGAAATTGTTTGAGTTGTCGTATTTGAAATTCGTATTGGATGCTACAGCTCGTGACAGAAAATTGTCTATACAGGTTCAGGTCTTCGCACAGCTCCGATATAACGATACCTCCCTATAGACCATATTTTGTGGCCGGCGCTTGAATTCTGTGGGCCTACCGAAGGTGCACATTTTCACCTGACCTCTTTGGCAAGTAAACACGACCCTTTTGTTTGTTTACAAACTGCTGAACAACGAATATTTTCTCATCGGAGAAAACCAAATTCAGCGCTTTACCACTTTCGGCCGAGCGAAGCAACTCTTCAGCTCTTTTGAGTCTATTTTCTTTCTGTTGCGGTGTAAGTTCTTGCACTTTTTCTGCTCACGAGCCATTTTTTAAGCCACTGCGACGCGGGTTTCGATGAAGTCGCTTCTTTACTTTTCGAGCCATGTTTCCTTTTGCCCACTTTCTTGACGTCGGGCTACGTTACCAGTATAACGGCAACGAGCGATGGCACGAGACACAAAAGATTTATTCACATTTAAATGCTGGAGTGCTCTAACGATAGCCACTTGTGATTTTCCAACCAAATACAAAGAAATCACTCAATCACGCTTGAATTCCATCACGAATAACCTTTTTTCTGGAAAATTCTCACCAAAATGCTTTTGTACGCCTGTAAACTATATAATGAGCGATCACTGAAATAATTTTAACATTTGTCCGACGAGTGGCTTAGAAATGACAGCAGTCTGAAGTTCGTTGCAGTTTTTTCATCTTACCTTGCATATATTCTTGATCAGCTTAAAATTCTATTTAGCGATTTAGCTCTGTCCATCTGTTGCTAGAGTCCACACGGCATGTGCCGTCAGGTCAAGTTCGAAGATGGGCTGTATCGGTCCACGATACGATAAAGCCCCCATATAACCGTACCCCCGATATTCGGTATTTTGATAATTTTGGCGACATTTTTCCCCGAAATTGTTTAAAATCTCACATTTGAAGTTCCTAATGGTTACTACAGCCTGTGACAGAAAATTGCCTATGCAGGTCCAGGTCTAGCTTTTTTTGAAATATTTTTTCTTTTTTCAATAAAAGTAGAGTTTTTAAAAGTTGTTTTCCTCATTAAATGTGGATTTTTTAAAAACGTGGATTTCTTAAAAATATTCTACTTCAAAAAATGTGGATTTCTTATGACAGAAAATTGTCTATACAGGTCCAGGTCTTCGTAAAGCCCACATATAAGGGACCTCGCAATATTCGGTATTTTGATGATTATAGCGTCATTATTAACCAGAATTGTTTCAAATTACGTATTTAGAGTTCCTAATGGGAACTACAGTCAGTGACAGAAAATCGTCTATACAGGTCCAGGTCTTCGTATAGGCCCCATACATCAGTACCTCCCTATTATCGATATTTTGACGATTTTAGGTACAAAACCCACCGAAATTGTTTGAGTTGTCGTATTTGAAATTCGTATTGGATGCTACAGCTCGTGACAGAAAATTGTCTATACAGGTTCAGGTCTTCGCACAGCTCCGATATAACGATACCTCCCTATAGACCATATTTTGATGATTTTAGCTTCACCGTTTATTTCAAGTTTCGAATTATGGCTTTTGACAAAGAATGCATATGTATGTCCACGTCGTATAGACACCAATATAACGGCTATATTCGGTATTTTTAAAATATTAAAAGAATTTTTTAAGGATTTTATTTTTTTTAATTTCCAAATTTATTCCAAATGGTGGAGGGTATTCAAAGTTTGGCCCGGCCGAACTTACTGCTTTTTAACTTGTTTAGAAATATTTTTCTTCAATAAACGTGGATTTGTTAAAAATATTTTTCCTCAAATAACGTTGATTTTTTAGAAATATTTTTCTTCAATAAACGTGGATTTTTAAAGATATTTATCCTCAAATAACGCTGATTTTTTTGAAATATTTTTCATCAATAAATGTGGATTTTTTAAAAATATTTTTCCTCAAATAACGTTGATTTTTTTAAAAATATTTTTCTTCAATTAACGTGGATTTTTTAAAAATATTTTTCCTTAAATAACGCTAATTTTTTAGAAATAATTATCAATAAACGCGAGCTTTTTAAAAATATTTTCCTCAAAAAACGTTGATTTTTGAAAAAAATATTTTTCCTCAAATAAAATTTTAACAATATTTTTCCTCAAATAACGCGGATTTTTTTTTTTAAATATTTTAATATTTTTTTTAAGTACAGTTCGCATTTATTGCCCTATCCAGATGAAATTTTGCAAAAATCAGTTGTTTGGCCTAAGGACGAACCCTATTGAAATTGGAGATAATCGGTAAAAATTTAGATATAGCTTCCATATTTATCTTCGACCGATTTGCCTTTTATTGTGCACAAAATGTGTAACATCAGTCCGAATAATATGAAATTTTGCACATACAACGGGATTAGGCCTGAAAATAAGTATGCCAAATTTGATCGAAATCGGTTCAGATATAGCTATAGGTCCCATATATAATGTTCATCCGATTTGTTACTTTTGTCCTCCGCAGCTGTAATATGCACTCTGTAACAACAATATTTGGGGAAATATATCAAATACAGCTCAGAAATACATTTGGTGAATTTTATCGAGATCGGTTCAGATTTGGATATAGCTCCCATATATAACTTCGTCCGATTTACATTTTATTGTGCACCAAACGTCTAATATTTGTCCAAATGGGATGGAATTTGGCACATACGACCGAATTTAGTCTAGAAGGTAGTATGCCAAATTTGGTGAAGATCGGTTCAGATATAGCTATAGCTTCCATATATGTTATTCATCCGATTTGTTATATTTGTTACCCACAACCGTAATATGCACTCCGTTCAGGGAAGTATATCAAATACAGCTCAGGAATATCTTTGCCAAATTTTATCGAGATCGGTTCAGATTTGGATATAGCTCCCATATATATCTTTATCCGATTTCAAATTAATTGTGCACCAAATGGGCAATACAATTCCGAATTTAAAAGATACAAATGCTTCGGCATATTTAGTCCTTTGAACTTTAAATTATAATTATAATCATAGCGTGTATGAGTGAATTCTCCCATAAAAACTTTTAATTGTTGTGTGGAGCTCTACTTAATTAGCAAAGTGGTGTAGGGTATCATAAAGTCGGTCCCGCCCGACTTGAAGACTTTCTTTACTGGTTTAGAAATATCTTTCTTCAATAAACGTGGATTTTTTTCTCTTGTCAAAATAATTCACAATTTCCATCCTTGATATTAATTTCACTTCCAAACAATTTAAGAAATGCATCTGTCATTTAATTTAGACCCGAAATGCAACACCAACTTACCAGCATCCATGCAATCCACCCCGTTTCTAGCTCTCTCCCTCTCCGCCTTCTCTATACTCTGTCTGGCTGTGCAACAGCGTGTTTTAAGATAAAAATAGTTTCATTTCATTTTAATTAATTGTATTATACGGGTATTAAATGTTTTTCCACAAATTTGTCGTTTATATTACGGCCAGTCATCTCCATCTCCTGCTGCTGGCGAAATGTGGTGGAAAATTGTTTTCTTCGTTTCTTTTTTTCTTTTTTTGTTTGGAGTGGCTACTTTACTTCAATGGAACAGCATCTCAACAACTTCAACAGCATGAGATGCTCATTGGCAACATGGCCTTATCAGTCAATGTCATGATAATTGTGGTACCCCTCATTTCCTTGTCGTTGTTGTGGTTGTTATTATTATTGTCTCTTTGGCTTGTTTTCGTCTAGGAGAAAACATAACAACAAGCACAACAATCAAGATAGGCAACCAGCCAGCCGAGTCAACCAACCCAGCATCCTTAAGGAATTTGTTTTGTTAATTGAATGTCTCCATAGGATTTCAATGTTGCAGCTGAAGGAAAACGAATCGATTAGAATCTATAAACCAGACACTATCTAAGAAGTAGGGATTCGTTTGTGGCCATGTCCATATGGCTGCCACAGAATCATGTAATGCCTTTTTAGTCTTGTTTTATGTGGGTAATTAAATATTAACATGGGAATGTTTGATTTTGAATTCCTGGGAAAGTAAAGGGCATATTTTGAATAAATTTATATCTGTCAGAAGAGCTGCACACATAATATTGTAATTTTTCAGACTCATGTATTTCAATATTAAAAATTTTGAAAATAAACCAGTAAAGAAAGTCCTAAAGTCGGGCGGGGCCGACTATATGATACCCTACACCACTATGCATATTTAGCACTATGCATTATAGCATTTGGGCTGATATTGGCCATTTGATGCACAATTAACACGAAATCGGATGAAGATATATATTGGAGCTATAGCTATATCTGAAACGATTTTTACTAAAATTGGTGTACTTGTTTCTAAGCTGGTTTCGATCGGATTTGCCAAAATTGATGCTATTACGGCCATTTGGTGGTCAATCACCCGAAATCGGATGAAGATATATATGGGAGCTATATCCAAATCTGAACCGATTTCGGTAAAATTTAAAACAGCTATTCCTGTGCTCCATCTAATACCTGGTACCAAATATCACGGTTGTGGAGTGAATATTACGAATGTATGGGACTAAAACACTAAATCGGATGAAACATATATATGGTTGCTATATCTATATCTGAACCGATTTTCACTAAATTTGATATACTTGCTTCTAGGCTGAATTTGGTCCGATGTACTAAAATTCAGTCCATTTGGACTTATATCGGCCATTTGGTGCACAATTAACCCGAAATCGGATGAAGATATATATGGGAGCTATATCCAAATCTGAACCGATTTCGATAAAATTACAAACAGCTATTTCTGGGCTGTATCTTATATCTGGTACCAAATATCATTCTTGTGGAGTGCATATTACGAATGTGAGAGGCTTAAACACCAAATCGGATAAAACATATATATGGGAGCTATAGCTGTTTCTGAACCGATTTTCTCCAAATTTGTTGTATTTGCTTTAAGGCTAATCTCGGTCACATGTGCCAAAATTCGGGCCATTTGGGCTGATATTGGCCATTTGGTGGTCAATTAACCCGAAATCGGATGAAGATATATATGGGAGCTATATCCAAATCTAAACCGATTTCGATAAAATTTAAAACAGCTATTTCTGTGCTCCATCTAATACCTGGTACCAAATATCACGGTTGTGGAGTGCATAGTAGGAATGTGAGGGACTTAAAGATCAAATCGGATGAAAGATATATATGGGAGCTACAGCTATATCTGAACCGATTTTCTCCAAATTTGATATACTTGCTTCTAGGCCGAAATCGGTTGGTTGTGCCAAAATTCAGGTGATTTGGACTGATAGTGGACATTTGGTGCTCATTTAACCCGAAATCGGATGAAGATATATATGGGAGCTATATCTAAATTTGATCCGATTCTCACCAATTTCAATAGAGTTCGTCCTTGGGCCAAAAAAATATTGTTTGGAGAATTTCATCTCAATCGGATAATAAATGCGACCTGCATTTTGTTCACAAGAATACATGGACAGACGGACGGACGGACGGATGGACAGACCGACTGACATGCATAAATCAACTCAGAATGTGATTCTATGCAGATCATCAAAAGGAACTATGGGTCTATCTCGTTTCCTTTTGCCTGTTACAAACAAATGCACAAAGACATAATACCCTGACCACCTTGTGGTGTAGGGTATAAAAATTTTGAAAATAAAAATTTATGCCATCTTTTGATGCCTTTCCCAAAAATGTTGCATTCCTTTTCCTCAACGAAAGTACAATTTTTCTTCATGTTTCTTTCTTTCTTTTTTTTCTGTAGCTGTAAAGATGCTGATGCTGTTGTTGTTTTCCCATTTGCATCAACTCCTTATAAATCCTCAACACTTGTCTACGAACAGGCGCAACAAATTGCCATAGAAGCTATAGTGGAGATGCCCCAACCAAGGAATTGCAGCCACTACATCAGAGAGAGCGAGAGCGAGAGCTCATATCAATCTTGAGTTCGTTTAACTGTCATGCCAGCCTATCAGTCACGTCCATCTTTTTCACACTAAACACTACAAGTGTTCTTTTCCCAGTCTCTATTGTTGTTTTTGCTATTCCTTTATGGTGGCACTGGCTGGTACAGCTAGAAAAGTATCTGTTTTTTTTTTTGCCTTTTTTTTCTGTTTTTGTTCGTCTCAGTGGCTCAGATACCAAATGAAATTATCATAGACGGATAACTATGAAACTCTTTTGTTGTTGTCATCATCATCATCAGCAGCTTCATCAAAGTGGAGGATACTCAGTTACTCTGGGTAAGATACAATTGACAAAGTGAAAGATAGATAGATGGATGGATGGATGGTTGGATAGACAAAACCTTTTGAATAGTTTGTCTATGAATGAAAAGATTGATGGACAGACACACACACACACACAAAACGAGACACATTAAAATTCAACAAATGCCTTAGATTCGTGGATACTTATGACACTATCAGGGGTCGTCGTGGAATGGAAAACGGACTACAAATTTATCATAGCCGCTGTTTTTCATTACTTTTTTGTGGATCCGAAATACCCAAAAAGAAACCGTTAACAACAATCACGATAAGAAACTTTGTTTGAAATGTGAGACAATGTGAAAAAATAAAAATTCTTCAAAAAGTGCCTTAAAATTGTTGTCACTACATAAAACATAAAGTTAATGAGTTCTTGGGAGAACATTCTGACGGAATGTTGATAACTTATTTAAGGGGAACTAACATGGAAGTAGATTCAGATTCAGATGAAAAAGATATAAAATATCAACTGGATTGAAGGCTTTAAAACGGCTGTATTGATAACCCTTTACTCGCACACCAGTTTTCCACAATTTTGGCTACGATTCTCAAGTATTATTAAAAAGTACACTATAATGACCCTAAAAATCCTGGAACAACATAATTAATATATTTTAAAAATATTATTAGGAAAAAAATGGATTTAAAAAAAAATTCAAAGCTATAAAATAATATTGCTGCTATTGCAAACAATATTTTTATACCCTACAACACTATGTGTTTGGGGGTATTATAACTTTGATTGGGCCAGAATTTATGTAACACCTCGAAATATTGGTTTCCCATATAGGAAAGTATATATGGATCTTCCTAGCTCGCCGAGCTGATTTGATCTAGCTATGTATGTCCGTCCGTCCGTCTGTCCATGTTAATTTGTAATCACTCTACAGGTCGCAATTATGGCCCGATCTTCACGAAATTTAGAATGTAGATGGGGTTAAGGTCAGAATAGAACCCTATTTCTTTTGGAGATTATCGTATAATATTTAGGGGTTTAAATGGACCAAAAACTGAAAAAATTCTTGATTTTGCAGTTGCTCTACAGGTCGCAATTATAGACCAATCGACGCGGAATTGCGCATGTAGCTAGAGTTTAGGGCGGGGAAGAAGCCTACCAATTTGGGTGGTCATCGGAAAATATTTAGCGGGTAAAATAGACCATATCTTTTGTGTTGAAAAAATTCAAAAATTTTTATTAAACCGCGAATATTTTAAATCTCGGCGAAATCAAAAGCCATGACAAGGTTACTTCTGATCGTTACACTGATGTTAACATCCATCAAATCGGATATATAGCAAAATATGTGCGATATATATGTCTATCAAAGAAGATATGCTTGAAAGATCTCTTATATGTCGAGAACGGCTGAACTGATTTCGACAGTTCTCATTAATTCAAAATGGCCTCTGCGCAGGAAAGAAAGCGTCAAAATAAATGCATAAAAATATCTCTCTAAAGATGAAAACATTAATTTTGTTGTATTTTCTTATATTTTTTCAATTTTGTCATATTTTTGGCATATTTTCATTTTGAATTAAACATTTGGTAATATTTCTACAGCTAACAAAACTAAGTAGTTAGGATATCAGAATATCATATACAGATCGCATTTATGGCCCGATCCTTATGAAATTGAGCATGGTGATAAGATGAGGGTCAGAATAGAAGCCTACTCTTTTTGGAGATAATCGCCATATATTTAGGGGTTGAAATGGACAAAAAAACTGCAAAATTGTCAGCAAGTCGTAATTATCGCCCGATCCTCACACGCATTTGAATGGAGGTTACCGGACATTGCAAAAGCCAAATAGTTTTGGATGGCCATCCGGACATTGCAAAAGCCAAATAGTTTTGGATGGCCATCCAAAAATATTCGATGTGTGAAATAGTTTGCAAACTTTTGTAGATAAAATACGAAAATATCCATTCCAGTGTCTTTTTGGAGAATTCACAAATACAGGAAAGACGCACTTCTGACTATTTCGTTAAGGCTGATTTCGTTGAAGAATAAAGTCAAATGTCTGTATCTCATATAGATGCGTTTAAGTCAAAAACCAATAATAAATGTTAATCTTTTGGAAATGAGCAAATTAGTTCAAGTTTCTATTATTCGAAAATTAGAACGAAACCTGATGGTTTTCTTTTATTATTTGTCACAATATCTTGTGGAATTCTTTCGAGTATCTGGTCTATATAAACAGTATCATTTATTATAGTGTTGTAGGGTATTCAACGGTCGGCCCGCTCGACTGTAGCATTTGCTTACTTGTTTCAATTTTTATATGCTCCTCCAAAATATGGAGAATACATTGAGTTTGTCATTCAGCTTGTAACTCATCCAAGGAATCATTTTAGACCTAACAAAGTATAAACAGGGTGAGATAGAAAAAACTGCAACATAAATTTTTACATTTTTTTTAATTTTATTGAATAAAAGCCACAAATTTTGGAAATAGCATCAAATTTTAGACTAATTTCAGATTTTTTCGAATTGGTCATCATTGGCGCGAATTGTTACCTTCAAAGGGCCAATGAAACCGTCACATGCTGCCCAAATGTTGCTTTGCCGTATTTTGGCCCATTCCCGGCGAAGCGCTCGAGGAGATCGACACCTTGGGATTTTTTAGTGCCAACCTTGCCAACCAGAATACTCCAGACACAATAGTCCAACATTCCATTGGTACCTGGAGATTATGGTGGCCATTGTGCGCTGGAAATGAAGCGAGGAACCTCATTTTGTAACCATTCTTAGGTGCTAAGTCCTGTTGGAATGTTGAATGTTTGCGGCCAAAATGTTTGCGTGCCCAAGGCTTTAATACAGGGTTGCCCATATTCGACGGACCCATCTGGCAACGCCATAACTTTTGACAGAGATGTCACATCGCTTAATGACATACCGCGTTTGAAGCGTCAGTCCAAGCAGATTTTTACCATGAACTAATACACGCCACACGAGCGCTCTGAAATAGTTGAAATTTACATTCAACAGAAGAAGTCAATTGTGAAAACTCAACGTGCTTTTAAAACATTAAAAATGTGAGAAGTGCGCCTTCTAAGAACACCATTTAGCGTTTATACGAAAAATTTATGACTGGTAAGGCTCTTTCTAATCCAAAGAGGCCATATAAAAGTCGACCAAGGCGATCGGCCGAGAATATCGCAGCCGTACGAGCCAGTGTTGAGAGGTCCCCAAGAACATCCCAAAAACGCCGTTCTCAGCAGTTGGGCATGGCTCGGTCCACTTTACAACGGATTATTCGCATTGATTTGCATTTGTTCCCGTACAAAATTCAATTGACGCAAAGAATGTTGCCTGCGGACAAGCCTCGTCGATTGGAATGGTCCCAAAGAGTCATGGGTCCGTCGAATATGGGCAACCCTGTACATCCTCCAGAACATTTTCGCGATAATATTCGGCATTTTTTCTGATGCCACGGTGGATTAATACGAGCGGAGAGCGACCATCCGCTGTTATGGCGGCCCACACCATCACCATGGCCGGCGCTTGAGTTCTGGTGTCCAACCGAAGGTGCACATTTTCAGCTGACCTCTTTGACAATATTTTCTCATCGGAGAATACCAAATTCGGTAGTTCACCACTTTCGGCCAAGCGAAGCAACTCTTTAGCTCTTTTGAGTCTATTTTCTTTCTGTTGCGGTGTAAGTTCTTGCACTTTTTGGAATTTCAATGGCTTTACCCCGAGCTCATTTTTCAATGTTTGCCGAATGGAATATTATGATAAGTTTAGCTCATGAGCCATTTTTGGCCACTGCGACGCGGGTTTCGATCAAGTCGCTTCTTGAATTTTCGAACCATTTTTGCTGTTGTTTCTGTTTTCTTCCGTCCCTTTTCCTGACGTCGGGCTACGCTGCCAACACAAAAAATGTATTCACATTTAAATGCTGGAGTGCTCTAATGATAGACACTTGTGGATTTCCAGCCAAATGTAAAGAAATCACACTATCACGCTTGAATTCCATCACAAATAACTTTTTTTCTGGAAAATTCATACCAAAATGCTTTTTACACTTGTAAACAATATAATGAGCTGTCACTGGAATAATTTTAAGAGCTGTCGGACGAGTAACTTCGAAATTGCAGCAGTCTGAAGTTGGTTGCAGTTTTTTCATCTCACCTGTAGATTCATTAAAATTTACGCAATGAATTGAAAAAATCCTGGAAAAATAAGATACATCCAGTCATCATCTGTTTTTATACCCTCAACCATAGTATGTAGGGTATATTAAGTTTTAGACCCCACAAAGTATATATATATATTTGATCAGCATAAAATTCTATATCGATTTAGCGGTCCGTCTGTTCGTTTGTGGAAATCACTATAGCTTCCGAAGGAAATTGAGTAGGTTGATAAAATTTTACACAAATGTATTTTATGTCTGCAGGACTTTTGGTATTGAAAATAGGCCATGTAGGTCTACATTTTGGTATAGCCCCTATACAATGGTACCTCGCCATTTTCGGCATTTTGGTGATTTAAGCGAAATTATTCACCGAAATCGTTTCAAATTTTGTATTTGAAGTTCGTAATGGATACTACAACCTATGACAGAAAATTTTCTGTGCAGGTCCGGTTCTTCGTATAGCCCCCATATAACGGTACCTCCTGATATTGGGTATTTTGATGATTTTAGCGACATTATTCTCCGGAATTGTTTCAAATTTGGTATTTGAAGTTCGCAATAGATACTACAGCCTATCTCAGAAAAATTGTCTTTGCATGTTTTGGTACAGCCCCCATATAATGGTATCTCCCGATTTTCGGTATTTTGATGATTTTAACTTCATTATTCACCGATTTTTTTATGACAAAAGTTGTCTATGCAGTTCCACAGAATTTTTAGTAGCAGAATTTTTAACGGATTTTATTTGAAAATTGCTAAATTTGTTCCAAATGGTGGAGGGTATTCCAAGTTCGGCCCGGCCGAGCTTTTTAACTTGTTTTTTGTTATCATTTTAATTATTTTCAAACTCTTCCTAAATACATAAGAATGAATTTTTTAAAACATTTTTTATATTAAAGTTCTGAAATAATATTCCTAAGTAATAAAATGTTTTTAAAAATTCATGATGATGATGAAAACATCCCACAATATTTAAAAATCTAAATCTTGGAAAAATACTTTTTTTAAAATAGAAAACATATTTCTTGAAGTCGTGCAAGATAGCTAAATAAAAACCATTACAATTCTACGAAATTCTGTAGGAAAATACTGGAATAATATCGTCATAGGGCCTTGATAATGGTTAAAACAAAAATTTCTAAAAATATGTAGAACTCTTAAAAACTCATCAAAAATAGCCCTTAGCCCCCGAAAAGATATCCTTAAACAACCCTAAAAATGGGTTCAAAATGCCAACCATTTATGAGTTTTAAATGGTTCAGCTAACCTCCCTTCTTTGATATATAACAATATATATATACAATTCCTTTGCAAAATATCAGCCTTATAGCGATTCAACCCCTGAAAAACATCCAGAATATTGGCTGCAAGAGCATGGTAAAGTATTCTCTTAACCTCCAAAATCATTACTCTAAAAATTCTCGAAAACTATCCTTAAAAAACTACAATCAGCCCCAAAATAATTCGTTAAGAATGCAGTATTCTCAAAAGAATTTTCCTCTTCCGGCATTCCATCAAAATCACATACACCCTTAACCACAAATCAAGCTAAACAAAAAGCAATTCCCACAATCCTCACAAGTGCTCCACACAAAATCCAGCTAATTAAAATCAAGGCGATTTTGAGGACGTACCAACACACACACACATGCAGGGTATCAAGTCAAGTACCAGTTAAAGCCATGCTCATGTCTTCATTTCGAAATGTCAATGGCTTTGTTCTTGGAGTCTGTCCCAGTTTAACTTTGAAAGCTCCCCATGCAAATTCAAGTGACTTTGGATGGCAACCAAAAAAAAAAACAACAACAACAACAGAAACGGACCACTTGGATTTGCATATCACTTTGTGTTTTAAATGCAGAAGGCTTAGTCTTAGTCTGGCTCTTCTTTAAATTCCATTCCAATCTGTGTAGCCATGCCATGCTGCTGGCAGAATAGACAAGGCTATGTGGTAACTACAACAACGACAAGTGATGTACTGTTCGTAATTAACCCTTAGCTTCTTCTCATAGACATGACAGTAAAAATATGTAAATTAGTTTTAACAACTCATAAATTGTTGTAAAAGTAGAAAATCACAACAACAACAACAAATGGTATAATTAAGAGGAACTACTAGAGAAGCGAGAAGGGTGTGTGACTAGAATTAAATGGTTAATAAACTAGTCTTAAAAAGTTGTGATTCCTGTTAAAAATAAAATAAAAACTTCACGTCAATGTCCTTCAGGATCCCTCAAAAATTGTATTTAAAATCAACCATATGTACATCAAATGTACATTTTTGTTAATATTTTTTTCATCGCTAAAAATATCCGAAAATATAAAAATCTGCTAATAATCACTCTAAAAGTTTTCGATTTTGGAAAAAATTATAAAAATTTGCATAAAAATCCTACAAAATATGTTAAGACTCGAAAGAAAAATAGACAAGTTTAAAAGTATCAGTCGGTTTTGCCGACAGTGGTGTACCCCCAGCCAATGTTCGATTATTAAAATATATTTTGACGTATGTTATGATTATTCAAATTGTTGACCCTCTATGCAGTAGGTTCCGAAGGAATGGGTCAATAATGTCAATTTATTATCGGACCTGAATAAATATGTTATAAATATTGCGGCATGCAAGGTTTGGGCTACATTGGTTACTTCCTTCACTTTGTATGAGGTATGTGATAATTTTTAGAAAATGTTCAAATGTGCGTGAGGAACCAGATATAGTCGACAGAAGTATTCCATTTTCATACATCGCAAGTAATGACACGTAAATGTATTGAAAATCGTGACCCTTTGTGAGGGAGGTACCAGAAGGGGTTCGCAGATATATATGATCTTCACAACAGATCTTGTGTAAGCAAATATATTTGTTTGTGTGAAATATGAAGAGAGTTGCCTGCATATTTCGCTTTCTTTCAGCGTTTGTGAGGGAGATGCCATAAGAAATGGTCCGATCTGTACCATTTTTATAACAGATCTTGTGATGATGAAAATATTTAGATGTACTATGGCTGAATGGAATCGGATCGTAATTTCGCGTTTTATGATCTTCATGGATATTCCAAATTTTGACCCATGGTGGGTGTGATACCTGCAGGAATGGACCGATATATCACTGCAGGTGTGAAATATGAAAAGAACCGGATGCTTATTTCAGATTTTATGCTCGTTTTGGTTATTCAAAACGTCGACCATTTGTGGGGGAGGTATCAGAAGGAATGGTCCGATCTCTATCGTTTTTATAACAGATCCTGTGTTGATGGAAATATTTAGATGTACCAAGTCTAAATGGAATCGGATGTTGATTTCGCTTTTTATGAACTTAATGGATATTCAAAATTTCGACCTTTTGTGGGGGAGGTACCAGAAGGAGTGGACCGATATATTCCACCTTAACCTCAAATCTTGAGTTAATAAAAATATTGGGATGTGTGAAATTTTAAGACAATCGGATTCTTAAAATTTTGACCTCTGGGGGGGGTGGACCGATATTGTCAATTTTCGCTCCAAACCTAGCACTGATGCAAATATCAGGACGTGCAAATTCGGAGCAAAATTGAATTATCCTTTCTATTTCTGGGCTGCATTTTTTTTTTTTTTTTTTTTTTTTTTTTTTTGAAAATTTCGACCTTTTTTGGGGAGTTACCAGAAGGAATTGGCCGATATATTCCATTTTCATACCAGACCTTGAGTTAATAAATGTATTGTGATGTGTGTAATTTGAAGATAGTCGGAATCTTACATCATATTTTATAATAAAACCAGTAAAGAAAATCTTAAAGTCGGGCGGGGCCGACTTTATGATACCCTACACCACTTTGCTTATTTAGTAGAACTGCGCATAACAATTAAAATTGTTAATGGGAGAATTCAATCATACACGCTATGATTATAATTATAATTTAAAGTTCAAAAGAATAAATATGCCGAAGCATTTGTATCTTTTAAATTCGGAATTGTATTGCCTATTTGGTGCAAAATTAATATGAAATCGGATAAAAATATATATGGGAGCTATATCCAAATCGGAATCGATCTTGATAAAATTTGGCAAAGATATTTCTGAGCTGTATTTGATATATTTCCCTGAATAACGTTGTTACGGAGTGCATATTATGGTTGTAGGTAACAAATATAAAATATATGGAAGCTATAGCTATATCTGAACCGATCTTCAACAAATTTGACATACCAGCTTCTAGACTCAATTCGGTAGTAAGTGCCAAATTCCATCCCATTTGGACAAATATTAGACGTTTGGTGCACAATAAAAGGTAAATCGGACGAAGTTATATATGGGAGCTATATCCAAATCTGAACCGATCTCGACAAAATTTAGCAAAGGTATTTCTGAGCTGCATTTGATATATTTCCCCAAATATTGTTGTTACAGAGTGCATATTACGGCGGCGGTGGACAAGAATAACAAATCGGATGAAAAATATATATAGGAGCTATAGCTATATCTGAACCGATTTCGATCAAATTTGGCCTAATTTGGGTGTATATGCAAAATTCCATACAATTCGGGCTGATATTACACGTTTGGTGCACAATAAAAGGCAAATCGGACGAAGATATATATGGGAGCTATATCTAAATTTTTACCGATTATCTCCAATTTCAATAGGGTTCGTCCTTGGGCCAAACAAAAGATCTTTGCAAAATTTTATCTGGATCGGGCAATAAATGAGACCTGTACTTTGTTTACAAAAATACATGGACGGACGGACGGACATGCATAAATCGACTCAGAATGTTATTCTATGCAGATCATCAAAAGGAACTATGGGTCTATCTCGTTTCCTTCTGCCTGTTACAAACAAATGCACAAAGACATAATACCCTGACCACCTTGTGGTGTAGGGTATAAAAATATTGGGATGCGTGAAATTTTAAGACAATCGGATTCTTACATCACATCTGATAAGATTTATAATTATTCATTTGATGGAGTGGACCGATATTGTTAATTTTCGCACCTCACCTAGCACTGGTGGAAATATTAGGATTTGCAAAATTGAAGCAAATTCGGATTATCCTTTCTCTTTATGTGTAGTAAAATATTTTTTTTTTAATTTTTGACCTTTTATGGGGGAGGGTCGATATTGCTCATCTCCGAACTCGATCTAAGTTTGACAATAATATTACAATGTACCAAGTTTGGAGCGGATACTCCCTTCGAGAGTTATCGTGCGCACCAGCCAGACAGACAGACGGACAGACATCGCAAGATCAACCCAATCAACAAAAGTTAAGCGTAAGTATTCAGAATTCCTGAAAACATTATCCTTAAAAAATCATCAATCAAATATTTTCAAAACAATCCTAGACGAATGTAATCCCTTAAGAAAATAATCAACCCAGTCCAAAACTCTTGGAAAGAAATATATTTAAATATCTTGGTTATTCAAGATATCTATTATCTTCATACCTAATGTCATTTAAGTAGAAATATTAAAATGTGTGATATTTAGAATAAATCGGATACTTATTTCCAATTCTATTCAAGTCTCTTGTGGGGAAGGTACAAGAAGGAGAAGATCGATATATCCCATTTTTACACCAAATCTTAAGTAGACTAAAATATTGGAATGTATGAAATTTGATTTAGTCAGAGATATAGTTATTCAAAATGTTGACCCCTTTGTGGGGAAGGTACCAAGGTACCATCCCCGAACTCGATTTAAGTTAATATTACGATGTACCAACTTTGGACCAAATCAGTTGCTCCCTTCGAGAGTTATCAGACAAACAGACGCAGGGACGGAAACCCCTAAATTGACTCCAAATGTCCTGAAACTGATTGGTTCCAAGAGACCTAGGGTCTAAACCATTATTTCGATCCACGGTCCTTGAAAAATATTTTTAAAAATCGTCCTTGCAAAATATTGTTAAAAATTTCACGTTTGGGGGCCCTTACGGTCCTTGAAAATATTTTTAAAAATTCGACTTTTAATAGTTTTAATGGTCGTTAAAAAATATCCTTAAAGAATTCACTTTTATATCCTTGATAGGCCTGAAAAAATATCCCTAATATATTTCCCCCTCTCTAAACCACCTCTAATTTGCCAATCATTAAAATGGCAAAAATATGCCTATCAAATCGCAATCATTTATAAAGTAGTGATCGCATTTTTGAGATACCATTACAATGCCAATAAATAAATACAAAAGGAAATTGTTTCTCTTGGCAAGAGTTGTTTTGGCGGCGGTTTGTGCGGATTTAATTATAGACATACATTGCGTAAAACGTGTTTACGCGAAGCCTCTAATAATTGTAATAGCAGCGTCTTGACTAACACGCATCAGATAAGGGCAAGCTGGAAACCTGTCCAGCCACCAGTCCAGTCCACTTCACTTTACATCGCACTGCGAAGAGAGAGAGAGAGAGAAATCTAATTCTATGAAATTAGTCTACATTGGCCAACCTTAAAAGCACACAGAGTGAAAAGAAACGCTTAAACAACAACCAACACCATCATTATGATCATCATAATCATCATCTTCGAGGAGAGGAAAGCGATAAAAATGATTTCTAAGATTTATACGCACTTTTGGTGGTTGTATATTCGCACTTATTTTTTTTTAGAGATACGGTTTGTTTTGCAAGTTACAAGATGATGGCAAATGATGTTGTTTTTTCTCTATTTTGTAAGTGGCCATAAACCATGACTTTATTGGCCTACTGTTGGAATGGCAATAACTGCCACAATAAGCAAGTAAACATAAACAACGTGAGTGAGGACCGGATTTTAAATCGCTGGTTAACAGGCTATGAAGTCTTAACCAAAGACATATTTGTAGCATCATATTGGACTTTTTCTTAAATATTTTTTAGGGAGCATCAAATCATTAATCGTGGGTTTTCTAAATTTTTGTTTTTATACCCTCAGCCATATATTTGATACGGTCAAAACGTGCCTAGCCAAAATAACGCTTTTAGAGTCTAGGTCTCTTTGCACCAAATCCGTTTCAGGACATTTGAAGTCAATCTAGCGATGTCCGTCCGTCCATTTGTCTGGCTGGTGCGCACGATAACTCTCGAAGGGAGTATCCGATTTAGTCCAAACTTGGTACATCGTAATGTTATTATAAAACTTAGATCGAGTTCAGAGATGGGCAATATCGGTCCACTCCTTCTGGTACCTCCCCAACTAAAAATTGAAATTTTCAAAAAAAAAAAAAAAAAACAAGTAAAACAGCAGTAAATAAGTAAGTTCGGCCGGGCCGAACTTTGAATACCCTCCACCATTTGGAACGAATTAGAAAATTTTCAAAAAAATAAAATCCATTAAAAATTATGTTAAAATCTTTAAAATATCTAATATAGGAAGGTGCCGATATATGGGGGGATATACGATATTGTGGACCTATAAAGACAAATCTATGTCTGCGTGTAAAGTACTCACAAGGAACTCCTTGTGTAGATTTTCAGATAATTCCATTGGAAAAAGTGGCTGAAATCATCAAAATACCGAATATAGGGAAGTACCGTTATATGGGGGATATACGATATCGTGGAACTGTGTAGACAATTCTCTCTCAGGGGTTGAAGTACTCACAAGGAACTACTTGTGTGGATTTTAAGACAATTCCATTGAAAAGTGTGGCTAACATCATCAAAATACCGAATATCGGGGGGTACAGTTATATGGGGGATATACGATATCGTGGACCTATATATACAATTCTTTTTGAGGGGGTAAAATGACCATAAGGGACTCCTTTTGTGGAATTTCAGACAATTCCATTGAAAAATGTGGATAAAATGTGGATAAAATCATCAAAATACCAAATATCGGGGGTACCGTTATGTGGGGGCTATACGATATCGTGGAAATATATAGATAATTCTCTGCTGAGGTATAAAGTACCCACTAGGAACTCCTTGTGTGGATTTTTAGACAATTCCGATGAAAAATGTGGGTAAAATCATCAAAATACCGAATATCGGGGGGTACCGTTATATGGGGGATATACGATATCGTGGACCTGTATAGACGATTCTCTGTCAGGGGGTAAAATACTCGCAAGGAACTACTTGTGTGGATTTTAAGACAATTCCAATTCGTGGACCGATAGCCCATCTTCGAACTTGACCTGCCTGCAGACAAAAGAGAGATCTGAGCAAAATTTTAGCGTCCTATCTTAATTCGTTTAGACTGTAGCGTGATTACAATAGACGGACAGACGGACGGACAGGGCTAAATCGTCTTAGAATTTTACGCTGTTCAAGAATATATATACTTTGTTGGGTCTAAAATGATTATTTCGATGAGTTACAAACGGAATGACGAACTTAATATACCCTCCATACTTTTTTTGGTGGAGGGTATAAAAAATCTGTACAGAAACACAATTTTGCTCCAACTTTGCAAATTCGAATATTTGCATCAGTGCTAGATTAGGTGCAAAAATGGACAATATCGATCCACTCTTACAAGTACCTCCCCCACAAAGGGTCAACATATTGATATGTTCGATTGCCTTCAAATTACACACATCACAATGTTTTTATTAACCCAAGGTCTGGTGTGAAGGTACCTCCCCCACAAAAGGTTACAATTTTGAATGCCCATAAAGCTCATAAAACGCCAAATAATATCCGATTCCATTCTGACTACGAACATCTCAATATTTCAAGATCTGTTATTAAGATGGTAGAGATCGGGCACTTTCTTCTGGTACCTCCCCCCAAAAGGTCAAAGTTTTCAAACCAACGCCCATTCACAAACACAAATACCATCAATAATATAAATATAAAATGTTTAGAATTTTATCTCCACCCCTACATCCAATGCCAAATATAGTACCATTAAATAAATGTTTCCGAAACCAGCATATGCATGAACCGCCACTCTAAACCAAACTTCAGATTTTAACCACTAATTGTCCACTCATATCAAGTTTATTCAAGTTTAGTACTTTTCGTACAATAATAGTACACATTTCCAAAACCACCTCCAATATCAATATCAAATTTCGGGATTCTAGCTCTATACCTTCACCCAATACCAAATTTAGTACTTTTCGTACAAATAATGGATGCATTTCCAAAACATCCAGCAGATCTCAACACCAAATATCATCAGTAATCTAAATATCAAATTTCAGAATTTGATCTGTATACCTTCAACCCTTACGAAATAGGGTACCATTCAGTACTTTTTGTTCAATTATAGTACACATTTTCGAAACAAATTCCAAATGAACACATGAACAGCGACGCAAATAGCAAAACTCAGATTTTATTCACTATCTCTTCCCGAGTACCAATTGTACGAAATTTATTCAAAAATTTAGTACTTTTCGTTCAATTATAGTACACATTTTCAAAACCGACTCCATGTCTCAATTCCAGATACCAACAATGCCCTCAATATAATATTTCGCGATCCAACTCTAACCCTTCACCCCATGCCCAATTTAGTACCACTTAGTACCTCTCGAATAATTACAGTACACATTTCCCAAGCCAAGACAATATCTTAACCATAGACACCAACAGTAACATCTACATCAAATTTAGGATATTA
Source organism: Musca domestica (assembly GCF_030504385.1). Lineage (NCBI taxonomy): Eukaryota > Metazoa > Arthropoda > Insecta > Diptera > Muscidae > Musca > Musca domestica. The sequence continues at coordinate 654,921 of NW_026712189.1, read as the reverse complement.
TCTATACCCAGATTTCATAATTCCACACTTAGTACCATTTAGTACTTTTCTTATACATTTTCAAAACCATCTTCTTATATAAATTTCAGATACCAAGACCTAAATATCAAATTTAGGATTTCACCCCTATTCCTTTCACCCAATACCAAATTTAGTACCATTTAGCACTTTTCGTACAATTATAGTACACATTTCCGATTTATTATTTAGTAGCTATCGTGGACTTCTTGGTTACATTTCCAAAACTACCTCTTTATCACAAACCTTTTACCAACAGGGACGCCAATTTTTTTTAAACTACATCAGTTCACCCTAAACCAAACATTTAAAATTCAGGAGCATTTTGTACAGTTCGTACGCTTTTACACATTTCCAAAATCACCTTCGTATATCAAACCTAAATTCTAACCTTTATACTCATAACAAATTTCATGTTTATACCCTCCACCATACTATGGAGGGTATATTAACTTTGTCATTCCGTTTGTAACTCCTCGAAATACTCATGTCAGACCCAACAAGGTATATATATTCTTGATCAGCGTAAAATTCTAAGTCGATTTAGCGATGTCCGTCTGTCTGTCTGTCTGTCCGTCTGTCTTTCGAATGAATTGAGATAGATGGCTAAAATTTTGCACACAGGTTTATTTTTACAGTAGGCAGGTTAAGTTTGTAAATGGGCCATGTAGGTCCACGTTTTCATATAGCCCCCATATAACGGTACCTCCCGATATTCGGTATTTTGATGATTTTAGCGACATTATTCACCGGAATTGTTTCAAATTTTGGTATTTGAAGTTCGAAATGGATACTACAGCCTAAGACAGAAAATTGTCTGTGCAGGTCAACGTCTTCGTATAGCCCCCATATAACGATACCTCCCGATATTCGGTATTTCAATGATTCTAACGACATTGTTCACCGGAATAGTTTCAAATTTAGTATTTGAGGTTCGCAGTAGATACTACAGCCTAAGACAGAAAATTGTCTGTGCGGGTCCAGGTCTTCGTATAGCCCCCATATAACGGTAGAGATATAGGGATGGTTCGGTATTTTGGTGATTTTAGCGTCTTTATTTACCAAAATTTTTTCAAATTACGCATTTGGAGTTCGTAATTAAAACTCCAGTCTGTGACAGAAAATTGTCTATGCAGGTCCAGGTCTTCGTATAGGCCCCATATAGTTTAGGTACAATACTCACCGAAGTTGTTTGAAATGTCGTATTTGAAGTTCGTAATGGATGCTACAGAATATGACAAAAAATTGTCTATGCAGGTTCAGGTCTTCGCACAGCTCCGATATAACGGTACCTCCATATATTCTATACTTTGATGATTTTAGCTACGTTATTTGCGTTTATTTCTAGTTCCGAATTTTAATTTGGTAATGACTCATGACAAATAATGCCTGTGTGGGTCCACGTCGTATAGGCATCAATATAACGGCAATATTCCGTATTTTTAAAATTTTACCAAAATTTTTTCAGGATTTTATTTCCAAATTCGTTCCAAATGGTGGAAGGTATTCAAAGTTCGGCCCGGCCGAACTTACTGCTTTTTAACTTGTTTTAACTCAATTCGTCCACATAATACCAAATAATACAATTTTAGAACATTTGTGGCATTTTAGACCTTTTCGTAACCTTAAAATTCGAATTTTCAAAAAACCGCTTTGGTACACCTTTCCTGCATTCCACCGGCTCTTCCAAATTTCAGAATTGTAGCTCATTCTATTTGTTCAATACAACGCATTAAATTTTAAGTACATTTTAGTACTTTTCATAGCCTTTTAGTACAAATTTCCAAAAACCCGACCTGTTTCGTCTGGGCGTTGATTTTAGGTCCGTCAGTGGATTTTTAGAAATATTTTTCAAAAACCAACATTTATAGAATTTTTTTAATTTTTACCATAAATAACTGTGCTGCAACATTAGCCTCTTGAATTCCTGCTTCCATCAATCACCCCATTTTATGTTGAAAATTCCACTTTTATCCTTCTTCTTTGCATTACCAGCCGATTGTTTGATTAAACCATTCCAGAATGTCGTCTTGACATTATGGCTTGTATGTATGGACAAATCCGTTTCATGCGTCGTTTGTTATTTCTGATCGCTTCGGTTTTTTTTTTTTTTTTGATTTTGTTGGGCAACAACAAATCCGCTCCGCTAATATGTTGAAATATCTCAGCAGATGGACAGAGTCTGGTTGGTTTTGTTTTTCTGTAACTGGCCGATGACAAACTGTCGATTGCGAATCAACGATAAAATTATTTAAGTAAATGACGAAGACAATGATGAGGATGATGATGATGAGACAGATACTTGAAGTATTTTTAAAGAAGCAACATGAAGTGATTTCTTGGTGTTGTTGTTTTTGTTAGTGTTTTTGTAATCGTTTTACGAATGTCAATATCATCGTTTTATTGTCGCATGGTAATTTTTGAAATGTGTTGCGGTAAATGACTTAATCGCTGACTGATGATCTTGATAAGCAGAAAGAAAATCGTATGCAATGCGATTGTGTTGGATAGGAGGATTTCGGAACAGACCAAGGATGGCAAGGTCTTGTCACTGGAGCAGAACCGCGGGTTTGCCCCCATTGCAATCATAAAATGCATAATGACTTTATTTAAATGATGAGGGTTGGAGATAGGTAGGTAGGTGGGTATCTACCACTTGAAACCGCAACAACAATTTAGAATGATGATTTCCGTTGATTTCGATGACGTTTTGCTTTAAATATTCATTAAGAGTTGCTGCGTTGTCTGTCGCAAAGGAGGATTTTGTCTTTGAATAAACAAAAAATTGGAGATGATTTTGCAATCAGGGGAGTATTGAGAGTTTTTTTTTTTACTTTTCTGAATGATCGATGAAACATTCCGTTGACATTTATATCCTCTTAAAATCGCAAAAAAAAAAAATGAGATCCATTAATATGCCATGATGGATGTTAATTGTGCGAACGTATGGCTTTTAAATTTGTGAAAAAATTATATGAAATAAAAAAGGAGCAATTAAACAAGTAAAAACCAGTGAAGAAAGTCTTAAAGTCGGCCGGGGCCGACTTTATGATACCCTACACCACTTTGCTAGTTTAGTAGAGCTCCACATAACAATTAAAAGTTTTTTATGGGAGAATTCAATCATACAAGCAACGATTATAATTATAATTTAAAGTTCAAAGGACTAAATATGCCGAAGCATTTGTATCTTTTAAATTCGGACTGGTGCTAATTTAAAATCGGATGAGAATATATATGGTGCTATATCCAAATCTGAACCGATCTCGATAAAATTTGGCAAAGATATTTCTGAGCTGTATTTGATATATTTCCCTGAATATCGTTGTTACGGAGTGCATATTACGGTTGAGGGTAACAAATATAACAAATCGGATGAATAACATATATGGAAGCTATAGCTATATCTGAACCGATCTTCACCAAATTTGACATACTAGCTTTTAGACTCAATTCGGTCGTAAGTGCCAAATTCCATCCCATTGGGGCAAATATTAGACATTTGGTGCACAATAAAAGGTAAAATGGACGAACTTATATATGGGAGCTATATCCAAATCTGAACCGATCACGATAAAATTTGGCAAATGTATTTCTGAGCTGTATTTGATATATTTCGCAAATATTGTGGTTGCAGAGTTCATATTACGGCTTCGGAGGACAAAAATAACAAATCGGATGAACAATATATATGGGAGCTATAGCTATATCTGAACCGATTTCGATTTGGCATACTCATTTTCAGGCCTAATTTGGGTGTATATGCAAAATTCCATACAATTCGGGCTGATATTACACGTTTGGTGCACAATAAAAGATAAATCGGGCGAAGATATATATGGGAGCTATATCGAAATTTTGACCGATTATCTCCAAACAAATGGTCTGTGCAAAATTTCATCTGGATCGGGCAGTAAATGTGACCTGTACTTTGTTTACAAAAATACATGGACAGACGGACAGACGGACATGCATAAATCGACTCAGAATGTGATTCTATGCAGATCATCAAAAGGAACTATGGGTCTATCTCGTTTCCTTTTGCCTGTTACAAACAAATGCACAAAGACATAATACCCTGACCACCTTGTGGTGTAGGGTATAAACAAACAGTAAGTTTGGCCGTACCGAACTTTTAATACCTTCCACAATTGGGTGAAGAAAACATTTTCATAAAAAAAGTATCTGAAGTATCAAATGTGTTCCACTTTAAGCTACAAATACCAGTAAGACCGTTTGGATAATGCTGTTAACCTTTTCAAAAACCCATAAAGTGGGTGAGACCGTTAGATGGGGACCATACCAATCCGGAAACCTCTACAGAAAATTGTATACTTCAAGGATTGTTATCTACCCAATCTTCTTAAATACCAAATTTCAAACAATTTCGTGAGTAAATGTGACTAGACCGATGGGTATCGTTTTATGTGCGCTATGGGAAAACGTGTACCCAAACATTCAATGTTCCGTCACCGGAGCTAGAACCCATTGCGAACTATCAATACCAAATTTTAGACATATACGTGGAAAAATGTGGCAAAAATCATCAAAATACTGAATATCCCGGGGGTACCATTATGTGGGATCGATTCGGAAACGTGGACATAAACAGACCATGTTCCGTCACAGGAGCTATAATCCATTACCAAACTATAAATACCAATTTTTGGACAAATCTGTGGATAAAATCATCAAAAACACTGAGTATCGGGAGGTACCGTTACATGGGGGCTATACAGGGTAAGATGAAAAAACTGCAACCAACTATGTAAATGTAAAAAAAATTAAAAATTGACTTTGTTGCAGTTTTTTATTTCACCCTGTATACAGGTCCACATTTTGCTGATGGTTTTAGCCACTTTTTTAGTGGGATCCTTCAAAATTCGGTATATATGGGTTTTAATGGGATTAATAGCCTATGGCGATAGGTTGCATGAATAGGTCCATGTCTTCTTACATCCTCCGTAGACAACGTTCCGAAAAAGGAAAACGTGAACCCATATAGACAATAATCTGCAACAAGAGCTAGAACCCATTAATATATCTGTGAAGCTTATTTTAGGCAATTCCGTTAAAATTGTGAAAAAAATCGACTGAATACCGAAAATCGGAAGGTGCAGTTATTTGAGAGATCTGGGAAAACTTGAACCATACGTTTGTGTGTGTGTGAAATTTGAAGAGAGTTGCATGGCTATTTCGCTTTCTTGTAATTTGTTTTTCAAAATCTTGAACCCTATGTGGGAGAGGTTCCTGATGGAATCGTCTGGTCTTTACCATTTTTATAACAGATCTTGTATTCATGGAATCGGATGTTAATTTCGCGTTTTATAAGTTTGAAAATTTTGACCCTTTGTGAAGGAGGTACCAGAAGGACTGGACAAATATATTCCATCCCATATTCCAAATTTTGACCCTTTGTGAAGGAGGTACCAGAAGGAGTGGACCAATATATCTTCATCTTCACAGCAGATCTTGTGTTAGTAGAAATAATGGGATGTATGAAGTATGAAGAGAACCATCTGCTTATTTCGGTTTTTTAATCGTTTTGGTTATTCCAAACTTTGACCCTTTGTGGGGGAGGTACCAGAAGGAATTGCCCGATCTTTACCTTCTTTATAACAGATCTTGTGAAATATTGAGATGTAGCAAATCTGAATGGAATCGTATGTTAATTTCGCATTTTATAAACTTCATGGATATTCAAAATGCTGTCCCTTTGTGGGGAAGGTACCAGAAGGGGTGGACCAATATGCCCCATCTTTACAGCAGATCTTGTGTTAGTAGAAATAATGGGATGTATGAAGTATGAAGAGAACCAGCTGCTTATTTCGGTTTTTTTAATCGTTTTGGTTATTCAAACCTTTGACCCTTTGTGGTGGAGGTACCAGAAGGAATTGTCCGATCTTTATCTTCTTCTTTATAACAGATCTTGTGTTGATAGAAATATTGAGATGTGGCAAATCTGAATGGAATCGGATGTTAATTTCGCGTTTTATAAACTTCATGGATATTCGAAATGCTGACCCTTTGTGGGGAAGGTATCAGAAGGAGTAGACCGATATATCCCGTCTTCACAGCAGATCTTGTATCGGTGGAAATAATGGGATATGTAAAAAATGAACAGAACCGAATGCGTATTACGGATTTTATAATTGGTTATTCACAATGTTGACCCTTTATGTGGGAGGTACCAAAAGGAGTGTATCTATATATTGCATCTTCACACCAGATCGTGGGTTAAAAAAAATATTGTGATGTGTGTAATTGGAAGACAATCGGACTCTTACATCACATTTTCTAAGAGTTATGATCATCCAAAATGTTGATCCTTTGTGGGGGAGGTACTTGATGGAGTGAACCGACGTTGTCCATTTTCTCACATGACCTAGCACTAATGCAAATATTGGAATTTGCCAAGTTGGAGCACAAACTAATGATCCTTTTTCTTTGTGTGCAGTAAAATATTTTCTTTGAAAATGTCAAGAGGTAACTGGAGTGAAGGAGTGGATTGATATTGCTCAACCCCGAACTCGATCTAAGTTTGATAATAATATTACGATGAACAAAGTTTGGACCAGATCGTGTTCTCCCCTCAAGAGTTATCGTGCGCACCAGCCAGAAAGACAGACGGACGGACGGACATCGCCAAATCGACTCCAAATGTTCTGAAACGGATCTGTTCTCCCCTCGAGAGTTATCGTACGCACCAGCCAGAAAGACAGACGGTCGGACGGACATCGCTTAATCGACTCCAAATGTTCTGAAACACATTTGGTCTAAAGAGACATGGGTATAAAACCGTTTTTTTCAATGAGGCACATTTTGGCCGTATCTCTAGCCCTATCGCTGAGGGCATAATTAAAACCAGTAGGTTAAAACTTTGACTACAAAACGTCGACTGGAGAAATAGTGCATCTTCTCTTGTCAGAAGACAATTTGACAGCCTTTTATCTCTATAACCCTCTATTCCTTTATATATTCTAGATATAATATTTAAAAACTTATTTTTTCCGCACACACATGCATGCCTCACAAAATAATTATACAAAAATACAAACATAATTTACACATACATACATATGTGCATTCCCATTAGAAAAAAATGTGTGAAATTCCATTGCGGTCTTGTACTGCCAGCCACGTCCAATTTCTTTAACACTTTGTATTTTTTTGGTTTGGTTTGGCGTTTCTCTCTTTCGGCCCATCATAATTGTCAATTTGTATGTTAATTGAAACATTTTAAAAAAACAATTACAATAACAACAATCAAACAACAATTTATTTAACATTTAATTGCAATGCTATTTGAATACTTAAATAAAAAAACAAATGTCATTCAAATGAAGAGTTTTCAATCGTGAAGTGGAGAGGGAAATTTTCAAATAAATAAATTTGATTTTTTTCAAGAAATCCTCTTAGTAAAATATTATTAAATTTACATTTAATAGTAGTCATATTTACATATTTTTATTTATGTTTTTCTTGGATTTCTTTAATGCAATTAGACCCAAAAAAAATACATAAATGTTTCGAATAACAAATTTATTTCTTATTCATAAAGAATTCAATAAAAATAATTGAACGTCTTAATTGGTTAGTTATCATAAAGTAAAATTTTACGTGAAAATTGTTGGTAGGCATATTTTGATATCAGAAACAGATATAACAAGTAAGCAAAGGCTACAGTCGAGCGGGGCCGACCGTTGAATAACCTACAACACTATAATAAATGATACAGTTTATATAGGCGAGATACTCGAAAGAATTCCACAAGATATTGTGACAAATAATAAAAGAAAACCATCAGGCTTCGTTCTCTAATTTTCGAATAATAGCAACTTTAACTTATTTGCTTATTTCCAATTTATTGGTAGATGTTGCACTTAAATGGTCTTCCTAGATCTGGAACCAATATTTCCCAAAGACCTATAATCTCTCAGAAGTGGCAAAAGATTAACATTTATTATTGGTTTTTGACTGAAACTCATCTATATGAGATACAGACATTTGGCTATATTCTTCAACGAATTCAGCCTTAACGAAATAGTCAGAAGTGCGTCTTTCCTGTATTTGTGAATTCTCCAAAAAGTCACTGAAATGGGCATTTTCGTATTTTGTCTACAAAAGTTGGCAAACTATTTCACACATTGAATATTTTTGGATGGCCATCCAAAACTATTTGGCTTTTGCAATGTCCGGTAACCTCCATTCAAATGCGCGTGAGGATCGGGCGATTATTACGACTTGCTGACAATTTTGCATTTTTTTGGTCCATTTCAACCCCTAAATATAGTAGGCTTCTATTCTGACCCTCATCTTATCCCCATGCAAAATTTCATAAGGATCGGGCCATAAATGCGATCTGTATATGATATCCTGATATCCTAACTACTTAGTTTTGTTAGCTGTAGAAATATTACCAAATGTTTAATTCAAAATGAAAATATGCCAAAAATATGAAAAAATTTTACAAAATCAATATTTTCATCTTTAGAGAGATATTTTTATGCAATTTTTTAGACGTTTTTTCTTTCCTGCCAAGAGGCCATTCTGAGTTAATGAGAACGGTCGAAATCAGTTCAGCCGTTCTCGACATATGAGAGATCTTTCAAGCATATCTTCTTTGATAGACATATATATCGCACATATTTTGCTATATATCCGATTTGTTGTATCTTAACATCAATGTAAAGATCAGAAGTAACCTTGTCATGGCTTTGTGATTTCGCCGGGATTTAAAATATTCGCGGTTTAATGAAAAATTTTGAATTTTTTCAACACAAAAGATAGGGTCTATTTTACCCGCTAAATATTATCCGATGACCACCCAAATTGGTAGGCTTCTTCCCCGCCCTAAACTCTAGCTGCATGCGAAATTCCGCGTCGATTGGTCTATAATTGCGACCTGTATAGCTACTGAAAAATCCGACATTTTTTCAGTATTTGGTCCATTTCAACCCCTAAACATTTGGCGATCATCTCCAAAAGAAATAAGCTTCTATTCTGACCCCACCTCCATTCTAAATTTCGTGAAGATCGGACCATAATTGCGACCTGTAGCGTGATTACAAATTAACATGGACCAACGGACAGACGGACGGACGGACATACATAGCTAGATCGACTCAGTTCGGCGAGCTAGGAAGATCCATATATACTTTCCTATATGGGAAACCAATATTTCGAGGTGTTACATAAATTCTGGCCCAATCAAACTTATAATACCCCCAACACATAGTGTTGTAGGGAATAAAAATCGAGTAAAAAAAACTGTACATCAATGTTTTAAATACAAATAAAGTTTTAATCAATATCAGTTTAGCAAAACATATATGGTGAGATAAAAAACTGCCACACCGTCAAACGCCACAATTTTTACATTTTTCTTTAAATTTTATTGAATGAAAGCAAAAAATGTCGGAAATAGCATCAAATTTTAGAATAAGTTTAGATTTGTTCGAATTGGTCACCCTTGCCACGAATTATGGCCTTTAAACGGCCAATGAAACCGTCACACGCTGCCCAAATGTTGTTCTGCGGTATTTTGACCCATTCGTGTAAGTTCTTGCACTTTTTGGAATTTCAATGGCTTTACCCCGAGCTCATTTTTAAATATTTTCCGAATGGAATGTTACGATATGTTTAAGTCACGAGCCATTTTGCGGCCAAGTCGCTTCTTTACTTTTTCTTCCGTCCACTTTCTTGACGTTGGGGTACGCTACCAGTATCACGGTAACAAGCGATGGTACGAGACACAAAAGATTTATTCACATTTAAATGCAGCAGTGTACTAACGATAGCCACTTGTGGTTTTCCAGCCAAATAATTCTAACAGCTGTCGGACGAGTGGCTTAGAAATGACAGCAGTCTGAAGTTGGTTGCAGTTTTTTCATCTCTCCCTGTATACATATCAACGCTGACTGACTGAGAATCAACGCAAAGACCATATGGCTGAAGCTAGAATCTTGAAATTTAGCATGAGGGTCAGTCGTGATGCGTAGGTGTGTGATTAGGCTAGGCTAACATTTGAAATGCGAGTCGCTGATGGAGTACAGAAAACATGTACCAAAGGGTTCTTGGAATTTCGAACTTTAAGGTTACGAAAAGTTCCAAAAATTTTACTAAACTACTAAAATGGAAATGTTTGGTATGATGTGAACAGATAGAGTTAAAAACTTGAACTTTTGTCAGAGAATAAAGATTGGAAAGTAAGTTTGGTATATCAATGTGGTTTTGTGTACTAAATGTGCGAACTGTACTAAATATGTCTAAATTTGAAAAAAATTCAGTTTAGGGCGAACGGAATTTTGAATTTTTTGTATTGGGGTCCCTGTTGTTGGTAGGTTTGAGATAAAGCTCGAAATTTTGTGAATAGTAAGGTATTTGGTACAATTTGGTATTCGGTGAATATATAATGCTTGCAGTTTGAAATTTAGTATTACGGTCGCTGCTCATGTGTAGTCTTGATATATGGAGGCGGATTTGGAAATGTGTATTATAATTGTACGAAAGTATTAATACGTACTACATTGGGTCTTGGTTGAAGGGATAAAGATAAAATTCTGAAATTAGATTACTGATGATATCTGCGTTTGAGATTTGGCGGTGGTTTGAAAATACGTCCATTATTTTTTCGAAAAGTACTAAATGGTACTTAATTTGGTATTGGGTGAAGGAAGATAACCTCAAATGTGATATAGATTTCATTGTTGGTGTCTGTGATTGATATAAGGGGCCGGTTTTAGATATGCGTAATCAGGAAATTACAGACCTGAAATCGTGAAATTTTATATTAGGGTCACTGTTGGTATCTGAGGTTGAGATGAGAATATTTTAGCTGTACGAAAAGGACTAAATGCTACTCAAGTTGGTATTAGCTGAAAGGATAGAGATGAAATACTGAAACATGAAATGGATGTCACTGTTGGAGTCTCTAGGGAGAAGGAGGTGATTTTGAAAGTGTGTATCATAATTGCGAAATACCACTAAATATGGAATTAACAAAATTTGGTATCGGGGTCACTACTGTTGGTGCCTAGAGCGGAAAGAAGAAGGTGGGTTTGGACATATATAGTATAACTGAACGGAAAGTATAATATAAGTTAATGTTAGAAGTTAAAGTTTATTTCACACTGCTATGGTGTTTCTTTATTTTGTTACTAACATTTATGTTGCGGTGCTATGCACCTCTCTTGTTGGATTTACAATTATGAATTACTTCAACTTAAAACTAATATTATACTGCAGCCTGGTCGTGCTCGTTATTACGCTGAGTCATCACTTGCGGTGCGCTGGTATTAGTGCGCGTGTTTGTGGCGGATGACTGCCCTGGTGTCATATTCCTGTTGATTTGTCGGACTGCTTGCGCAGCATAATGATGGGAATGTTTACTAGTTGGTTTGCATATTTAGTTTGATGTTTATTAGGGTGAGCCGTTAACTCCTCCCTCTCGAATTATCAAGCGTCTCGATTGATGTGTTTAGAAATATGGCAGATTATAAAGACTGCCGCGTTGATTCAAGTTAATATTGTGGTTTGCTAGTTGTTTTGTTTTGATAACAGATTCTGTTGTGCCGGCTGCCAATTGGCTTTCTGACACAGTCATTTCTATTTGAGGTCTAGACATTCCTTCATGTGGGGTCATTTTTATAATTTTCATACTAGTTTTGCGCCTTTGCCTCATTTTTACTGCCATCAGGAGGATGACCAATGCTAATATGAGACTAATGTTAAAACATAAACTGGTCTTGAATTCAGTATTTAGACGCTCGATTCTTTTATTACTTTTCACGTGCAACGTTTTTAGTAGTTGTAGAGATAGTATTTCTTCGGTGTAGTTGTTTCTAGCTGAGTGTTTTAGTAGCGCAGGCAACGGTTTGGAGTAAGCAGCTTCTTCGACGGTGAAATTTTTGTTGCCTATCCTAATTGTAGAATTACTAAATCTTATTAAATAAGTTCCTGTTACATTTTTTTCGTTTCCATTTATGACAATATTTTCTTTTATGTTATTTATCAAAATTAATCCAGGTTCTATTTCCTCTAAATTATTAATGTGATCTGCATTTACTATTGAACAATTATGTGGGCTATTAGTTACTAATTTAGGAATACATGTATTGTTTGTTATATTGGCTACATTAGATTCTAGACATAATTCAATACCATTTATTTTTTGACAAGGACTTTTAATTCCAAATGTTGCTCTTTCACATTTTACAATTTTCTTATAATCAAGATTTAAAACAGTATTTTGATTTTTTACAGGTCTTATGGTTATGACATTACAAATTTCTTTTACAGTTTTGGGAATGCTTATAATGTAAATTATATTAGTACTATTGTTTACAATTTTTATTCGTGCGAAATTTAAAGCTTGTTCAATGTTTTGAAACGGGATTTCATCTTGATTAAATATTTCTTCTATTTTCCTAATTTCTATTTCCGATAAAATAAATGTGTTTACAATGTTGGATTTTGTTAAATGAATGGCCGAATTAATATTCGTTATTTCCTCCTTTAAAATTTCAACTTTGTACTTTGCCTGCAATATGAGGGTATTACGGAAGTCCTCACTAGTCTTTAAAATTTTTGAAATACTATTTGTCGCATTCGTTATCTCCTGCATTCTTTCTATTAGATCTCTGTTGATTATTAACTGGTTATTGCTGTTGTCTGTTAACTCATTGATTTTGTTTTTCAAAAGCATAAGGTCATCATGGTCTGGACTGCCTGCCAGCCATTTCCACGCCGTTCCAATCTCATCAAGAGATCTTTTAGATCTCTCTTCAGGCATTAGCCGATTTATAAGGTGAGATAGGGTAGTGATGTCATTATGTAGGAAGGGGAGTAGTGGGTGGTTGTCTGGAATTCCTTTGGCCAAGTCGTCCTTGATCCTCTCTAGAGTGTCATGATATTCCTTGATGTTAATAACATGCAAAATTTTGAATGTCCCTGTTTGTATTTTTCCTATTCCACTCTCTATAAGAACCACTTCTGATTGAGAGTAGTCCAATATTTCTGTGACCCCTAGGCAACCTGTAATTAAGAACTGGAAACCCGGTAAATAAGTAAGTCAGTTTCTGATATGACTCTTATGGACTATTCTCCCTGATTGAGTCAGGACAGTTGAGTGCCTATTCTCCTTTACAACTTCTTCTTTGAAACGTTTAGATAATTTGGTTCCTAATCTCTTGTTCTGTTTGACAAATATTTTCTGACCTTCTTGATATTCTTTTGGTTCTTCCCTAACACGATTATGATTTGCCAAATCATTTTCCTGTTTCCTCAAGAGTCTTTCGTAGTTGTTAAGGCGAGTCCTTTCGTAGTCCTCTGGTCCAAAGGTCGTCGGTCGTCCAAAAAATAGATCTACGGGTTTCTTTCCAATTGACGAATGTATTGTGTGATTGTACTTGTTAACGCTATCTTGCAATAGCTCCTCAAAAGAGTAATCGGGTCGCTCACACTTACTGCAACGCATAATTTCCGATAAGGTCGAATGGAATCTCTCTATTTGCCCATTAACCTCGCTCTTATAAGGCGGTGCCGTAAAAATTTCCATGCCAAGTTCGTCTTCCAACATAAACCGAATGGTCTGAGAATTGAAAGATCGCTCGTTATCAAATACAATTGACTTCGGGACCCCAAAGTAGAAAATTATTTCTCTCAATGGTTTCCTAATGTCTTCAATGCCTTTGCCATTTATCATTCTGGTTACTGCGAATTTTGTAAATTTGTCTATTGCGGTTAAAACTCGAAACTTGTCTGTAGAGAAGATATCTATGTGGATTGTATGCCCAGGATAAGTTGGCATAGGTGTCTTATTAAGTTTGGGAGCGTTCGGATGTCGCTCATACTTATTTTCTTTACATACTTTACAGATATTGATCACATTCTTTATTTTCCTAGTCATGGAAGGGAAGTAATAGCTCTCTAAAATTTGTCTCCTATTCTCGGCATTATTCCTATGCGCTCTGTTGTGAGTCTCAATAATGATTTGTTTTTGTCTTTCCTCATCAGTAACATCTTCAACCATTGTTCGAGCGAATCGTACTTTAATGTTTCTGAAGTGATGAGGGTACAGTGCTTGAATCATAAGCATAACTGGCTCTGAGGTCTTGATGCCGTTGACTACTGTAGGATTTAAGTATCTCTTTAATATGACTTTCAGATCTGATTCCGCTAGACTGGTTTCTTTAATGATATGTCTATGGTAGGAGGGAAATACAATGTTAAATTCATATGAGGAAGCTGATGATTCCTCAATAATGATCTGATTTTTGAAGGTATTTATTGGCACCTCAGCGGAAGGAATTAGGTCTTCCGATGAGTCCTCGGCACTGTGAACCGTGGGCGTTAGGGAGTTAACATCTGTCACTGGTGGTCTCGATAGCGTGTCCGCGACTACATTCGTGCTACCTGGTTTATAAATTAACTCGTAATTATATTCTTCTAACTGTGCCTTCCACTTCTTCATCTTCACATTTGTGTTCTTGTTGCTTAGCGCAAATGTCAAAGGTTGATGGTCGGTAAATATCTTTATGCTTCTTGCTCCATACAAGTAACAATTCAATTCCTTTAAAGCCCAAATTATCGCCAGCATTTCTTTCTCATTTGTCGCATATTCCTCTTCTGCCCTACTGAGAGTTCTAGAAAGGTATGTGATAGGTCTATTGCCTTGAGATAAAACTGCTCCTAAAGCGTATTTCGAGGCGTCAGTAGTGAGTTCAAAGGGCTTATCAAAGTCGGGATAGTTCAAAACGACTTCCTCCGATACCAAACAGTTCTTGAGCTGTTTGAAACTTTCAATCTGTTCGGAATTCAAATTGACACTGATTTTTTTTGACTGGTTTCTCGGGGTTTTCCCTATATTGCCTCTCATCATGGAGGTTAGTGGTTTGGCTATTTGAGCATAGCCCCTTATGAATCTCCGATAATGTCCGGTCAAACCTAGGAACGATCGCAAGTCATGAACTGTTCTGGGTTGAGGGAAATTAACTATGGCCTTAAGTCTGTCTGGGTTTGCAGAAAAACCTCCTTCCTTTACATTGAACCCTAAGAAGTCAATTTCTTCCTTTAAGAATTCACTCTTGTCCAAATGAACTTTCAGATTAGAGTCTTCCAAAGTGCGGAATATTATCCTCAAATTTTCAATGTGTTCCTTTTTAGTCCTACCAAATATCAAAATGTCATCAATGTAGACGTAGCACCGTTTCCCTATATGCTCTCTAAGAATATCATCTAGAGCTCTTTGGAATATTGCAGACGCGTTACGTAGTCCAAATGGTAGTCTTGTGAACTCGAACTTTCCATTCTTGACGGAAAAAGCTGTTTTCTCAATATCGGATTCCCTAAGTGGAATCTGATGGAATCCGCTCTTTAAATCTATGGTGGAAAAGTATTTCTGTTCGCCTAGGTTAGCCAAGATTTCTGTAATTTCAGGTATGGGGTATCTGTCAGGTCTAGTTATCTCATTAAGTTTCCTATAGTCAATAACCATGCGGTATTTTTTCACACCTGAAGCATCTGGTTTTTTTGGTACTATCCAAACTGGAGCATTATATGCGGACCTGGAAGGGCGAATTATCCCGTCCCTTAATAGTTCTTCTATCTGTTTGTCAATTTCGGATTTCAGTGCCATTGGATACGGATAGGATTTTGAATAAACTGGACTATCACTACTCGTATTAATTTCAGCTTGTACGATTGTTGAATAAGTGAGTTTTTTATTGGGATCTGCAAAAAGGTTTGGATGGTCATCCAAAATATTCCTGACTTCTTTTTCATCTTCGGGATTTAGATGATTTAAACGTAGATTCATGTTATTAATCTCATCAATTTGCAGCTCTTTCAAAGGAAATTTCTTTCCATCCAGAATTGTGAGATAGGATCTCCAAGTGTAAATCACTGCATTCAAAGATTTCAGGGTATCATTCCCTATTATCCCATCAAAGGTCTCTAGACCAGGAAGGATGTAAAATTCTAACTTTCCGATCCCGCAATTAAAAATGTCAATAAAACTATGGGTCTCTATACTAACTATGCCGCCTACGGACTTAACATGAAAAGGTTTCTGGTTCTTTAGAGGGTTTCTAATAAATTTGCCATTAATATAATTTTTGTTCGAACCGGTGTCTATAAGAAATTTAAGTTCGTTGCCATTTTTCATTCTGAAAGGGAGGTATGGCAACGTTGAAGCTAGTCTAAAAAATTAACGTCATCTACAATTGCCAACTGATCGTCTAGATCCTCCTCGTACGCTTCGTCATAGGAAACCTCATATTCCTGTTCATCAGAACCATTCATTTCATCCGGCTCTGCATCCTCACGTATTTGGGCCTCAACATTAAACATTCTCTGCTGCTTTTGCGGCTGATGAATATTTCCTGAATTATTTCTCTTAAAGTTAGGCTGAACATTGTTAAAAGCATTACTCAACTGTGGCCTATTCTGATAGTTTACCTGCCTAGTCTGTATTGATTGATCCACGTCCATTGGTACAGCAGGTTTAGGAGGAAGTGGGGGTCTGTATCCTCCGTATTGGGGGTGTCCAAAATTATTCACTACTGGAGGTCGATTCGAAAAGTTCGCCGGCCCTCCGTATTGTTGTTCTCCACTTCGGAAATTCCGATAACGATATTGAGTAGGGCCTCTGTACCTTTGGTCACCTTGAAAATTCCTATCACCAATCGTCAGCTGAGGGTAAAAATGTCTAGGAGGGTTAGTTTGGGGGATCCTGTTTGGTCTAGATCCTTTCTCGGTAGCGTGTTGAATACGCACACCTAGATTACCTAATTTTAAACAGGCATTTAGAGCCTGAGGCAAACTTGTCGGGTTTGTAACACTCATTAAGCTTGGAAGATTACCATTAAGTCCTCGAATAAAGGTGTCCAAAGCCTTGTCCCTATATGTTTGGGTCAATACATCCAAAGCCTCGTTCCCTATATCCAGACAATCAATCTTGTCCAGAATCAAA
Organism: Musca domestica; assembly: GCF_030504385.1. NCBI lineage: Eukaryota > Metazoa > Arthropoda > Insecta > Diptera > Muscidae > Musca > Musca domestica. Next base: position 637,931 of record NW_026712189.1, on the reverse strand, counting down.
GACAAATGGTGGTAAACCTTCTGGTAAAAATCTGTTATGGTTTGCCCACCCTGAGATAGGACGGTCATTTGATACTCTAAGGTCGAAATATCTCTCTTATCTGAAAAATGAAGCACTAAACACTTTCTTATCGCTTTCCAATTTAATGGGGTCCGATAAGACTCCAAAGCCGTGTCGGCCTCACCAACAATTTTATGCCTAACAGTGTGTAGAATTGTGAAGTATTTGGTTGTTCCCCTTTGTGACTCATAAATGTTCATGATCCTATCAACAGCTTTCCTCCACGAACTAAATTCTCCTGGCTTGCCCGAGAATTCCCTTAACGTCTTCACTATGTCTGGTATTCTCTCTCCTTCTGAGATATCCCCAGATCCTTCTATGTCGACATCTTTAGTGGCGGTAACATCCTCCCCCTGTTTGAGAAGGTTTGCCACCGTCTCACTTATTATTCGTTTCACCTCATTAGTCTGACTTTCCGTAAAGGGATTAAACCTTACGGGAGCTGCCCCAGAAGGCGAAGATGTCTGTCCTGAAACACTCATAGCTTCGACCCTTGTTATTAAGTTGTCTAAATCTTCCGGCATTGGCCGCTCGAAAAAAAGGAGAAAAAGAAACACCAAATCCTAGTTCTCGTCACAAATCTATTATCAAAATTTCTTTAAACTTATTTCAGCACGGATATGACTCTTTAAATTTGGATGCCACACTCTATTTTTTTGTTTAACTTAATCTAACATTTCATATTTCTTACATTTGTTAATTTCGCACAAATATGATTTTTTTGTAAATTTAGATGTCACACTTTATTTTTTGTTTTACCTTACTCTAACATTTCTTTCTTCTTACTTTGTTATTTTTGTTAAACGTATTCTAGCACAAATATGATTTTTTGTAAATTAGATTTCACACTTTCACTTTCTGTGTTATTCCTTATTTTGTTTAATTTTATTTTAACATTTCTTCTTTTTTACTTTTGTTAAATTTATAATAACTTACTAATAATAATTTGATCATTTTCCTTATATCCCGGTAGTCCGCTAGTTCTTACGTAACATCCTTTTCGTACTCCTACTCAGGAACGGTTCTCGTACCGGCTGTTGGGATGTTTTAATCCTTGTGGTTGTTGGGTTCTAGGATGTGTTGATCCTTGTAGTTGTTGGGTTCTAGGATGTGTTGATCCTTGTAGTTGTTGGGCGCCAGTTAATGTTAGAAGTTAAAGTTTATTTCACACTGCTATGGTGTTTCTTTATTTTGTTACTAACATTTATGTTGCGGTGCTATGCACCTCTCTTGTTGGATTTACAATTATGAATTACTTCAACTTAAAACTAATATTATACTGCAGCCTGGTCGTGCTCGTTATTACGCTGAGTCATCACTTGCGGTGCGCTGGTATTAGTGCGCGTGTTTGTGGCGGATGACTGCCCTGGTGTCATATTCCTGTTGATTTGTCGGACTGCTTGCGCAGCATAATGATGGGAATGTTTACTAGTTGGTTTGCATATTTAGTTTGATGTTTATTAGGGTGAGCCGTTAACTTATAGCTGGAATTCGGAAATTTGATATGGAGCCCACTGTTAGTATATAAGATTTATATAACATTTAGAGATCTAAATTTGACTTTAAGTGAATGGTTAGAGCTTGAATCCTTAAATTTTTGTTTCTATAATTTATTATGAAACCAGTAAAGAAAGTCCTAAAGTCGGGCGGGGCCGATTTTATGATACCCTACACCACTTTGCTAATTTAGTTGAGCTCCACTTAATAATTAAACGTTTTTATGGGAGAATTCAATCATACACGCTATGATTATAATTATAATTTAAAATTCAAAGGACTAAATATGCCGAAGCATTTGTATCTTTTAAATTCGGACTTGTATTGCCCATTTGGTGCGAAATTAATTTGAAATCGGATAAAAATATATATGGGAACTATATCTAAATCTGAACCGATCTCGATAAAATTTGGCAAAGATATTCCTGAGCTGTATTTGATATATTTCCCTGAATATCGTTGTTACGGAGTGCATATTACGGCTGTGGGTAACAAATACAATAAATCGAATGAACAATATATATGGGAGCTATAACTTTATCTGAACCGATCTCGATAAAATTTAGCAAAGGTATTTCTGAGCAGCATTTGATATATTTCCCCAAATATTGTTGTTACAGAGTGCATATTGCGGCTGCGGAGGACAAAAATAACAAATCGGATGAACAATATATATGGGAGCTATATCCAAATCCGAACCGATTTCGATAAAATTTGGCATACTTATTTTCAGGCCTAATTTGGTTGTATGTGCACAATTTCATACTATTCGATATTACACGTTTGGTGCACAATAAAAGGCAAATCGGACGAAGATATATATGGGAGCTATATCTAAATTTTTACCGATTATCTCCAATTTCAATAAGGTTCGTCCTTGGGCCAAACAAATGTTGTTTGCAAAATTTCATCTCAATCGGATAATAAATGCGACCTGCATTTTGTTCACAAGAATACATGGACAGACGGACAGACGGACGGACGGACAGACGGACTGGCATGCATAAATCAACTCAGAAAGTGATTTTATGCAGATCATCAAAAGGAACTATGGGTCTATCTCGTTTCCTTTTGCCTGTTACAAACAAATGCACAAAGACATAATACCCTGACCACCTTGTGGTGTAGGGTATAAATACAAACCCTCCTCTAGGTTTTATTTCAGAAAAAAGTCTTATGCAGATCCTCTAGCTTTGGTGCGTTAGTTGGCGCCCAATTGCATCCTGTTGGTTTATTCCTACGCAATTCTGTGTTTCCATTTTCCCAATTAAAAAAAATCTCCAACAAATGTATAATATGCCTAATCCCAAACACCAGAAAATCGAAAACGTCAACAAAATTTCTCATGTTTCTTTTTTGGTAAATCTTTGTTATTTTTTTGTCTTTTCTTCGACTGCTGTCCAAGTGCAGTGCGTGCGTGTCATCGCCAGAATTTCCATAATTTGTTGCTTTCTTAAATAAATATTTATTTGTTTGTTTAACATATATTTGAGAACTATTTTCTTTTGCTTAGTACGGATGTTAGGCGACATCGAATTGGACAAATTCTTCAGCGTTGCATTCAAGAAAATTAAATGCATTTTGGATATGATGTCGATAAGGTGTCTGGCTGGCAGCGGGTTCTTTCTAATTACAACGATCGGCACCTTTTCTTTTTTTTTCTTGTTGCATGGATTAGGTGTTTTGTTTGTTCAAAGGTATTGTCTTTGCGCTGCTGGGGATGGGTTTTGTAAGCTGGTGGTGGTTATTGGGTTTTTCTTTGCGTTTTCTCGGGATTATGTGTGTTTTGTTGCCTGACCAAAGAAAGTGTTGGCGGCATGTTGATGACATTTTGACAAATGTAAAGATTTACAATTAGAAAAGAAAATACAGCTCAGGAAAAATGACACCATTGGTGCTGCATTTACAATTATTTAATAATGTTAAAATATGTAAGAACGAGGAAAATTAGAAATAAATAATAATTAATCAAGGAAATTAACATTTGTATTGATGTCATCGAAAAAAAAACAAGTAAAAAAGCAGTAAGTTCGGCCGCGCCGAACTTTGAATACCCTCCACCATTTGGAACGAATTAGAAAATTTTCAAAAAAATACAATCCAATAAAAATTCTTTTAAAATCTTTAAAATATCTAATATAGGAAGGTGCCGATATATGGGGGGATATACGATATTGTGGACCTATAAAGACAAATCTATGTCTGCGTGTAAAGTACTCACAAGGAACTCCTTGTATGGATTTTCAGATAATTCCATTGGAAAAAGTGGCTAAAATCATCAAAATACCAAATATAGGGGAGTACCGTTATATGGGGGCTATACGATATTGTGGACCTATATAGATAATTCTCTGCCGAGGTATAAAGTACCCACAAGGAACTCCTTGTGTGGATTTTCAGACAATTTCGTTGAAAAATGTGGGTAAAATCATCAAAATACCGAATATCGGGGGGTACCGTTATATGGGAAATATACGATATCGTGGACCTATATAGACAATTCTTTTTGAGGAGGTAAAATGCCCACAAGGGACTCCTTTTGTGGAATTTCAGACAATTCCATTGAAAAATGTGGGTAAAATCATAAAAATACCGAATATCGGGGGGTACCGTTACATAGGGGCTATACGATATCGTGGACTTGTATGGAAAATTCTCTGCCGAGGTATAAAGTACCCAAAAGGAACTCCTTGTGTGGATTTTCAGACAATTCCGTTGAAAAATGTGGGTAAAATCATCAAAATACCGAATATCGGGGGTACCGTTACATGGGGGCTATACGATATTGTGGACCTATATAGATAATTCTCTGCCGAGGTATAAAGTACCCACAAGGAACTTCCTGTGTGGATTTTCAGACAATTCCGTTGAAAAATGTGGGTAAAATCATCAAAATACCGAATATCGGGGGGTACCGTTATATGGGGGATGTACGATATCATGGACCTGTATAGACAATTCTCTCTCAGGGGGTAAATTACTCGCAAGGAACTCCTTGTGTGGATTTTCAGACAATTCCGTTGAAAAATGTGGGTAAAATCATCAAAATACCGAATACCGGGGGGTACCGTTATATGGAGGCTATACGATATTGTTGACCTATATAGATAATTCTCTGCCGAGGTATAAAGTACCCACAAGGAACTACTTGTGTGGATTTTCAGACAATTCCATTGAAAAATGTGGCTAACATCATCAAAATACCGAATATCGGGGGTACTGTTATATGGGGGCTATACGATATCGTGGACCGATATAGCCCATCTTCGAACTTGACCTGCCTGCAGACAAAAGAGAGATCTGTGCAAAATTTTAGCTTCCTATCTTAATTCGTTTAGACTGTAGCATGATTACAACAGACGGACAGACGGACGGACAGGGCTAAATCGTCTTAGAATTTTACGCTGATCTAGAATATATATACTTTGTTGGGTCTAAAATGATTATTTCGATGAGTTACAAACGGAATGACGAACTTAATATACCCTCCATACCTTTTTTGGTGGAGGGTATAAAAATAAATAAATAAAAATATTTTACAGCACAGAAAGAGAAATGATAATCCGATTTTGCAAATCCAAGTGTTTGCATCAGTAGTAGGTCAGGGGCGAAAATGGACAATAGCAGTCAACTCCATCAAGTGTCTCTCAAACAAAGGGTCAAAATTTTAAATATCCATAAAGTTCATAAAACACGAAATTAATATCCGATTCCATTCTGACTTGGCACATGTCAATACTTCCATCAACATAAGATCTGTTATAAAGATGGTAGAGATCGGACCATTCCTTCTGGTACCTCCACCACAAGGGATCAAAGTTTGGAAAACGGTCATAAAATCAGAACTAAGCATCCGACTTCTCTATTTCACACATCCCATTATTTCTACTATCACAACATATACTGTGAAGATGGAAAATCTCGGACCACTCTTTGTGGTACCTCCCCCACAAACGATCAAATTTTTCGATATCCATGAAGCTCATAAAACGCGAAATTAACATCCGATTCAATTTAGACTTGGTACATCTTAACATTTTCATCAACACAAGATAACTTATACAGATGGTAGAGAGCGGACAATTTCTTCTGGTAACTCCCCCACATAGAGTTCAAGATGTAGAGAAACAAAAATCGCATAGAAAGCGAAATAAGTATCAAAGTTCATCCATCCATCCATCCATCTCCTCAAGTTTCCCACATATAAATATTCTTGCTAAGACAACATCTGTTGTGAAGATGATATACATATGCCAACTCCTTCTGGTAACTCACCCTCAAAGGGTCACAATTTCCAATAGTTATATATGTCATAACTTCCGAAATAAGTCGGCAATTCTTTAAACCTTACCATATCTAAATATTTCTCTTAACCAGAAATCGGATATGAATATGTAATTTATCGGAATTTATGATTTCGCATAAAATTGGATATAAATTTTCGATTTTTTTCAAATTTTCCACATATCAATATTTTTATGGGTATTAGATGAAGTATGAAAATGGTCCGCTATATCTGTTATCTCACGCATATTTCAATATTTTCCAAAAATTTGCACATATCTCATATAAAGTGGAGGAAGTAGTCGAAATAGTCCACCTCTGTCAAGTTGTAATATTTATATCAGTCTTTCCAACCTCACTCATAAACAGTTTGAATAATCATAAGTCAAGGCTGGGGGTATACATCTATCGGCAAAACATACTGATAATATTTTACTTGTTTTTTTTTTTAATCTAGGTTTATGACCTTAAGTTTCTTTGAAAAAAAAAAAAATTTAAATATATTCTTAACAAAATCACGATTTGGTGTTACTGTTCGCTCTTGAAAAAAATGATTAAAAATTCTTAAAAAATTCACGTTGGGACTTAGTTAGTTATTTTGCGGAAAAATATTCTCGAAAAATCCAAAAAATCCAAATTCACGATTTGGTGTTACTGTCCGCTCTTGAAAAAAATTATTAAAAAAAATCTAAAAAAATCCACATTGGGAAACTCGGGCGGGGCCGACTTTATGATACCCTACACCACTTTGCTAATTAAGTAGAGCTCCACATAACAATTAAAAGTTTTTATGGGAGAATTCAATCATACACGCTATGATTATAATTATAATTTAAAGTTCCAAGGACTAAATATGCCGAAGCATTTGTATCTTTTAAATTCGGAATTGTATTGCCCATTTGGTGCACAATTTATTTGAAATCGGATAAAGATATATATGGGAGCTATATCCAAATCTGAACCGATCTCGATAAAATTTGGCAAAGATATTTCTGAGCTGTATTTTATATATTTCCCTGAATATCGTTGTTACGGAGTGTATATTACGGTTGTGGGTAACAAATATAACAAATCGGATGAATAATATATATGGAAGCTATAGCTATATCTGAACCGATCTTCACCAAATTCGACATACTAGCTTCTAGACTCAATTCGGTCGTAAGTGCCAAATTCCATCCCATTTGGACAAATATTAGACGTTTGGTGCACAATCAAAGGTAAATCGGACGAAGTTATATATGGGAGCTATATCCAAATCTGAACCGATCTCGATAAAATTTAGCAAATGTATTTCTGAGCAGTATTTGATATATTTCCCCAAATATTGTTGTTGCATAGTGCATATTACGGCGGCGGTGGACAAAAATAACAAATCGGATGAACAATATATATGGGAGCTATAGCTATATCTGAACCGATCTCGATCAAATTTGGCATACATATTTTCAGGCCTAATTTGGGTGTATATGCAAAATTCCATACAATATTACACGTTTGGTGCACAATAAAAGTCAAATCGGACGAAGATATATATGGGAGCTATATCTAAATTTTGACCGATTATCTCCAATTTCAATAGAGTTCGTCCTTGGGCCAAACAAAAGATCTTTGCAAAATTTCATCTGGATCGGGCAATAAATGCGACCTGTACTTTGTTTACAAAAATACATGGACAGACGGACGGACGGATATGCATAAATCGACTCAGAATGTGATTCTATGCAGATCATCAAAAGGAACTATGGGTCTATATCGTTTCCTTCTGCCTGTTACAAACAAATGCACAAAGACATAATACCCTGACCACCTTGTGGTGTAGGGTATAAAAATGGAATAAAAGAGGAAACTTGTAAGTACTATCGTACCTACAATGGGCGGTTTCTAAAAATCCTCAATTATGAAATAATATTTGTCTACATAAACAAAATATAAATATTCCATTGATGTTTTCTAATGTTATCTTTGACACCATCACTCCTGCAAAAGACCATAAAAATTCCTATCTTCGCATCGGATTACCAAAAAAAAACCCTTTATCTTTATCCAGAGTTTCAAAACAATTTCTTTCTCTGCTTTTCAAATTTAAATTTATGATGCAATTCCCCCATTCCCATTATGAATCCATTCGATTTGATATGGTGGTGGTGCTGGTGGTGGTCAGTTTAGTTTTAAATAAAATAACTCATAAAAATGTGTAATGTGATAGCTAAACAATAGATAAAATTATTGTTTACAAATAAAAGAATCTTTTTATTGGAAATTTATGAAAAACAAAATTAAAAAGATTTTAGAGGGAAAAGTGGACATCCAAGTCGGCTTGCAGTAGAAAGAAAGAAAGAGTTAGTCATGACTCTTTAGAAGACAATGACCATTAGAGGAACAAAAGAAAGGGCATGCGGGACTTGATTGCTTGCTTTGTTGTTGCTGTTCTTTGGGTTCGGAATCCCAGGTGATCCCATTGTTACACCTTTATGACATTCCATAAATTATCAATGGCCTCTCATAAAACACCCAAGAAGAAATTCTTTTGTTTTTTTTTTATTAGACCAACGAAAAACTAAAAGATAAAATTTCAACATGGACAACCACTTGAAGCTATCATTTTACGGCCATTAGGTGAAGTGTAATTTTTATTGACCCCATAATCTTGTGAATTGGTGAAATTGTCTTTCACCAAAAATGAAATGTTTTTTTTTTTAACTCAGAAAAATGCATTAAATTGCCTTTTACCACCTAATCCGTCCAATTTCTTAATATTACATGTTCTACGAAAGAATTCCCCCATAAATTTTGAGAGGCACATTTCCGTTTGAGATTCTTCCACCTAATGAAATCATTAAAATTGTGTTCTCGTGATGTTCTTCACTTTGACTCTTCACTTGACCACTTCATTTCGATACGGATGCAATGAAATACTTAGTGTTTCCAATAAATCGCTGGAACGTGCAATATCGAAGAAATTGTAAAAATTACAACAACGGATGTAAAGAATGTTTATTAAATGAATTTTCGTGTAACAATTTAATGGCTGGGTGTTGTTGTTGGTGGTGGTGGAAGTGGAAGAAGGCGTTCAAATGAAAAAATATAAATTTTATGAGGAAATAAGTTGTAAAATTTTTAATAGAACAAGATTAAAAAGCACGTCTAGAAATATTAAGAGTTTAAAATCTGGATTTTTTAAAGAATAATGTTTTAAGGACCAAACAAGTTTTTTGAAGAATAATTTTTTTCAGATTAAACAAGGTCATAAACTTGTAAAAGTACCATATTTTTAGGCATTTTTTCAAGCACCACAAAATCTATAAAAAGGATTTTTAAAAATGTTTTCAAGTCCTAGCTGTGCTTTTGAAGTCATCATGTTTTCAATTCGGTCGTAAGTGCCAAATTCTATCCCGTTTGGTCTAATATTACACGTTTGGTGCACAATAAAAACCAAATCGAACGAAGTTATATATGGGAGCAATATCCAAATCTGACCCGATCTCGATAAAATTTAGTATTTCTGAGCTGTATTTGATGTATTTCCTCAAATATTGTTGTTACAGAGTGCTGCGAGGGACAAAAATAATAAATCGGATGAATAATATAATATAATATAATATAATATAATATAATATAATATAATATAATATAATATAATATAATATAATATAATATAATATAATATAATATAATATAATATAATATAATATAATATAATATAATATAATATAATATAATATAATATAATATAATATAATATAATATAATATAATATAATATAATATAATATAATATAATATAATATAATATAATATAATATAATATAATATAATATAATATAATATAATATAATATAATATAATATAATATAATATAATATAATATAATATAATATAATATAATATAATATAATATAATATAATATAATATAATATAATATAATATAATATAATATAATATGGGAACTATAGCTATATCTGAACCGATATCGAGAAATCATGAATCATGGGCCAAACATTTGATTTGTGCAAAATTTCATCTGGATCGGGCAATAAATGCGACCTGTACTTTGTTTACAAAAATACATGGACAGACGGACGGATAGACATGCGTAAATCGACTCAGAATGTGATTCTATGCAGATCATCAAAAGGAACTATGGGTCTATCTCGATTGCTTTTGCCTGCTACCGATTTTCCTGGAGTTTGTAATTAAAAGTGGAATACGTTTGAATCCGGATACTTTTTCATAAAAATGTTTTCTTTGCCCAATGGAGAAGGGTATTAGAAATTCGGTCCGGCCGAACTTCAAGCACTATCATAGGTATAAAGTGAATTTTTAAATAAAAGTTTTAAAACTATCCATCAAGGCTATAAACGTGGATTTTTAAATTTTTTTTTTTTTTTTTTTTTCAAAAACCATTTTTAAGAATATTTTCAGCAACAACCTGAGTCATCAAACGTGTTTTTTTAGTAATATTTTTTCAAAGATTTTTAAGAATATTTTTTAAAGACCATGGTAGCTATAAATATGAATTTTTATACCCTACAGCACAAGGTGGTCAGGGTATTATGTCTTTGTGCATTTGTTTGTAATAGGCAAAAGGAAACGAGATAGACCCATAGTTCCTTTTGATGATCTGCATAGATTCACTTTCTGTGTTGATTAATGCATGTCAGTCCGTCTGTCCGTCCGTCCGTCCGTCTGTCCATGTATTCTTGTGAACAAAATGCAGGTCGCATTTATTATCCGATTGAGATGAAATTTTCCAAACAATATTTGTTTGGCCCAAGGACGAACCCTATTGAAATTAGAGATAATCGGTAAACATTTAGATATAGCTCCCATATATATCTTCGTCCGATTTGCCTTTTATTGTGCACCAAACGTGTAATATCAGCCCGAATAGTATGGAATTTTGCACGTACGATCAGATTGGACCTGAAAACAAGTATGCCAAATTTTATCGAAATCGGTTCAGATATAGCTATAGCTCCCATATATATTGTTCATCCGATTTGTTATTTTTGTCCTCCGCAGCCGTAATATGCACTCTGTAACAACAATATTTGGGGAAATATATCAAATGCAGCTCAGAAATACCTTTGCCAAATTTTATCGAGATCGGTTTGGATATAGCTCCCATATATATCTTTATCTGATTTCAAATTCATTTTGCACCAAATGGGCAATACAAGTCCGAATTGAAAAGATACAGATGCTTCGGCATATTTAGTCCTTTGAATTTTTAATTATAATTATAATCATAGTGTGTATGATTGAATTCTCCCATAAAAACTTTTAATTGTTATGTGGAACTCAATTAAAATAAGCACAGTGGTGTAGGGTATCATCAAATCGGCCCCGCCCGGCTTTAGAACTTTCTTTACTGGTTTTAAAATATTTTTGAGGACGATCAATGCTGACAAAAACATATTAATATTATTTCTACAATATTTTTAACAAATATTTTTTACCGATGGGTTAATAGAGAAAAAAACTAGGATTTTTAAATAATATAGAATATTTTTCACGAATCACCAAGGCTATAAAGGTTTTATTTCAGATTTTTTCAAAAGTCGTCGGGGCTATAAACCTGGGGTTGTTAGGAATTACTTCTAAGCATCAGTTGGTCTATCAAAGTCCACGATTATAGATCTATTGGTCATATAATATAAATTTAAACTCTCTTTAAAATCTGCCACAAATTCAATTAATATTTGTGCATATGTTCGTCCCTCCCACCAATTCGCTATCCAGAGGCAGGGTGAACAACGGGCATTTAAGCAGTGATTAAGTTACCAATTCTGCCATTTAACAACACTAACTAAACAACAACACAAATGTAAACAAGTGCCTCTGTAAGATGAGATGCTTTGCAGATTTTTTTTGTTGTGCTGAAAAAAACAACAACAGCAACGGTCAACAATCAGTTAAACCATCCATTTGCCGTTCGCATTTATTTGGTCAGGCAGTTAGTCAGACGTTCTTTCATTCATTCATTTATTCATGGAGGAGGCAATGAATTCTTTTGAAAGAATTTCAATTTCATTACAAAACAAATGCAGCTGCTACTTGTCGGGACCGTTGTTGCATTAGGCCACTCACAACAGGCGAGTGCAGAAAAACAAACAGACGGACAGACAGTCAACCTCCTCCTCAATGGTTGCATCATCGTCATCATTAACAGGAAGGTGGTTGCTCTTGTATTACATCAACTCCTACATAATGACCTCAAAAGGAGGGGCACAGTGGTTATCGGAGAGATAATCTCTAATGTATTTGTTAGGGAAAAACTTTATTTAAGATATATTTAAACAAGAAATGTTTTTAAATATACGTTTTTCTAGCTTTGATGGTACCTTTTTAGAAAAAAAGTTTAAAGGATTTGATATTTTCTTAAAAAATGAAGTTTGACCTTGACCGCATTTGAAAAATATTCCCAAAAAAACTCACTTGTCATTAAAAAATGCTTTTAAAAATCCTTTAAAAATATTTTTAAAAATCCATGCTTATAGCTTTGGACGGTCCTTGAAAACATATATTTAAAAATCATCATTTATCGTCTTGATAGCCCTTAAAAAAAATTCTTCAAAAATTCCCTTCTCGATCTAGTCTTAGATGATATCAAAAAAATATCCACGTTTATAACCTTGGATGTCCATTCAAAAAATATCCTAAAAAAATTTTTGAATATAGGATCAGCAAGAATTTTAAAGGTTATTTTTCAAGGGCCATTCAATTCTATAAACGTCCTTGAAAATATATCCTTAATAATTCCTCATTAATAGACTCGATGGTCCTTGAAAAAATATGTTCAACAATCCCCAGTGTTTAGCCTTGAATGGTCCTTGAAGAATATCCGTAAAATCTCCGTTTATACCTAAAGTGGTTTACAAAAATATATATTTAAAAAGCACTCTTAATGGTCCTTGAAAAAATATCCTTACAAAACCCACGTTTATATCCTTGGATAGTCCCTGGAAAATATCCTTTAAAATCCATGGAAAATATTCGGTCCTTGGAAAAATGATCTTAAAATCTCACAATTAATATTTTTTGATGGTCCTTGAAAATGACATCCGTAAAAATGCCCCTTTATATCCATGGATAGTCCCTGAAAAATATTCTTAAATATCTTCGTCTATAGCCTCGACAGTCCACAGAAGGTCCTTGGAAAATATTCTTTAAAAATCCACGTTTGGTAGCCTGCACATCAACGTTAGGTGGATTGGATTTTCCTTGAAAAAATATTCTTCAAAATTCCAGATTTATAGGGGATTCCAGCCCTAATATACAAAAAATATACTTAAACAAGTTAAAAAGCAGTAAGTTCGGCCGGGCCGAACTTTTAATACCCTCCACCATTTGCAACGAATTTGGAAATTTTCAAAAAATAAAATCCTTAAAAAATTCTGTTAAAATTTTAAAAATACCGAATATAGCCGTTATTTTGGGGTCTATACGACGTGGACATACATAGGCATTGTTTGTCATAAGCCATTACCATATTCAAATTCGAAACTTGAAATAAACGGTGAATAATGTAGCTAAAATCATCAAAATACCGAATATAGGGAGGTACCGTTATATGGGGGCTATACGAAGACCTGGACCCGCACAGACAATTTTCTGTCACAGACTGTAGTTCCCATAACGAACTTCAAATACCAATTTTAAAACAATTCCGGTGAATAATGTCGCTAAAATCATCAAAATACCGAATATCGGGAGGTACCGTTATATGGGGGCTATACGAAGACCTGGACCCGCACAGACAATTTTCTGTCACAGACTGTAGTTCCCATAACGAACTTCAAATACCAATTTTAAAACAATTCCGGTGAATAATGTCGCTAAAATCATCAAAATACCGAATATAGGGAGGTACCGTTATATGGGGGCTATATGAAAATGTGGACCTACATGGCCCATTTACGAACTTAACCTGCCTACTGGAAAAATAAACATGTGTGCAAAATTTTAGCCACCTATCTCAATTCATTCGAAAGATAGCGTGATTACAACAGACAGACAGACAGACAGACGGACATCGCTAAATCGACTTAGAATTTTACGCTGATCAAGAATATACATACTTTGTTGGGTCTGATATGAGTATTTCGAGGAGTTACAAACGGAATGACAAAATTAATATACCCTCCATAGTATGGTGGAGGGTATAAAAATCAACGTTTATGGACCTGGAATCCTTGACAAAATATTCTTAAAAATCCACGTTTAGTGGTCGGGATTATCCTTGAATAATAACTTTAAACGTCAATTTTAAGTGGCCAGGATTGTCCTGGAAAAAATATTTTTTAAAATTCCTCGTTTATAGGCCTGGAGTCCTTGAAATAAATATTATTTATAGGCTTGGAATCCTTAAAAAAACATTATTGAAAATTTCACGATTGCCTGGATTCTAAAAAAATATTATTCGTAGGACTGGAACTCCTTGACAAAATATTATTTATAGGCCTGCAATCCTTAAAAAATATTCTTTAAAATGCCACGTTTATAGGCCTGGAATCCTTGAAAGAGGTTCTTTAAAATGCCACGTTTATAGGCCTGGAATCCTTGAAAGAGGTTCTTTAAAAATCCACGTTTAGTTCCTTTAAGGTCCTAGGAGAATTCGCAAATTCAAGTTTATTTCCATTAAGGTCTTTAAAAATCCCTTAAGGTCTTTTAAGGTCCTTTAAAAATCCACGTTTGTTTCCTTTAAGGACGGTTTTAAAAATCCATCCATTCCTTTAAGGTCTTTTAAAGACCCTAATTTAAAAATCCACGTTTATTTCCTCTAATAATTCTTTAAAAATACAGGTCACTGATTCTTGGTCCTTGGAAAATCCTCGTTTAGTGGCTTTTGAAAAAAATCTAAAAAAAATCCTCGTTTATAGCCTTGATGGACCTTGACAAATATTGAAAAATCGTCTTTCATAGGCTTGCCAAAAAATGCACGTTTAGTGCACTTTGTTTTCTCTGAAAAAGATACTTAAAAACCATGTTTATAGCCTTGAATATCCTTGAAAGAATATGCTATAAAATCCAAGTACTTTAAGCCTTGATGGTACTTTAAAATAATTTTTTAAAATTGTTAATTTTCTTTATGCCAAAACCACTGTCCTTTGCTTAGAAATCACACTCTGTGCTGCTGTTGATTGCAACAACTGAAACTCAAAACTATTTGGATTCTGTGGCATTTGATACATCCCTTTGCCAGATCAGCTGCATTGTTTCAGCTAACATTTGCTGCCGGAATTGTTTGCTTGACAAACAGACCCTGCTAACGTGTTAACTGTTGTTTGTTTGGCTGATGTCGGATGTATTGAGTCATTGTATCGCTGCTGGTGCTGATGAGGATAAATTTGTTGCTATTGCTACTGCTTTTGTTTCAATTATAACACTTTGCATTTCCGTTTAAAAATGTTTAGAGATTTTTATATTTAGAGTTGTTGTGGGAAGGGAAGACTGCAAGAAAAACGTGCCAATGACAGCTGTTTTTGATCCGCACTTTGTTTAGCATTCGTTCGATGATGCTATCATTTGTAATTGCATTAAATTGGTTCATTTCATTTGGACAACGATTAGCCAATGCAGCCATTGATATGCGATCACAGCAAAGGATTTGCTTTTGACAGGGACAAATTTAATTGTTTTGGTTTTAAAATTGGGAATTTCTCACATATTGCCGGAATGGCATTTTTGTGTTAATGATTGAGGTTGATATTGATTTCTCACAAATTTACACATATGGCATCCATTTAATGAAAAGTGAGATAATATTTTAAAAATAATGGCATTGGTTTATTGAATAATTCCAAAAATCAAACGTGACTCTTCGTGGATTTTCAGAATTTACAAATTACAAAATATTGTCCTAAAATTATTTGAGGGCAACGCCAAGACAAAATAATTCTTAGGCTTACCATTAAAGTGAATAGGGAGGTATGGCGTATTTTTAGTCCTTCCAAGAAATCCCAACACTTGTTCATTAAATTTAATAGTAATTCTTCGAATTATTATAACCTTAGGCGTGTTCTCAAATATTTTTAAAACCATATTCTTTTTGGCAAAAAAAAAAATCTCTTAATATTGCCTTAAAAAAGGATTTCTTCATTTTTATAAAATTTCAACTAATTCAAAATACATGCAAACAACATAACAATATCGTACAAAGAACTCACATCAATATTCAATCAATATATTCATTCCATTTCCTAATTAAACACTCATCGTCAGTTTCATCAAAATGTATTACATTTGGATCATCTGAAGAATCTCTTAAATATTAAAAAGAAGAATTATGGATAATTTTTCGAAATATTTTCCAAGACTTACTCGACCTCCGATAAATCACTAAAATCGCCATAATCAACCGGCTTGTGGCAAATGCAACAAATATTTTTCGATTCTTGAAAGCAATTTTTACAATACATCGCATTACAGCCAATTGTTTCGCATTTGACTAGGGACTCTCTGGAATGAGAGGAAATATTTGTTAAACAACAACAGGCAAAATAACGAGGACTTTTTAACAGCAACGTAGATTTTAGGTAATATATTTGCTAAAGAGAACAAAGGATACTAAAATTTATAAACGTCGTGCTTTTACCTGCAGTATTGCAGAAGACAAACAATTCCAAATTCCAAGGAATCAAAATCCGAAAATTTCAAAAAAGTTAAAATTTCAAAAAAGAAAGTTACAACCCCTTCCCCCTAATTGAAAAAAACCTATAAGGATAGGTCAAAAGTCGGCGGGGCTACACCACTATGCGTATATAGTAGAGCTCCCGAAAGAAAAAAAAGTTTGCCGGAGATAGCGTAAATAATTTTTTATTGTGAACTTAATCATAAAGCTGCTTTGCAGATTTATGGTTTATGATCCTTTAAAAATTATTTAAAAAATCCTTAAAAAATCCACGTATATGGTCCTTTAAATATCCTTTAAAAAATCTACGTTTATGGCCCTTTAAATATCCTTTAAAAAATCCACGTTTATGGTCCTTTAAATATCCTTTAAAAAATCCACGTTTATGGTCCTTTAAATATCCTTTAAAAATCTTTAAAAATCCACGTTTATAGTCCTTTAAAAAATCTACGTTTATGGTCCTTTAAATATCCTTTAAAAATCTGTAAAAATCCACGTTTATAGTCCTTTAAAAAATCCACGTTTATGGTCCTTTAAATATCCTTTAAAAAATCCACGTTTATGGTCCTTTAAATATCCTTTAAAAATCTTTAAAAATCCACGTTTATAGTCCTTAAAAAAATCCACGTTTATGGTCCTTTTAATATCCTTTAAAAATTGTTTAAAAAAATCCACGTTTATGGTCCTTTTAATATCCTTTAAAAATTCTTTTAAAAAAAACACGTTTACAGTCCTTTAAAAAATCTTAAAAAAATCTACGTTTATAGTCCTTTAAAAATTCCTTAAAAAATCTATGTTTATGGTCCTTTGAATATCCTTTAAAAATTGTTTAAAAAATCCACATTTTAGTCCTTTGAATATCCTTTAAAAATTCCTTAAAAA
Source organism: Musca domestica (assembly GCF_030504385.1). Classification (NCBI taxonomy): domain Eukaryota; kingdom Metazoa; phylum Arthropoda; class Insecta; order Diptera; family Muscidae; genus Musca; species Musca domestica. Next base: position 620,572 of record NW_026712189.1, on the reverse strand, counting down.
ATCCACATTTTTAGTCCTTTGAATATCCTTTAAAAATTCCTTAAAAAATCCACATATTTAGTCCTTTGAATATCCTTTAAAAATTCCTTAAAAAATCCACATTTTTAGTCCTTTTAATATCCTTTAAAATTTGTTTAAAAAATTCACATTTTTAGTCCTTTGAATATCCTTTAAAAATTGTTTAAAAAATCCAAATTTTTAGTCCTTTGAATATCCTTTAAAAATTGTTTAAAAAATCCAAATTTTTAGTCCTTTGAACATTCTTTAAAAAATCCACGTCTATAGTCCTTTAAAAATTCTTTAAAAAATCCACGTAAATAGTCCTTTAAAAATTCTTTAAAAAATCCACGTCTATAGTCCTTTAAAAATTCTTTAAAAAATCCACGTCTATAGTCCTTTAAAAATTCTTTAAAAAATCCACGTAAATAGTCCTTTAAAAATTCTTTAAAAAATCCACGTAAATAGTCCTTTAAAAATTCTTTAAAAAATCCACGTCTATAGTCCTTTAAAAATTCTTTAAAAAATCCACGTCTATAGTCCTTTAAAAATTCTTTAAAAAATCCACGTCTATAGTCCTTTAAAAATTCTTTAAAAAATCCACGTCTATAGTCCTTTAAAAATTCTTTAAAAAATCCACGTCTATAGTCCTTTAAAAATTCTTTAAAAAATCCACGTCTATAGTCCTTTAAAAATTCTTTAAAAAATCCACGTCTATAGTCCTTTAAAAATTCTTTAAAAAATCCACGTCTATAGTCCTTTAAAAATTCTTTAAAAAATCCACGTCTATAGTCCTTTAAAAATTCTTTAAAAAATTCACGTCTATAGTCCTTTAAAAATTCTTTAAAAAATCCACGTCTATAGTCCTTTAAAAATTCTTTAAAAAATCCACGTCTATAGTCCTTTAAAAATTCTTTAAAAAATCCACGTCTATAGTCCTTTAAAAATTCTTTAAAAAATCCACGTCTATAGTCCTTTAAAAATTCTTTAAAAAATCCACGTCTATAGTCCTTTAAAAATTCTTTAAAAAATCCACGTCTATAGTCCTTTAAAAATTCTTTAAAAAATCCACGTCTATAGTCCTTTAAAAATTCTTTAAAAAATTCACGTCTATAGTCCTTTAAAAATTCTTTAAAAAATCCACGTCTATAGTCCTTTAAAAATTCTTTAAAAAATCCACGTCTATAGTCCTTTAAAAATTCTTTAAAAAATCCACGTCTATAGTCCTTTAAAAATTCTTTAAAAAATCCACGTCTATAGTCCTTTAAAAATTCTTTAAAAAATCCACGTCTATATTCCTTTAAAAATTCTTTAAAAAATCCAAATTTTTAGTCCTTTGAATATCCTTTAAAAATTGTTTAAAAAATCCAAAGCAAAAGAAAAGTGACAGCTCTAAGCAACTTGGTTTATTTCCAATAACAAAACCAATAACATTGGCTTCTATGACAATCAAAACCGATAAAATTATAATTCAAAAATAAAGCCAATAACATTGATTTTCATGACACCAAAGCATTTTTTCTTGTCGTTTTTAAAACCAATAGTGACAAAATTGGTTTCTATGACAGCCCTGATTAACACCAGAGGGGGTGGACTGATATATATCATTAATTTGTAAAAATATTTGGGCATGTGAAATTTGAAGAGAATCGGAGATGTGTGAAGCCTGATGAGAATCGGATGCTTATTTCAAAATTTCTGACCCTATGTGGGGAGGTACTTGATGGAGTGGGCCGATATTGTGCATTTTCGCACCTGTTCTACCACTGAAAAACATTGGTGACTCGCTTTACGGTTACAATTTATAAACGTTGAGCTTTAATCTGCAGTATTGCCGAATATACTGAATACGATTGCAATGAATCTAAATCTGAAAATTTCAATAAATGTGGAAGAGGGTTTGTTTTTTTCCCCCTATTTAGATTACTACTTTCACAATTTGCTGGAAAATACAACATATAAGCTTTTAGCGTTTACAAAATCTATTGGAGAAACGTTTAGTATATTCCCCATATATAACAGTAACCATATTTTTAACCAAAAGCGATTTTCGTAAATATCGTAATTTAACATTTTTTGTACTCTTTAATAGTGATTTTTTAGATTAATGTATGAAAGATGTTTTGAGAAGAATTAAAGTTGTTTTAAAGAAGGTTTAGTCTTGTATTGAGTAAGGTCATGTGTAAAACCAGAAATCAGGTTTCATTAATGAAGATAACCACATTGTCACCTTTAACAAAACCAGAGAAGTTTTTTCATAAATGTGAAAAAAACTAAAGACTTGCTTGCGTCAAAGAAAATATCAACAGAGATTTTTTTATAGAGCCATTCTAGACAAGTTTTAGTGAAAAACTTTTACTTTAAAAAAATATATATACAAGGTCTTCTTTCACAGAAAACCTAACATTTCAAAAACTGTTGGGGAAATACATATTCCAAAAATTCTACAAAAACTAAAATATTTAAAACCCTTTGTGGAGTACAGGCCTTGGTGGAGATTGTAATGCACTGTAAGACAAAACAAACTACAACAACATTAATATATTATTAATATTTTTTTTTGTTGTAAAAACAGCCAAAATTGAAATTACACCATTGCCACAAATTCCATAAATATCTATTGAAATATGACGCAATATTTATATTTGATTTTATTTCAATCTCCTATGCACACGAATAAAGCAACCAAAAAATACGCATTTTCATCACTATCGCTCTGAATATATATTATTACACATCTTCGTTATTTTCTTGACAGCTTATCTCAAAATTGCACACAAGTGCAAAACAAATATTTATAAAATGCAATCAAAAACCAAACGTACTTTTGTCGATGTATATACCCTCGCTCTCTCCATAGTGCCTTAAGCACACACATGCACGCACACTCATAAAATAGAAAAACACAAAACAAAAAGTGCACAAATATGCCAATTTTCATAAACTTTTTAAACAATGAAATAATGTGTTTACTTGCACTTTTCTTTAAAACAATTTATATATACCTTGCAAGAAACATTTGATTTAAACGACTACACAATTTTCTTGATAATATTTACTGCTTTTAAGACAAAAATTTCAATAAAACAATGACGACGCAAATGACACTTCTAACAAGAATTTTAAATGCCGATTAACTGATTAGAAAAGCTTTTGAAATGACAATTGACCATGAGTTAGCGAGAGAGACGAAATTCTCGCGAATTTATGGAGGAAGAGGAAAATAAGACATGATCAAATGACTTAAAGGAAACGCAAATCAATGCTGCCAATATTAGTGAAAAAACATTATAAATTAGAATATATGTATAATGTAGAAAATAATTGAGAAACCAAATAATTATTCTAATAATTGAGAACTTATGATAGATATGTATATCTGTTTCAATAAATTTAACAGAATATGTTACAATATTTTACTTACATTTAAAGATGGAAAGAAAAATTAATGTATATATTTTTTCCAATAAATTGCACACACAGGTAAATAAAAATATTCGTTAAGTATAAAGGAACAACAATTTCATAAATTAAATAAAAATTCAACGTATTTTTTTCTTTTACATCTCCCTATTAATATGTTGAGCTCACTTGCTCTCTACATAGTGCTAAAACACACACACATGCACGCACACTCACAAAAATAGCAAAACAGCAAAGAGGGCGCACTTAATTCTTTTATTTTCATACTTTTTTAAGACAATGAAATATGGTATTTATTTTAGTATTTATTAAAGAAAAAATTAATTTTCACAACTTGCAAACTTTTTTTGGATAATTTTGAATGATTGTAATTTAAATTTCAATTTCAAGGACGACTCAAATTACTTTTATAAAAATAATTGTATGTACCAATTAACTGATTGGAGGGGCATTGACATATGACCATGAGTGACTAAGGAAGACAAAATCTCGCGAATTCACGTAGGAAAAGCAAATATGTTGTCGTCAAATTTACCTTTCCCGCTTTACATCTCCCTATTAATGTGCTCAGTCCACTTGCTCTCTCTCCATAGTGCCTAAAACAAACACATGCACGCACACTCATAAAACAACAACAGCTAAGAGGGCACATTGAATCAAATTCTTCATACACTTTTGAAACATTGAAATATGGTATTTATTTGCACTTTTCTTTAAAACAAATTATATATTCTATTTAAGAAACATTCGATTTACACGAATTGCTAATTTTCTTGATAGTTTTTAGTGATTTGATTGCTTAATTTCAATGAAACTTAGACGACGCGAATAACACTTCCAACAAGAATTTTAAGTGCCGATTAACTGATTAGATGAGCTTTTGAAATGACAATTGACCATGAGTGAGCGAGAGAGACAAAATTCTCGCGAATTTACAGAGGAAGAGGAAAATAAGACATGATCAAATGACTTAAAGGAAACACAAATCAGTGCTGCCAATGTTAGTGAAAAACTTTATAAATTAGAATATATGTAGAATATAATTGAGAAACCAAATATGAGAGAACTTATGATAGATATGTATATCTGTTTCAATAAATTTAACAGAATATGTTATAATATTTTACTTACATTTAAAGATGAAAAGAAAAATTAATTTTTATATTTTTTCCAATAAATTGCACACACAAGTAAATAAAAATATTCGTTAAACATAAAGGAACAACAATTTCATTAAATAAATAAAAATGCAACGTATTTTTTCTTTTACATCTCCCTATTAATGTGTTGAGCTCACTTGCTCTCGACATAGTGCTAAAACACACATACATGCACGGACACTCACAAAAATAGCAAAACAGAAAAGAGGGTGCAATTAATTCTTTTATTATCATACTTTTTTAAAACAATAAAATTTGGTATTTATTCCTGCTTTTCTTTAAAACCATTTATTCTATTTAAAAACTTTTAATTTACACTATTTTCAAATGTTCTCTCGATATATTTATCGATTTTGTAGTTTAATTTCAATGAAACTTAGACTACGCGAATTACACTTCTAACAAGAATTTTAAGTGACAATTAACTGATTAAAAGAACTTTTGAAATGACAATTGACCATTTGTGTGAGAGAGACGAAATAATCGCGAATTTTCAAAAGAATGGTGAGGTGTCTTAAAGGAGACTATAAAAAGTGATGCCTATGTTAATTATAAAATATAAGAATTAAATCAAACTAGGAAGTAAATCAATCAATAGTGCCAATGTATGTGAACATTTGTATACATTACGCCATCAAGCTACTGAATTTTACCATCCTTTTTACGATAATAAAAATCGCATGATTTTAATTTATAAATATTGAGAAATTAATTAGAAATTACCGTAATTTATACCACTTTCACAAGACTATTTATATTTAATGTAAAAAAACTTACTTATTTAATGGTGAGCCACATAGCAAACACTTATCGGATTTTCGTTGACCCAATATAAGACGAAATAGACAATATCTGAAAATTACATACATAAGAATTATTTCGTTTTTTTAATTTCTTGCTGCAATTAATTTACCCTTCCGTTTTGGCTCTCAACCAATCTAGGAAAGAAAAATTATCGCCAGTTTTATTTTTCGTAAAGGCTATTCTCGCTTTGCGCCGGGCCAATTTAAAGAAACTTACTAAAATGTTTATTGGAAAAAAATAATATTTTAAAAAATAAAATAATTTTTTGCACCTACTTCTTTTTAGCAGAATTCGATTATATAGCCATATAGCTCGTTGCCTTGCCACCTCCGGATAATAAAGACGCATTACAATGTGCCTTAGACGTAAACCATAGGGTTGACAAAACAGAAATATCCAACCAAATAAAATTAGGCTAGCAATTAAATAATAATGGGCATAACTAGGGCGCCGCGGCAGTGGTAAGCATGTATGTGGGTCTATGGTGTAATTTTGCGATATTGGTTCAAATGCATGAACTATCCCACCAAATATCTCGCCAACGAAACCACCGCCATCGATTTCTACGGTTATGTAAGGGGGAACTAAATGTTATGAAAATATAAGTAAAATAACTTAATAATTTCTTTGGATCTGATTTTTTTAACGTGACGTATTTTTTTTTCATGTGACGTATATGCGATGGAATTAAAATGCTCTGTATTTCGTTTGAGGGAACAATTTTCCAGTTTTTACTTACTTGTAAAACCCCTTTCTTTATGGCCATAATAAGATATCATTGCCAATATCCAAAAGAGACTGTAATCGGCAAAGCATATGCAGAACAACTGTATACTTGAAATTGCCAAAAATATACCCGATCTGGACAGAGCCAGCCATTCTTGACGCGTAAGCCTGCAGTCAGTTAACTGAAAGTAACAAATTTTGTTGAGTGCCAGCAAACAGAAAAATCTAAATAGAGAATCTGTGTGATTTTACTTGGTCTATACTATGGCAGCATCTCTTACTTTACTTACTTCAATTTTCATAGACTGCCGAATATTTAAGTATGAAGGGTATATTAAGTTTATCATTCTGTTTGTAACCCCTCGAAATATAGATTTTAGAGCCCACAAAGTATTTTTATTCTTGATCAGCATAAAATTCTATGTCGGGTTAGCGATGTTAATCCGTCTGTCCGACTATGGAAATCACTTAGCTTCCGAATGAATTGAATTAGGTTAATAAAATTTTACTTAAATGTGTGTTTGGTCTGCAGGGCTTTTGGTATTGAAAATGGGCTAAATAGGTCCACGTTTAGGTATGTCACCCATATAGTTGTACATCTTTATTTTGATGATTTTAGCGACATTATTCACCGGAATTGTTTTAAGTTTCGTATTTGAAGTTCATAATAGGTACTACAGCCTATGACAAAAAATTGCCTATGCAGGTCCAGGTTTTTGTATAGCCCCCATACAACGGTGCCTCGATGTATTCGGTATTTTGGTGATTTAATTCACAGCAATGGTTTCAAATTTTGTATTTGCACTTAATAATGGTTACAACAACATGTGACAGAAAATTGTCTAAGCAGGTCCACGTCTTCGTATGGCCCCCATACTTCGGTACCTCCCTGTATTCGGTATTTATCTGATTTTATCTACATTAATCACCGGAATTCTTTCAAATTTCGTATTTGAAGTTCCTAGAAGATACTACGGCCTGTGACAGAATATTGTCTATGCAGGTCCAGGTTTTCATATGGCCCCCATATAACGGTGCCTCCGTATAGCTGTACATCCCTATTCTGATGATTTTAGCGACATTATTCACCGGAATTGTTTCAAGTTTCGTATTTAAAGTTCCTAATCGGTACTACTGTCTGTGACAGAAAATTGCCTATGCAGGTCCAGGTTTTCGTATAGTCCCCATACAACGGTGCCTCCCTGTATACGGTATTTTGGTGATCTCAGCGATAGTATTCACCGAAATGGCTTCAAATTTTGTATTTGCACCTAGTAATGGATACTGCAGTCCGTGACATAAAATTGTCTATGCAGGTCCACGTCTTCGTATACACGGTACCTCCGTGTAGTCGGTATTTAGCTGATTTTTTATTCACCGGAATTGTTATAAATTTTCTATTTGAAGCTCCTAATTGGCCTGTGGCCTATAGCCTCTGACAGAAAATTGCCTATGCAGGTCCAGGTTTTCGTATAGCCTTCATATAACGGTACCTTCTAATATTCGGTATTTTGATGATTTTTGCGAACCGGAGTTGTTTAAAATTTCGTATTGAGAGTTCGCAATGGCAATTACAGTCTATGACAGAAAATTGTCTATGCAGGTTTTCGTATAGTCCCATATATCGGTACTTCCCTACATTCGGCATTTTGATGATTTTAGCGACATTATTCATTGGATTTTTTTTAATTTTCGTATTTTAAGTTCCTTATAGGTATTACAGTCTATGACAGAATTTTGCAAATGCAGATACAGGTCTAACCCCATCTAACGATACCTTCCTATTCACCATTATTTATTATTCACTGGAATTGTTTCAAGGTTCGTGTTTGAATACTATAATGGGCATTAAAAAATTGCCTACGCATATCCACGTTTTCGTATGGATCCCAATATAACGGCGTTGCATTCTTAAGATTTTTAGAGAATTGTAAACGGATTTTTTTTTTTTTTGAAATTTCCAAATTTGTTCGGTCCAGCCCAACATATTGCTTTTTTACTTATTTCAATTTAAATGTTCAATTTTTACTCTTCATGTAGAACTTAGCTGAACAAATGTCCTGTAAATACCATGTCCTTGAATCAAACTTACCCAAGGATATTTCATTTTCTCCATGAAAGTCAGAGGCAACGCCGTTTCCATATTCATATTTCTACGGTTTTCATCTATTTCAACAAATTCCTTGGATATATACGAATTTTGATAGCCAGGATTGTGTAAATATTTCAAGCGAAAATATATAGCCCTAAAACGAAATACTCAAAATTGAATTGAAATTTTAACTCAAGCTCCACACTTACTTGAATATAATCACAGCAAACATAAATAAACTGACCACATCCAACCAACCGAATATCAAGACAAATGTTTTCATTCGATTGTGTATATCCGACATTATATCCCTTTTAATGTCATCCAATTCCCTGGAAGTGGTGGTTTTGAAATAGAAATCATGATCGAAGGTTATGGAGACATCGAAGAGTTTTTTAACTTCTGCAGTAAATTGTTGTAGCTCTGAAAATTACCAATAAAATGGAAAATATTTATTTTCATGATTTTAAGTTTGAGTGTAAACCAGACCTAGCCAACCACTATCAAAACAAAAACTTGATTGTGACATAAATATCGCGAGAGAAACTCTTCCTCTCTCAGTAAACATGAAATCAAACGAAACAAGCGAACAGTTATGGTGATGGGTTTACTGCAGTGGTGCTCAAGAAAAAATATCTCTTTCCAGTCAAATTTCTCTTTGCTTCTTTAAATCATGAACAAAACAGTGTTAAGTCATTATTTATACAAATATTTTTTATCCATTTGCTTTATAAATTATTTTGGCAAACATTCGTGTTTAAAAACAATTAAAAAGAACCGTAAAATATAAAGAAAAACAGAATTTTAATTTTCTCTTAAATTATCTATTTTTTCTCTTCATGTTCTAGAACACGGTTTTGAGCACCCCTGGTTTACTGACCAATGTTGACAGTTATTCCCAAAACTATGATTGAGTGTAAGGTGTGGTGAATTGCCCATGGGCGGTGTGTTGGCGGCCGCTGGTGTAAACTTACTTTCCATAACGGTCGCTATAATCGATTCATTGACAAACACCACCAATACACAAATGACATCCACAACCTTGGTGGCATAACATAGCATGGCAAAAAGCTGGGTGACTTGACACAATGCCCTCATGGGACCCAATTTCTTTTGACAATCCTCTATTGCATTCTGGGCAATTTTCATGCAACGTTCATACGGAGTACCAAATTCTTTATTGCACATCCGCACAATGTTCCTTAGCCATGCAAATGCATTTTTCATTGTGGCCACTGGAAAATATTACAGGTTAAAATAATGGACCAATTTCAGAGATCTGCAAGAAAGTCTTACATATTACCACAATCAAAGCCTGAATTGTCTGCAAAACTTGTTGGACCTTTCGCAGGACTTTCCTTAAATCATTGACGGCATTGTGTATGGCATCCTTAATGGCAATCAACGGTTTCTTCAGCGTATCCAACATTTCTCCCAGTGCATGCTTCAATTGCATCTGGCCACAACTCAAACTTGAGACCATAACATCAATATTACGAAACAAATTCACAGTGGGTCCTGTGGCGGCAATAAAAAATGCCACCGCTATTATTAGGGAACGACCTTTGGAACTGCACAGAATTGGAATGGAGAGGGATGCAATGCACCTAAAACAAGCAAAACAACCGCGATAAAAAAAAGTAAAATCAGAAAGAACCATTATTGTTTTGTTGCCGTACTTTTTTAATTGAAAAAAGGAGAAATGTTAGATTCTCTCAAAGAGAACTGCTTCGCCCAGATAGTACGGAAACAGAAAACTATTAAAACTATCTAAGCTGTATGGCAATTGGCTGAAATGTCAGCCAATTTCAAAATCTGGCAACCATCATGTTACTATTTTATTTTCGGACAAATTCACCTGATAAGAGAAATACACGAGAACGCCATATTTGTGCGTTCTCTCTTCAAACTCAATGCCCACTGAGACCCTCAAAAGTAATTTGGTTAGTAATTGGTTGGAAAAACTAAATACCGCAAATCAGACTACAGTTATATAAGGGTATGGCAAGAATGGACCTAAGAAGACCTAAGAAACCACCGAGAATCCGTAAAATATAAAAAGAATAAAAATCAGGAGGTATATGGGGCTATATGAAAAAAGGAACCTCCATTGGATATATTTCGCGAGGTAACTCCTTGCCACTCACTGAGAACCCGAAACATAAAACTACATCTGATTTGGGGCTATGGCAAAAGTAGCCATGTAGGTATACCTACCAATGAAATGTTCATCCTGCCATTAAATATATATTTTTTTTTTTTTTGCCAGATTTTAAACTACCCTCTGAGAACCATAAATATCAAATCACAGCTGATTTGCTTGGAAATGGGGACCAAAACTTTTAAATAACGAAAATCAGGGTGTAAACCATATGGGGTTATAACAAAAACTAGACAAAAATTAAATATATTTCGAGAGGAGCTAAGCTACCTACTAAGGACTCGATATATCAAATTATATTTGATTTAAAATTTGGTACGAAAAGTTTGGAAATATAGAAAATCAGGGTGTGAGAAATTAAATTACCCACTAAGAACTTGAAAAGTAAAATACAATTGATTTATTTGGAAATCTGGACCGGGATTTTCATATTACCCAAAATCAGGAGGTACAATTATGTGAAGCTACACCAAATTCGACCAATTTGATTGTAAATTGGGACCAAATTCCGAAAATCGGGAAGTAGACTAAGCCACTTAATGAAAAGTAGGCTAAGCCACTTAATTATAGCTTATTTGTATGGACATAAGAATACGATACCCCAAATTACAGTTGATTTGGTTGAAAGTAATGACGGAAATATCCAATACGAGAGTCACCATTGGATAAAGCCCATTTTCGATGTCCAACATCTTTGGAGTAGTTCAAACACTTATGCTAAATTTCATTTCTTAATATTCATCCAATTTGAAACCTCCAACTTGATTTCAGTAGGCAGACAATCATTATTAAATCGACTTAAAATTTCATGCCGAACTTGTTGTTTATTTCGACTCGACGTAATAACGAAAAGTAATCCTCCGCCATCTTATGGTAAAGGGTATAGAAAAAATACAACTGTTTAAAATTTCTCTCAAGTCTTCGTTAAAACTTACCGTACGTCCTTGCTGTAGGATAAAAATATGATAATGAATCCCAAGATAATAAGAGAGCACCACCGGGTAGTGTTTACATGATTTCCCGAAAAATATTTATACCAACACACTGTTAGAACGATTCCACAAAGATAGCCCAAGAGAACGACATTCAATGCCTTTTGTATGGGTATACCACTGCCCAGGATCTTTTGGAAGATACGACCAAGAAATGTTTCACGATAAGGCTTGGTATTGGGTTTCTTTTTGTTTGGTTTATTTTTATTCAAAATTCTGTTAAACATTTTATAGTTGCAAATTCTTTACATATTTTATTTATTGATTAAATTTTCATAGCCAATTTTGTTTTTTTTTTACTACAAACACTATTGTAGTTCTTAAACAGCCTTAAAAATTAGGAGAACATGTGTTATATCTAAACCTAAAGGTGCAAGCATGGTAGAAATACCAGGTAGCAACATAGGCGAAAATTACAACAAAGCAACTTTTTTGGAAACTTGATATGTCAAAGTTGTAGTCAGGGCGAATTGATTTGAAGTACAAAATTTGGGGCAAATTATTTTTCCAATCAAAATATTGAATTAAAAATTTTCAAAATTGTTGTTTTTTCTATTACAAAAGCAAACATTCAAAACTTCCACCATCGATTGAAAGTAATGCTGAAGCCGCTGCACCTTGGTTTGATTATAGCACGTTCAATACAACATTTTTGAAAATCACAGAGACTGGAAATGGAGTAGTCTCCAGCGCTCCAACGAAGGACATTTGCGATAATAGATGTCCAATCGTTGTTATCTCTTCATCATCCTTACACAGCATGCAGTGTTGGTAAAGTTGGCAACGTTTATTTCATATTCAACAGCGATAATGTTCTTTACAAGAAAATATCCGGAAAATTAGTTTTGATGCTTTAAAATTAGGTTTTGTCGTGGTTCTGGGGTGTAGCCTTTTTTTTTTGCTACATCATCAGCTTTCTCGCTGTAGTGACATGCTACCTAAAAGGTACTTTAGTGTATATTTACTCCTCAGGCTTACTTAAGATTTGGATCAAAGATTGCAGAAGATACAGGGGGCTGAGTCTACTGTGAGTCCACGCATATTATTTGCTTAGCTATGAAATGTATAGCAGACAGGAAGTCTTTTATGTATAGATAACTTTAATACATTCGAGCAATTTGAAATAAAAAAATCTCAATATTTAATCACACCCCAAAAATTGCCAATGTTTTGTTCCCCAAACCAATCCAATATGCTTTGGAATCATTCACCTTTCACTGTTGAATCCCTATAACATAGTTGAAAATCCGTACAAATAAGATGATGAAATTCCATGTATCGGTTTATCTCCTATATGAAATTGATTCCCTGTTTCACTTATATCAAATATCCACGAATTTCAAATCTCCATATTACCTATGCCTACCATATGTTGAATATACACTTCTTCCCTCATAATCTATACAAACGTAAAATCTCGATTTTCTATCAATAACAATGTTAAAGTTTGAAATCATGCAACAATTTTCTTATGTGTAAATGAAGGCGAATTCAAATTACAACAATTTTTTGACATATCAAATTGATACCAGCTGGCCTGAAAGGGTTACCTTGTAATTCTACCATGGGTGCAAGTACATAAAAAGCTTGAAGTCATGCCTAGGCGGCTCTGTAATCCTTTTAAGAAATGTCACAAAATATGCCTAGCCATGACTTCAAGCCTAGACATTTACTTACACCTTAAAAGCTTTGTAAGCATCTATCATTGATTTCCTATTTCTATCTCGTGTGATCTTTGGTGTAGATAATTTTTCAAAACATGAGGTATACTTTTAGGCTGATCTTTAATTCTTAACTAATGCAAGCTTATTTCCAAATAGACCTCAACATTTTTTACAAGCAAAAAATATTTAATTTCTTTTATACATTAACTGTGTTAGTAAATAGAAAACTATAGAACTTTTTTGTTACTTAAAACTACGTAATTGCTTTAGAAATCCTGCATTTGGTTGTATGCATTCACGTCTCGATTTAACATATCGGTAGGCCATGTCAAAATCCATGTGTCGATATTTCATGAGATAAGCAATGACAACACTAGCTGACCTCGATACGCCAGCATTACAGTGGACCAAAACACAACCATCTTTAACCATGGCATTTTGTATAAACTCAAATGCCTGGTCCCATACTCCACTTGTTAATTCAGTTTCTGGTAAATCTAAACAATTTATAAATAAATTACTAATGCCCTCTGGTAAATCATTTAGAGGACATTCTATGCCAATACTTAAAATATGTGTTAATTTATATTCTAAAATATTTTCCAATGTCACCGAGTCTTGAGAACCCAAATAGAGGTGATTTGGTAAAATGCAAGCTGGTTTGAAGTCCGGTTTAGTATCAATCACAAAACCATAGGAATTGGAGTTCGTTTCTTGTTCTAGTTTTTTCTTTTCCTGAGTAGTGGTGTTTTCTTTAAAACGCTCTCCCGTGGCAGTGGTCACAATTGTCTCACAGCTTTTCAGTTTGTTACGTTTGGCTTGCAAAGCTTCAAGGAAACTCATTTTGTTTTAATTTATTCAACTTTTAGGTTTCTATCATATTATTTATTATTGACTCTTAAATCCTCCTCATTGTAATGCACTCTCGCCAAATATAAACCATACGCTGGTGCAATTTGTAACCGAGGATCCCAATTATGCTTCGAGGGTATTGTTAACATTTCATAAATACATTTCTCATTGATACGATCTGTGGCCAATGCTATAAGTGAGCCCACAATACGTCTTACTTGTTTATAGAGGAATGATTTGCCTTTTACTTCTATATCCCAATAGTCATATAACTCTTCTGCCAATTTGGCATTAACTCCTGTACAAGCAGATCGACCAGGTTTTATATTGATTTCATCGATCCGTCGAACCGTAAACATAGGATGATCTCGTGATGCACTTTTCTGACGATCCTGGCTTTTGAAGGTGCGAAAATCATGTCGTCCTACAAACATACGGGATGCCTGTCTCATACGTTCGACATCGAAGGGGGCTTTGCTGCAAAAGAGAAGATATCTTTTAATAATTCAGTTACATATAGACAAATCAAGAGGAAATATATTCGATGGATGGACGACCTTATAAAAATCATCAAGGTGTAAAATAGCCTCTAAAAGTTTTCTTTTAGAAAACATTCCATAGACCTTCTCACAAAAATTTATTTATAGGAATAAATGGTATTCTAGAAGTATTTCACATAAAAAATACTTATTGAACGTGTTTTAAAGGCTTTAAAGATTTTCCTTGTAGAGCTCTTCCATACATTGATCATTCGCAGGTGTTCTATAAAAGCCCTTCGAAAATAATTCTATAAATATAAGAGCTTTAAAATATAGATTGAAGATCTTTGCAAAGGTTTCAATATTTATGACTACAATCTACGTCAGTGGTATGACAATAAGGCAGACATATTCACAGAGACGTGTTTATCATTGCAATTGGATATTTTGGGTATGTGCATTTTCAACTTACTGCAGAAAATGACAACGATCTAATTCCTCCACGGGTATGAATGATTCGAAGTGCTTATTTTGGGTATCCAAATCCTTTATGCCATTCTTGGCAACTGCAATGCGATACAAATAAGTGCGGCCCAAAGCACTGTAACGACAGTGAAATGTGTCCGGCACTATACGGGTATTTATCAGCCTAATGGGCAATCCCTGTTTATATAATGTGCGATTTAAAACACCAGTTATGGTTTCCTCAACATAAGGACTAACATCTGCACGTTGTAAATCAACATGTAGAGTTGAATGCAGAGCATGGACTCCGGCATCAGTCCTGTAAACGAAAGACATTGTTAAATTATTCAAATTTTAATTTACCTACTCACCTACTTGATATCACAGTCTGTATTTCATTCACCGGTCGAAATACTTGCAGAGCCACATCCAAACATCCCTGCACCGATTTCAGATCTACAAAACTCGGATCGGACTTGATTATTGTTTTTTGAATGCCCCTGGTGAAAAGAAATCAACTTTATTTCATAATTATTCACGCGTTTTTCCTAAACATACCGGAATCCTGTTCCAATATATGAGAATTCCAACAAATAACGAAACATTGTGATTGATGCGCAGTCTGTTCAGTAGTAAGCATGTTCTCACCCACCCCCCATTTTTTGTTTACATTTACACTGAACATACACCTCAAGTACTTATAAGGCGTACGGCATACGTTAAGGGTGAATAAAGGTAAATACGTAATGCTAAAAAGGAAACCCTATTGAAAAGAGGACAAAAAGCTTAACTTTTTTTAAAGAAAATGGTTCAAAATACTCTCTACCATGGTACAATGAATTCAAGGTAGGGCAGAACTACCATATGATTTAAATTTTTTTATTTTTCTGGCTTAATATGTCAACTTCATTTGCTTATGTGTGTGTCTTCTTTTCAATAATAAAAAATTGTTCAGAAAATATTCAAATTCGGGTGTTTTCAAAATGCTTATTGCAACGAATGCATCGACAAAATCTACAGTTCAAATCCAAATCCAATCCAAATCAAACAAATCCAATCCCACGGCAGCGGGTTCTACGATACCGGATTGACCCGAAACAACAAGATTCTAGTTTCGGCCAGCGGCTGCCAACCCAGTATGTACATGTTTGTGTTTGTTTATTTTTCTGCATTGGGAGCAGCATATCCCGGAATGCTTGCTCCGGATTTTATTGGTCCGTGCCGGGATTGAGGAAAACCCCGGACCTTGGTTCTGCTCGGTTTGTCAGAACGTCATCCACCACAGATCTGTCTCGGTGCGATGTAATGGATGCAGAGAGTGGGTGCACTTCAAGAACTGTTCCGGATTAAGGCGTTTGCGAGACTACAGCGAAAGGGACTATGTTGCGACTTGCTGCAGTAACGTAGTCCCCAGCGAGTCCTCTTCTTCGTCGTCCTCGTCAGAGACGTCGTCGTCGAGGTAGAGGTGCTTAATGTGTATATCCCGCCGATTAATAGCTGTGAACCACGTTATTTGCCTGATATTAGCCCATTATTGGTAGGCAATAACCGCCTGGTACTAGGGGATTTTAATGCCCACCATGAGTTGTGGCATTCCGTCCTAGGTAATGACCAGAGGGGATCAGCGCTGGCAGAGCAGATTGACTGCTCCACATTCTGCACGGTTAACGAGGATGCCCCCACCCGAATAAGAGGTCACAGTTCGCCAGATTTAACCATAGTGTCACCCGGTCTGATAAATGACGTGACTTGGCAACCCGTCATTTCTCTTGGCTCAGACCATCTCCCGATAATCGTCTCCATAAGCAGGTCGCCCGATTTCATAACCTCTGAACGCCGCACTTTCCTTAACCATGGGAAAGCTCACTGGCCAGAGTTCAGAGAATTCACCAACCGCCGCTTCAGAGAACTGCCCAACCCTTCTGATGTTCGGGTAGCAGAAAGGATTTTCCGAAACATCATCAGAGCTGCAGCCGCTCGCTATATACCTGCTGGTCGAATACCCGAGATAAGACCAAACTTCCCAGCAGAGGCAGCGGGATTAGCAAACGAGCGTGATGATCTCCGTCGTACCAACCCTACTGATCCTAGAATCAGTGATTTGACAGTGGAAGTCAACCGGTTGGTACAGGAGCATAAGAGGAAAAAGTGGCTAGACCATCTGAAGTGCTGCAACATTGGAACCGATATGAGTAAGCTGTGGGTAACGGTTAAGTCGCTCTCGAACCCTGGAAAAAAGGATGATAGGACCTCAGTCACTTTTAACGACGTAACGGTGACTGATCCGAAGAGGTGCGCGGAATATTTTAACCGACAATTTGTCGAGCACCCCGAGAGTGATAGGGCGAAGCGAAGAGTACTACGTCGTATCAGATCTCTTCCCGCCGAGGAGGAACCACCACAGTTTACGATGGGTGATGTTGCGAATGTCATCCGTATCGCTAAGTCATCCAAAGCGTTGGGCCCGGACGAAATCTCAATGGTAATGTTGAAGCAGCTGGATACGCCGGGAGTCGAGTACTTAACAAAAGTTCTCAATTTGTCGCTAGCCACCCACATAGTGCCTGAAACCTGGAAAATGGGCCGGGTGGTCCCGCTACTGAAGCCAGGCAAGGATGCCAGTAAAGGCGAATCGTACAGCCCGATTTCGCTTTTGTCGCCAGTAGCAAAGACTCTTGAGGCTTTACTCCTTCCCAGCATTAGAGGAAGCTATGCAGTTGCCAACCACCAGCATGGATTCCGTCCACAACATAGTACCACAACAGCATTACACGCCATTTCCACACATATTAGTAGAGGACTAAACCAGAACAGGCCGTGTGACAGAACAGTGTTGGTAGCCCTTGACCTATCAAAGGCATTTGATACGGTCAATCATGCCACACTGTTTGAGGACGTACAGAGAACTACCCTCCGGCCAAGTTTGAAACGTTGGATAATCAACTATATGTGTGGACGCCAGTCGTACGTGGAATTCCGGAACAAGAAGTCCAAAGCCCGTAGAGTGAAACAGGGAGTTCCCCAAGGTGGGGTGATATCTCCGGAACTGTTTAACCTCTACCTTTCCGGAATTCCTCGCCCTCCAGACGGCATTGAGATCGTAACGTATGCGGATGATTGTACGATCATGGCGTCGGGTCCAGTGGTCGATGACATATGCGAAAGGTTGAACCCCTATCTCGCGGAGCTTGCCGCATACTTCCACGCGAGGAATATGAAAATATCCGCCACGAAATCAACGGCCACACTCTTTACCACATGGTCTGCGGAGATGAGAACACAGCTGAATGTTCAGGTCGAGGGGAATTTAATACCGACCACGAACTACCCCAAGATTCTTGGGGTAACGTTCGACAGCATGTTCAAGTCGTCCGCGCAAGCCACAGCTATCTGCGACAAGATGAAAAGTAGGAACAAGGTCCTCAAGGCGCTAGCCGGCAGCTCTTGGGGTGCGGACAAAGAAACCTTGTTGACCTCTTATAACGCGATAGGTCGGTCTGTGGTCAACTATGCGGCTCCAGTGTGGTCTGCGAATACTAGTGCTACGCAGTGGAAGAATATCCAGACCTGCCAGAACGCTGCCCTGAGAACTGTGACAGGGTGCCTCCTCATGACACCAGTGGACCATCTACATGAGGAGGCGAAAGTCCTTCCCTTACGTCAGCATAATCATATGCTTTCGTTGCAGTACCTGCTTGGGTGTTACCGTGAGAGCCATCCCAACCATCATATGGTGGATAACTCTCCCCCACCCAGGCGTGTCAGGAAGGACATACATGATCTAGAGAGGGAGGTCCAGCGCTACAAGAGAGAGCCTCTAGATCAAGAAGCCTATCAGGCAGGTCTGAGTGGCATTCACACCGATGCAGTCGCGGATGCTATTAGCAGTTATAAAGTGAATGCCGTCCTCGGAGTCCACCACCCATCCATTGCAGCCGAAGAACGTCAGCTGCCCAGACAAACCAGGGTAGTTTTGGCGCAATTACGTTCAGGATGGTGTAGTCGCCTCAATTCGTATTGGGCACGAATTGATGAAGATGTGCGTGACGCCTGCCCGGCGTGTGATACAGGCCCGCACAATACGCTACACCTTTTTAATTGCTCAGCCAAACCTACCCAACTCACTCCAGAGGATCTCTGGCTACAGCCCGTTAAAGTAGCCGAATTTCTAAACCTGGAGCTGGAACCAGATTAGCAGAACACAAACACACACATGTACTACTGCTACAACAACAGTTTTTGTCGCGAAATAAACCATAAGAGATATATAGAACATGATATTGAAAATAAATTTTGACCATTCATTCAGTTTTCGCGGTTTTAAATTATTTATTCAAAATCAATGCAACAAGTTGTTTGCTTTTTTATTGTTTTGATAGTAATTCTGACATTACAAGCCAAACAGGTAGACCTCTATACTTGCAATTTTTTCAAAGTTGACCTACCTTCTCTTCATTGTACCATGCTCTCTACTATTAAATTCTAAAGTAAGAAAAAATAAGTGCTGTTAAAATATTTTTGAATGTCGTCATATCAAATAACTCTAGTCACGGCAACCCTGTCATAACCTGACTTTTTGACAGCTCAAAGTCGATTAATCGAATGTCGACTTACCTATCCCTAGTCGCCGGTGTTGTTCCATAATAACCACCCATCGACAGCCTTAAAGAAGGAATTCATTAGAATTACAAAATCCTACCAGGCTCCGTGCGATTGAATTATTAATTTGTTGAATTTTGTTTGTGAATAAACGGAACAAAATGCCTTCTTTGGTCGAAAATGAAGATCCTCAACAAAATAAGGAAGTCGCAGAATGGATGCGTTTTGGTATGCGATTGGGTGTGAGTGCTGCTCTACATCCTCTGGAGTATTCCAAGGTATTGATACAATTGGGCTATGAACCAATTGCTGCCGTGCCAGGACGTTCCATCTTGGGACGACCAATAATGGTGTTGCCCAATATCTTTCAATATGGTAAGGAATAGAGAAAACGATTATCGGGCTATGAAGTCATCCTTTAATGAGTAATTGGGTTTTCAGCTGGTCATATACGTAAAATTGATGGCTTTTATGGTTGTTATCGTGGCCTGACTCCCAAATTGGTGGGTTCAATTTGCAGCATGGTCTTGAGTGAAAAAATAGCCGATCGCTTGGGATTGAAACCGCTTGAGGAGCCAAAAGATGATGTCAATCTAAGTGATGAAGAACTGCAAGTTTTATTCAAGTCAGGTTTTATATGTGAGTTTTAATCGATATTCTCCAACAGATATTTCCAATTCAAACACAACCTGAAGAGGGACATTGTTCTCAGTGTATCGGGCATTATTGTATCCCATCCGTTCCATGTTATTTCGGTGCGCATGATGGCCCAGTTTATTGGCCGCGAAACCTTGTACAAATCGATATTGGGTTCTATAGCAGAAATTTATAAATCTGAAGGCATAATGGGCTTCTTTTCGGGTCTTGTACCCAAGCTATTGTGCGATGTGGCTTGTTTGGTGTTGACTAGCTCCACGGTGTTTTTGATTAACAAATACGCTGTTAAAGACAAATTGGGTCGCCAGTACACCGCTGGTTTTACACAGGTTGGTAAAAGGCTAGGAATATTTCTCAACTAAGTATCAACGGATTTTCTTTCTTTTTCTGCCGTATAGTTTGCATTTTCAAGCATTTTATATCCCCTTAATGTGGTATCCACCTGTATGGCTGTTACGGGCTCTCGTCTCATGGCCGGCCAACCACCAATTATGCCACAATATTCTGGCTGGCTGGATTGTTTCAACGATTTGCAAGCCAGAAACGAGCTGAAGCGTGGTAGTTCCCTGTTCTGGAGGTAAGATTGACATAAAATTATATAAATGTAAACACTGGAATAATTTTGTAACACTTATCTTTCAGATCGGCTGGTGGTTTTGTCAAGCCTACATTCCGTGACAATCGCGGTTATGTACCAATGCCAACATTAGCCAAGTACCAATAAATACTTTGGACCAATTACAAACCCCCAAGAACCACCTACTAAAGAAACAAATCAATCACTCCTTATTCGTCTGTCTTTTGTTCCTGACTCTAACTTTGCTTTTTATCTTCCTTATTTGTAGGAAATGTTCATAATTATGATAATGAAAATTATGTTGATGATAAGATTGTTTGTTTTTCCGAAGAACTAGATGAACTGTTGCATTTTGCTTTTCATAGAAACATTTTTCGCATGTTCTATGAAGAACTTTGATTTCGATAATTTATTACCAGTCAGTCAGTCACCTTATCTCTATTTATTTATGGTGATGACTGGGGAGGGCATTTGAAGAGCTGCTCACGCCGCTGTCTATTATCTGTATCAATTCTTTTTCATGATATAGGTGACAATATACCAAACTTCAATTTTATTAAAAAAAAAAAAAACTACATAATAGTTTTTCTTTGTTTTTTCTTGTATTTCAATGTTATTTTTAATACCCCAAATCTTGTTGATACAACTATAAAAATGATCAAAAACAATAAAATATAAATTCATTTATTATATGCGTTGTCACTGAAGTGTAATGTATCCCTTAGGTAACTGAATAAAAAAAATAGAAATACAACATTAACGTAAACGAATTGTAGCTCATTCCATGAGGCCGGCAATCTGCATCCAAAAAATATTTATTTTTATTTTAAAACTTTTTTGTACAAGTTTTCAGTATAAATCTTTATTTGCTAAAGTACTCTTTAATTATGAACTTAATTCGAAAAGCTATTGATTAATTGCCGTACTTGGTAAATATCTTCGGGATATACACGACAGCACCCGCCAATTATTGAAGCTCCCAAACGTATCCATTCAGGAACAAACATTTTCATGGGTATACAATTGTCTCGGCCAGTCCATTCGCCTTTAGATGTGTCATATATTTCGCCACTATTACTGTAGACCATCAATGGGGGAATATCTTCATTACCCAGTAGACTGTGTAAGGATTTGAAGAGATTCGAGACAAACTTTAATCAAAGAAGAAGAGTGGAATTAAAATATCAATTGTAAAAATGTATGAGTCTTTTTAAAGGAATTATATCTATAGCAGATCTTTAAAAGATCTTGCGTCAGTAGAGAATCATAATTTTATAGAAGGCCTTAAGTTATTTAAAGACTTAAAGATTTTTCTCATAGGATAGAATATTAGTTTAAAATTTCTACAAATAGAGGTAATTTTAAGGGCCTTCTATAGACAAAATATCATTAATCAATTAAAATTTAAATTATATATGTACTTACCTTGGGATTAACACAATTCACACCAATTCCATAAATATATTCACGCGCTTTGGCACCATATTGCCTTCTTACCATATCCCATACAGTTTTAGCAGCGTTGGCAAACTTTTCACCGTGGGCTAAATGTTGATCATCTTTACATTGAAATGATATCCAAAATTTAACATTCGCATAATCTTTGAGAAGCATTTCTGTAACAGCTTCGGCTTCTTTTTGACTTGGCATAGTTTCAATTGCTAAACCATCAACATTTTCGGCCAGTAATGCATCTATGCGTGTGCGATGGAAATTTTGTAATTCTTCTTTGGTTATTCTATCTGTGTAATTGCCGGAATACTCGGAACCATCATGTAAGACAGCGCCATAGGGTCCCACAGCACCCATAACCAAAATGGTTTCATTGCAAGCTCCACTTGTGGCTTTGAGATTATCTAGATATCTTTCTCTGGCTTCTTTGGCCAATTTAACACTTTTGCGTATAAGTTGAATACTTTGTTCTCTGTCGAGTTTCAAATATTTCATATAGCCTTCGACACTGGCTTGATATGTATTCGATGAAATGATTTGAGCTCCATCTGAAAAATAGATAGATTTTGTAAATACTACATTTTTGTTTATATAAACAATTAATCAATCGCTTACTTTCCAGAAAGTCCAAATGTGTTCTAACCACGGCCTCTGGATTTTCCAAATCGAAGCGTGAACCCCATAGAGGATCTCCGTCGACTTTATTTCCAACATATTTTACAAGTTGTGAGGTAAAGCCTCCACATTTTACCAAAATCCTGTCTTGTGCCATGTCGGTATTTGATCTGAAAGATATAAAAACGAAATTTTGCGAACCTTAAGCCATTGCATAATGTAGGAGAGGATTGTACACTTTTGTCCTTCTAAAAATTTGACAATAAGACATAGAATGGAGAACCTTTATATATTCGTCGGAAATGAATTCTACGACGATTTATTGATGCCCGTCTGTCTGTTGTAAACGAGATAAAAACACCATTATTTGACGTAGTACCTTGAAATGTAGCATAATCGTTTTCATTCTGTGTAAAATGATTGGTATTGAAAATGAGGTATATTGAATCTGGGGACATAAATGATCAAATTTTTCTTGGTATATAAGAGTGAGTTGTGTTGATATGAAGAAGGTTTTGGCGAAAGTGTATTTAGGTATTTTTTCTATGTTGCTATTTCATTCATGTTTTTTCCAATTTTTTTATATGTTGGTATTTCAGCTTCAAATTAAATGGATTACTTTCGCATTACTTAGCATGCATTTCGATATGCATTTTTTATAACTCCCATGTAACAGTGCCGTAAGTACAAAACTACTTTCAACTTTTTGAATGTGCGGTGCCATAATTTGGAATTTACAAATTTTTTTCATTCTTCTATTTATTTGTTTTTTAAAATATTCACTTGTTGCAAGATCTATTGAAAGTGTTTTGATAGGAATATTTTTTGTTTCAATTGTCTTATTTACAATTTTTTACCCTAAAAATGTCGAGTCTTTAAAATTGAATTGCTTTCTTTCTTCTTAGAACAAATCACGCCAATTGAACTTCTGAGATGCATATGTTTTTAGATTTTTCTGTATAGATACGCATGTTTATATGGTTCTTTGCAAAGGTCGAATAAGATGAGATACGCATGTATAATGTTGCCAGATTTATGTGTATCAACGCGTTTAGGGGATAGTTTATTGGGTTTTTTAACTTCAAAAAAGTTGCAAAAACAGTGTAGTGTAAACAGGACTAACGTCAATATTTAATATTCTTTTACCCAAAGAAACTGGACGAACAACTTGGTTGAATATTTGAAGTCAATGTAGTCAAGCTCGTCCATCTGTCTGCCTAGTGTACCCGACAACTCTAGAAGGAAGTATTCAATTTGGTCATAATATTTTTTATAAAAATTTAAAAGAGTTCGAATATGGAAATAAGCCTAAAGCGTTACATAGGCGACACATCTAAATAAGGATTTTAGTCCCTATAATCTAGTCATGTCCGTCCCTTTATCTGGTGCTCATGATAACTGTTGAAGTGTCTTGCCGATTTTGTCGAAACTTAATACATCGCATTATTTTGTGTCAAATTTAGATCGAGTTCGACTCTGGGTCATATCTCTACAAAAAAGATCAACATTTTTACATAAATCTCATATAAGGGTAGGAGTTTCCGATTTGATAGAATCTGCTTTATTGGACTCTTGGTTATCGAACAACATTTTGTAATAATTTGTTCAATTACACTGTACGACAAAGTCCATTTTTATACCCTACAACACTATGTGTTGGGGGTATTATAAGTTTGATTGGGCCAGAATTTATGTAACACCTCGAAATATTGGTTTCCCATATAGGAAAGTATATATGGATCTTCCTAGCTCGCCGAGCTGAGTCGATCTAGCTATGTATGTCCGTCCGTCCGTCTGTCCGTCTGTCCGTCTGTCCATGTTAATTTGTAATCACTCTACAGGTCGCAATTATGGCCCGATCTTCACGAAATTTAGAATGGAGGTGGGGATAGGGTCAGAATAGAACCCTATTTCTTTTGGAGATGATCGCCAAATGTTTAGGGGTTGAAATGGACCAAATACTAAAAAAATATCGGATTTTGCAGTAGCTATACAGGTCGCAATTATAGACCAATCGACGCGGAATTTTGTATGTAGCTAGAGTTTAGGGCGGGGAATAAGCCTACCAATTTGGGTGGTCATCGGATAATATTTAGCGGGTAAAATAGACCATATCTTTTGTGTTGAAAAAATTCAACATTTTTCATTGAACCGCGAATATTTTAAATCCCGGCGAAATCACGAATATATGACAAGGTTACTTCTGACCTTTACATTGATGTTAACATCCAACAAATCGGATATATAGCAAAATATGTGCGATATATATGTCTATCAAAGAAGATATGCTTGAAATATCTCTTATATGTCGAGAACGGCTGAACTGATTTCGACAGTTCTCATTAATTCAGAATGGCCTCTTGGCAGGAAAGAAACAACGTCTAAAAAATCGCATAAAAATATCTCTCTAAAGATGAAAATATTGATTTTGTAAAATTTTCTCATATTTTTTCAATTTTGTCATATTTTTGGCATATTTTCATTTTGAATTAAACATTTGGTAATATTTCTACAGCTAACAAAACTAAGTAGTTAGGATATCAGGATATCATATACAGATCGCATTTATGGCCCGATCCTTATGAAATTTTGCATGGGGATAAGATGAGGGTCAGAATAGAAGCCTACTCTTTTTGGAGATGATCGCCATATATTTAGGGGTTGAAATGGACCGAAAAACTGCCAAATTATCAGCAGGTCGTAATTATCGCCCGATCCTCACGCACATTTGAATGGGAGTTACCGGACATTGCAAAAGCCAAGCAGTTCTTGATGGCCATCCAAAAATATTCAATGTTGAAATAGTTTGCCAACTTTTGTAGACAAAATACGAAAATGTTCATTCCAGTGACTTTTTGGAGAATTCAGAAATACAGGAAAGATGCACTTCTGACTATTTCGTTAAGGCTGATTTCGTTGAAGAATATAGTCAAATGTCTGTATCTCATATAAATGCGTTTCAGTCAAAAACCAATAATAAATGTTAATCTCCTGCCACTTTTGAGAGATTATAGGTCTTTGGGAAATATTGGTTCCTGATCAAGGAAGACCATTTAAGTGCAACATCTACTAATAAATTGGAAATGAGCAAATTAGTTTAAGTTTCTATTATTCGAAAATTAGAGAACGAAACCTGATGGTTTTTCTTTTATTATTTGTCACAATATCTTGTGGAATTCTTTCGAGTTTCTCGCCTACATAAACTGTATCGTTTATTATAGTGTTGTAGGGTATTCAACGGTCGGCCCCGCACGACTGTAGCCTTTGCTTACTTGTTTTTAAATAATAACAGAAAAAATCAAGCAAATGATGAAACTGGAGCTAAAAATATTAGACGCGTGTCTTGGCGTTTGAAAGTTCAGATCACATAGTAATTTAAATAGAAAGGACAAGGTCTTTTACATTTTTTTTTGCAACTTTTGGATAAAGACCTCCAAAATTGGACCTTTTAGCCTCTTTTTGAAATTGTTAAAAAAACTCCCTTAAAACGAAAGTCAAGATAATTTACAAGATTACTTGCCATTGAATTCTACTGCTGATGTTGTTGTTTTCTTCCGTCCACTTCCTTGACGTCTTGCTACGCTACCAATATCACGGTAACGAGCGATGGTACGAGACACAAAAGATTTATTCACATTTAAATGCTGGAGTGCTCTATCGATAGCCACTTGTGGTTTTCCAGCCAAATATAAAATATATAACCACACGCTTGAATTCCATCACGAATAACTCTTTTCTAAATAATTCTCACCAAAATGCTTTTGTACGCTTGTAAACAATACAATGAGCTGTCACTGGAATAATTTTAACAGCTTTCGTACGAGTGGCTTAGAAATGACAGCAGTCTGATGTTGGTTGCAGTTTTTTCATCTCACCCTGTATTTAAAACACCTTTTGTGGTTAAAGCGTACTTTATTTGAGTTTATGCGGAAATCTCCCAAAAAAACATAACTTTAGAAGTACAAATCAAATCCAAAAAATAATGGAGAATATTTAATATTTCACCCTAAGTCACCAAGGAAATTAAATTTCTATTTCCATTGTTTATCAACATAATATTTACATCAATATTACCACGAAAATATTTCTTATTTTCTTCATCAATTGTCCACGTCCTTTTTTTCGATTTGATGTCTTAAAGTACCATAACTTTTCATTTTTGTCAGAAGGCACTAAAGGAAGAATGTTTCTACACAAAATTTCATTATTAGTCTTAGAATAAATTATGAATCTAGGTTTAACAGTTTTAATAAAAAATGCGTTCGAAATTGATGTAAAAAAATTTAAATAAGTGTTTGCGTTTGTTACTGTTAATTTAACACTTTCAATTCTATATAAAATTCCTATTAATACTTCAGTTTTTAGGAATGCTTTGTGAGACTCTGAACAAACGAAATTTGTATATTCAATATGTACTATGGAAAAACATCTCAAATTTTTTTATTCTCGAAAATTTACTGCAATTTTTCTATAAGTTAACCGAAGAAGAGCCAGTCTAGTTGTTGAAAATTTAGGGATAGACCCATAGTTCCTTTTGATAATCTGCATAGAATC
Organism: Musca domestica; assembly: GCF_030504385.1. NCBI lineage: Eukaryota > Metazoa > Arthropoda > Insecta > Diptera > Muscidae > Musca > Musca domestica. The sequence continues at coordinate 593,303 of NW_026712189.1, read as the reverse complement.
ACTTTCTGAGTTGATTTATGCATGTCAGTCCGTCTTTCGTTTGGCCCAAGGACGAACCCTATTATTGTGCACCAAAAGTGTAATATCAGCCCGAATAGTATGGAATTTTGCACATACAACCAAATTAGATATATCTATAGCTCCCATATATATTGTTCATCCGATTTGTTATTTTTGTCCTCCGCAGCCGTAATATGCACTCAGTAACACCAATATTCAGGGAAATATATCAAATACAGCTCAGAAATATCTTTGCCAAATTTTAACGAGATCGGTTCCGATTTGGATATAGCTCCCATATATTTTTATCCGATTTCAAATTAATTGTGCACCAAATGGGCAATACAAGTCCGAATTTACGAATTTTATGCGCAGCTCTACTAAATTAGCAAAGTGGTGTAGGGTATCATAAAGTCGGCCCGCCCGACTTTAAGACTTTCTTTACTGGTTTATATCAAAATTTTGGGTCTCAAAGTTACCAATTTTTGTCGGTAACTCAAAAAACCAAACTTTTCTAAGGACTCCAAATTGTCTTGACCATTATTTTGAGATATAATTCGCAACATTTAGGATGGAATTTTGAAATTTGATAGAGATTTTTGATAACACCCAGAATCATTGGTAATTCTTTACCAATGATTAATCTGTCTACTTTTAGGTATAGTACTCATATTGCATTATGAGAACCGATTTCGAGTATTTTTTACGTTTTACTTTTATTTTCAGTTAAAAACTGCCAAATGTTGACGTTTTTAATTATTTTTATGCTATATTATATTATTGCAAGGCTCTTGGTGGTATTTTAGGGAATCGACAGAGAGAAAAAATTCTCTAAGAGAGAGAGAACATTCTCCCATTACAAATTACTGAGTAGTTTTTAATGAAAACATTATTATATTCACCTAATTGCAACCATGCAAGGCAATCCACAAATTTTAAGGACAGCTAATTTCACTTAGTGTTATTTATTAAAAAAGTTCGACATCACACAACAGACATATTGTTACTCACTTCGAAAATTCTTTATAATGTAGATTTTTATTTAAATTCTGTTTTTATTAAATAACTCAAAATAATAATTCAATTGATTAGAACTCGTTGTAACAACGACCTTAGTCTTTGGACTACGGATGGCGAATACTTTTTGCAGCATACAATAGATGATCAGTTTGTTTTTAATATGTTTTAAAGATACGTCACGATGATATGACACTAAAATCTAATGGAATGATGGAAGCACACGCCTATAGTGATAAGAATATCGGCCAAATGTATTGGTTGTGTTTTTATACGATTATTTTCGAATACATTCTCCAAAATCATTTCCCGTTTGTTTGAACTGAAGGAAGCAATTACTTTAAAAGTGAATTCAAAATATGTAATCAAAATATATTTACGTTTTTGTGTTTGTCGTTAAAATAAAGAAATAATTAGAGGATGACTAACGCATCCAAACGGATTGTGTACGAAGACAGACAGTTGATACATACAGGGTGAGATAAAAAAACTGCAACCAAATTCAGACTGCTGTAATTTCTCAGCCTCTCGTCCGCCAGCCGTTAAAATTATTCCAGTGACAGGTCATTATATTGTTTATAAGCGTACAAAAGCATTTTGGTGAGAATTATCCAGAAAAAAAGTTATTCGTGATGGAATTCAAGCGTGATAGTGTTATTTCTTTATATTTGGCTAGAAAACCACAAGTGGCTATCGTTAGAGTACTCCAGCATTTAAATGTGAATAAATCCTTTTTTTGTCTCGTACCATCGCTCTTTACCGTGATACTGGCAGCGTATCCCAAGGTCAAGGAAGTGGACGAAAGAAAACAGCAACATCAGCAGAAATAGTACAAAAACCCGCGTCGCAGTGTCTGCAAAAGGCTCGTGCGCCGAACATATCGCAAAATTCCATTCGGCAAATATTGAAAAATAAGCTCGGGGTAAACCATTGAAACTCCAAATAGACTCAAAAGAGCTAAAGAGTTGCTTCGCTTGGTCGAAATTGGTGAACTGCAGAATTTGCTTCTCTCCGATGAGAAAACATTCGTTGTCCTGTAATTTGTAAACATAAAAATGATAGTCAGAATAAATGGCGAATATTATCGCGAAAATAATAAATAAATAATAAAACCAGTAAAGAAATTCTTAAAGTCAGGCGGGGCCGACTTTATGATACCCTACCCCCTATGATTATAATTATAATTTCAAGTTCAAGGGCTAAAAATGCCGAAGCATTTATATCTTTAAATTCGGACTTGTGTTGCCCATTTGATGAACAAATAATTTAAAATCGGATAAAAATATATATGAGAGCTATATCCAAATCTGAACCGATCTCGATAAAATTTGGCAAATGTATTTCTGAGCTGTATTGGATATATTTCCCCAAATATTGTTGTTGCAGAGTGCATATTACGGCTGCGGAGAACAAAAATAACAAATCGGATGAACAACATACTTGGGAGCTATAGCTACATCTGAACCGATTTCTATCAAACTTGACATACTTATTTTCAGGCCTAATTTGGATGTATATGCAAAATTCCATACAATTCGAGATGATATTACACGTTTGGTGCACAATAAAAGGCAAATCGGACGAAGATATATATGGGAGCCATATCTAAATTTTGACCGATTATCTCAATTCCAATAGGGTTCGTCCTTAGGCCAAACAAATGATCTGTGCAAAATTTCATCTGGATCGGGTAATAAATGCGACCTGTACTTTGTTTACAAAAATACATGGACAGACGGACAGACGGACGGACGGACGGACATGCATAAATCGGCTCAGAATGTGATTCTATGCAGATCATCAAAAGGAACTATGGGAACAAAGACATATGCACAAAGACATAACACCTTGTGGTGTAGGGTATAAATACCAAAGTGTCGATCACCTCATGCAAGCGCATCGCCGGGAATGAGCAAAATACCACAGAGCAACATTCAGCATGTGATGGTTTCATTGGCCGGTTGAAGGCCATAATTCGTGCCAAAGGTGACCAATTCGAACAAATCTAAACTTATTCTAAAATTTGATGCTATTTCCGACATTTTTTTATTGAATGAAAAAATATTTAAAAAAATGTAAAAAATATGGCGTTTGACTTTTTTGCAGTTTTATTTTTATTTCACCCTGTTTAGATAATGAACCGAATTTACAACCTGTACGAAAGATACTAAGTGACATCAAATTTGACATGAATGTCGGCAGACCGCTGAAATTGTGAATTTTGCTATGAAGGTAAATAGTTTTTGGAAATGCGTTCTGTATAATGTACAAATAGAAATAAATTCGGTAAGGTGTATGGGAAAATAAAAATTGTTGTATTATGTATTAAGAATGAGTGAAGTTAGATTTGCAAATGATGTCAATTACGAGTACGAAAAGTTCTAGCATACCACATAGAAATATTGTAATATTTTAAAAATAAGATAAAATAAAAAACAATTTATGCTTCTGTACTAATTTTAAAAATGTATTAGATTAGAAGTAGTGGCCAGTAGGAGTAACAAAATTAATATACACATACGTAAATTATAGGTAAATAATGTATATATCGATAGTTAAATAAATTACTAAAAAAAACAAAACGGATTTTAAATAAAGGAAAAAAACCCAGACCTAAAGCTCAAAGAAATATTTATTTATCAAAAAAAACAATAAAATATAATTCAAGTCAAATTTTCATATTTTAGAAGTGCATTGTAATGTGAGAACCAACTCTCTTTCACTCTCTCTCTCTCTTGTAGCAAAGAGAATAATCTAAAATAGAGATTTCTCATTTTCCAAAATATACACAAAGTAGATTCCTCAACAAAACAAATTTTCCGGCAAAACTCTCTCAGCCAAAGGAGATTTCCACAATCAAATTGTTTGGCTAAGAACATTTTCCTTAGTTCTCGTGGATCTGTGCAAGAGATCGGTTGTGGTCGTTACGTGGTCGGGAAGAAAGAAAGAAAGTGCACTTTAGGCGATCGAAGAACATTGAACCCTTTTCTTTTTGTTCTTGCGCCACACACGAGTGTGCGTTGTGACGGACCGAAGTCAAAATGTGGCGGCCAAATCATCAATGGTCCATGGTGTTTATTGTGTAGAACAGGAGGAAAAATAATAACGAAAAATTAAAGAAAACCCAATAACACGACGCTTTCCAAAATATAGAAATTTAAAAAAAAGTAATTAAATATAAAAATAAATAATAACGATATTTAAAAAAAATTATAACCACAATTAGACGTAATGATTGAGAAGAAAAATCATTTTTGGCATTCCTAGACATCAATTCACAACGTTTTGAGTGGCAATTAAATTGTTGAAAAAATAAAATATTATGAAATAATGCCAGCCAGCCAGCCAACAGCTAGACCCCCACACAAGAAGCTAATGAAAATTTTGGAATCTAAGATACGGCTGTTTGTGTTTGGAAAAATAAATTATTATTAAAATTTTTTGTTAATGAAACCCGAAAAAAGCAAGTCAAATGAAAAATCATAATGTTCAAAAAACGAGGAAAAAATGAAATAAAATTAGTTCAATGTTTTAAATGAATTTTTTTTTGCTTGTTTAGTTTATTTCTTCTGTACCGACGGCCGATGGTCCAGTGCCAGTGTATACAGTCGTGTTGCCTATATGTGCATGTTGTTGCGTTTATCCCCAAAAATAATCTGTGCACTGTGTGATGAAAAGGAGAAAAAAATAAAAAGTGATTTAAAAAAGTGATTTAAAAATTAATAAAATTTACTCAATTACCCGAAATAAAGAGTAAAAGATATTCTAAAGGCAGCATCTCCTGAAAAGTGTTCAAAACAACTTAAACAAAACTTTTCAATACAGATATTTATCAAAAATATTTTGAAGGTACAAAGGTCTTCTATAGATATCTTCTGTGGAAAAATATAGTTCTTCTGAACATATAAAATTCTAAAAGAAAAAAATCCCAACATAGAGGGACTTCAATAGGACTTCTGAACACAGAAGGGTTTCCAAATAATGGTGGTATACCTTCAAAAGGTATTTTATATATATGTCTCTTTATCTTTCTGATCTTTCTGAACATAGAAGACCCTGTATATGCCTCATTAATATTGAAGTCTATCAATAGGTAATTTATACATTGAATGTTTGGATTTAGTGCCCATAAAGGTCTTCTTTATATGAAAGACCTTGAAGGAAATATATCCCCATAGATTATGTTTTAAAACTTCAAATATTCTTTATGGAAAAACGTTCCTACACTTAGCATACACTTCCAAAAACACCTCCTGATATCAACAATACTTCGTTCTATTTTATACCCTCCACCATACTATGGGGGTATATTAACTTTGTCATTCCGTAAATGATCAGCGTAAAATTCTAAGTCGATTTAGCGGTGTCCGTTTGTCTGAGAGTCCGTCTGTTGTAATCACGCTATTTTTCGAAAAAATTGACTCCTAAGGCTAAAATTTTTCACACAAGTTTATTTTGCCACTAGGCAGGTTAAGTTCATAAATAGGCTATGTAGGTCCACGTTTTCATATAGCCCCATTTAAGGGTACCTCCCGATATTCGGTATTTTGATGATTTTAGCGACATTATTCACCGGAATTGTTTTAAATTTGGTATTTGAAATTCGTAGTGGATACTACAGCCTATAACAGAAAATTGTCTGTGCAGGTTCGTATAGCCCCCACACAACGGTACCTCCCGATATTCGGTATTTTGATGATTTTAGCGACATTATTTACCGGAATTGTTTCAAATTTGGTATTTGAAATTCGTAGTGGATACTACAGCCTATGACAGAAAATTGTCTGTGCAGGTTCACGTTTTCGTATAGCCCCCATATAAAGGTACATCCCAATATTCGGTTTTTTGAAGATTTTAGCGTCATTATTCACCGGAGTAGTTTCAAATTTGGTATTTAAGGTTCGTAATGGGAACTATAGTCTGTGACAGGAAATTGTCTATGCAGGTCCAGGTCTTCGTATAGGACCCATATATCAGTACCTCCCTATATTCGGTATTTTGACGATTTTATGTACAATACTCACCGTAATTGTTTGAGATGTAATTGTCATAGATGTTTTCTGTGACAGAAAATTGTCCATGCAGGTCCAGGGCCTGGATTCTTGTTCTATGAATATATGAAATAAAAAATATTTCCTTTTTAACATTTTTCATTTGACATTTCTTTCCTTTTTAAAAGTTGTTATTTCACATTTTTATAGAACAAGAATTTAGGCCCAGGTCTTCGTATAGCTCCCTTTAATCCCCGTTTATTTCAAGTTTCGAATTTTGAATTATGGCAAACAATGCCTATGTAGGTCCTTGTGGTATTGACTCCAATATAACGGCTATATTCGGCATTTTTAAGATTTTAACAGAATTTTTAACGGATTTTATTTTTTGAAAACTTTCAAATTCGTTCCAAAAGGTGGAGGGTATTCAAAGTTCGGCCCAGCCGAACATACTGCTTTTTAACTTGTTAATAGATACTAAATATCAAAATTTCAAAATTGCAGCTGCATCGGTTTTCTTTGTGTTTCAAATTTCAAATTTTGTTCCATTTTGCTCCACTGTGATCCCTCAATTTCATGTCTTCAATATTTATTTTTGGGGGATATTTTCACCTCAAACTAGCACACGCCAACTAACTATGACGATGGCAATTGTGGCTCCCAAAATGTTTGTTTGTGTTGTTGTATCAGATGTAAACAAACAATTGGAAAATAGCCTCACTTGGCTACATTTTCATCATTGGGAAACTCTTAAAAGTATATATGTAGTAAGTTTTGTGAGAGAGAGAAAAGAAAAACTTGCACAATTTCCATTTGCAAAAACAATTACATTGGACACGAGCTGCTTCTGAAATTTCAGTCAACTATTAATTAATCATCACTTTTGAGTTGTTTTTTGTTTGGTAGGGAAAACTCATTAATAAATCAATGAAATATTATAAGAAAATATTTTGACTAATAAACAAACATACACAGGTAGTTTAATAAGAAATGCCATATGAAAGAAATGCGAATAGTTAAAATTGTGAGATTGAATTAGAAAAACTCTCTATGGTTTGTTGTGCGATGATCTAAAAGTCCTGTTAGTGGAAGAAAGAGAAGAGAGTAAAACTGACTAAAGAGTTGCTGAGAGTTTGCAAATCCTACAGGGAAATTCAGTATGAATTATTGTTAATTAATCATCACTTTTGAGTTTGGAGGAAAAACTCGGCAGTAAATCTAATAAATATTATAAGTAAATATTTTGATAGATAAACAAAAATACAGAGGTAGCGCGATAACCAATGTGATATAAAAAGATTGCGGGTTATTGAAAATATACGAGGTAAATAATCTATAATGTCTGTTTAATTTAAGTAAGTAATCGTAATTACAAAACAAGTAAAAAGGCTGTAAGTTCGTCCGAACATTGAATACCCTTCACGGTATGGAACGAATTTGGCAATTTACAAAAAATCCGTTATGCAAATCCGAATCTTGAAAAAATCTATGAATAATGTAGCTAAAATCATCAAAATACCGAATATAGGGAAGTACCATAATATGGGGGCTGTACCAAAACGTGGACCTGCACAGACAATTTTCTGTCTTAGACTGTAGTATTCATTACGAACTTCAAATACCAAATTTGGAGCAATTCCGGTGAATAATGTCGCTAAAATCATCAAAATACAGAATATCGGGAGGTACAGTTATATTGGGGCTATACGAAGATGTGGACCTGCACGGAAAATTTTCTGTCATAGGCTGTAGTATTCGTTACGAACTTCAAATGCGAGATTTGAAACATTTCAGGTGAATAATGTCGCTTATATCACCAAAATACCAATAATAGTGAGGTACAATTACATGGGGGCTATACCAAAACGTGGACCTGTATGGCCCATTTTCAATACCAAAAGTCCTGCAGACATAATATACATTTGAGTAAAATTGTATCAATTTACTTACTTACTTTACGGACATCGCTAAATCGACATAGAATTTTATGCTGATCAAGAATATATATACTTTGTGGGGTCTAAAATGTATATTTCGAGGTGTTACAAACGGAATGACAAACTTAACATACCCTTCAGACTATGGTGGAGGGTATAAATATTTTGTCGAACTGAAGTTTTAAGTTCCAAAAAGGGCTAACACGAACTTTTGGAACAAATTTTAATATTTTTAGTGGACTTTTTGCCGATGAAGTAGAGGTCACTTGCCAGTTAGGTATATTTTTTATACCCTACACCACAAGGTGGTCAGGGTGTTATGTCTTTGTGCATTTGTTTGTAACAGGCAAAAGGAAACGAGATAGACCCATAGTTCCTTTTGATGATCTGCATGGAATCACATTCTGAGTCGATTTATGCATGTCCGTCCGTCCGTCTGTCCGTCCGTCCGTCCGTCTGTCCGTCCGTCCGTCCGTCTGTCCATGTATTTTTGTAAACAAGGTACAGGTCGCATTTATTGCCCGATCCAGATGAAATTTTGCACAGATCATTTGTTTGGCCCAAGGACGAACTCTATTGAAATTGGAGATAATCGGTCAAAATTTAGATATAGCTCCCATATATATGTTCGTCCGATTTGCCTTTTATTGTGCACCAAACGTGTAATATCAGTCCGAATTGTATGGAATTTTGCATATACACCCAAATTAGGCCTGAAAATATGTATGCCGAATTTGATCGAAATCGGTTCAGATATAGCTATAGCTCTCATATATATTGTTCATCCGATTTGTTATTTTTGTCCACCGCCGCCGTAATATGCACTTTGCAACAACAATATTTGGGGAAACATATCAAATACAGCTCAGAAATACATTTGCTAAATTTTATCGAGATCGGTTGAGATTTGGATATAGCTCCCATATATAACTTTGTCCGATTTACGTTTTATTGTGCACCAAACGTCTAATATTTGTCCAAATGGGATGGAATTTGGCACTTACGACCGAATTGAGTCTAGAAGGTAGTATGTCAAATTTGGTGAAGATCGGTTCAGATATAGCTATAGCTTCCATATATATTATTCATCCGATTTGTTATATTTGTTACCCACAACCGTAACATGCACTCCGTAACAACGATATTCAGGGAAATATATCAAATACAGCTCAGAAATATCTTCGCCAAATTTTATCGAGATCGGTTCAGATTTGGATATAGCTCCCATATATATCTTTATCCGATTTCAAATTAATTGTGCACCAAATGGGCAATTACGAATTTAAAAGATACAAATGCTTCGGCATATTTAGTCCTTTGAACTTTAAATTATAATTATAATCATAGCGTGTATGATTGAATTATCCCATAAAAACTTTTAATTGTTATGTGGGACTCTACTTAATTAGCAAAGTGGTGTAGGGTATCATAAAGTCGGCCCCGCCCGACTTTAAGACTTTCTTTACTGGTTTTTTCTTCAAAGACTCCTAATAAAATTTGATTTACAATATTTCTTTTTTTTGATACTTTTCCCAAGTTACAACTGAAATACATATTGTGTTGAATCACATACAATTAAATTTGTTTCTTCTTTACTATCAGAATATACTGTATACGACATCAAGAAAATTAATAATGTATTCGGTGAAAAAATAATAATTAATTGATTTTTAATTAATTGAACATTCAAAGCGCCCACATTTACATTTGGGATTGATTTAACGTTTTCCCGCGCTGATGGAAAATCAATATTTCTTTCTTTCAGCAAGACGGTGCCATACGTCACAAATTTCAAACAGCCAAATCGTAATACGGCAAAAATATCAATCCATCAATCTGCAGATCGACATAATTTGTCAAACAAATATATTACCAAACTCAACTGTGGCAGTATTAGCTAACCGGACATAATGTCGAGCCGCCGTGCTCATTCAATGCCACCGCATATGCTTGAGCCCGCCAAACCGGAACGTGGACGATGTGTCACTGCCATCTGTTTTTCGTGGAAAGTCATCACTTGTATTGTGTCGCACGTGACACTGATTTTGATGGTGGTCTGCTATTGTGTCGGTGGTGCCTATTTGTTTCAACACTTGGAAGGCGAACACGAAGCTGAGGTAAGATGTTGATGTTATCTGTTTTTTTTTTATTTCTATTTATCAATTCTTTTGTTCGCTATGTGTGTGTATCTTTGAGTTTTTTTTTAATTTTCTGAATCACATCTGGTCAATATGATTTGTGTGTTTTTTGATATCAAAGGAATAGAATGAAAATTCCGCAAACCGTCATCTATTTTGGCGCCGAATTTGTATTATTTATTAGAAGATTTTTATCGAATAATGGAATTATAAAATTGTCATGACAAATCATATCAGATTTAGAAATTAAATGCTTTTCTAATATTTTTGGAATTAAATTGAAATAAAATAATTTTAATTTGTTTGCTTGTGTCATAAATATAAGTTATAAAGGGTCAGGTCTTCGTATTAATTTGGAATTATTTCATATTTATTTTCATACATATGGAACTAGTATTTTAAAATATAATTTGTTCGTATAACTAATATTTTTCATATGACGTATGAGTTATTTCAGATTCTTCGAATATAGTAAGCATACGATCATTTTCACCGGAAGGAGATAATAGGCGTTTATCGTAGCCTAATAATTTGTAATAAATGGCACAAATGCAAATGATTTATTAGTAAAACATTGTATAAAGGAACCACATCCAATTTTTCTTTTCAAAACTATTCCAACGTCTGCATACGTAACCCCTGGAAACCAAAAGTAACAGTACGTTTACATATAAATGGGTTAACCCACTGGATTTGGATTAAAATTGTCATATCCATTACTTATACTTCAAATAAATCCTCTTGAAGTTGGTTAACCCTGCAAAAAGTTCTAACGTAAACATAGCATAACCTCAATATCTAATTTTAGAAATTAGGTTCTATCCCTTCATCAAATAACAATTTTGGTAGCATTTAGTACGTATATCCGAACAATTATAGCACACATTTCTAGACCACCTCCAAACACAGACATCTAAATCAAATTTCAGGATTTCAGCTGTATTCCATCATTTTAGGTTTTTAGCTGTATTTTTTCAACCATACCAGCACAGTCCTACCCCTTCATCCAATACTAAATTTAGTAGCATTTAGCACTTTTCAAACAATCGTAGTACTCAATATCAAACATGAGGATTTTAACCCTATTCCTTTACTCAATACCAAATTTAGTACCATTTAGTACTTTTCGTAAAAATAAAGGACACATTTCCAAACCACTGCCGCCAAACATCAAACACAGATACCATAAGTAATCTAAATATCAAATTTCAGAATTTTATCTCTATCCATTCATACCAAATATGGTATCATTCAGTACTTTTCGTACAGTTATAGTACACATTTCCGAAACCACCAATACGAGTATATGACCAGACTACACATGAACTATGACCCTGAGACCAAATTTCAGATATTGAGCACTATTGTACCAAATATATGTAGTACTATTTAGTACTTTTCGTGCATTTGCAGTATACAATTCCAAAACCATTATTATCATCACAAACCTAATACCAACAGGGACCCCAATATAAAATGTCAAAATTCCACCTTCATCCGTTGAACCTGAAACAAACTGTTCCAAATTTAGTACCATTTCGCATACTTAGTACACATTTCCAAATTCCATTTCCATAGTTTTTAGATCTATCCGTTCATATAATACCAAATGGTACCGTTTTAGACGTTTAGTATTATTTAGTAGTTTTCGTAACCTTAATGTGCGATTTTGCAAAAACTTTCATACATCTATCCTTTACTCCATCAGTGACTCTCACTCCAAATTTTTTGTGCATTTTAAATTATTTTTGAATGCTTGTGGATTTTAAAATTATTTTTTTTTAATTCTTCAAAGGCTTGTGGATTTTTAAATTATTTTAAAATTAATCTTTTAATTCTTTTGAGGGTTCTGGATTTTTAATTCATTTTCAATGGCTAGTGGATTTTTGAAATATATAAAGATTACTTGTTAAAGGCTCGTGGATTTTTTATTAAGTTAAAACCACTTCTTAAAGCCTCGTCGATTTTAAAAAAAAATTTTAAATTATTTTTTAAAGGCTATTGGATTTTTAAATTATGGTTAATTCATTTTTTAAAGGCTCGTAGATTTTTAAATTATTTTAAAATTATTCTTTAAAGGCCCGTGGATTTCTAAATTATTTTAAAATTATTCTTTAAACGTTCGTGGATTTCTAAATTATTTTAATATTATTCTTTAAAGGCTCGGGGATTTTTAAATTATTTTAAAATTATTCTTTAAACGTTCGTGGATTTCTAAATTATTCTTTAAAGGTTCGTGGATTTCTAAATTATTTTAAAACTATTCTTTAAATGTTCGTGGATTTCTAAATTATTTTAAAATTATTCTTTAAAGGTTCGTGGATTTCTAAATTATTTTAAAATTACTCTTTAAAGGTTCGTGGATTTCTAAATTATTTTAAAATTACTCTTTAAAGGTTCGTGGATTTCTAAATTATTTTAAAATTACTCTTTAAAGGTTCGTGGATTTCTAAATTATTTTAAAATTACTCTTTAAAGGTTCGTGGATTTCTAAATTATTTTAAAATTACTCTTTAAAGGTTCGTGGATTTCTAAATTATTTTAAAATAACTCTTTAAAGGTTCGTGGATTTCTAAATTATTTTAAAATTACTCTTTAAAGGTTCGTGCATTTCTAAATTATTTTAAAATTACTCTTTAAAGGTTCGTGGATTTCTAAATTATTTTAAAATTATTCTTTAAAGGTTCGTGGATATCTAAATTATTTTAAAATTACTCTTTAAAGGCTCGTTGGTTTTTATTTTATTTTTAAAGGGTGGTGAATTTTTATTTTGTTTTTTTATTTAATATATATTTTAGTTCCCGTTGATTTTTAAATTATTTTAAAGTTATTTTTAAAGGCTCATAGGTTTTTATTTTACTTTTTAATTATTTATTAAGGCCTTTGATTGAGGCGTTGATTTTTCGATCATTTTAATTTTTTTAATTCTCGTGGATTTTCAATTTTACATTTTTATTATTTTTTAAGGCCCGTTGATTTTTCAATCTTTTTTAAATTTTTCGAAAGCTCGTGGATTTTTAATTTTCTTAAAAACTACTTTTTACAGGCTCGTATATTGTATATAAAATATTATTTTAGGAAACTTATAGGTCCGGGAATTAAAAAAATATTTTTACCCGCTGGTAAACATTACCATCTTCCTCCACTAATAAACAAACGTTGTTTTAATAAAAACACGAATAATGGGATTAAGCCTGACTATTTGCAACAACAACAAAATATTATAAAATATTTTTTTATCTGCCTTTACTTAACGTGTCCCCTTTTAATTTCCAGGTCAAAACAGGCATTCATAAAATGCGCAACAATTTAACCGAAATTATTTGGACACACTCCGAGAATCAAACATTTCTCCAGGAAACCGAATGGAAGACCTCGATTGAAAGTAAACTGATGATTTTTGAAAAGCAAATATTGACAGCGATGAAAAGTGAAGGATGGGACGGTGATGACAATATCAACACAACACAATGGACATTTGCTGGATCATTGTTTTATTCGATTATTGTTATTACAACAATAGGTGAGTGGACAGTCAGTATAACAAAAAATAACAAATATAAATAATGATTTAAATTTCCTTTCTTTGTTCTTCTTTACGAAAACAAAATCACTTACAAATAAACTTACAAAAAATAAATATGGGAATGATATCAAGATGTTGGTGCGATGATGGGAGTGGCATGGATTTTTTATAGACTTTTAAGATTTTTGCTAACTTTGTCGTCGATTTTCTTTTCCCCATTACCACCACTGGCCTTGACATTGGCACTTTTCCGAGGATATTCATCGAAATTGGGATAGTTGTTTGGGGGATAATTAGGAAAACCTCCAGCACCGCCATTGAAATTTTGTTGATTCGGTACGAATCCATTGACGGGAGCTTGATTAAACGGCAAAAGACCATAACCTTCGGTGTATTGTGGATATGGGACATTGGGATATTGTGGTGGTGTTGCACCGGCGCCAAATTGTTGTTGATGGGGATTCGTGGGATATCCTGGTTGATATTGGGGGCTATAGTTGGTATTTCCGGCGCCCACAAAGTTTTGTGTGTTATATCCGGGAAAGGCTCCATAGCCTGGCTGTTGGGGAAATTGTGGTGGGAATTGCGCCTGAGGACGACCAATAACCCCCGTTGGACCACCAGGCCCAACTAAGATACCCGGAAACGTACCAGATCCTCCGAATTGTGGAAATCTATTGAAACCACCTCCGCCGCCTAATGGTGGTTGTGCACCAAATCCTGGTTGTATTCCAAAACCCGGTTGAAATGCACCACCCCCTCCCGTAGGATAGGGATTATTTTGTTTGGTTGGTGGTGTTTCACTGTCATCAGCATAATCATCGATATCATCATTGGGCAACTCTCCCGGTAGTGGTTTCCTTGTTGTTGGTTCGCGATCCCGCCGAGCATAGTCCTCTGAGTCATTTTCGGTGTAGTAGACTTTTTTGTTTGCCGATGGATAGTAGCCCACAACTTTTTGATTTTTTGCCTTCGACCAAGACCATTTATCCTGGGCATCAACGCTGATCAGCACGGCCATGGCAAGGATAATGAAACTTAAATTAAAATTCTTCATTTTTTTTATTTTAATTTTATTCTGTCGTTTATCTTTGTCAAGTTCCGTAACGCGTACACTCTGGCGTGGGCGATAAAAGAATATTCCGTTTGCTTTGAAGTTCAGACTATTTTATAAATTTTATTTTGGCCGTATTCTTTTCTGCGTCTTCTTAGTGCGGGTGTGAGTGTGTGTTTGTATGAGACCCGGTGCGTGAATGTTGGTTGCGACAATAATTCACAATTCGCTCAAGCGTAGCCGGCCTTAAACATCAGAATTTTTATTTTGTAGACATCAGCGCCACAATGGCTGAAACGTCATCGTTGCGATGTTATAGCTTTTTTTTGTTTTGTTTTCTTGGCTTGTAAGTCGAACATCAACGACAACAACATGATCATTATTCTTTTTCTCCTCTCTTTCATCATTCAAGTGGACAATAATGTAAATAGCAGTACGCAAGCTAATTACTAGCTGGGATGGGAGATTTACTACAATTGATAGTTGTAATATTCTAGAAAGTACCAAAGTTGTAAGATATCTCCTAAAGGTCCACAATAGAGAGGGAGGATCCTTCATTAGCGTTACGAACGTAATTTTTTTAAAACAATTGAAAATGTTTACATTTTTGTGAAAAATTTTTTTTTTCGACAATAGAGTCAAAGCTGCAAACAAGCAAGGATTTAATAATTTTAATTCAATTAATTTAATTCGAAGATGGACTACATCGGTCCATGATATCTTATAGCCCCCATATAACGGTACCCCCCGATATTCGGTATTTTAATGATTTTAGCCACATTTTTTAATGGAATTGTCTGAAAATCTACAAAAGGAGTGTCTTGTGACTACTTTACCTCCTGGAAGAGAATTTTGATGATTTTAGCCACATTCTTCAACGGAATTGTCTGAAATTCTGCACAAAGAGTTCTTTGTGAGTACTTTACCCCCGAAATAGATTTATTTATGTAGATAAACAATATCGTATATCCTCTAGGATATTTTAAAATATTTTATCGTGGACTTTTTTAAAATATTTTTTTTTAATATTTTTTAACAGTGGACTTTTTTTTAAAAAAACTCATCTAAGGGTCATCTAAGCTTTAATCATGGATTATTTTAGCTATTATGGTTATTTTTTATTTTTTTTTTTTTGTTTTAAATATTATCGTACCTTTAATAGTAGATTTATTAAAACAAAAAAAAAAAAAAAATTAGTGGACCATTACGCCATAAAAAATTTTTGTTTTTAAGATTTTTTTCAATGACCATTGTCGACTTTTTGGTACACTATAGACTAGGTTGAACTGAAGAAGCTGGAATTTTAAAATTTTGTATTGGCGTCCCCGTTGTTGGTTGGTTTCTGTGGTGGTTTTGGAAATGTATTTTATAAGTGCACGAAAAATACTATATTTGATATTGGGTGAAAAGATAGTGTTTAAAATCTGAAACTTAGTACAAGGGTCGCTGTTCATGTGTAGCCTGGATATATGAAGGCGGTTTCTGAAAGGTGTACATACTGTAATTGTACTTAAAGTGCTGAATGGTACCAGATTTGGCATTGAGTATAGGGGTAGAAATAAAATTCTGAAATTTGATATTTTGATTATTGATGATATCGGTGTTTGATATTCGCCGGTGGTTTGGAAATGCGCCCTATATTTGTATGAAAAGTACCATATGATACTTTATTTGGTATTTGATGAAGGAAGAGGACTGACATCCTCAAATTTGCTATTGATCTCTCGTTGGTATCTGGAAATATTGAGGTGGTTGTGGAAGTGTGTGTTATAATTGTACTAAATATTACTAAATTTGGTTTGGGTGAAGGAATACAGCTGAAATCCTGAAATTCGATATAGATATGCACTTTTGGTGTTTGTAGTTAAAATATGGAGGTGGTTGGAAGTGTGTACGAAAAGTACTATATTTTATGTTGGGTGATGGGATAGAACTGGAATCCCGAAATTTGATTTTGAGGTGTCTGTTGATATTTAAGATTGAGATATGGGGATGGACTTGGAAATGTGTACTATGTTTGTACGATAAGCACTAAATAGTACTTCATTCGGTATTGGGTGAAGGAATAGAGTTGAAATCCTGAAATTTGATATAGATGTCACCTTTGGTGTTTGTGATTAAGATATGAAGGTCGTATTGTAGATGTGTTCTAAGATTGTTCGAAAAGTACTAAGTAGTACTAAATTGGTTATTGGATGAAGGAATAGAGCTGATATTGTAAAATTTGACATTGAGATCACTTTTGGTTTCTAGGGTTTAAGTAATGAGACGTTGATATAGTTTTGGATAGAAAAATTGGATATGGGCCCATTGTGCAATGATTTTACAAATATCCTCCTCCGTAAATTTCAAAATAAAAAAGTTTGAAGACTTTTCGGTGTAAAATGTAAACATTTTCCTATTGTTATTTCCGAAAAAGGAAAAACTTGAATAATATATAAAAACTTGAAAGTGTGAAAATTTAGTACGACGTATGAAATTTGGATTTAAAATTGTATCGAACTGAACAAATTGTGCAGTTTGGGTACTAAAAAGACCTGACATGAACTGTTAGAACTAATCTGATAGTAGCTAGCACTTGCTAGTTATTTTATACCCTACACCACAAGGTGGTCAGGGTATTATGTCTTTGTGCATTTGTTTGTAACAGGCAAAAGGAAACGAGATAGACCCATAGTTCCTTCTGATGATCTGCATAGAAGCACATTTTGAGTCGATTTATGCATGTCCGTCCGTCCGTCCGTCCATGTATTTTTGTGAACAAAAAACAGTTCGCATTTATTGCCCTATCCAGATGAAATTTTGCACGAATCATTTGTTTGGCCCAAGGACGAACCCTATTGAAATTAGAGATAATCGGTTAAAATTTAGATATAGCTCCCATATATATCTTCGTCCGATTTGCCTTTTATTGTGCACCAAACGTGTAATATCAGTCCGAATAGTATGGAATTTTGCACGTACAATCAAATTGGATCTGAAAATAAGTATGCCAAATTTTATCGAAATCGGTTCAGATATAGCTATAGCTCCCATATATATTGTTCATCCGATTTGTTATTTTTGTCCTCCGCAGCCGTAATATGCACTCTGTAACAACAATATTTGGGGAAATATGTCAAATATAGCTCAGAAATACCTTTGCTAAATTTTATCGAGATCGGTTCAGATTTGGATATAGCTTTCATATATAACTTCGTCCGATTATCTTTGATTGTGCACCAAACGTCTAATATTTGTCCAAATTGGATGAAATTTGGCTCTTAAGACCGAATTGAGTCTAGAAGCTAGTATGTCAAATTTGGTGAAGATCGGTTCAGATATAGCTAAAGCTCCCATTTATACTGTTCATCCGATTTGTCAGATTTGTTACCCACAGCCGTATTATGCACTCCGTAACAACGATATTCAGGGAAATATATCAAATAGAGCTCAGAAATATCTTTGCCAAATTTTATCAAGATCGGTTCAGATTGGGATATAGCTCCCATATATATTTTTATCCGATTTCAAATTAATTGTGCACCATATGGGTAATACCATTCCGAATTTAATAGATACAAATGCTTCGGCATATTTAGTCCTTTGAATTTTAAATTATAATTATAATCATAGCGTGTATGATTGAATTCTCCCATAAAAAACTTTTAATTGTTATGCGAAGCTCTACTAAATTAGCAAAGTGGTGTAGGGTATCATAAAGTCGGCCCCGCCCGACTTTAAGACTTTCTTTACTGGTTTTTATATACAAATATTTCAGGATATTCTCATGAGACCATCGCTGACTTTTCTACCCTCCACCTTGAAAATGAAGTATATTAACTTTGTTATTCCATTTGTAACATCCCTAAATATTCATCGTAGACATAAAGTATATTTATTGAGCTTCAACATTTGGCAGAAGAAATTTTGGTGTAGCCGCCATTCCTCTCAATATTCGATATTTTGATCATTTTTGGCACATTTTTTCACGGATTTCTCCAAAAATTGGTATTTGTAGGTCATAATAGATTATAGCTCCGGTAGCGAAACATTGTATATATAGGTTCCCGTTATTGCATAGGCCCCATATAACGGTACCTCCCGATATTCGGTATCCTGATGATTTTCACCACATTTTTCACGAATTTGTCTAAAAATTGGCATTTATAGGTTATAATGGATTCTAGCCCCGGTGGCGAAACATTGTAGTTCCATTCAATTGTTTCAAATTTGGTATTTAAGAAGATGTGTGTCCCTCTCTCTTCCTGATTACAAAAACGTACCCCCATTTTGTAAATGTACCCACTTATTACATTTTCCATCTCTGACCGTAAAACTCTTTGTGTCTATCCATTGACTCTTTGTGCATATGTATGTGTCTCTCGCAACTAAATGACTCGCTGGGTGGACATAAATTATAGCTTAACAGATTCGCTCGATTCATAAATATATTACGTTTTTACACAATAATCAGTTAGGCCTATTTGTGCATGCGCAACGCGTACCCGCCAACAACAAAAACAACAACGAATCGATCAATTGTTGGCTCGCTTATTGCCTGGTTGGCTGCAATAACATGGAAGATATAAACCAAACCAACAAATGTACATACATACATATCTACTCCCACTAAACCTCCCATCTTCTTTGTGAGTCTCCTGCCTTTGTGCGGTGTTTCACTGATTCGCTGAACACGTACAGATCGAGTGAATAAACGTGAGCTCGTCAATCTCGTAATCTGATTTTGTTTTGCCGTTGATGTTGTTGTTGTCGTTTTCAATAATTTCTAATTGTATGAAAACAAAAAAATTGTCATTTCGGTGTTGTTCTTAATGTCCTATCATTCAATATATCTGGACATAATTTGCTTGGGAATTCTCTCTTAATACCGTTTTTAGGGGAGGGGGGGCCTGTCTGAAAACAAAAATCGAATTCAAGGAATTTCAAGGCTCCCCAGTACGAAGGTGTAAATTACATGTAATGTTGGGCCATTGACACCTTGTTCTTCGTCGTTGTCGCAGTCTCCTTTGCAGTGGGTTGTTCAACTTTAAAATTGTTTTATGAGTCCACCGCATGCCGATCTGTCTTAATGTGCATTATTTGGAATAATAATAAGGAAAAAAATACAGTTTTCGTAATTGACCAAATAATTTGAAAGCAAATAAGATTTATGTTCGCCGTATCGAATTCCAGTCAACACTTTATGACCCCAATAAAGTTTTTTGTCTTCCCATTGATTGGGTCTTCAAATAAAGGATTTTGGACAATTTTCCACAACAACAGAGATCAGATGACTCAAGATTTCTCATTACGAAAATTAAACTATATTTAAAATGATTTCGTAGCCAATTCGAAGCTATGAATATTTAATCTGAATTTACATTTGTAACAATGAAAGTAAAAAGTCTAGTCAAATCAGTTAAAAATTCCAGGACGACGTTTTTTTTAGAGTATATTATTTTTAATGGGTGATTGACCCAGTTTTGGAAATTATTTGGTTTCCAATATTGCTAAAAATATTTTCACAATATTTTAGCCTAGTTTATATTTATTGGATTATCATTATTGGAAAATACGAAAAAGAATCGATTGACATTTTGAAAAGGCAGACGAAACAAGCAATCAACCACAAGTGGTATTTTAAAAAATGTATTGTTTATATCGAAACACTTAACATTCCGACGATAAACAATTAAATATTTGGGCGCCATATACCATTTTCATTGGCATAGGTAGCTGGCCTGTGGGATGATAAGAATTTGAAATAAAGTACCAAGAATGTATGTAGACCTATTGAAAGCCTTTAGAAGTACATACAGGGTGAGATAAAAAAACAACAACAAAGTTTTTTTTTTAATAAAAGCAAAAATGTCAGAAATAGCATCAAATTTTAGAATAAGTTTAGATTTCTTCGAATTGGTCACCTTTGGCACGAATTATGGCCTTCAAACGGCCATGAAACCGTCACACGCTGCCCAAATGTTGCTCTGCGGTATTTTGGCCCATTCCCGGCAAAACGTTTGCTTGAGGTGATCGAGACTTTGATATTTTTAGTGCCAACCTTGCTTTTACAATAGTCCAACGGATTAGTATCCGGAGATTTTGGTGGCAATTGTGCGCAAAAAATTAAGCGAGAAACCTCATTTTGTAATCATTCTTTGGTGGCGCGTGTAAGAATGATAAGATGATAAGAATTTGAAATAAAGTACCAAAAATGTAGACCTATTGAAAGAAGTACATACAGGGTGAGATAAAAAAACTGCAACAAAGTTTTTTTTTTAATAAAAGCAAAAAATGTCGGAAATAGCATCAAATTTTAGAATAAGTTTAGATTTCTTCGAATTGGTCACCTTTGGCACGAATTATGGCCTTCAAACGGCCATGAAACCGTCACACGCTGCCCAAATGTTGCTCTGCGGTATTTTGGCCCATTCCCGGCAAAACGTTTGCTTGAGGTGATCGAGACTTTGATATTTTTAGTGCCAACCTTGCTTTTACAATAGTCCAACGGATTAGTATCCGGAGATTTTGGTGGCAATTGTGCGCAAAAAATTAAGCGAGGTAACTCATTTCGGAACCATTCTTTGGTGGCGCGTGCTGAGTGCGATGGTTCTGAGTCTTGTTGGAATGTCCAAGTTCTGCGGCCAAAATGTTTGCGTGCCCAAGGCTTTAATACACCCTCCCGAATATTTTTTTAGCGAAAATATTCGACATTTATTCTGATGCCACTGTCGATTAATAGGCTTTTATGGCGACCCACATCATCACCATGGCCGGCGCTTGAGTTCTGGTGGCCAACCGAAGGTGCACATTTTCAGCTGACCTCTTTGGCAAGTAAACACGATCATTTTGTTTGCTTACAAACTGCTGCGCAACGAATGTTTTCTCTTCGGGAAAACCAAATTTAGCAGTTTACCACTTTCGGCAAAGCGAAGCAAATCTTTAGTTATTTTGAGTCTATTTTCTTTCTGTTGCGGGGTAAGTCCTTGCATTTTTTGGAATTTCAACGGCTTTTCCCCGAGCTCATTTTTCAAAATTTGCCGAATGGAATATTGCGATATGTTTAGCTCACGAGCCATTTTTCGGCCACTGTGACGCGGGTTTCGATGATGTCGTTTCTTTACTTTTCGAACCATTTCTCCTGATGTTGCTGTTTTCTTTCGACCACTTCCTTGACGTCGGGCTACGCTGCCAGTATCACGGTAACGAGCGATGGTACAAGACACAAAAGATTTATTCACATTTAAATGCTGGAGTGCTCTAACGATAGCCACTTGTGGTTTTCCAGCCAAATATAAAGAAATCACACTATCACGCTTGAATTCCATCACGAATAACTTTTTTCTGGAAAAGTCTCTCTAAAATGCTTTTGTACGCTTGTAAACAATATAATGAACTGTCACTGGAATAATTTTAACAGCTGTCGGACGAGTGGCTTAGAAATGACAGCAGTCTGAAGTTGGTTGCAGTTTTTTTTTTCATATCACCCTGTATATCCATAGAATTTGCTTAAAAGATATTTTATGGTTGGTTAAACATGCGTTCTATTTTTAGAGAACCTGTAGAAGGTCTTATATCAAAACAAGTAAAGCAGCAGTAGGTTCGACTGGGACGAATTCCCTCCACCATTTGGAACTAATTTGGAAATTTTCAAAAAAGTTTAGGTAAGATTTAGACTATTGACGTCTTTTATGGCCTATAGTAAAATTTGACGACAAATAGTTTTGTAGAATATATTGACTTGCTACGAGCCCGTTTAAATGGAAATTTTAACCATATTTTATAAAAAGGCCCAAAAAGACCCACTTGTTGACTCGCTTGATGGTTAAACCAAAATATTCTTCGTATTTTTATCTGCAAATGTTGCCAAAGACACTATATACCTAAAATGCAGGCACTCCAAGGAATCTTAATCCGAAATTTCCAAAAGCGTGGAATAGGGGGGAAAATGCCCCCTCTATTTTTGGTACACTACATTATAAATTTCCGAATATCCGATATACGGGTCTCCTTTTTATACCCTCCACCATACTATGGAGCGTATATTAATGTTGTCATTCCGTTTGTAACTCCTCGAAATACTCATATCAGACTCAACAAAGTATATATATTTTTGATCAGCGTAAAATTCTAAGTCGATTTAGCGATGTCCGTCTGTCTGTCTGTCCGTCTGTCTGTTGTAATCACGCTATCTTTCGAACAAATTGAGATAGAAGGCTAAAATTTTGCACACATGTATATTTTGAGAGTAGGCAGGTTAAGTTCGTAAATGGGTAATGTAGGTCCAAGTTATCATATAGCCCCCATATAACAGAAAATTATCTGTGCAGGTACACGTCTTCGTGTAGCCCCCATATAACGGTACCCCCCGATATTCGGTATTTTGATGATTTTAGCGACATTGTTTACCGGAATCGTTTCAAATTTGGTATTTGAAGTTCGTAATGGATTTGTAATCCTAAGTCAAAAAATGAGCCATGTAGGTCCACGTCCTCATATAGCCCCCATATAACGGTAGCCCCCGATATTCGGTATTTTGATGATTTTAGCGACATTATTTAGCGAAATCGTTCCAAATTTGGTATTTGAAGTTAGTAATAGATACTGCAGCATAAAACAGAAAATGGGCCATATAGGTCCAAGTCTTCATATAGCCCCCATATACCGTAACTCCCGATATTCGGTATGTTGATGATTTTAGGGACATTATTTACCGGGATTGTTTCAAATTTCGCATGTGAAGGTCGTAATGGATACTTCAGCCCATGCCAGAAAATTGTCTGTGCAGGTCCACGTCTTCGTATAGCCTCCATATAACGGTACCCCCCATATATGGCATTTTAATGATTTTAGCTACATTATAAACAGATTTTTCTTCAAGTTTCGCATTTAAATATTGTAATAACTTATGACAAAAGTTGACTATGCAGGCCCACGTCGTCGTATAAGCATTCGGCATTCTTAAGATATTAACAGAATTTTTAACGGATTTTATTTTTTGGAAATTCCCAAATTTGTACCAAAGGGTGGAGGGTATTAAAAGTTCGGCCCGGCCGAACTTACAGCTTTTTTACTTGTTTTTTTGTCTCCACTTTCAAAATCTGCTGGAATTCCCCCGTATTTTTTTTGTGTTGCACGGTATAATAGATCATATCTTCTATGGGCCTTGAGGATTTTTTTTAAAGATCCACGTTTTTACCTTTGATGGCCTTTAAAATTTATTTTTAAAAAGTCACTTTTATAGATTTCATGGCACCTGAAAAATTACTTTTCTAAATCCAAGATTTTCGCTTTGAGAAAAGTCTTTGATTATTTCACCGATGGTACTGAAAAAAAACATATTTTGACTCGTCAAATATTTTTGAACAATCCACGATTATAGCTTTATGACTCTTAAAAAAATATTCTTAAATCCAATACAACACTTACATAATAAAATCTACATAAAATCGTATCACCCCAAAAACATTCCCCTATCACCATATTATAAATAATATATTTACATATACACACCGATCATTTGCTTGAATGATCACTTAATTTTGCAATTTTTCTTAGATGTTTTATTTTTTATGGTAGAATTCTTTTGATATGGCCAAAAACAAAATCCCAAACAAAAGGAAACAGAAGAGCAACAAATTTTAATTTTTCTTGACATTTGAAATGTGTTACAGTTAATGACCCAAAAATGAAATTGAGCCAAACAAACAACCCACAAACCCAGAAACAAAAAACACAGTCAAGGTCATTCCAATCTACACCATCAAATAATAAAAAAAAATTACCAAATTTACTCACCCCCAAAAAAGTTCTCACAATTATCTTGTGGCGATGGAAATCATGATAGGAAACACAACAGGTTGATTGACCCTTGAATTGAACAAGACAATGATGAAGTAGAGAACTAGAAGAATCATAAAAGGTACTAAAGTTGCCACCACCGCCGAGCCATAGTAATTTGCTTAATTTTTATTTTTCTTGAAAATTTTTGATAATTTGTCGTGTTGTCTAAAAACAAAAACAATGGATGACATGCTCTTTGACTGTCTTGGGGTTTTTTTTGCGGATATGAGTAGGTCTTTTTTTTTCGGAAGTTGTTTGTAGAATAAACTTGGGTTGGGTGGGAAAACTATTTCAACAATGCGATAAGTGTCGATTCTAGCCTTCAAAGTAGACTAAATCACAAAAATACCATGAAAACGCGTTTAATTTTGTCGGCGAAGACAAAAAGAAATATTTTTGATATGCAAAAATGAGGTAACAACAAAGTGTGGGAATTTTAGTTCTATGATTCGAATGGTTCGCAATTGCAAGATATTTTAAAGATATATTTTTAATCAGAGCTATAATGGTAGACTTTTTTTAAATATGTTTTTTCAAGGGTCATCAGAAAATAGTACTTTCAGAAAAAATGGGCAATCACAAAGCAATTTTATTGAAATTTTAAAATATTTTTTATGCATGGTGAGATAAAAAAATTGCAACATAGTCAAACGCCATAATTTTTAATTTTTTTTTAATGAAAGCAAAAAATATCGGAACATCATCAAATTTTAGATTAAGTCTAGATTTGTTCGAATTGGTCACCTTTGGCACGAATTATGGCCTTCAAATGGCCAATGAAACCGTCACACGCTGCCCAAATGTTGCTCTGCGGTATTTTGGCCCATTCCTGGCGAAGCGTTGGCTTGAGGTAATCGAAACTTTGGTATTTTTTAGTGCCAACCTTGCTTTAACAATAGTACAACGGATTATTTGGTGGTCATTGTGCGCTGGAAATGAAGCGAGGAACCTCATTTTGGCGCGTGCTGAGTCCTGTTGGAATGGGCAAGGTCTGCGGCCAAAATGTTTACGTGCCCAAGGCTTTAAAAAACCCTCCAGAATATTTTCGCGATAATATTCGGCATTTATTCTGATGCCACGCTCGATTTATACGAGCGGAGAGCGACCATCGGCTGTTATGGCGGTCCACACCATCACCATGGCCGGCCCTTGAGTTCTGGTGGCCAACCGAATATGCACATTTTCAGCTGACCTCTTTGGCAAGTAAATACGTTCTTTTTGTTTGTTTACAAACTGCAGGACAACGAATGTTTATCATCGGAGAAAACCAAATTCAGCAGTTCACCATTTTCGGCCAAGCGAAGCAACTCTTTAGCTCTTTGAGTCTATTTTCTTTCTCTTGCGGTGTAGGTTCTTGCACTTTTTGGAATTTCAATGACTTTACCCCTAGCTCATTTTTCAATATTTGCCGAATGGAATATTGCGATATGTCCAGCTCACGAGCCATTTTTCGGCCACTGCAACGCGGGTTACGATTAAATCGCTTCTTTACTTTTCGAACCATTTCTGCTGATGTTGCTGTTATATAGCCAATTGAGGTTTCCAAGCCAAATATAAAGAAATCACACTATCACGCTTGAATTCCATCACGAATAACTTTTTTAATGGAAAATTTTCACCAAAATGCTTTTGTACGCTTGTAGACAATATAATGTGCTGTCACTGGAATCATTTTAACATCTGTCGCATGATTGGCTTAGAAATAACAGCAGTCTGAAGTTGGTTGCAGTTTTTTCCTCTCTCCCTGTAGACGATGAGAGCTATAATCTTGGACTTATATTTTAAAATAATTTTAAGAACCTAAGTTAGCGGATTTTTTCTAAATATATCTCACAGTCGTAAATTTTGTTAACTTTATTTAATTGAAGGATAATCCTTTCCTATTATTTTAAAGCGACTTATAATCGGGAATTTTCGAAATAATTCCGAATATGGTTTTGAAAGACCCAAATTAGTGATTTTTTTAAATTATTTCTTTAATATTTTTATGTATCGCACAGATCGCTAGAAATGAAAGACTTTTTAATATTTTTTTTTTAAACAAATCTAAAGCAGCGATTTTTTTATTTTTTTAATATTTTTAACGGATTAAAATCATGATTTTTTTGGAATTCTTAAAATGTGTTTAAGGAACTAAAATAGCTAATTTTTAAAATGACTATTTTCATATTTTCAAAATATGTGTTGAAAACCAATACTCGTGTTTTATTTTAATATTTGTTGAGAGATAAACTGAGCTAATATGCCTGTTTTTTTTGGCTTATGTCTACTAAATATTTCTATCACTACAATTGTATTTCAGGTTATGGCCACATATCGCCCCGAACCGATTGGGGTAAGGTGACGACAATATTTTATGCCATTGTCGGTATACCTTTGATGCTGCTTTGTCTCTCAAATATTGGCGATGTAATGGCCTCATCGTTTCGGTAGGTATCAACGAAATGGAAATCTTTTTAAGTATTTACTCAGCATCCAGATATTTATTTTAGCTTTATTTATTGGCGTGTTTGCTGTTACATTTGTACACGCAACTCTAAGAAAAATCGCCGGGCTCGGCAACGTTCCATACGCGCACCACGATATTCCTCCCGCTCGCAACCACCACCCTTTCGTAGATCGATGCGTATGTCGCAGCGGCCCACACAGGCGGGATTGCAACACGCCTACTCAGATCCTGAACTAAGAACTGTGGGTCGCAATGGTTATGAACGTGATTTTGACTATGAACGCTATCCAGATCGTCGTACCGGCGGTGGGGGTGGTCGTCGTCGTGATCAAAATATGATGGCTGCACCACCACCACGACATCCCTACGATGATGATCAAATGTTCGATGAATCTCCACCATATACACAAACTCTGAACAGACCTGGACGCTTTAGTGGCCGCCAAAGTCGCCGTGATCGTATGAGGGATCGTCACACCGTCGAACGGGAACGACATTTGAGTAGATCAAAACATAACTTTGATTCGGTGGAGGATTTTGATGATATGCCACCCACAGCGAAGCGGGCAATGAGTGTAAGGTCAATGAGATCACCCCAGATGAGGCGGGATGAAATCTCGAGAGAATCAAGAGAATCGAAAGAGCTGAATCGCCTAAATTCCCATCAAGCCATGGTGCGTGGAAAATCCATGCCTCACCCAAATGCCAGGACACGAGCAAAATCCGTCGATCCACGACTATCGGCTCAACATTACGAAGATGTCGACGAGGAAGTGGTACGCAAAACACCCATTATATCCAATCGTTATGCCATTACCGAAATGGAACACCGGGAATCGCGCAGTAAAAGCTACATGAGAAGTCAATCAATGCCACGCTCCGCGTTTCACAAAAACACTTTAAATCAACCTCAGTCACCCACACATCGTTCATCGTCTAGACATTTTAATGACGACATACCGAATCACATAAATGTTGGCTCACCCAATCGTCGATCGATGCCAAATCCCACGGGACGTCGTGGCAGTTTTGGCAGACAAACCTCACTTGGTCCACTGCCAAGTAATGGCCACTCTCGTTATGGTAATCACTTGGAATTGCCAGAATATACCTCGCCGCATAGAACGAAACGTGGTGTATCGCCACGACGCCATGAAATCTACGATGAAGAATATGAAGATCAATACCTTGAGGATCCCGATGAATATATGCGTCTACAGCATATGGAGCGTAGGGATCGTGGTGGTAGTGAAAGGAACTATGATGATGTTGAATATCAACGATCATCTATAAGAAAGGAGAGGAGACAGCGTAAGGAAAAGCAAGGTAAGTTGGGGCAACTGCAAAAAAGAGGAGCTGTATATTAAACATGTAAAAAAAATGTTTTAAGCTTTTAAAAATATTTTAAGAATATTCCATATTTTTTTCTCCAAACAAAAGGACATTTTTTTAAATCCGCTTAATTTAACTTTTTCCAGAACGTTTACCACCCTCACCAAGAATTATGTCTCCCATGGGATTTGCTGTCAAAAGACAAGTCCGAAGACGACCAAGTTATGATTACGATGAAGACTCGATGTATGGCGATGATATGAGTGATTATTATGGTGATATACCGCCCAAAGATCGTCCAGTGCCGATATGGCTATGCGTTTTTCTAGTCATTAGTTACATATTGGGAGGAGCTGCATTGTTTGCCTTCTGGGAGAAATGGTCATTTTTGGATTCGGCCTATTTCTGTTTTATCACACTAACAACAATTGGTGAGTTCTAACATCAATTTTAAACTTGCTTCCCATGTATGATGTTCAATATTTTTGTCTTTTAGGTTTTGGTGATTTTGTACCAGCCAAAGGTGTTAAAGATGAATCAGAACAGTCCATAGCCTATTGTTCATTATATTTATTATTTGGTATCGCTCTGCTGGCCATGAGTTTCAATTTGGTGCAAGAAGAATTTATAGCCAATGTTAAAGAAGTCGCTCGACGTTTGGGCATTTTAAAGGATGATGATGACGATGATGACTAGTGGCCATTATGTAATTGATGTACATGCATTTTCATTTAATGTTAAAAAATATTATTTATTTAAATACTATTTATTTTCATACAAGAGAGGAGGGAGAATATAAACGAAATACAAATGCATATATGAGTGAAAAAGGAACATATTACACAACACATTTCATTGCATCAATCATGTAAAATGGATTAAATTAAAAACTTGTATGCCAAATCTATTTCTATATACAAGCTATATTAAATTAGAATAATTAAAATATATAAGTAGTAGTATGACTATACGAAAACGTGTTGATGATATTTCCAATAGAAAAAATAAAAATTAAATAAACAAAAATACTAAATTCTTAAAACGACATTTGAGAATTATGCATTAAGTAGATTAGGTCGTAATATTTTCTTTATTTTGCTGAAATGAACAAAAAAAAAAAAAAACAACGAATGGAATTAATCAGTTAAATATTTGAGTTATAATTCATCAGAAAACATACCTTTAAATAAGCTGGTGAATTTGTTCTTGAAGAACCCTTGCGTGGTGATATACTGCCGGCTGGTGAACCTGAACGACTGTTGCTTTGTGGTGGCACTTTTAATAAGTTGGAATTGCGATCGGATTTTCTCTGCGTTACATAAGAATTTCTTTTTGGTGGCACGATTTCTGTTTCAACTGGTGTAGAATTTAAAATTGTTTCGGTATCCGATATAGAATTTTCGATATCAGTTTCACTTTCCTGAAAAAGGATAGGATAAAAAATTTTAATAATTACTCATGGTGATGTAACTAAATGTCCACTTTGGACACCATACTCATTAGGTATTTTCGCAGAGGAAAATACATCAAAAATATTTGGCCAAAAATTTAAATTTGAAATATCAAAATTTTGTGTTTGATAAAAAAAGCGTTAAAATTATGGTAGAAACAGCTGCTGTTCAATTATAACAAGTCAAATCAAGCTAAATTAATCTCTTAAAATAAATTTCGATATTAAATAAATTTCGAAATTTTGCCCCTGAAGCCTTTTCATCGACATTTCTCTTACCTCATCCAATGGTATTGTCATATCAAGATCTGACCAATCATTTTCCTGGCGAAAACGTTTAACAATATTCGAATGTGGAGATGTTGCTGCCAAAACTCGAGGATATTTGAAATCCTTTTTCGAAGGCGTAGCTCCAGTTGCTGTGTACGTCTTGATTTCACTTTTACGGAATATTTCCACATCTTGAGCACAGGATTGCATTTGTTCTTTATATACTTTTGAATAATCTTTCAATTTTTGTTGCAGTGAACAGTTGAAACCTTTGATAATGGAAACATTTTCAACGGTCTGTTTGACATGATTCTGTAATGAGTTTAGAATGAGATCTGTTTTGCCGTTATGTTGCTCCCTACGTTCCGAACAAATTCTTTTCACTTGAGGGCCATATTCTTTAAGTGTTTCCGTTGTTTGTGTGTAATGTTGGTCCGCAATTACAATCTGAGATTCCAGTGCTTTAGACGTCTCTTGAACTTTATTGTCTAATTGTATGGTAAGTGTGGAACACTTTGCAACATTCTGATCAATGTGAAGTTCAATTTGATCTCTAAGTTTATCGACTAAAAGACAGTTATTTTCTAAAGCCTTGGCATTCTTTTCCAAAAAGACTTGTTGCAATTTAGATGATCCCTCTAGTTGAGTGGTGACAAATTGTTGGGCCTTTTCCAAAGTTTCAACATTCGTATTGATGTTATTGGAACACGCTGTATGTTTTTTGTGCAATTCTTGCATTTTATTTTGAAAATCTTCCAATAGTTTTTGTTCCTCTTCTACTAGAGTTCTTTGCTCAGTAAGGTTTGTAGAAATTTTCTGTAGTTCTTGTGAATTTTCTAATGTTTTCTGTTTGATGGCATCCATTTCGGTTTGTATACGTTTCGTGTGTTGCTGCAATTTGGTGTTGCTTTCTTCAAGTTTTTCCTTTATAGAATCACGCATACCACTTAAGGCTATTTGTTGCTGCTCATTCGTGCACTCAATCGCCTCCAAGTTTTCTTTTATCTGAGTTTTAAACTGTAATTCCTTTTCTTTTAATTGTTTCAAGAAATTAATAATTGATGTATTTTGTTGTTGTCCCGTATTTGTGAGGGTAGAACAAAGATTTTCTGTCATACTGCTCATTGAAGTTTCGTAGGAGTCTAATATTTGTTTAATACTTTTGATTTGTTCACTGGTGGCGTCTATGAGTTTTGACTGAACACTGGATGTTTTGGCTGGTAAAAAATTCGCAATATTAGGAATATGTTGAAATAAAAGGTTCTGTTTAGACTTACTCAATTCTTCGTCCATGCAACGAGTTAAACTAATTTGTTTTCCCTCGTACTGTTTAAGGGTTTCATCCATCTGATCAAAGTTTTCATTCATACGTTCAGTAAAACGTTCACAGGCAGTTTGTATTTTAACATCAACATCTTTGCGTCTGTCAATGGTTTCCTAAAAAATAGTACAATTAATAAAAGAATGATGAAACAATTTAAAATCATTACTTACATGCAATGCTTCCGTATCCTTTGTGGCAATATCAGCAACTTCCAATATCTGTGTGGCCTGATCTTTTAATACCTCCTCAGTCTTGGCATGTGATTCAAGCAACACCTTTTTCTCTTTGTAACGTCGTTTGGTATTTTTCAAAACTTTCTTTGTTTCTATTAATTCTCCCTTGGTTGACCTCAAACGATTGTCCTTTTGCTGTAATTCTGCAGTCTTTTCAATTAAATTCAAGCTAACTTCATTGAAGATTTTCTCCTTAGAGGCCAATTCATCTTTTAGAGCCTTTAGTAAATGAACTTTTTCATTAAGCTCTCTTGTTTGAGAATCCATTTTCAGGGTCATTTCATTGTATGTCTCTGTGGCCAAATAGACACCATTCTTGTCACGAGCTGCCATGAGGTCCCTTTTAAGTTTGTCAATTTCCTCAGTATATTCCTTGAGTACAGTTTTCTTGGTGAGTTTTTGGTTAACTTCCGGCTTATTTTGAATGTTTTTGGCACGATGAGCATATTCGAGGGTACTTAGAGTCTCTTCAATATCTTTGTGCCCAGGTGAGATTGTCGCAATAATGGATGTTTTTGTTCGACCACCTGGAAGATGAAAATAATTTATTTTGATTTTGAATTACAATTAAGTGTTACAATACATATTCTTAAGAAAATATTCTGTGGCACCAACTAAGACTTTCTAAACACACCTCTCTGCAATCGGGGATTTTTAGGAATATTCTCACAAGTAATTTTAGTAGTGTATATTTATACTATATTATTCAAGAATTTCAGTGCTATACTATAAATTATTTAAGCATATTATTTTAATAAAGCTTAGTACTATATACGATGAAATTTTAGGAATATTTATCAACAAGCAAATATTAGTGAATTTTATAAAATATATTTCTTGTCTTTGAGAGCTAAAAACAATTTTTAGATATCGCATAAAAATATTTTGTTCAAAAATCGGCCTTTTTATACATAAAAAAACTCAAATACATAAATAATTTAACATGTATTCCTACTTCAATATGTTGTTAAAGGTATAACTTAAACTTACCCAATGATTCCTGCAAAAGTCGAGTAAGTTTCGATTCACGATATGGTATGTGTGGCGTACGTTCTACCAATGCTGTTATAACTCTTCCCAAAGTCAACAACGATTGATTGATGTTAACAGTTTCTCGCACGCGGACTCCTTTTTCATTGCCAGCCTTGGAAACATTTTCACTACCAGCTAAATCCACCAAATTAAGTTTGCCAATTTTCAACATTTCCTCACCATCAATGCCGTTCTCTTTAATATGAACAACAATCGAGAATACAGTATGAGAACGTGACGACTGGGCATTCATTAAAGTTGAAGCTGTGCGACGACGTTCTTTGCCTTTCTCTAGTAATTTATAAACATCATCTTTGCTGTGAACCGGTATTTCTTCAAGGCCTTGTATAATAACTGAACCCTTTTTGGTGCTATCATCAAAAATACGTATTTTGGTAGAATCGTCAGTGGACAGCAAATCGAAAAGCTCTTCATTATACAATTCCAAATAAGATATACGCATAGAAAATTCCAGTTCCATCATACGTAGCTCATCGAAAAGATGACACAATGCACGGGGTATGATGCCAATATCGGAGTCCTTTCAAAACAAACAGAAAAAAACATCTATATATTTCAAATGACTCATCATTGTTCTAATTTTAAAATAGGTGTCCAACATTGAGCACAACAACAAAATACTGGTCCAACAACTTTTTAATTGGGGCACACACAACGTAGGAATCAAAAGTCAATATTGCTGCAAAACTGACTTGATTTGCAGTTTTGTCCATGTTTTCACTTATTAAGAACTACTGTACTTACGTCTTCCCATGAGGATTTTAGCTCGGCACACTCATTGCCCACCATTGTATGTGTTTTGCCTGTACCAGTTTGACCATAAGCAAACACTGTGCAATTGTATCCAGACAGCACCTCCTCGATGAGGGGACCCACCACGGCTGCGTAGACATCGACTTGTTTTGATTCGGGACCAAACGTACGATCAAATGTAAACTTTTTGGTTAATTTTGATTCTAAAGAATGACGAGCCACAATTTCCTTGTGTGACACCACCTCTACAATTTCTGTGGAGTGTATGCATTTTTCACGGCGATTCAATGGCCTAATAAAACATAAATAGAAAATTAAAGTATTTCATTTTATTAAAACAACATCCATATAATAAGGATTGTGGTGCATTTTACCTTACTCGCACGTAAACCTGAATGTGTTCATTCGTTTTACGCGGCGGCTGCGACTGTGATTGGTTTTGTGCCGATGTATTCATGTTCCCCTTTAGTTTCATTCAATTTCTTACTAAAATTTTTCTCCCTTTGTTTATTTATTAGCCTTTTAATTAAAATTATCGAACAATTCAGATAAAATGTCTGCTGATTATTTGGCGGCGTTTCTTTATTGGACGTTTAAATTTAAATGACGCCAGGAGAGTTGAGAAGAGTTGCCAATCATTCGAAATTGACAGAAAACTATGAGAAAGGAAAACAAATAAATAGTGCCCAAATGAAAATAAAACAATGCTGCCTATCAATTTAAAAATGAAATGTCATATTATGTTATTTTCAAATTGATATTGGCAATATTTGTAGTGCTAAGGCACGGTTTACACGTGAAAATGATTAGTTATAAAAATATTTTTGGATATGTAATTCAGGCAAATGTAATATTTCCAACCATAACAATTCAATAGCAGAGAAGTGTTGCCAATCAGTCGAAGTTGTCAGAAAACGCTGAGAAAGTAGTGCCCAGTTGAAAATCAAACAATGCTGCCTATTTGTAATACAACAATAAGCTAAATATGCAATATCATATGTTGGCAATATTTTTATTGCTAAGGCATTATTTACACGTAAAAAACTGTTCGTACAGGAAAAATAAAAGTAACATTGTTAAGAGTAAGACGGGGATTTGATTTCGGCAAATGTAATTAATATGATTTTAATGGGACGCAATATTTGATATCTACGATGATGGATAAGGTTTACATGGACCATATATTCCGAAAATATATGTTATTCGAAACTTTTTTCCTGTATGTAGGTGGAACTAGCAAAAACCGAAATGCGACACTACCTTCGACAGCACTACTTTCTCGGAAACGGAAAATTATTAAAAATGAAAATTAAAAAAAATTATTAATCCTTCAAAATCAACATTTTATTCAGTCATATTTGTATTGTTAAAAGTGAAAGAATTCGCGTGTTCTCCTAAATAAGTATGCAAGTTGCACTACATCAAGTGGGGAAACAGCATTCAAACTGCAAAACTTACTTTCTTATACGAAAACTAGTGGATTCTGATCGACTATCTGCTTATCGCCCAGTTATTTCGATCTTTCTTCTTTTCTTTCATTTTTATACGAATTTCGATTATATTATGGTCTGAAATGCAAAAGAAATGCAAAAATGTAAAAGTTTTTACTACGATAACCCATCTTCCCTTTATGATGTCGGAGAAAATTGCATAAGGAGTAGAATCTTGCAGGTTCTGGAACAGACCATTTATTTTTTTTTTTTTTGAAAATATCATTGGAATGTTTAGAAATTACTTGCATTTACTGTTTTGAGGAATGCTAGACAGTAAGAAACATTATTTGTACTTTTACCATACTAAACAAACAATAAATCCCGCAAGTTAGCAGGCAGGTTATACAATAATTCATTTTTTAATGAAGAGGCTTTAACAAAAAAAAAAATTTTTATAAAAATATATTTTTATTCCCAAGCGTTGATGTATGTCTGGACTTTCTCTCAAAAATATGATCCAAAGTCTTCAATCCCTCAATTCCATGGCAAATTTGGTTAAAATCATCAATGCGAGCCCCACAATTCAAGTTTCTTAAAATCATTGATTTAAAGAAAATTGTTTTTGTTTTTCCAAACAATAAATACATACACAAAATTAACAGAAATCGGGCACACTTAGAAAAAAATTGTAATCAGCTGGTACTCTACCATACCTTTTTATTGTACCATGGATTTATTTATGTTTAATGACTTTAATAAATGTTTATGATAAAAAAATTTGTAGAATATGTTCGAAAAAAAGTTCATCTTCATAGTAGGGTAAGTTTGTGCAAAAATCAATTTTAGTGTTTTTTATCAGTTGACTTTGTCATCAACAAAATAAATGGTGGATAGAAACCGAACTAGTTCACATGATTCCTTCCAATGCACTCTATCGTTCCGGAACGCATTTAAATAATGCAACTATTTCCCCGGCTCATTTAATGAATGCTTCAAGCTGATTGCGTTTTCCTCATGTCTCATTCGTAAACAATAGACGTTTCCCATGCGCCCAGAAGCAGATGTACAACCTCCTAACAAGAAGATAGATCAAGTGAATTGAATTGGACACCTTTGTGAACAAAAACTTTAAATAAACTTACCACTATGGTAAATGCAAAAAATCCCAAAGCATCCAATGCTGGATCTCAAAAAAAGCCAAATGGAAACAAAATCAAGCATAAAGGCAATTCTGGTGGTGGTGGTGGTGCAAAGCCACCATTTAAAGGATTTAAAGGAGGCGCGCTTAAGGCACATGGGAAGGGATCCTTTGTAAAATCCAAGGAAGATTTAAAGAAGGTATGTATCAAAGTTGTATTTCAGCACAATGGGTATGCAATTGATCTTTCATGTAGCTACGCAGCCCCAGTTGTCACATGTCTAAGAATTTCTCAGCAGTTGTGGGTTTGGGTCGTGATAATTTTTAAAGCGTTCTGCTACTTGATAATTTCTTAATCTATGTAGACTTGTCTACAAACCTATATCCTTAGACAATATTGCCAGTTTCTCTGACCAGCATATTTATATAAATGTATCATTCTTTTAATGGAACACAATCATATTTTAATCAATTATTTTTTTCTCTACAGCAAAGGGCTGA
The DNA here is from genome assembly GCF_030504385.1 of Musca domestica. Lineage (NCBI taxonomy): Eukaryota > Metazoa > Arthropoda > Insecta > Diptera > Muscidae > Musca > Musca domestica. Next base: position 556,879 of record NW_026712189.1, on the reverse strand, counting down.
ACAATTTCGCCAACGTCAAGAAGCCAGGGCACAAAAACAAAAGGAATTGGAGGAGCAACGGGCCAAAGCTAAAGCAGAAAAAGAAGAGAAAGTGAAGCAGTACAAAAAGAAAAGACTGGAGCGTACAAAGGCACTTAGCAAGCGGACGCAACGTGGTCAACCTCTTATGAAGGATCGCATGCAACTGCTGCTGAAACAGATACAAGAAATGAAGAAAAATGGATAATATTGAATTTAAGATTTGTTTTTTTATATATATTTAATCATAATAGATAAAAAATTAGGTAAATTAAATGTTTTAACAAGTTTTTCATTTTATCTCTTGTTACAGTTATATTATAGAACACTGTCAGAATACAATATACTCATCGAAATCCCAATACAATTGCTCTGTTTCACAACTTGCTGAATCTACTCTTGTTGGTTTTTATTCAATATCAAAGGGCAAATGGGTTATCGTAGTAAAAACTTTTACATTCTTGCAGCTCTGGAATAGACCAATGATAATCGAAATCCCAACAGAATTGTTCTGTTCCAGGACCTGCAAGAATTTACTATTTTTAGATCTTTTTTGATATCAAAAAGGAAAAATCTTTTATCGTAGTAAAAAATTTTACATACTGAACTACAGTATTATAAAATCATTTCTAAAGTTATAAACCTCAGACTCTTTCAAATAATATGGCTTTTTCTAAGAAAATACGATTTTACAAGGTTTATGGATCTAACGGCTCTTGAAAAAATTAAACGCGGCTATTAATAGTCCTTGAAATATATTTAAAAAAACCTTTTTTTGACTCTCCAGGGCCTCCAAAACACATATTTTTTAAGACCTAAGAGCTGGGGAAAATTTAATTCTAAATATTTTTCAAAGATAATTAGTCAGGACAGATGTTTTTTGAAAAATATTTTTAAGTAAACCGCTTTTTGTGTCTGTCTGTTGTTGAAAAATATTTAAGAAGTCTCCATTTGTTGGCTCTGATGGTCGTTGAATGAAAATTTAACGAACTCGAGTAGTGGCTCTTTTGAGTTTTAAAAAAATAGTTATAAAATATACGTTGACTGATTTGTTAATCCTAGAAAAATATTACAAATCTCCACCCTTTAGTGGCTTTGTTGGTCCAAAAAATTATTTTGAAGGTCGTTGAAAAATGTTCCTAAAAATCCTGTTTTTTTTTTGGTGGCTCTCATAGTTCAAAAAAAGTTATGTTAAAACAGCCCCGTTTTAGTGACTCTGATGGTTCTAGAAAAAAAATTTAAAAAAAAATAACGTTCAGCAGCCCTGATAGTATCATTTTTTTATTCAAAAAATAAACCATTTGCTAAAACACTGTGCCATCTTTTATACTTGTTTAAGTCTTGAATTTCCTAGTAAACTGTGCACCTTTTATCAATAATAATATGTACATTTTTCATTTAACATTTCTGAAATTTTTTTCAAATAGTCAAGAGAAAATTTATAAATTATAAAGATTTTTTTTTGCTAATTTCGCTCGAAATCACGAAGAGACTTTAAGATGGCGCAAAATTTCTTGTACATGTTCGAATTCGTGGTCGATGATTTGCTGGTGACACGACCAAATTATTGTGCTCCCGAAGAATATCCCACCTGCTGCGAAGTTTCTTTTCGTAATAGTGTTTTTGTCTCGATATGCGATCGGGAGTATGGCCACTGCGTTGATCCCAGTGCAACGAAATGTGGCAAATGTTGTCTCTTCTCACTGGAGAGTCCTATACAAGATGCCGACCGTTTAATGTTCCATGTGTACAAAAAGAAAACGGACAAATGTAAATTCCTTATCGGTTGCAGTGATATGCCGATACGTGGCCTTTTCGATAAGGTAATGGAGAGTTTTGAAATAGAAAATCCAAATTGGGAAGATGGTTTGCGGAAACACCTGCAAACAATGCCGCATGCTGGTGTGCCACCAAAATGCCCGGCCATTGTGGACAATGATTGCAACGAAGACAGTATGGGGAGAAGGGAACAACTGTGTCCCACCTCGGAGTTAACCAAACGTCTGCTGCCTTTGTTCAATTTGAATGGTTGTCAGACGGGAAATATTGTAATGATCATACGTCTGGTGGCCAATGGTCCGGCAATAGTCTCCTCTTTCCCCTTTTCGAAAATTTGTAATTCAGGATGTAACAAAAGCTGTAATAAGGAAGGTGGTAATTCCGGCCGTTGTGGTGGTGGTGGAGCTACGGACGGTAGTAGCTACCCAGAAACTTCTCGTTATGAGGGTGGTGATGATACCAATGAGTTGGAAGAGACTGATAAGGCTTGTGCCAAACCAAGTAGGAGACGTCAAAGTCAACCCTGTAATGGTTGTCCAGCTTTGGATGATCCTTGTTTCACTCCCGAGAAGAAGCAAATTTGTCAACGTTATTTTGCCTGTAACACCGACAAAGGATGTCCATGCGATGAGGTGGAAGATGAATGTGCCAGAGGTAAGCAATTTTTATACGTATTTCTATTTTGGGAGAAAGGAATTTAATGATGTATTTCAATAGCTCCCATATGTAAGGAACAAAAATGTCATCTTCAAAATTGTAGTGGATCGTGTGGACCTTCAAAGAGGCCTAAAGAATCAATGGCCAATAGAGGTGGTTGTAATAGTCCTTCAAAAGGCGATGATTGTTCCTGTGACGAATGTGCGAATGCCTGTGAAGCAGGTGAGTAATTTCATTTTCGTAGTGGAAGGTACCCTTCTGAATTGGGGGGTTTTCTGACCATATTTTTTTGGAATGGACATCCATTAGAAATAGAGGTGTGTATTTTTCAAGAACGGAATGATAAAGCGAAGATTTTCAAAAATATTTTTATTTTACCTTTGTGAAGCTTTGGCATTTTGTTATACCCTCCATCATAGTATGGAGGGTATATTAACTTTGTCATTCCGTTTGTAACACCTCGAAATATACATTTTAGACCCCACAAAGTATATATATTCATGATCAGCATAAAATTCTATGTCGATTTAGCGTTGTCCGTCTGTCTATTGTAATTACGCTATCTTTCGGACGAATTGAGAGACTAGAATTGTTTATTTTGCAGTAGGCAGGTTAAGTTCGTAAAATGGCATATAGCCCCCATATGACGGTACCATGTAGGTCCACGTTTTCATATAGCCCCCACCGAATATTCGGTAATTTGATGATTTTGGCGACATTATTTACCGGAAGTGTTTCAAATTTGGTATTTGAAGTTCGTAATGGATACTACAGGTTGTGACAGAAAATTGTCTGTGCATGTCTACGTTTTCATATAGCCCCCATATAACGGTACCTCCCGATATTCGGCATTTTGATGATTTTAGCGACATTATTTACCGGAATTGTTTCAAATTTGGTATTTGAAGTTCGTAATAGATTCTACAGTCTAAGACAGAAAATTGTCGGCGCAGGTCCACGTCTTCGTATAGCCCCCCATATAACGATACCTCCCGATATTCGGTATTTTGATGATTTTAGCTACATTATTACCGATTTTTTTTTAATTTGGCATTTGAATATTGTAATGGCTTATCGGTATAGTGGAGGGTATTCGAAGTTCGGCCCGGCCAAACTTACAGCTTTTTTACTTGCTCATTTTTTTCAAGGACTATTAAAGCTTACATCTTTCAAAATAGGCCTTAAAGACTTTTCAAAAAAAAATTCTCTGCCATTTTTTATAACACAAACTTGTGGATTTCTTAAAAACATATTTTTAAGCGTGGATTTTTTAAAAAATATTTTTCAAAGCGTTGATTTTTTAAAAATATTTTTCAAAGCGTAGTTTTTTTAAAAATATTTTTCAAAGAATGGATTTTTTTAATATTTTTCAAAGCGTGGATTTTTTAAAAATAATTTTTCAAATCGTTGAATTAAAAAATATTTCTCAAAACGTGGAATTAAAAAATATATTTTTTAATTTATCAAAAATATTTTTCAAACTCTAATTGGGATTGAAGCGTGGATATTTTAAAAACATATTTTTGAGCGTGGATTTTTTAAAAATATTTTTCAAAGCGTGGATTTTTTAAAAATATTTTTCAAAGCGTGGATTGTTTAAAAATATTTTTCAAAGCGTAGATTTTTTAAAATTATTTTTCAAAGAATGGATTTTTTTTATTATTTTTTAAAGCATGGATTTTTTTAAATATTTTTCAAATCGTGGATTTTTTAAAATTATTTTTCAAAGAGTGGATTTTTTTTATTATTTTTTAAAGCGTGGATTTTTTTTAAATATTTTTCAAATCGTGGATTTTTTAAAATTATTTTTCAAAGAATGGATTTTTTTATTATTTTTAATTGGGATAGAAGCGTGGATATTTTAAAAATAGTTTTGAGTCCAAATGTCAAATAATCATAATTAAGGAATCCAATTTTTTTCCAAATGCACATTTTCTAATTAATGTCCCTTTTCATTTTTGCAGCTAAATCGAAAGCTTTGAGGAAACTGCGCTATTTATTACAAAAATATAGTGGCGAAATTTAGTAAAAATATCAATATAAAATATTTAGGACAAATATCCAAATTATCAATAAAACAATTCACATTTTTGCAATAGATAAAATAAATTTTCTTATTCTGGGTTACACTATCCGACAGAAGGGTATGTTCCATAACATCTGTTTTAATAAAACAAACAATAAATTTAAAAATTTGTTTTTTTTTCAGGTGATGCCGCTGCGAAAGATCCCTACGATCCCTGTAACGTTTGCATGCCACCATGTTTTGTGACACCACGAAAACCGGAACCAGGACCAGATGCCTATGATGAGTTTGAGGCATGTCTCAATGGCAGTGGTTTGGTAATACGTGTCCTCAAAGATACCCATTGTGTTGAGAATATTTGCGATGGTACCGAAAACTTTCAAGATGATCATTCAAGTGATGATTGTGAACAGGTATGGATGTTTATCATTATTCGACCATACATATTGTATATGCGCCTTTTCCGTTTTGGTTCACTCAGCCCAAAGCTTCCTGTGATGTGGATAAACTGCTGGAGCACAGCTCATTTGCTCGCAATCATATTAAACGTCGCACCGGCGGCCACATCATCAATCATCCGAAATTACCAAAAATACGTGCCAACATCAAGTATTCGGGCAATGATGCATGCTGTCCGGGCGAGAGCTATCATGTGCCATATTCGAAAATAAAACAATTCTGCAATGATCAACAGAATAAAATTGAAAGTTATCGTAGCCGTCGCAGTCGTGGTGGCGGCGGAGATTGTGGCCCCATATGCCCTCCTTTGCATCCGAATGATAATAAAAACTGCTGTGTCCAAGTGGATCGTGATGATATACGAAATGCCATGAAGGGCATCGATTATGATATGCGTAAAAAGGGTATTGAGGTAAGATTTTTTTTGGCGAAAAGTGTATGAAACTAAAAATTGTTGTGGACAATAAAAAATGGAGAAAGTTTAGTCTTGTGGCTAGACATGGAAATTTAGATGACAGGGGGAGGGTCGCCTGAAGAGTACGCAATAACCATGCGATTTAGGGCATTTGGAAACAAATGGCAAATAATCTTCCTGTGTCTCTTTTCGCAAGATAACTATAGAAAGGAGTATCTGATTTCGTCCAAATTTGGTGCATCGTAAAATTTCTTTAAAACATAGATCAAGATTGGAGATTAACAATATCGGCCTTTTCCATTTTCTAAGAGATACATTTAGCAATGGCGGTATTCCATTTCGTTCAAACTTTGCACATCTTTATTATACCCTCCACCATAATATGGAGGGTATATTAAGTTTGTCATTTCGTTTGTAAAACCTCGAAATATACATTTTAGACCCTACAAAGTATATATATTCTTGATCAGCATAAAATTCTATGTCGATTTAGCGATGTCCGTCCATCTGTCCGTCCGGTTGTCCGTCTGTGGAAATCACTCTAGCTTCCGAAAGAATTGAAGTAGATTGATAAAATTTTACTCAAATGTATATTATGTCTGCAGGACTTTTGGTATTGTAAATGGGCCATGTAGGTCCACGTTTCGGTATAGCCCCCATAGAAAGGTACCTCTCGATATTCGGTATTTTGACGATTTTAGCTTCATTATTCACCGATTTTTTTTAAGTTTTGCATTTGGATATTGTAATGGCTTATAGGAATGGTGGAGGGAATTCAAAGTTCGACCCGACCGAACTAAATGAATACTATAGCCTAAGACAGAAAATTGTCTGTGCTGGTCCACGTCTTCGTATAGCCCCATATAATGATACCTCCCGATATTCGGTATTTTGATGATTTTAACGACATTATTCACCGGAATTGTTTCAAATTTGGTATTTGAAGTTCGTAATGGATACTACAGCCTAAGACAGATCTACGTGCAGGTCCACGTCTTCGTATAGCCTCCATATAACGGTACCTTCCGATATTCGGTATTTTGATGATTTTAGCTACATTATTACCGATATTTTTAAGTTTCGCATTTGAATTTTGTAATGGCTCATCGGAATGGTGAATGCTACAGCCTAAGACAGAAAATTGTCTGTGCAGGTCCACGTCTTCGTATAGCCCCCATATAACTGTACCTCACGATATTCGGTATTTTGATGATTTTAGCTACATTATCCACCGATTTTTTTTAAGTTTTGCATTTGGATATTGTAATGGCTTATGACAAAAGTTACCTATGCAGGTCCATGTCATCGTATAGAACCTAATATAACAGCTACATTCGGTATTTTTAAGATTTTAACAGAATTTTTAACGGATTTTATTATTTTTGATAATTGCCAAATTCGTTGCAAATGATGGAGGGTATTCAAAGTTCGGCCCAGCCGAACACAGCTTTTTACTTGTGTTTCAATTAGCATTGGATCAAATGAGAAAATGAACGAGTAGTGAAATAGCTGATTGATCGACAGATTTAGAATCAACACCCAGACGAAAAGCTGAAGCTTGTTTTATGATTTTGACCCTTCGTGGGGGAGGTACCAGAAGGAGTGGACCGATATTGTCCATTTGTCCACTGATGGAAATATTAGGATTTGCAAAGTTAGAGCAAAATCAGATTTCTCTTTTTGTGCAATAAAATATTTTCTATAAAAATTTCGAAATATTGTGGGGGAGGTACTAGAAGGAGTGGAGCGATATTGCCCATCTGCGAACTTGATCTAAGTTTGATAATAACATTACGATGAACCAAGTTTGGACCAAATCGGATACATCCCTTCGACAGTTATCGTGCGCACCAGCCAGACAGATGGACGGACCTGGGGTCTAAAACTGTTATTTCGACTAGGCACGTTTTGACCGTATCAAATGATATATACCCTCTGTAGCCACATGACTGAGGGTATATAAAAAAAAAAAAAACGGAAAAAATCCAAATTTTTGTGATTAATTTTTTTTGCTGTTTTTCGAATTAACATCTGAAAGTAATATAAATTTTCGGTATTTCATTCGTCTTTAGCGCTATTTACCTCATTTTAAAAATGAAGGATAATCAGAGCTGTCATAGAAACCAATTTTGTAACTATTGGTTTTAAAAACGACAAGAAAAAATGCTTTGGTGTCATGAAAATCAACGTTATTGGTTTTATTTTCGAATTAGAATTTTATCGGTTATGGTTGTCATAGAAGCCAATGTTATTGGTTTTGTTATTGGAAATAAACCAAGTTGCTTAGAGCTGTCACTTTTCATTTGCTTTGGATTTTTTAAACAATTTTTAAAGGATATTCAAAGGACTAAAAATGTGGATTTTTTAAACAATTTTTAAAGGACTAGAAAATTGGATTCATTAAAGAATTTTTATAGGACATTTAAAGGACAATAAACGTGGATTTTTTAAAGAATTTTTAAAGGACTATAAACGTGTATTTTTTTAAAAAAAATTTAAAGGACTATAAACGTGTATTTTTTTAAAGAATTTTTAAAGGACTATAAACGTGGATTTTTTAAAGGACCATAAACGTAGATTTTTTAAAGATTTTTTAAAGGATATTTAAAGGACTATTTTTTTCTGAGCGTTCTTCGTCCAACAACACAAAAACTACCACTGCTGATGCCATCTTACTTTATTTATAGCGACTTATTCCTTTTTTTTCTTTACTTTACTTTTACTGATATTTCAATGACAAATAAACAAACAACACATGTAAGCAACAACAGCTGTTTCGAACATTGATTTTATTTACATTCGAAATTGACAAAACCAATTTGGTTTCATGACACCAAATGAAACCAACATTGGTTTACAAAAACGACAATAAGCAAAACCGACATGGTTTCTGTGACAGCCCTGAATATCAAATGAATGAAAACAACCTGTTGCATATAATTTTAAATAATTCTGACAGGATTCGGTCATAACCTCAGAGCTATATTCTGCAATCTGATCTACCTCGCTATAGTACCTTGTAATGGGATATTCGCCATATACAGCTCCTATATTTATTTGTATAATCTTCGGACCCAAACTTTGTTCGTTTTTGTGCTGTACTGACCTAGTATCCCCCTCACTCTAATTTGAAATTTCCATTCCCCAAAATGACGTTTCAGGATTTTAAACCGAAAACAAAGAATTCCATCCCATACTGTGTTGCAATGATTTCTATTAATCTTATTTAGCTCTAATAGAGGCCGCATCTCAAAATTATGGCAAATGTTGATCATCATCAATCTGCTGTAAAAAGCGTGATAATTTTGATTTATGATAGGCATTAGATTTGATTTAACATTTTAAGTGAGTGATTTATTGGTAGGAGACGTTCGATCTGTTGAGACTGATCTGAACCAATAAAGCCAATTTAAATCTATAATTGAAAAGTGAATGCGTTCATTTTGTTTTGTTTCTATAGGTTTGCTACAAGACCTGCGATGAAACAGACACTGACGTCTTTTTGGTGAAGTTGGGTAGCAAACAGAAATGCCAACACAAACGGAATAACATCGAAATTGAATTGAAGACACCGAAACAGCCAATTGTATTGCCAGTTCGACGCGTGACGACAGAGACCCAAATCGATGAGGTTGAATTGGATGCAGCCTTGTCGGGCATATGTAAGGGCAAGAAAAAGGGAAAGAAAGGCAAGGGCAAGAAATGAAATGAAAGAAATATAGGAAATTATTTAATTAAAATCAAGTGTAACCCAGAAGATAGAAATATTATTTATTTTTATATTTTTATTAGATTCTGCAACTCTAAAAATATAATAAAATTCTGAAATTTTAAAATTGATTTTTTTTACTTAATATGACAAACAAAACACCGAATATAAAAAAGGTACAATTACTTATTTAGTTACAGATATATGTACCATCTGTTCAAAATTTTTTTAATTTCATATATAAAAATTCTAGAAACTTTACAAACGACATAAAATTATTTTGAAATACTAAAAAAAAAATAATAGAGGCGTTTGTAATTTATTTCACAAGACAGGTGTCTGCTGCGGACATCTGTGGTAGTGTTTGAGGCTCTCTTTAAATTTATATTGGAAAATCAATTCTCAACACACACTCAGACAATAGCCCATCACAGTGTATTACCACGAAGGTCATTGCGGAACGAAAACAATTCGCAATTGCATGTTTACTGTTGAATCTTGCAAATGTTTCCATAGTATTTAGATTTATACCTTGCTACTTGTGGCCACAAAGCAATGCCAAAATAACCCACTGAAGAATACCCTGTTCTTGCTGATATCATGGCTGGGGATGTCTGTTTTTGACTATTCCAATAAATATTATTGTTGTAAGTTAATGCCAAAGGAAGTGTGGTAGTTCAATATTAGCCAGAGTGTGGGGAGACAACACAAGCCAAAGTTTGAAGATTCATAATACCCTCCCATCGAATAGATCGTATGGTACACATAAAGAAATTTAAGAGCGTGTTGGAATAAGAGACCCATAGGGCGTTTGAAGATATACGAAAAAAACATTTTTATATAAAACCGGTAAAGAAAGTCTTCAAGTCGGGCGGGGCCGACTTTATGATACCCTACACCACCTTTCTAATTTGGCAAACCTCCACATAACAATTAAAAGTATTTATGGGAAAATTCAATCATACACGCTGTGATTATAATTTTAATTTGTATCTTTTAAATTCGGACTTGAATTGCCCATTTGGTGCACAATTAATTTGAAATCGGATAAAGATAGATACGGGAGCTATATCCAAATCTGAACCGATCTCGATGAAATTTGGCAAAGATATTTCTGTGCTCTATTTGATATATTTCCCTGAATATCGTTGTTACGGAGTGCATATTACGGTTGTGGATAACAAATATAACAAATCGGATGAATAATATATATGGAAGCTATAGCTATATCTGAACCGATCTTCACCAAATTTGACATACTATCTTCTAGACTCAATTCGGTCGTAAGTTCCAAATTCCATCCCATTTGGGCAAATATTAGATGTTTGGTGCACAATAAAAAGTAAATCGGACGAAGAGCTATATCCAAATCGGAACCGATCTCGCTAAAATTTAGCATAGGTATTTCTGAGCTGTATTTGATATATTTCCCCAAATATTGTTGTTACAGAGTGCATATTACGGCTGCCAAGGACAAAAGTAACAAATCGGATGAACAATATATATGGGAGCTATAGCTATATCTGAACCGATTTCGATCAAATTTGGCATAGTTATTTTCAGGTCCAATCTGATCGTACGTGCAAAATTCCATACTATTTGGACTGATATTACACGTTTGGTGCACAATAAAAGGCAAATCGGACGAAGATATATATGGGAGCTATATCTAAATTTTGACCGATTATCTCCAATTTCAAGAGGGTTCGTCCTTGGGCCAAACAAATGATTTGTGCAAAATTTCATCTGGATCGGGTAATAAATGCGAACTGTACTTTGTTTACAAAACTACACGGACAGACGGACGGACATGCATAAATCGACCCAGAATGTGATTCTATGCAGATCATCAAAAGGAACTATGGGTCTATCTCGTTTCCTTTTGCCTGTTACAACCAAATGCAGAAAGACATAATACCCTGACCACCTTGTGGTGTAGGGTATAACAAGTAAGCAATACTACTTCGGGGCCGACCATGTGATACCCTACAACAATACAATATGGTAGATGTCACCTTAGGTCCAAATCCATTTTGGAAGATTTCGCTTTTGAAATTATGTCATAGCGCACGGCGCAGATATTACCCTTAGCTTATTATGCGATCATCTCCAAAAGCAATAGGCTTCTATTCTGACCATAACTCCACTTCCATGCAAATCGGGCAAATCCATGAGGATCGGGGCATAATTGCGACCTATAGCGTGATTACAAATTAATATGAACAGACGGACGGACGGACACATTGCTAGATCATGGGTAAATGTTACTGGGATTATCAAAATACCGAGTATCGGTGGGCATCGTTATATGTGCGCTATACGAAAGCGTAAATACTATGTTCCGCCACAGGAGCTAGGACACATTATGAACTACAAATGCCAATTTTTAGACAAATCCGTGGAAAAATGTGGCAAAAATCATCAAAACACCGACTACCGGTATATGGGGGGCTACACAAAAACGTGGGCCTATACATACAAGTTTTCGCCAGCGAAGCTAGAACCCATTATGACCTACAAATACTAATTTTTAGACAAATCCGCCAAAAAATGTGGCGAAAATTATGAAAATACCGAATATTGGGAGGTACCGTTATATGGCGATTATTCCAAAACGTGGACTGATATATCACATTTTCAATACCAACCTTCCTAGATACAATACAAACTGGTTTTGCTCTACGTCGTGATTTCAACAGACAGACAAATGGACATCAGTTTCAATGTTGAAGATATAAAAGAATGACTGTTGAAAGTCTTCCATAGATAGAAGAGCTTTTAGGAGTTATCTATGGAAAGAAGATACTTTTCTCATTTTAAGAATACCTTTTGCAGGTATTCTAGAATCATAGAATCAGATATAAAAAAAGCTTTTACAAGTCTTACATATATAAAATGATTTTTTGCATCTTCTGTGGATATCAGAAAATGTGTATAACTGCAATGTAAAGAGGAGCTTTTGCAGTTATTCTGTGAATAGGGGACCGCTTATGTATTTTCAATGGATAACTGTTATAACAATATTGGTATACAGGATATCTTTTGTACGTCTTCCATGAATATAGTAACTTTCGTAGGTTTTCTTCGTCAATGAATAGAAGACATCTCTGAGGTCTTCTAAAGATAAGAGCGATTTTAGTGGTTTGTTTGGATAGGTGCCATATAATAGGAATGGATTGTATTTTACGAATGGACTGTCTTTTGCAGGTCTTCTATTTCCATAAGAGTTTTTACAGGCCTTTTATGGATAACACATCCTTTAGAGGGTCTTTTATAAGTAAAAAAAAAAAAAAAACTTATACAAGTATCCTCATACAGTTTTTTATACCCTACACCACAAGGTGGTCAGGGTATTATGTCTTTGTGCATTTGTTTGTAACAGGCAAAAGAAAACGAAATAGACCCATAGTTCCTTTTGATGATCTGCATAGAATCACATTCTGAGTCGATTTATGCAGGTCCGTCCGTCCGTCTGTCCATGTATTTTTGTAAACAAAGTACAGTTCGCATTTATTGCCCGATCCAGATGAAATTTTGCACAAATCATTTGTTTGGCCCAAGGACGAACCCTCTTGGAGATAACCGGTCAAAATTTAGATATACCTCCCATATATATCTTCGTCCGATTTGCCTTTTATTGTGCATCAAACGTGTAATATCAGACCGAATGGTATGGAATTTTGCACATACAACCAAATTAGGCCTGAAAATATGTATGCTAAATTTGTTTGAAATCGGTTCAGATATAGCTATAGCTCCAATATATATTGTTCATCCGATAAGTTATTTTAGTCCTCCGCAGCCGTAATATGCACTCTGTAACAAAAATATTTGGAGAAATATATTAAATACAGCTCAGAAATACATTTGCTAAATTTTATCGAGATCGGTTCGTATTTGAATATATCTCCCATATATAACTTCGTCCGATTTACCTCTGATTGTGCACCAAACGTTTAATATTTGCCCAAATGCGATGGAATTTGACACTTACAACCGAATTGAGTCTAGAAGGTAGTATGTCAAATTTGGTGAAGATCGGTTCAGATATGGCTATAGCTCCCATATATAGTGTTCATCCGATTTGTCATATTTGTTACCCACAGACGTAATATTCGCTCCGTAACAACGATATTCAGGGAAATATATCAAATACAGCTCAGAAATATATTTGCTAAATTTTATCGAGATCGGTTCCGATTTGGATATAGCTCCCATATATATCTTTATCTGATTTTAAATTAATTTTGCACCAAATCGGCAATATAAGTCCGAATTTAAAAGATACAAATGCTTCGGCATATTTAGTCCTTTGAACTTTAAATTATAATTATAATCATAGCGTGTATGATTGAATTCTCCCATAAAAACTTTTAATTGTTATGTGGAGCTCTTCTAAATTAACAAAGTGGTGTAGGGTATCATAAAGTCGGCCCGTCCGACTTTAAGACTTTCTTTACTGGTTTATGGGTAAAAAAATGTTTCTAGGGTTTCTGTAATGAAAATAGAATCAAAGGTTTTTATATGAATAAGATGTCGTTTTAAAGATCTTCTTTGAATAGAGAGGCTTGAATAGACTTTGAATTGATGTCAGACCTTTTTTCCGGTTTTCTATGGATAGATAGGATAGTTTTTCTATACATAGAAAAGCTTTTATTTATATTCTACCAAAAGATTTCCTACAGGTATTTTATCTGTAAAATATCAACCTTCCCATGTTTTCGATACATAGAATACTTTCTGTAGATCTTTTGTAAATAGAAGTCCTTCAGATGCTTGTTTATAAATATGACATTTTTAATAAATATCTCCTACAAGTTGGCGCAAGAGATCTTCTATACGAAAGCAAATTATTTTTTCAAGTGTATTTCTGTTACTGCGAATATTCTTGCAATTTGAAATATTGCAATTATCTTGACCATTCGGTTCCAGTTCGATAAGTTTTACAGGCATTTAACAAGCCAAACAGACACACCTACATATGCAAATGTATGTATGTATTCTTGTAGATTTCAAGAGTTGGATATCGTGTGTTGTTCATTTTCGAAACTAAAACAAACAGAATAGCAGGCAGAATTGCGAGTTCGACTCTTGAGTTGGCCCATAATCATGGAAATTTATGTTGGTCATAATGATGAAAATGCTAAAAGGAAGATGGTGATGATGACGATGATGCTGCTGTTTGATGTTGGAGGTGGTGATGACTGTGCTGCTGTCAGAGATGATGTCGGCACAAGTGTTTAATGATATATGATATAATGTGGCATTTGTAACGGTTGTAGGGCAATAAGACAGATTCGTTTGATATATACAATTGACCTTTGTGCAAAGAAGCGTAAAATGATATGTTATTTGTTTGATCAATCTACATACTTGTTTCTATGGCCCGAGATTTTGCAAGTTAGGGGAAATAGGTCATGTAAAGGGGCATTTTTTACCTATCCTATAAAATATGTATACTGCAAAATTTGAAAAGTAAATATCCTAATATTGTTTAAAATCACTTTCTAATGCCACGACTTCGAGTGGGCTTTCGCAAAAATTCCTCCAATCTAAAAATCATTTCAGTTCAATCAATCCTCATTTATCTCGAAACAAAAAAAATTAATGGCTATTGCAATTATCGATGGCAAACAACAAAAGAAATTCACTTGTTTATCGTCTGAATTGATTTGCGGCCTAACTAAAGTGGTTCTGTTGTTGTAAAATATTGTTGTTTTTTGAACACTCTACCCGTTCGTCTAGTTATTGGGCTACGAGTATGCTACTCGTATTGTTTGCGATCTCTATTTTTGATTATAAAATTAACAGCAATATGTTTCTTCCTACCCCTACTCTTTGCTTTGCTCGAAGGTATGTTAATAAATGCATAAAAAAATAAAAAATAGATAGAAACAGATTTCCTAATGTGCGAAGACAGTGGGTTCAGATAAAATAATAAAACAAGTAATAAAGAGGCTAAGTTCGGCCGAATCGAATGTTAATAGCCTCCATCATATGGAAGGAATTTAAAAAAATTGTAAAAACCGTTGAAAAGTTCCGCTATAATTTGAAGAATTCCTAAAACAATTCTGGTAAAAAGTGTGTCGAAATTCCGAATATAGGGAGGTACAGTATCTATTACAAATCCGAAATACCAAATTTTATACAATTTTTGGGGAATATCACGCAAGTCATCAATATACCGAATATCAAGGGTGAGATACAAAAACTGCAACAAAGTCAAACGCCATAATTTTTACATTTTTTTTTTAATGTTTTTTTAAATCGTATAATAAGTTTTGATTTGTTCGAATTGGTCACCTTTGGCATAATTTATTGCCTTCAAACGGCCAATGAAACCGTCACATGCTGCCCGTAAGCGGTATTTTGACCCATTCCCGGCGAAGCGCTTGCTTGAGGTGATCGATACTTTGGTATTTTTTAGTGCCAACCTAGCGGATTGATATCCCGAAAAATGTTGGTGGCCATTGTGCGCTGGAAATGAAGCGAGGAACCTCATTTAAAACCATACTTGGGTGGCGCGTGCTGGAAGCTAAAGACGGACAGAGAGATAGGTGGGCAGAGTAGTAAACAAACTGACTGATTGAGTATCAAGGCCCAGACGAAACGGCTGAAGCTATAACATTGGAATTTTGCACGAGGGTCAGTCTGGTGAGTAGGCGTGTGACAAGGCTCGTTTTTTGAAAATTCGCACTGAAAGGTAATCTATTAAAAATTTAATACTTTGTATTGGTCAAATGAAATAAGATGGAGTGCATGAAAGTATGTTTGATATAAGGAGGTGGTTTTGGAAATGTGTACTAATTGTGTGGCCTGTACTAAATGGTACCAAATTTGAAACATTGATGAAGCTGAAACGGAACGAATGAAGCTGGAACTTTTAAATTTTGTATTGGGGTAGGTTTGTTTTTGTGGTTGTTTTGTAATAAATAGGTGGCTTTGAAATATGTACTACAAGTGCGAGAAAAGTACTGTTTAGTACTATATTTGGTACAATTTGGTATTGGGTGAACAGCTGAAATTTGGTATTAGGGTCGCTGTATACCGAATATTGGAGGGTACCGTTATATGGGGGATATAAGATATCGTGGACCTATATAGACAACCTTTTTTCAGGAAGTAAAGAACTCACAAAGAACTCCTTGTGTAAAATTTCAATTTCAATTAGAAAATGTGGTTAAAATCATCAAAATACCGAATATCGTGGGGGGGGGTTATATGGGGGCTATACGATATCGTGGACCTATATAGATAATTCTCTTCCGTGGTATAAAGTACCCACAAGGTATTCCTTCTGTGGATTATCAGACCATTCCATTAGAAAATGTGGCTAAAATCATCAAAACACCGAATATCGGGTGGTACCGTTATATGGAGCTATACGACATGGTGGAGCGATATAGCCCATCTTCGAACTTGACCTGCCTGCAGACTAAAGAGAGATCTGTGCAAAATTTTAGCTTCCTATCTTAATTCGTTTAGACTGTAGCGTGATTACAACAGACGGACGCACAGGGCTAAATCGTCTTAGAATGTTACTCTGATCAAGAATATATATGCTTTGTTGGGTCTAAAATGATCATTTCGATGAGTTACAAACGGAATGACGAACTTAATATACCCTCCATACTATGTGTGGTGGAGGGTATAAAAACTCTATCCTATTTGGGCTGATATTACATATATATGCTGAAAAATAGCCGTAACATCGGATGAAGATGTACAAAGGTATATAAATATCTGGACCGATCTCGACAACATTTGGCAGAGGTATTTTCGAGCTTCATCTGATGTCCAGTATAAAATGTCATTGTTGAGGAGGATGTATCGGATGAAATATATATATGGGAACTATAGATATATCTAAAACGATTTTCACCCAAAATTTGAAGTACTTGCTTCTAGGCTGAATTACGTCGGAAGTGTCAAAATTTAGTGCATTTGAAATTATATTAGCCATTTTGTGCACAATAAACGGTCGAAGTTATATATGGGAACTATAACGAAATCTGAACCAATCTTGAAAAAAATTGAAACAAGTATTGTTGGGCTGTATCAAAGATAAAAGATCATTGTTATGGAGTGCATATTACGAATGTGAGGGACTTTAACGCCAAAACGGATGAAGCATATATATGGGAGCTATAGCTATATCGGTACCGATTTTCACCAAATTTGATGCACTTGCTTCTAGACTGAATTCGATTGGATTGGCCAAAATTCAGGTAATTTGGACTGATATTGGCCATTTGGTGCACAATTTACCAAAATCGATTGAAGATATATATATGGGAGCTATATCTAAATTTGAACCGATTCTCACCAATTTCAATAGGGTTCATCCTTGGTCCAAACAAATATTTTTTGGAAAATTTCATCTCAATCGGATAGTAAATGCTACCTGCATTTTTTTCACAAAAATACATGAACAGACGGACGGACGGACGGACGGACAGACGGACTGACATACATAAATCGACTCAGAAAGTGATTCTATGAAAAATCCTCAAAAGTAACTATGGGTCTATCTCGCTTCCTTCTCCATGTTACAAACAAATATACAAACAAATATACATAACTAGCTGAACCCGGTGCGCTTCGCTACCCCTTTTGATTTTATATGCATTCAAAATTTTATTTACGAATATATGTTGGTTAAAAAAAAAAACAAATTTAAAAATTAAAAAAAAAATTATTGCACTACTTTAATGCCAAATTTAGTCACTCATGCCGAATTTCATTGGAATCGGAAATACGTATCGTGTTTTGTGCATCAAATATGTGAAATCGGGAAATATATGGGAGCTATATCCAAATCTGAACCGATTTTAATATAATTTGACTAATTTATTTTCTAATCAAAATCCCGTTACATATTCCAAATTTCTTTGGAATCGAACATACATATCGTGTTTGGTCCACCAAATACATGAAATCGGCCGAAAATGTATATGGAAGCTATATCCAAATCTGAACCGATTTCAATATAATTTGGGAAATCAATTTTTTACATAAAATCTATCACACGTTTCAAATTTCATTGAAATTGGGGATACATAGCGTTTTTGGTGCATCAACTACTTGAAATCGGCCGAAAATATATATATGAGCCATATCCAAATCTGAACCGATTTCAATATAATTTGACAAATTTATTTTCGGATTAAATCCCGTCACACATTCCAAATTTCATTGGAATCGAACATCCATATTGTGTTTGAGGCATCAAATGAACGAAATCGGTCGAAAATATATATGGGAGCTATATCCAAATCTGAACCGATTACAATATAATTTGGGTAACTTATTTTTGTTCCAAATTACGTTACGTATTCCAAATTTGGAGACTGTATCTTCAACCAATCAATAGATATGTGCATATAAAATCTAAATTTTTGGGAGGTACCTCCGATTCTGATGCTATATCTCCAGTTCCAAGTGGAAATTCAAAAATATATATAGCCTATGTTACTTTCAGGCGATGTTGCAGTATATATGGAAATTTTCAGAAAAATCTATTCAGCTGTTTTCGAGTCCATAAATTACAAACAAACAAACAAACAAACATACAAACATTTTCCTCTTTTATAGATATAGAAGATAGAAGATACCCTTATTACTGTGTGGTGTAGGGTATAAACATTATGATGGACTTTTCACTGACGAAGTAGCGGGCACTTGCTTGTATATAATATATAATTAAAATTAAGTAAATGAAATAACCGTAATAAATTAAAGAAAAAATGATATAGTAAAAGGACAATTACCTTCTAAAGGGTTTCAGAAGAATCTGGAGAAGCTTTATTTAGGTAGAACATCCTAACACTTGTAAGAAATTTCCCAGATATAAAATAGTTTGTTAACTTAATCGCATATGTCGCAGTTAAATGATTGATAAAAAATAGAAATCAAATGCCTTTGCAACGAATGGGATAATTGATGATCTATTTAAAGATTTTTTTTTAAAAGTATTCAGAAACTGGTTTTCATATTTGAAATGTTTAAAATATTCGAATTCCGTTCTGATTGCAGTTTAAACATCACAAGAACGCCCAGAAATTTCTTCAGTGTTTATTTGGATCATAATGAAACAGGTTTTTAGCAAGAAACAAAATATTTTCAATATGCCCACTGTGCAATGAATCTAGGAAATCAATGGACCATCATAAAGCAAACACCAACAACATAATGCTTCAAAAATAGTTTACGAAATCTCGATTAGATATTTGAACCAATATTTACAGACAAAAAATGCATGGAGCAACACTTTTAGCTCTTCAAAATGCAATATAGGTATCTGGGTAAGAAAATATATGTGACAAGAGAACGCCGCGAAAAAAAGAGAACAGCGATCTGTTTCTGCCAAGAGAGGCCTAGGGCTTTAACCATGTTTGGTGCTCTGTGTGTGTCTTAGCCAATGATGCTGCCGTTGCCAAGAAAACCAGTCTGTGAATAGACTGTTCAGTCTTACATTCGAGTTGGTTGATGCCAACACAGACAGTTTAGCCTCAAACAAGAAAACAAACTCAGTGCCGTAACGACAACGAAAGCAAGTGCGAAGAAACGAACGCTGCGCTAAAGATTAACACGACAATTTCTCTTTCGGTGTGTGTCCGGTTGCATCGAAGGTTTTTGGTGGAATGAAATCGTGTTTTCGACAGACTTAAGAAACAAGTTGTGATTTGGATGAACAGATCCATGCAAGAGAGAAGAGAGTGTGAAAACAAAAGAGAATTTTGTTGTGAATGAGAGATTTGTGAAAGAGATTTGTGTTGTGGTTTTCTGAAGAGAAAACAACATTTTGTAAAGCTTTGAATCATGTTTCTTGAGAGCCAAAGAAAGTTATGCCCAAAATTGTTGGAAAATATGCAAGTGTTGGTGAGCTTTTGTCCAGCTGTTTTCCTGTAAATTGTAAACAAAATTTTTTTGGCCATTTGGCTTCAGGGGATGTTTGAACAGGCATTTGTTGCCCCCTCTGATGTGGAGCTGCAGCTGTTACAATTAACGCATTCTTATCTAACCTAGGACTGAGTCGCAGGTGTTTTATTTTTGTCTAGAGAGATTACTTCTAATCCCCGAAACCCAAAATATTTTTTTGAAGGGCAAGGCCATTTGCCCGGTTTTTAGATACAACGCATACGAAACAAAAGTGAAGTGTTATCAATCAAATTTTTTTTTGTTTGAAAAAAATCCGTGATATTTTGTATTGCATTAAAAAAAACAAAAAAGGAGAAGCAGAAAAAAATACAAAAACTCGATGTTTCAAGTAGTGAAATCTAAATAGAAAACAAGTTTTGTGATAATATTCAAATCTGTTACATACATCAAAGCAAAATACAAAAAGAAAGTGGCCTACGTTATTGATATTAAAAAAATTCATGAAAATTTCAATAATAATAAGAAAGTTTTCAAATAACAATAACAACAACAACATTTAAACCTATGCAAATATCCATGTTAAAGACCCCAACAAAACTGGTGTTTGGTCGCTTCGGTGGCAGCCGGTATTGAAGCACAGCTAAACAAGCACAGAAACCTTAGATTCAAATTTTCAATCTTTTTTTTTTTGTTGGCCTTTCACCAAAAAAACGATTCGGATATTTGGTTACACCAGTCAGTTGTCAAGACATTTGGAGGCCGTTAACAAGTGTTAACGTGTTTTTTTTTAAAGGAAAGTGCCTCTGGCATTTCAAGAAAGGCCATTTACATCATCATAAAGACCAGAAAAAAAAAAAACATTTCAAGAACACTTGGCAGCTGAGATTTTGAAATTTAAGAACAGTAGCATCATCATTCGGCCTGAGATTTTTTTCAAAGGTGTCTGCAAAACCAAAAGAATAACACACACACACAAAATGAGACCATTTCCAGTCTTACTTCTAATTGCCATTACCTTGGCCAATGGTTACAGTAACGGTCACATTAGTCACAGTGGCCATCTGATGGGCAACATTAACATTAATGACATTAATAATATTGCTGCGGCCACAAGTGACAGTAGTAACAGTGCCAGTAGCAGTACCAGCAGCAATAGCAACAGCAATAGTGTTAGTCATAGTTATACCAAAAATACATTTAATAATGACAGTGTCAGTACCTTCATTGTAACGCCCATAAATGTGGCCCCCACATCATCACCATCATCACCATCATCATCAATTACGTCAAAACATACAACCTCCCCCGCCGGCGCTGCACCCTCTTCCACATTACCATCTTCATCTGCATCATCATCATCAGCGCCATCAAAAGAAGCCAACTTATCGGATCTCCCAATCACAAGTTCGAATACATCAACAGCTCTGCGCGATAAACGAGGTAAGTCCGCTAATGATATTGAAACAATGTTTTACATTGACTGTTTTTAATTGCGTTTACAAAATGTAATCCCAATATTAGCCAGTAATTATTTCTAAAGTACAGTGAGTTGAAAAAGAAAAGAGATTTAAATTTTGGGCGGCAAAAGATATTTACTCGACAAAAGCATAGGAGGCGAATGAGGCAAATAACCCATTCAAAGGTAATGTTAACAATTTACCTTCTGCATTACCAGCAGGTTGAAAATAATAGATTATTCAATAAAAACCAGTAAGGAAAGGTCAAAAGCCAACTATACGATACCCTACACCCCTAAGCATAGAGCTCTCGCAACAAAAAAGTTAATACAGTATTTTTTGCTTACCTGCACAATCAAAAATTGCACGACTTCTTGTGCAGCAATGCCCAAAATTCAGGTAGCTTCATTGCATTTATCTGCACAATGAAGCAGGTATCTTTAATTTTACTTACATGCACAAAAAGTGCAGGTATCTTTAATTTTCTATTAGTATGTATTTGAGCATCAGTGGTGTTTTATCCAGCATAACCATCTTTTAGTGTGGGAGAGGAAGCGAGAATATGTTTTTAATGCATGATCTTTTCTTGTGTTGTTATTGTTTTTGCGAATACAAAAACAAAAACGAAGTGGTAGTTTTTAGTGTCTTTTTTGAGTTTGCAAAAAATTTTCTTGTGCAGATAAATACAACTTTTGTAACCAAATTAAAAAAAATTACCAAATTTTCGAGGCAGGAATGTCCAATGTGCAGCTATCAATTGGGCACTTAAATACAATTCAAATAAAGGGATTCAGAAAAAAATGGCTTAAAAAAAGTTTTTTGGCCTGCAAAGGCCAATGCGCAGCTAATGTTGATGCAGGTAAATAGAAACCACTGTATTGGGAATTTATGTGAAGTAGGTTACACCAACTATGAACCTTATTTCAATGCGTATCATGGTTTTAGAGTAGTCACAATTTGGGAACTATATGCAACATTTAATCGATTTTTAACAACGGGAGGACGGAGGATTTTTTACCTCTACTAACAAATAACATTGCTGTATAGTCCATGATTTGACTTCGAAAAAGGATTATATTAAAAAATATTTATTGGAGCAATAGGTTTACCAGATGGAGTTTCACCAAATAGTGAAATTCGGTTGAATATGAAACCAGTAAAGAAAGTCCTAAATTCGGGCGGGGCCGATTTTATGATACCCTACACCACTTTGCTAATTTAGTTGAGCTCCACTTAATAATTAAAAGTTTTTTATGGGAGAATTCAATCATACACGCTATGATTATAATTATAATTTAAAATTCAAAGGACTAAATATGCCGAAGCATTTGTATCTTTTAAATTCGGACTTATTTTGCCCATTTGGTGCGAAATTAATTTGAAATCGGATAAAAATATATATAGGAACTATATCCAAATCTGAACCGATCTCGATAAAATTTGGCAAAGATATTTCTGAGCTGTATTTGATATATTTCCCTGAATATCGTTATTACGGAGTGCATATTACGGTTGTGGGTAACAAATACAATAAATCGGATGAACAATATATATGGGAGCTATAACTATATCTGAACCGATCTTCACCAAATTTGACATACTAACTTCTGGACTCAATTCGGTCGTATGTGCCAAATTCCATCCCATTTGGGCAAATATTAGACGTTTGATGCACAATCAAAGGTAAATCGGACGAAGTTATATATGGGAGCTATATCCAAATCTGAACCGATCTCGATAAAATTTAGCAAATGTATTTCTAAGCTGTATTTGATATATTTCCCCAAATATTGTTGTTACAGAGTGCATATTACGGCTGCGGACAAAAATAACAAATCGGATGAACAATATATATGGGAGCTATAGCTATATCTGAACCGATTTCGATTAAATTTGGCATACTTATTTTCAGGTCCAATCTGATCGTACGTGCAAAATTCCATACTATTCGGACTGCTATTACACGTTTGGTGCACAATAAAAGGCAAATCGGACGAAGATATATATGGGAGCTATGTCTAAATTTTCACCGATTATCTCCAATTTCAATAGGGTTCGTCCTTGGGCCAAACAAATAATTTGTGCAAAATTTCATCTGGATAGGGCAATAAATGCGAACTGTACTTTGTTTACAAAAATACATGGACATACGGACGGACGGACGGACGGACATGCATAAATCGACTCAGAATGTGAATCTATGCAGATCATCAAAAGGAACTATGGGTCTATCTCGTTTCCTTTTGCCTGTTACAAACAAATGCACAAATACATAATACCCTGACCACCTTGTGGTGTAGGGTATAATCAGAACTGATCTCAATCAAATATGGCAGAGGTATTTTCGTGCTGCATCTGATGTTCGGTATCTAATATCATTGCTGCATATTACGCTTGTGAGTGAGCTAAAACCCCAAATCGGATGAAAGCTATAGCTATATCCGGACCGATTTTCATTAAATTTGATGTGTCTACTTCTGGATGTGCCACAATTCACTCAATTTGGGCTGATGTTAGTCATTTGGTGCACAATAAACTTGATATCGGATAAAGATCAGGGCGAGATAAAAAAACTGCGCCAAAGTCTAACGCCATCATTTTTACATTTTTTTTTTAAATTTTATTGAATGAAAAAAATGGCAGAAAGAGCATCAAAATTTAGAATAAGTTTAGATTTGTTCGAATTGGTCACCTTTGACACGAATTAGAGCTTTCAAACGGCCAATGAAACCGTCACACGCTGCCCAAATGTTGCTCTAAGGTATTTTGACCCATTCCCGGCGAAGAACTTGCTTGAGGTGATCGACAATTTGGTATTTTTTAGTGCCAACCTTGTTTTCAAAATACTCCAGCCACAATAGTTCAACAGATTGGTATCTGGAGATTTTGGTGACCATTGTGCGCTTGAAATGAAGTGAGAAACCTCATTTGGTAACCATTCTTGGGTGGCGAGTGCTGAGTGCGATGGTGCTGAGTCCTGTTGGAATGTCCAAGGTCTGCGGCCAAAATGTTTGCGTGCCCAAGGCTTTAATACACCCTCTAGAATATTTTCGCGATAATATTCGGCATTTGTTCTGATGCCGCAAAGGCTTTAATACACCCTCCAGAATATTTTCACGATAATATTCGGCATTTGTTCTGATACCACGGTCGATTAATACGAGCGGAGAGCGACTATCGGCTGTTATGGCGACCCACACCATCACCATGGCCGGCGCTTCAGTTCTGGTGGCCAACCGAAGGTGGACATTTTCAGCGGACCTCTTTGGCAAGTTGACACGATTATTTTGTTTGTTTACAAACTGCTGGACAAGGAATGTTTTCTCATCGGAGAAAACCACAGTTCACCACATTCGGCAAAGCGAAGTAACTCTTTAGCTTTTTTGAGCTTATTTTCTTTCTGTTGCGGTGTAAGTTTTTGCACTTTTTGGAATTTCAATGGCTTTACCCCCAAGCTAATTTTTTAATATTTGCCGAATGGAATATTGCGATATGTTCAGCTCACGAGCCATTTTTTTGGCCACTGCGACGTGGGTTTACTTTACTTTTCGAACCATTTTTGCTGATGTTGCTGTTTTCTCGTCCGTCCACTTCCTCGACGTCGCGCTATGCTACCAGTTTGGTTTGGTGCAGTTGGTTTCAGTTTATTCATCTCACCCTGTATATATACTTTGTTGGGTCTGACATGAGTATTTCGAGAAGTTACAAACGGAATAACCGAGGCTTTAACAAGAATGCCATGGCGCTATTCATTTCCGTCTTCAAGCTTCTAAAACTCGTCAGAGCCACAATACGCATTCACGAGAACCCAATGAGTAAACATTATTTAAATAATTTTAGTTTCAAAAATTATTTTCGATGCGAGAATGTGGGAAAACATTTTCACATTCTTTATATATCTTGGGAAATATAAGCTTTAAAAAGGGTGGGTTTTTAAAATTAGTCTCTTTTTATCGATTGTTCTTTAAAATAGTATGTTTCTTGGTACCGTTTCCATAAATAAAAAAATACCCTCCACCATACACAGTATGGAAAGTATATTAAGTTCGTCATTCGTCCATAGTATGGTGGAGGGTATAATAGTGAGTTGCCTCATACCACATCATGCTTGTGTCTTAAGTCTTTTGTTTTATATTGTCGTCACTCTCTGCTTTTATTTGTGTACGTCTCAATGAGATTGTTATGATGTATGAACGCATGAACGAATCATAACACCGCATAAAGTGATATTAATTGGAGTGTTAAGATCAAAGACGTGTGATAGCTGTGATGTCTTTTTAAATACAAAAAAAAAACGTTTGAAAGATAACATTTAAAGAGTTATTTTTATGATAAGACAATAAATGTCTAATTTGTTCATATTTATAAAAATTTTACAATTTTTAAATCTAAAGATAATAACTTAAATATAAGCTATGAAATGATTGCAACTGGACAAAATACACGACTGAAAAAAAATTGTTGAATTCAATTTGAAGGTAAACAAATATTATATTTTATATCAAACATCACTTGTATTTTAAAAATTTTAAATTTATTATCACTTTAAATATTTCACTGTTTTTATTTCATTTATTTTTTAAATATGAATATATTGACTGAACATAATTAAAGAAAAATACATATGCTAATTTATAGCAATTTCATATTTGAATAGATTACTTTAAACCCCAACCGTTGCTACACCTTACAGTAGTAACATGTCTCTTTAAAATCCTCATGATTTCAATCTCTGCTACAGCAAAATATTCCAAAATTTTTTTAGATAACAAAACAAACTTCTTTATTTCAAAATTTACTTTAAAAATCCAAGAACGTGTAAAACCAATTGCTGTTTGGCTACAATCGCTTTCAGACACTGTAATTCATCACCCCTTTGCTATTAAGTTATTATCTCAACACTGACCTTAGTTTGTCAGATGCGTATCAGCGATTCAGTGTAGCGGAAAATCCATTAAGATGTCATTAGCAAACACTTAACAACGAAAAAGAAAAAAGATGGCAGGTGAAGAAGATAGCTGTGAGGTATTGTAATTTCTCAGTTTAACTACTGTCTTTCGTATTTATTAAGTGACCATCAATGAAGGCGTTTTTTTTTTTGCTAATATCAATAGCTTGCGGCCATAAGATGTTCGTCTTGAACTTAAATCATAATTTTGAAGGTCAATATTATTAACAAAAAAAAAAAAAAAAAACATTGCAAAGCCTATAAGAGTTATAAATTATCATAGAAAAGAAAAAGTGGGAATATTAAAATAATGAGTTGAAAATTGATTATGGGAATTAAATATTTAAATCGTTGAAAATATGAAAAATAGTCCAAATGGTTTTCGGTAAAAGAATATTAGAGTCAGATTAGAATTTGGTGGTAATTACCTCTTAACCGGAAGAGGCTTTAACAAGAATGCCATGTCGCTATTCATTTCCGTCTTCAGGCTTCTGAAAATCGTCAGAGTCACAATACGCATTCACGAGAACCCAATGAGTAAACATTATTTAAATAATTTTAGTTTCAAAAATTATTTTCGATATGAAAATGTGGGAAAACATTGTCAGATTCTCTATATATCTTAGGAAATATAAGCTTTAAAAAGGGACGTGTTTTCAAAAACTATGGGGATTACAAAATTAGTCTCTCTTTATACCCTACACCACAAGGTGGTCAGGGTATTATGTCTTTGTGCATTTGTTTGTAACAGGCAAAATGAAACAAGGTAGACCCATAGTTCCTTTTGATGATCTGCATAGAATCACCTTCTGAGTCGATTTATGCATGTCCGTCCGTCCGTCTGTCCATGTATTTTTGTAAACAAAGTACAGATCGTATTTATTGCCCTATCCAGATGAAATTTGGCACAAATCATTTGTTTGGCCCAAGGACGAACCCTATTGAAATTGGGAAAATCGGTCAACATTTGGATATAGCTCCCATATATATCTTCGTCCGATTTGCCTTTTATTGTGCACCAAACGTGTAATATCAGTCTGAATAGTATGGAATTTTGCACATACAACCAAATTAAGCCTGAAAATATGTGTGCCAAATTTGATCGAGATCGGTTCAGATATAGATATAGCTCCCATATATATTTTTCATCCGATTTGTTATTTGTTGTCCACCGCCGCCGTAATATGCACTCTGTAACAACAATATTTGGGGAAATATATCAAATACAGCTCAGAAATACATTTGCTAAATTTTATCGAGATCGGTTCAGATTTGGATATAGCTCCCATATATAACTTCGTCCGATTTACCTTTTACTGTGCACCAAACGTCTAATATTTGTCCAAATGGGATGGAATTTGGCACTTACGACCGAATTGAGTCTAGAAGCTAGTATGTCAAAATTGGTGAAGATCGGTTTAAATATAGCTATAGCTCCCATATATACTGTTCATCCGATTTGTTATATTTGTTACCCACAGCCGTTATATGCACTCCGTAACAACGATATTCAGGGAATTATATCAAATACAGCTCAGAAATATCTTTGCCAATTTTTATCGAGATCGATTCCGATTTGGATATAGCTCCCATATATATCTTTATCCGATTTCAAATTAATTGTGCACCAAATGGGCAATACAAGTCCGAATTTAAAAGATACAAATGCTTCGGCATATTTAGTCCTTTGAACCTTAAATTATAATTATAATCATAGCGTGTATGATTGAATTCTCCCATAAAAACTTTGAATTGTTATGCGGAGCTCTACTAAATTAGCAAAGTGGTGTAGGGAATCATAATGTCGGCCCCGCCCGACTTTAAGACTTTCTTTACTGGTTTTTTATCTGACCTTTGACATACAAGGGCCTAACTAATGGAATTAAACTCTTACTAATTATTTAATTTACTTTTACTTCTTCAAAAAAAGTTTATTATTTACTTTTCGGTTGCTTGGAAAAAATATTATTACTTAACGTCGCACAGTTCCTGTTGTCTCATTTAGACTAAGCGTGTCACAATAAGCGTTTCTAAAGAGTTTTGCTTCAATACTTTACGATTTTTGTGTTCGCCTTTGCATTCCACATAAATGTTGAAATTTTTCAAGGTTAGGGTTAGAATGCAAAGAAAAAAAAAAAAACAACAACAACTACGAAACGAAACCGGTATTTAAAAGTCATTTGTATCACAATACAGAACAATATAAAAAAAAAAAAACTAAATTGCAACTATTCTTAGGAGATCAATGAATTATTTGCCATTTGGCAACAGTCTAGCAAACTAGTTCAACATTTTTTTTTTGTCAAATAAAGCTTCTTGAT
This sequence comes from Musca domestica, assembly GCF_030504385.1. Lineage (NCBI taxonomy): Eukaryota > Metazoa > Arthropoda > Insecta > Diptera > Muscidae > Musca > Musca domestica. Next base: position 528,209 of record NW_026712189.1, on the reverse strand, counting down.
TTTTGACTTCTCCATCTTTTTCCAGTCGGAGAGTGTGGATTTTAGTTATCTCATTGTATCGGAGCAACATTTTTTTATGTTTAGAAAAGAAAGCTCCGTGGTGTCTGGCATTAGTCACTTGATGAAGTCAATACAACATTTTCATTGTTAATATTTAATATAATGTTAATGACAGCACCGTTATTATGGCATCAAAAGAAAAAAAATGTTTAAGAGAACTTTTAACATTTGGCATTTTGCTAAACACACAATCACACACACGCAAAAAAAATGTTTTATATTTAATGGCATGATATAAATCTTCTTTTTGTGAAATATTGTTAATATAAAAGGTGTTATCAGGTTTTTTATGATTAGAAAAAAAAACACGAGCTTATGTTCAAAATAATCGCCTACACAATATTTGATATATATGAAAAAGTTTGAAAGTCAATTATTTCAAAAATCATCCAAATAATTAGAATTGCACTAAATTGAAAATTTTCAACATAAGTTACTATTAAATAATTTATTATATTTTGACTGAGACAGTAGGTAAATCAATTAATTTAAAATGATGCATTTTATTATCAGATTATTTTGGTATTTTCTTTTTTGCAAATGTTTCATCAATTTTTGTTTTCACATTTTTTTTGATTACTTTAACGTACATCAAAATTATCACACGCTTTTGATCCTAAGACTATAATTAATATCAATTTATGTGATGTCATGACTCGTACATGTGTTAATCCATCACAGGGAAACCCCAATACAGCAGGCAGAGAGAAAATTCCAAAAGCAATGACAAACAAAACGAAAGACTTAAGACACAAACCTGTACGTGATTGCAAGCAACACACTACACTATTGACATGGTATAGAGTCAATGATGAACTTATTGGAATTGGAATGCAAAACTTGAGAAAAACGGTATACTTAACCAGTAAAGAAAGTCTAAAAGTCGGGCGGGGCCGACTTTATGATACCCTACTCCACTTTGCTAATTAAGTAGAGCTCCGCATAACAATTATATGTTTTTATGGGAGAATTCAATCATAAACGCTATGATTATAATTTAAAGTTCAAAGGACTAAATATGCCGAAGCATTTGTATCATTTAAATTCGGAATTATATTGTCCATTTGGTGCTCAATTAATTTGAAATCGGATAAAGATATATATGGGAGCTATATCCAAATCGGAACCGATCTCGATAAAATTTAGCAAATATATTTCTGAGCTGTATTTGATATATTTCCCTGAATATCGTTGATATGGAGCGCATATTACGGTTGTGGGTAACAAATATAACAAATCGGATGAATAATATATATGGAAGCTATAGCTATATCTGAACCGATCTTCACCAAATTTGGCATACTAGCTTCTAGACTCAATTTGGTCGTATGTGCCAAATTCCATCCCATTTGGACATATAGTTGACGTTTGGTGCACAATAAAAGGCAAATCGGACGAAGTTATATATGGGAGCTATATCCAAATCGGAACCGATCTCGATAAAATTTAGCAAATATATTTCTGAGCTGTATTTGATATATTTCCCCAAATATTGTTGTTGCATAGTGCATATTACGGCTGCGGTGGACAAAAATAACAAATCAGATGAACAATATATATGGGAGCTATAGCTATATCTGAACCGATTTCCATCAAATTTGACATACTTATTTCCAGGCCTAATTTGGGTGTATATGCAAAATTCCATACAATTCGGGCTGATATTACACGTTTGGTGCACAATAAAAGGCAAACCTGTACTTTGTTTACAAAAAAATAAAAGGGCGACCTGTACTTTGTTTACAAAAATACATGGACAGACGGACGGACAGACGGACGGACGGACATTCATAAACCGGCTCAGAATGTGATTCTATGCAGATCATCAAAAGGAACTATGGGTCTATCTCATTTCCTTCTGCCTGTTACAAACAAATGCACAAAGACATAATACCCTGACCACCTTGTGGTGTAGGGTATAAATATAAAGTAAGAAAATTTGATGACCATTACATTTGTAGATTTCTTATAAGGTGGCACAAAATTAATCCTCCTATTAGCAAATGCTATAAATTTTACGATAAGCTCTTAATGTCAGTTCTGCTTTGACATTTTTGTAGTAAAAACTTGCGAAACACACTTTAATAAACCATGTTACGCTACACTGCTCCAGAACGCAGAATATTAGTGACTATTTATTTGACCAATAATCGGTCGGCAACTTTGGCACAACGTGAATTTCGTCGCAGATTTCCTGACGCCTACTGGTGAAATACTGTGACTTTTAGCCGTTTGCTTCGAAGAAGCTTGCACAACAAAAGATGCTGCCAGGCGTGGCAGATCCCAGAGTATCCGTTCTGCAAAGAATATTGCTGCTGTAGCCGAGTATATTATGGAAGCGCCGTCGATATCGATCAGACGACGTGCGCAATTGGGTATCACTTGACGGTCTTTACAGCAAATTTTGGTACAAGATTTGAGGATGTTTACGTACAAAGTCCAGATGGTGCATCAGATGTGCGCAATTGGGTATCACTCGATGGTCTTTACAGCAAATTTTGGTACAAAATTTGAATATGTTTCCGTACAAAATCCAGATGGTACATCAGCTGTTAGCTGCTGACCGCTAATCGCGTCTAACATGGGCTCAAACCATCCTTAATCACCACCACGAAAATGATGATTTTTATAAAAAAAATAATCACGAGTAATGAGGCCCATTTCCATCTTAGCGGGTACGTAAATAAGCAAAATTTACGCTTCTGGGACACTGAAAATCTGTGTGTAATCCACGAAGAGCCATTACACCCAGCAATTGGGATTGGAAAACATTTAGTTCCAACAGGACGGTGTAACGGCACACATTGCACGTGCCACGATCGATATGCTAAAGGCATTTCCCGGACGCCTAATCTCCCGTTTTGGCAATTTGCCATGGCCAGCAAAATTCGCTTGCTTTGACTACTCCAGACTTCTTTTTGTGGAGCTTTTTGAAGTCGCTGGTTTATATCAACAAGTCTAAAATTTTATCAGCTCTTAAAGAAAATATCCGTCAAGACATGAGGATCTATTGCCGGAAGTTTTGAGCAAAGTAATGGAAAATGCCATAAAAAGGGCTCAAATGATAATATATTTTGGCGGCGGCCATTTACTTGACATCATATTCTCGACTTGATGTAAAAACATGTAAAAAACAGCTAAGTTCGGCCGGTCCGAACTTTTTATAGCCTCCAGCATTTGGAAGAAACTTGAAAAATTTCAAAAAAAAATTCCGTCGGAAAATACCGTTCAAATGAAAACCGTTATGTGGGGGCAGTGGTTCTACATAAGTAATTTGTGTCATAGACTGTAGTAATTGTTTCGAACTTTATATACGACATTTGGTGAATAACATCGCAGAAATCATCAAAATACCGAATATCGGGAGGTGCCGTTATATGGGGGATATACGATATCGTGGTCTATATAGGTCCAGGTGGTAAAGTACACACATTAAACCAGTAAAGAAAGTCTTAAATTCGGGCAGGGCCGACTTTTTGATACCCTACACGACTTTGCTAATTTAGTAGGGCTCCGCATAACAATTAAAAGCTTTTACGGGAGAATTCAATCATACACGCTATGATTATAATTATAATTTTAAGTTCAAAGGACTAAATATGTCGAAGCATTTGTATCTTTTAAATTCGGACTTGTATTGCCCATTTGGTGCACAATTAATTTGAAATCGGATAAAAATATATATGGGAGCTATATCCAAATCGGAACCGATCTCGATAAAATTTGGCAAAGATATTTCTGAGCTGTATTTGATATATTTCCCTGAATATCGTTGTTACGGAGTGCATATTACGGTTGTGGGTAACAAATATAACAAATCGGATCAATAACATATATGGAAGCTATAGCTATATCTGAACCGATCTTCACCATTCTTCATCTTCTGACATATTAGCTTCTGGACTCAATTCGGTCGTAAGTGCCAAATTCCATCCCATTTGGACAAGTATTAGACGTTTGGTGCACAATAAATGGTAAATCGGACGAAGTTATATATGGGAACTATATCCAAATCTGAACCGATCTCGATAAAATTTAGCAAATATATTTCTGAGCTGTATTTGATATATTTCCCCAAATATTGTTGTTGCATAGTGCATATTACGGCGGCGGTGGACAAAAATAACAAATCAGATGAACAATATATATGGGAGCTATAGCTATATCTGAACCGATTTCGATCAAATTTGGCATACTTATTTTCAGGTCCAATCTGATCATACGTGCAAAATTCCATACAATTCGGACTGATTTTACACGTTTGGTGCACAATGAAAGGCAAATCGGACGAAGATATATATGGGAGCTATATCTAAATTTTGACCGATTATCTCCAATTTCAATAGGGTTCGTCCTTGGGCCAAACAAAAGATCGTTGCAAAATTTCATCTGGATCGAGCAATAAATGCGACCTGTACTTTGTTTACAAAAATACATGGACAGACGGACGGACGGACAGACGGACGGACGAACATGCATAAATCGACTCAGAATGTGATTCTATGCAGATCATCAAAAGGAACTATGGGTCTATCTCGTTTCCTTTTGCCTGTTACAAACAAATGCACAAAGACATAATACCCTGACCACCTTGTGGTGTAGGGTATAACAAAGTAATAATATCGTAATATTGGGGCTATACGATATCGTGGTCCGATTTAGCCCATTTTTTTTGCTCACAAAAGACTGACCTGTGCAAAAATGCTATCTTATTTAGAACACATATTTTTTTTCAAACTCCCTGACTCACCTGTTAATATTTCCAATTTAGTGATATTGGCTGTAACATTTTCAATAATTGCCTAAACCACTGTCCCAAAAATTGAGTATAATTTTTTGATAATAATTTCAAAAAATTCTCATTATCACTACAATCAGTTGTTCTCCAAACACGTGCAGTACGTCAATCCGACTTATGTGTTAGACTTGTTCTTAAATATTCAGGTTTTCCAAAACAAAATTTTCTATACTTGTTGCTGATTGCTTGGGATGCAATAAAAAGGTATTCATGATTTAAAGATTAGATATTTTTAAATGAATCATAAACTTAAAAAAAAAAAAAACTTAAATTCAGTGGGTTTGGGTTGGAAACAGGTTTCACTTTCACAATTCCAGAGATATTTAACTAAATTCTTTAAGATGTTATAATTTATATTTAAAATCTTAAATTGTATATATTAATTAACGAGTTTTGATAGCTGTCATAATATATGGGGAAAACATTTTGCAGCTTTAAGAAAATTATGTTTAATAGGCGACAGCTGTTTCGGACTAGGGCATTGTTTATTACAAATTGACAAAGGATTGAAATTAGAAAATTGTCCAAGAAATAGATACTAATATTGCTGAAAGTCGTATTTTTTGCGAACCGTTGTTACCTGTTTGAATAAAGTTTGTCCAACCTTGAAAATGTTCTACCATGCCAATCTCCCCCAATTAAATTGCCTACGTCAATGCCTCCAAATGTTTATGTTTTTGTTTGTGGTTTTCTAGAAAAATATTCAAATTCATTCATATCAACAAAAACATCAAGTGTTCAGTAAGTATTTTACTTTCTTTCTGGATATTCGAGTTTATCGTATTGAAATTATTAACTGTACAATCCAATTCACGTCATTATATTAATAGCAATGTTTTGTGCAGTAATTAAAATGAAATTCTTCATTGCCCACAATTCGTTTATGTGGAATTTTTATTGTCAAAAAATAAAATTCAAACAATTGCGATTCATCCAGAAAAAATGCACAGGTATTAAATTCTAACTTGGATTTGTTTCAACGAAAAATTTAAGTCATAGCTCAGATTTTTAGGAATATTATTCGAAGAAATTTGTTTTACTGACCAACAGCCTTTAAAATGTTAACCCAATGTGAACTTTTAAAGGATATTTTTTATAGACAATTAGATTTGCCAATTGTAGATGATTTTTAAAAAAAAATTTTTCTCCTTTTCAAGAAAAGAATTTTTTTTAATTATTTTCCTTGGATAACTAAAGTCACAAAATGTGGATTTTTTAAATTTTAAAAAAGAACCTTTAGGACACAGTTCGTGGATTTTTAAATACACGTTTTTAATAATCGTTGGTCAAGAAACTTGGATTAATTTTTTTTCCAGGATCGTAGAACCTTTAAAGATTTATTAGATCTTCCCACATATTTAATAGATCTTAGTAGAGATCCCACAAAAAGTGGATTTCAAAAATAATATCTTCATGGAATGAAGGGATTTTTAACAAATTTTTTCCTGGACCTTTAGAGCTACCAAACGACTATTTTTAAGAATAATTTTTTAAGGAGTCACCAAACGTGGATTTTTACACCCTCAGCCATATGGCTATAGAGGGTATATATTATTTGATACGGCCAAAACGTACCTCATCAAAATAACGGTTTTGGACTCTAGGTCTCTTTGGACCAAATCCGTTTTTCCATCCGTCCGTCTGTCTGGCTGGTGCGCACGATAACTCTCGAGGGGAGCATTTTGGTACATCGTAATATTATTATCAAAATTAGATCTAGGCATTATTGTTCTGTGCAGGTCCACGTTTCGGTATACCTCCCTATATTTGGTATTTTGATGATTTTAGCTCATTATTCACCGATTTTTTCTTTTCAAGTTTCGCATTTGAATATTGTAATGGCTTATGACAAAAGTTGCCTATGTAGGTCCATGTCGTCGTACAGACTCTAATATATCAGCTACATTCGGTAGTTTTAAGATTTTAACAAAAATATGAACTACTTAGATCATATTTTTGAAAGAAATTCAGGCATTTCTTTCATTTTCCCGCTGTTTAACTGATTTGAAAAATGAGGAAAAATATTGAATAAACGAAAACAACTTGTGGCAAGCAAATTTTACGGAAAGCGGGCATAGCCTCAGGGCTGTATTTCTGTAGTTCTACGAAGCTGTTCTACCTCCTTATTGTACCACGGATTTAGCGATGTCCGTCTGTCTGTGGAAATCACTCTATCTTCCGAACGAATTGAAGTAGATTGATAAAATTTTACACAAATGTATTTTACGTCTGCAGAACTTTTGGTATTAAAATTGGGCCATGTAGGTCCACGCCCCCATATAACGGTACCTCCCGATATTTGGTATTTTGATGTTCTTAGCGACATTATTAACCGGAATTGTTTCAAATTTGGTATTTGAAGTTCGTAATGAATACTACAGCCTAAGACAGAAAATTGTCTGTGCAGGTCCACGTCTTCGTATAGCCCCCATATTACGGTACCTTCCGATATTCGGTATTTTGATGATTTTAGCGACATTATTAACCGGAATTGTTTCAAATTTGGTATTTGAAGTTCGTAATGGATACTACAGCCTATGACAGGAATTTGTCTGTGCAGCTCCGGTTCTTCATATTGCCCCCATATAGCGATACCTCCCGATATTCGGTACTTTGACGACTTTAGCGACATTGTTAACCGGAATTATTTCAAATTTGGTATTTGAAGTTCGTAATGAATACTACAGCCTTCTGTCTTGTCTGTGCAGGTCTACGTCTTCGTATAGCCCCCATATAACAGTACTTCCCGATATTCGGTATTTTGATAATTTTAGGGACATTATTCTCCAGAATTGTTTCAAATTTGGTATTTAAAGTTCGTAATGAATACTACAGCCACATACAACCAAGTTAGGCCTGAAAATAAGTATGCCAAATTTGATCGAAATCGGCTCAGATATAGCTATAGCTCCCATATATATTGTTCATCCGATTTGTTATTTTTGTCCTTCGCAGCCGTAATATGCACTCTGTTACAACAATATTTGTGGAAATATATCAAATACAACTCAGAAATACATGTGCCAAATTTTATCGAGATCGGTTCAGATTTGGATATATCTCCCATATATAACTTTGTCCGATTTACCTTATATTGTGCACCAAACGTCTAATATTTGTCCAAATGGGATGGAATTTGGCACTTAGGACCGAATTTAGTCTAGAAGCTGGTATGCCAAATTTGGTGAAGATCGGTTCAGATATAGCTATAGCTCCCATATATATTGTTCATCCGATTTTTTGTATTTGTTACCCACAGCCGTAATAAGCACTCCGTAACAAAGATATTCAGGAAATATATGAAATACAGCTCAGAAATATCTTTGCCAAATTTTATAGAGATCGGTCCCGATTTGGATATAGCTCCCATATATATCTTTATCCGATTTAAAATTAATTGTGCACCAAATGGGCAATACAAGTCCGAATTTAAAAGATAGAAATGCTTCGGCATATTTAGTCCTTTGAACTTTAAATTATAATTATAATCGTAGCGCGTATGATTGAACTCTTTCATAAAAAATTTTAATTGTTATGTCGAGCTTTACTAAATTAGCAAAGTGGTGTAGGGTATCATAAAGTCGGCCCCGTCCGACTTTAAGTCTTTCTTTACTGTTTTTTTTTAAGTTTCGCATTAGAATATTGTAAGGGCTTATGACAAAAGTTGCCTATGCTGGTCCACGTCGTCGAATAGACCCTAATATATCGGCTACATTCGGTAGTTTTAAGATTTTAACAAAATTGTCAACGGTTTTTTTTGAAAATTGCCTAATTCGTTCCAAATGGTGGAGAGTATTCAATTTTCAGTCCGGTCGAACTTACAGCGTTTTTTATATGTTCTAAGGCAAATTTGGATTTTTTGCAATCTGTTCATCCACGTGAATTTTTGTGTATTTTTTTTATTTGAAATCAAAATTTATAATTTATTCGTTGTTTATTTTTTTTTTAAAGTATTCAAAACATTATTTCCAAAATTGTGTATTATTTAATGTGTTTTTGAAATTTATTAACACATTATTTGTATTCAATAAAATCGTGTCGAAATTCCGGCTTAAAAGTACCGTTGATTTTAATTAATCTTGACGAGGGTAAATCACGACGACAGTAATGGATTTCTTCTGTTTTCGCCCCAATTACTTAATTGTAAAACGAAACGCCACGGGTAAAATCGGAAAAAGAAGTAGAAGAACCTTGATTTTTATGGGATTATTGATTTAAATTTGAAATTTAATTACATAAGCGTTTAAAATAGCGAATATCAATTAACGAGCGCAAAAAAAAAACACACACACAAATTTTGAATTATTCAAAAAGAATACAATGACTTTTTGTTCAACCGGGGGGATAAGAAATAATATTTGTTTTCAAAACTAGGTCTTTTATTTGAGCAATCGGATTGTGGTATCATGAGGCTTAAAAAAATGATACCATGATAAAATAACACTAAAAGAAATTCATCTCAGCACTATGTGTGTATTTTGCTTAAGAAGTATTTGCAGAATCCAGTTTAAACCAAATAAATGCGAACCGTATTATAAAAAAATGCTGCGGATGAACACACCTTGAAAAAAACCTCATTCATAATATCCTATGTGAAATAAATATTTGCGATTCCATCTCAAATGTATTTGTTAAAATCATGTTTTAATTGAATTATTCAAATTCTAAGTCCGTTAGAATTTATATTTTTCGAGACTAGTATTATAATGAAAAAGTGACGTAGGTATGTGGCATAACATCGTAACCACGCACTAGCATTCATGATTACTTTATGGCAACGAGTCCACAAAAGAAATGGATCGTTCCTATGAAATAAATATATTGAATATTTAATTTTGCAATGAGGTCTGTTTTTTTTTTTTATTTAGAACACGAAATGCCAATTTACAGTTAATTGGAATATGCGGTTGAATATTTGCAAAATATTTAAAAAATGGGTTGTTATATTTTTAAGCCACTCGTCCGACAGCTGTTAGAATTATTCCAGTAACAGCTCATTATATTGTTTACAAGATTTCCAGAAAAAAATTTAAAGTCGGGCGGGGCCGATTTTATGATACCCTACTCCACTTTGCTAATTTAGTTGAGCTCCACTTAATAATTAAAAGTTTTTATGGGAGAATTCAATCATACACGCTATGATTATAATTATAATATAAAATTCAAAGTAATAAATATGCCGAAGCATTTGTATCTTTTAAATTCGGACGTGTATTGCCCATTTGGTGCAAAATTAATTTGAAATCAGATAAAGATATATATGGGAACTATATCCAAATCTGAACCGATCTCAATAATATTTGGCAAAGATATTTTTGAGCTGTATTTGATATATTTCCCTGAATATCGTTGTTACGGAGTGCATATTACGGCTGTAGGTAACAAATACTTCAAATCGGATGAACAATATATATGGGAGCTATAGCTATATCTGAACCGATCTTCATCAAATTTGGCATACTACCTTCTAGACAAAATTCGGTCGTATGTGCCAAATTCCATCCAATTTGGGCAAATATTAGACGTTTGGTGCACAATAAAAGGTAAATCGGACGAAGTTATATATGGGAGCTATATCCAAATCTGAACCGATCTCAATAAAATTTGGCAAAGGTATTTCTGATCTGCATTTGATATATTTCCCCAAATATTGTTGTTACAGAGTGCATATTACGGCTGCGGAGGACAAAAATAACAAATCGGATGAACAATATATATGGGAGCTATAGCTATATCTGAACCGATTTCGATCAAATTTGGCATACTTATTTTCAGGCCTAATTTGGTTGTATGTGCAAAATTCCATACTATTCGGGCTGATATTACACGTTTGGTGCACAATAAAAGGCAAATCGGACGAAGATATATATGGGAGTTATATCTAAATTTTTACCGATTATCTCCAATTTCAATGGGGTTCGTCCTTGGGCCAAACAAATGTTGTTTGCAAAGTTTCACCTCAATCGGATAATAAATGCCACCTGCATTTTGTTCACAAGAATACATGGACAGACGGACGGACATACGGACTGACATGCATAAATCAACTCAGAAAGTGATTCTATGCAGATCATCAAAAGGAACTATGGGTCTATCTCGTTTCCTTTTGCCTGTTACAAACAAATGCACAAAGACATAATACCCTGACCACCTTGTTGGGTAGGGTATAAATAGATGGAATGAACTAAAGAGTTGCTTCGCTTGGTGAACTGCCGAATTTGGGTGTCTCCGAATAGAAAACATTTATCGTTATCCAGCAGTTTGTAAACAAAACAAAATGATTTTATTTACTCGCCAAAGAGGTCAGCTGAAAATGTCCACCTTCGGTTGACCACCACAATTCAAGCGCCGGCCATGGTGATGGTGTGGGCAGCTATAACAGCCGTATTAATCGAGCGTGCCATCAGAGTAAATGACGAATATTATCGCTAAAATATTCTGGAGGGTGTATTAAAGCCTTGGACACACAAACATTTAGGGCGTAGACCTTGGACATTCTAAGAGGACTCAGGAGCATCGCACTCAGCACGCGCCACCCGAGAATGGTTACAAAATGAGGTTCCTCGCTTCATTTCCAGCGCACAATGGCCACCAAACATTTTCGGATACCAATCCGTTGGACTATTAAATCTTGAGT